>NC_085949.1:18003882-18647621 GCF_963556715.1 Cydia fagiglandana | reverse complement strand
CTAACCTAACCTAACCTAACCTAACCTAACCTAACCTAACCTAACCTAACTCAAAACCTAACCTAACTCAAAACCTAACCTAACTCAAAACCTAACCTAACTCAAAACCTAACCTAACTCAAAACCTAACCTGTCGTGTATAAAAATAATATTGTCGTGTATAAAAAATAATAAGGTTTTTGAAATGTTTAAATAATTAATGGGAGTGATGCCTCGGATAAGATCCGCAATAAAACATTGGACTTTTGGAGTGCAAGGGTCCTCTTGTTATTCTAACCTGGTTAATGGGAACTTGGTAGGATATTGAAAAGATAAAACCAAATATATGACATGCAATTTAATACACTTCGCTAACTACTTACAATGCACTCCGCTTTAGGGCGGGCGCTGCTCAAAATACAATCGGTTTCTTTAAACCGTCGGCGGTTATGGGGTGACACTATAGTAAACCTTAATCTACGATCGCGAGATGGACGAGACGCGGGGTTTTGGCCAAAACCTGGGATAAAAGTCTAGTGCACTCACGGGTACCGAACGTAGCTATCATCCACAGGCCCGCTGGTATTTAACGCAGCAGGCGGATCGCTGACGGTGGGCGGCGGGCGTTCCTCAAGCTCCGGCTTTGGCAAGCCCGGGCGAGAACAACCCGCGGCGCTCAGGAGTTCCACAAGAAGGACCCGCGCGATGATACCTTGGGATCGTCGGACCGCGGCAAGGCTGTCCGACACACGGCTCGCGAGTCAAGGCCGTGCCCTACGGCTTGATGGTGGCGCCAACGTGACGCGCCTCGGAGTCAACAGGCCACGCAAGTGAAGGGGAGGCCTGTGTGAAGCACCTCGGGTTCGCCGGGCGGCACGCCGTACCGCTCGACACACAGTCCACAGGCCTTGGAAACTGTGCCCTGCGGTGAAAACCAGCGTCCCCACGACGCTCAGCACATCAGGGAGCGCGCAACGGCGCTCGGAGCAACACGACCGTCGGCCATGCTTGCGCTCGCCGGCGGCACGGAAAGCACTCGGTGGGCTACGCCCTTTTCGCGCACAACACACACACACACGGCGCACTTTACATATATCCCAATCTTCCACCGGCCGGGGCAGGCGGCGGAAGGGGGCGAGGCGGTTTATTTCGATATTCAATTAGGAGCTGTATAAATGCTAGCGAGCCCCAGTTCCAACTGACACATCCATCGTCGATTCCAAAAAATACCCCAGCCCTCCGTTTCGATCCATATCGACGCATCAAACGTCAAACCAACTTAAACCTTTTCCAAATCAAATGACTCTCGAAAAAATATCAATGCTCATTAATACTTATAATATTTTAAGTGGTTAATAATAATTACTAATAATTATATTTTTATCGTACGTTTTCTACCTTGTTTCATTCAGAATACCTTCTTTCCGATGCGGTAACTAAACGCATAATTTACTTTCTGACAGTTCTCCTGTCAAAAATTTCAACCTTTTGACACCGTCAAAATCGCTATTTATGTTTCATAAAAATTCCGAAAATGATTCTAAAATACTAATTAAATTAGGATGTGACCTACTTGAGCAGTTCGGGTAGATCAGGGGGATCATTTTGATATGCGTGAAGCCAGGTTTGGTTCAACAACCTCTGCACAATCTGGGTGACAAGTTCCGTTCAAGTGGCATACTCTTTAGACTTGTTTCTTCGAAACCAGTTAACCAGGAGGCAGGATATGCTAATCAACCTACAGCTGAGAAGGTACATTACAGTTTTACATAAGTGTCATACTCTGGTGTATGTTATTTTGTTGGAAATGCGACAGTCATGTTGTACCGGTTATCTTGTATGGAAAAGCATGTATTTCCCCTAGGCAAATACGTAGCATCGCTACAATATCCCCTCTCTCGGCAAAGAGGTTAAGCGCCGCTTAACCGAAGCAGCCGGGGTAACCGGAGAAAAAAAAATCTTTTCCCAAAAAATCATCTGGTCCAGTAGGACGTTAACTATACATGCGGACATATACATGCGCTCCATATTTATTATCGTTTGACACTAAACCTAGACTCATTTATTTAGCATGCCACTTAATATTTATCTTTAATTTACCTATGTTATGTTCTAGAACTATAACGTAGACGTATACCTTTTAACACTATGCTGTGGTCAGATCATGACTATCACGTGTTTCACATTAGAAATCACAGCGTGTGGCCACCACACTGTGGTTTCTGCTACTCAACTAAAAAATATAACCTAGATTTCCTTTGAAATAGTCTTAAGTTGTATAATGTAGTCGCTATAGTTAATAATGAGCTAACTCTCCTTTTGAGGCTAATTGATATCTTTTAATGCTAACAAAAATATTAGTTATCTTTGATTAGGCTAATTTATTCTAATTAATTAGTATATTACATGTATTTCTATTCCTAATGTAATGCTACCTATTGATATACTAATAGTTATGTTTTACTATAGCATGCTCTGCTATGCCTATATTCCTACAAATACAAAGCCACTAGTACCCTAATATAATGTGGTTACTAGTTGGTAGTTTTTATTTATTACTTATACTAGCAATAGTGGAAGCTACTTGTAACCCGCACTTAAATCAAATTCCAATATGCAGCCAATGGGCTTGCATTAATTGAAAAAGAAAAACTTGGTTTTCTTTTCCATGTCCTACTTAGTGTATTATATCCACCATAATTGAGTCACCCTGGGCCCTTAGGGTATGTAGTTACTTATAAAATTTGTTTTCCTAGGAAATGCTTGAAACAAATCTTGACCAAATGAGTCAAGGAGGTACGCGTACTCAAAAAAATGGGTTGTTACCTAAGTTCACCCGAATAAAAAAATAAGTTACTAACTTGAAAATACACCTTGTGAAATATAATATTGAGCATAATGTCACTGAACCAATGCTTTAAAATTAAATGGTAACTGATTTTTTTCAGATTACCTTAACTACAAAGCGGTTTGCTCTAGCAGTCGGAAATTCGGAGGTTATGTGACGAATCAGGAATACTACTCCAAATGGAATGCAGCATGCCGTTCGACAACATGTCCCTACCTTTAGCGAATACAAATGGTGCATGTTTCAGCAGAACTTTAAAAAAAATGCTATGCTAAGATAGCTGAAATTGAGGTTGATTCTAAGACCAATTTCCTCAAATTTCAAAAAAATAAAAACAAATAATATGAACATTTAAGTTCTATAAAATAGTTCTATTTAGAACCGAATAAGTCAAAAACAAAGAAATTTAGAGTGTCTCGTCTATCATACTAAGTCTGCGGAATGAAAAGTTTGAGTTGGTTTGAGAAATAAAAATGAATAAATATTTTAATACTTTTGAAATGGGTGGGTCGGGCGGGTGGTTGTCTAACGCGGCACCCCATGGTCGCGTATTAAACAATGAGGCATTAGGCATGGGTAGGGGTGAGTAGATAAGGTATCCCCCCCCCTCCTACTTCATAAAATTCCTCTCCTTCCCCGTCCGGCATGTCGGTAGAAAAAATGGTTTGCTTGTGTCAGGGTCTGTAATAAAGTATAATAAATTGGTAACACTTCACTTTATACAGGAAGTGTTAAAATAAATTACCTACCTCTCAAATGGAGCATGGTGAAAAAAATAATATGTGGCTGAGCGCTATGCTAATTATTCATAGTGTAGCCTAATAATAATTGTAATAATTGATGAATTTGCTACCCTGTCACAAGTAAACTTACAAATTAATTAATTTTATATTTTTAAAACAAATAATTTCACTAAATTTTTTAAAAATAAAGTTTTTTAAATGACAAAAATTTTATAAATTGATGTTATCGCTCTCCCAAGCTCACAGTAACCAGGCTATATATTGAATTTAAGCTTTGTTCGGGCGCCATTGTCGTGTATAAAAATAATATTGTCGTGTATAAAAAATAATAAGGTTTTTGAAATGTTTAAATAATTAATGGGAGTGATGCCTCGGATAAGATCCGCAATAAAACATTGGACTTTTGGAGTGCAAGGGTCCTCTTGTTATTCTAACCTGGTTAATGGGAACTTGGTAGGATATTGAAAAGATAAAACCAAATATATGACATGCAATTTAATACACTTCGCTAACTACTTACAATGCACTCCGCTTTAGGGCGGGCGCTGCTCAAAATACAATCGGTTTCTTTAAACCGTCGGCGGTTATGGGGTGACACTATAGTAAACCTTAATCTACGATCGCGAGATGGACGAGACGCGGGGTTTTGGCCAAAACCTGGGATAAAAGTCTAGTGCACTCACGGGTACCGAACGTAGCTATCATCCACAGGCCCGCTGGTATTTAACGCAGCAGGCGGATCGCTGACGGTGGGCGGCGGGCTTTCCTCAAGCTCCGGCTTTGGCAAGCCCGGGCGAGAACAACCCGCGGCGCTCAGGAGTTCCACAAGAAGGACCCGCGCGATGATACCTTGGGATCGTCGGACCGCGGCAAGGCTGTCCGACACACGGCTCGCGAGTCAAGGCCGTGCCCTACGGCTTGATGGTGGCGCCAACGTGACGCGCCTCGGAGTCAACAGGCCACGCAAGTGAAGGGGAGGCCTGTGTGAAGCACCTCGGGTTCGCCGGGCGGCACGCCGTACCGCTCGACACACAGTCCACAGGCCTTGGAAACTGTGCCCTGCGGTGAAAACCAGCGTCCCCACGACGCTCAGCACATCAGGGAGCGCGCAACGGCGCTCGGAGCAACACGACCGTCGGCCATGCTTGCGCTCGCCGGCGGCACGGAAAGCACTCGGTGGGCTACGCCCTTTTCGCGCACAACACACACACACACGGCGCACTTTACATATATCCCAATCTTCCACCGGCCGGGGCAGGCGGCGGAAGGGGGCGAGGCGGTTTATTTCGATATTCAATTAGGAGCTGTATAAATGCTAGCGAGCCCCAGTTCCAACTGACACATCCATCGTCGATTCCAAAAAATACCCCAGCCCTCCGTTTCGATCCATATCGACGCATCAAACGTCAAACCAACTTAAACCTTTTCCAAATCAAATGACTCTCGAAAAAATATCAATGCTCATTAATACTTATAATATTTTAAGTGGTTAATAATAATTACTAATAATTATATTTTTATCGTACGTTTTCTACCTTGTTTCATTCAGAATACCTTCTTTCCGATGCGGTAACTAAACGCTTAATTTACTTTCTGACAGTTCTCCTGTCAAAAATTTCAACCTTTTGACACCGTCAAAATCGCTATTTATGTTTCATAAAAATTCCGAAAATGATTCTAAAATACTAATTAAATTAGGATGTGACCTACTTGAGCAGTTCGGGTAGATCAGGGGGATCATTTTGATATGCGTGAAGCCAGGTTTGGTTCAACAACCTCTGCACAATCTGGGTGACAAGTTCCGTTCAAGTGGCATACTCTTTAGACTTGTTTCTTCGAAACCAGTTAACCAGGAGGCAGGATATGCTAATCAACCTACAGCTGAGAAGGTACATTACAGTTTTACATAAGTGTCATACTCTGGTGTATGTTATTTTGTTGGAAATGCGACAGTCATGTTGTACCGGTTATCTTGTATGGAAAAGCATGTATTTCCCCTAGGCAAATACGTAGCATCGCTACAAACCTAACTCAAAACCTAACCTAACTCAAAACCTAACCTAACTCAAAACCTAACCTAACTCAAAACCTAACCTAACTCAAAACCTAACCTAACTCAAAACCTAACCTAACTCAAAACCTAACCTAACTCAAAACCTAACCTAACTCAAAACCTAACCTAACTCAAAACCTAACCTAACTCAAAACCTAACCTAACTCAAAACCTAACCTAACTCAAAACCTAACCTAACTCGAAACCTAACCTAACTCGAAACCTAACCTAACTCAAAACCTAACCTAACTCAAAACCTAACCTAACTCAAAACCTAACCTAACTCCGAACCTTACCTAACCTATGTATCGGCAAAATCGTGTCGTGTTTTGTTAGAAAATCTTAACAGTGTGTTCTATCTCGAACTCTCTCATGATAAAGTGCCATCTGTCGGATATGTTAGGAATTTAAAGTAAACAAGAAAAACACAAGTGCGAGTCGGACTCGCACATGAAGTGTTCCGTAGCAGCAAGTAATAAAATTGCGGTCTACAATTTATGACGTATTTTAAAAAAAAAATGTATTTTTCTATTTTTTTTATTTTTGTGTGAAAATCTTAATGCGGTTCACAGAATACAACTATTTACCATGTTTCAACCGTATAGTTCTTATAAATTCGGAAAAATGTGGCATACAGACGGACAGACAGACAGACAAGACGAATCCATAAGGGTTCCGTTTTTTCCAAAGTGGGCAGTCAGTTTTGGCATAGAGTATAATAAGTAAAGAAAGAGTGGTAACTCCATACATCAGATTTCTTACCAAAGCGCCCGTTATTTCGTAGTCGACATCTAGATGTCACATGACATGACATGACACCATGACATCACATGACATGACATGAGATCATGATGTTAGATGTGACATGTAGATAGATTTGATGTGTAGAAGTAGTTGACGACCCAACAATAATTAGGTATTAATTAAATTTCACCAAGCTTATGAATGAGGGCGCAGCGGTCCCACGCATACTAGGATGGAAACAATAACAAAATAAAAATATGTTTCATTTATTTAAGACCAACGAAGGGTCATACTAACATTAAGTTATTACCTACTTTACGAATTAGAAAGTTAGCATTGTGACTTTTTCACGGCTAGTATACAGAACCGATCTAATAAGGAACAAGTGGTTAAAGCCTTTGAAAATCATAAGAAATGTGCCTTTAAGAACAGTTAACGCCATCCACGCCAGGGCAAATATACTTTATTGACCAGAAGCATACAGAAATAAGTACCTACCATAAAAGTTTACAATTTTGCCTTTTAAACAGCTTTGTTGAACATAAAAAATGTGATCCCTAACGCCCTGCCGTTTATAATCTGTAATTTATAGATTGTCACGATATAGACGCTTAGATATACTAAGTATATTCGTACAAAATACAACTTTTCTCTCCTTTCATAATAAATGTGAAAGTTTGGATGTTTGATTCTCCATCACTTAAGAACGGCCCGAAGGGTTTTGATGGAATTGGGATCACAGGTATTTTCCGTATTTTATAGCCTGGAAATCCTGGCATAAGTCGAGGGATACTTTTATCCCGGAATTCTTGTTCTTAAGTACCTACGTACTAAGGGGGTGGAGATACCCTAAGATACCTATGTAAAACAATTAAATAGAGTTGTAAATACAGATATAGGTACTATCATCTCTCAATTATAAAAATAAAACAAAGGTAACTCAGGAGCATTTTATTGCAACGACATTTTTCTATTTCAACATACAACCTTCTATTTTACAAAAATATATAATTTTCTTCGCTCCATTTCGAAACATACACAATACACTCTTTTAACATTATTTACAAAAATACATATTTACAATCGCGACATCACTCGTTCACAATAAATATCAACGGCAGTCGTGGTCCCGGCGGGAGGTCACCACTCTCACTCTACGTACAGCTACAGCTAGAGCCTGCCGAGCCGAGTATCGTGTAATATGACACAACAGGCACGGCAGGTATCACTACACCAGCACCGTGAGGCGCTCCGGCGGCGGGTGGCGCGCGGCCGGCGCGGGCGCGGGCGGCGGCGGCGCGTCGGGCGGCAGCGCGCGCTTCGTCAGCTCCTTGTCGCGCGGCGGCGTGTGGTTGCGTGCGTCCGCGTTCTGCGCCTTGTACAGCGAGTGCGCCCGCGGCAGCGGCTCGCCCGAGCGCACCGCGCCGCCACCTCCCACCCCGCCCGGCGCGCGCGGAGACTCGCGCAACGGGTTCGCGTAGCGCCGCAGATTCTCCTCGTTCTGCAGGTTGTTGGACTTCTCCTCGTCGCAGCGGCGCGAACGCTCGACTGCGGCGGCGCGACGGCGGCGCACGGCGAACGCGGCGCCCCCCGCCGCCGCCAGCAGCAGCACGGGCACGACGGCCGCCAGCGTGAGCAGGCCCGGCGCGCCGGTGGAGGCGGCGGCCGCCGGCGGCGCGTGCGGCACGCGCAGGCGCAGCGCGGCGCCCAGCAGCGGGTGGTGCGCCAGCCGCCGCCGCGCCACCAGCTCGCTCAGCGCGCGCACTGCGGCGACCAGCGCGCCGGCGCTCGACGCGCCCTCCAGGCTTTCTTCTTCTCCGACCCACTGAAACGATTTTATTGTTACGCTGTAAAACCGCCCAACTATAGTCTAGTACCACAACGATGGTCCTCAAATTCAATATGTAATTAAGTTAGTTACCTTCGTACTAATGTAATTTTTGGATACCTATAACCGAGTGTTTTCGTCCATTTTTATAAATATTTCGCCATAAAAATACGATATTCTAATAAAAGTTACACCTAACCGAAGATAGTTTAATTAATTTTGGACCATAGTTGGGAGTCCCAACTTGGGACCTTTTGGACTATAGGTGGGTGGTTTTACTATATGCTGCCTGTAGAGTCTGCATGTAAGCAAAGGTTTCCGCTGTTTCCAGTAAATATCTTTACAGACTTTAAAAATTGATGTGAAATTTAAATCTAGGATTACGAGAAAATCTCTATACATAGGACTGTATGAGCTGCTAGTGTCACATTCATCAATTATATTCTGTTGGTTGCTTGACATAATGATAACTCACAATATTGCCGAAGATAAACATTTTTATTATGTTATGAATGATAGTGATATGAATGATAGTGATAGTGATAATAACGCGTGTCGCGTGATAGGTTTTAATGATGAACGTGTACTAACTCGTATTTTATTCCTTTACTCAATTGTAAGTAATTTCGCTGAGATGGCAATGTGCAGTACGTAGGTAGATGTAGTCCGTACAAGGGTTGAATTTGATTATTTTGAAACAGGTATCAGATCATCACATCACAAGTTGTTTGGCGCTTTTACTTAAAGTAAATCAGTTTTTAAGAGAGACTACTTACAATAGCGAGATCAAGTGCATCGTCGTCGTCGACGGCGAGATCACAGAGTAGCACCAGCGGCGGAGGCGGCGCGTTGTCGGCGCGCGCGGCCAGCGCGGCGGCGAGGGCGCGACGCAGCGAGCCGCAAGCACGCTCCACGTGCGCGCCGCGGGCGAGGCGCTCCCGCGCGAGCTGCAGCGACACGCGCGCGCAGCCGGCGGGCGCTGCGGCGGTGGTGGGGCGCGCGCCCGGCCAGCACGCGGCGGGCGCGGGCAGCGCGGGCGGCTCCACGCGCCGCCCCGCCACGCGCCGGCACTCGCCCAGCGGCGCGCACACGGGCCGCAGGCACAGCGCCGGTGCCGCTGGGACGCACACCTGAAAACACAAGAGACTAACATTACAATCAAGTTTGAATTAGTACATTATTGTCGAGGCTCGGAAGTAGCTACTTGCAGGCTGAGGATTCTTTTTAAACGGACGACCTTGGGAGTCCGTTTAATTGAATCCGAAGCCAGCAAGTAGCCTTCCAGCCGAGTCATATATAGTGCTTTTCTCAAAAATGGTGCAAGAAATATAAATATCATAGAAATATTTTACAAAAACAACGTTCTTACGTATATATTTTCACAGAAAAAAGCCCTTGCCGCCTTTTGATTTTTTTAATAAAAAAATAGAAGTGTATTTTTCTGCCAAAAATACGCCAACCTATTTGAGATAGCTAAATAGTCGCAGTACTAATCAACTGTTTGGCTGTTTAATGGGCCTGTGCCTTTATTTGATAAGTCATTTCAACTTTTATAAAGTTTGGAACTCGACAAATAATGGAATTTGTATGCAACATTGCAGTCCCAAAATCGAGACTGCAATGTTTCTAACTTTTTAATTTTTGACTGACCATAAACTACGCGCTTCGCGACCTATTTTTTAGACGAGAGAGAGAAAAAACTTTTTGAATTCGAAAAGCAAAGGATTTCGTGTACTGTTGACACAGAAGTGCATTCATTATCTCCATAATAAGTAAAAACAGTAAGTTAAATTACCTCATCGGTGCGGCAGGGCTGCGCGCCGGGCGCGAGGCAGTCGGGCAGGCCGCACCAGAGGCGCGTGCAGACGGGCGCCCCGGCGCGGCACCAGCACGCGTTGCAGCCCCACCACCACGTGCCGTTGTCCACGCCGCAGGCCCCTCCCCCCGCGCCGCCGCCGCCGCCGCCCCCGCCCGCGCCCGCCTCGCCGCTCTCCTCCTCGTCCACGCCCCACTCGGAGAAACCGTCGTCCAACTCCAAACCAGCGATTTCTGTAACGAACATTATTGATTTATATGCCTTTACCATAACAATTCCTAACAATACAGAACACTATAGGTATGTACATAATAGAACATTTTACTATATACAAGTGCGAAAAATAATAAATTCTACACGAGTGGCAATATATTAAATCACGAACACACGACACGACACGATTTGCGAATTATCTATTCGCACATGTATCGTACAACGTTTTACAGTTGGTAGGTTGGTACCTACATATGACCCTTTAAATTTTCGACATATAGTTGCGTAATGTGCTAATTATCACACTAAAATGCGGTAAAGTAGCCCCATATGTACTGTAAAATTATAATAGTTATTTACGATACAAGTGCGAAAAAGAGGAAGAGAGAGGAAAAGAGGAAGGAAGGAGGACGAGTTGCGAATTGCCTATTCGCACGTGTATCGTACAACGTTTTACAGTACATATGGCCCTTTCAACTTTTGACATCGCACGAAAAGTGCTAATATTTTACGCACTAGTGAGGGAAAATAGGACCATATGTACTGTAAAAATATATACATAATGCACATATATATAGGTTATTATGATTATTATGATTATGATTATGTATATATGTCTAGTAGGTAGGTCTACCTTCATAAATAATGTAGTGTGTAGTTATAACATATATATGCAAATGAAAGAACATTTTATTAAAATGACCCTAAGCTAAGATAGATTTTAACAGTGTCATAAGTCAACAAAACTTTTGTTACAGCAGGAGAGAACTAAGAAAAAACATAGTGAGTAGATAAAGGATTAAGAAGGAATCGGTAAATGACAGATTAGTGCTAAACTTACGTTCTAGGCAGCGTCTCGCAGCGCGGGGACAGACGCACCGTGCGGGCCGCTCCGGGTCGGAGTCGCGCACGCAGGCGGCGGGCGCGGGGCACGCGGGGCTGCAGTCCGTAGCGGGCGGCGCGGGGGGCACGCGTGCGCCGCACTCCGGGCCCGCCCAGCCCGCCACGCACTCGCACGTCCACCAGCCCGGTCCGCCCACGCAGCGCCCACCGTTGCGGCATGGCGCCGCCGCGCACGCGTCCACCGCGTGCTCGCAGTGCGCGCCCGTCCAGCCCGGAGCGCACGCGCACGCCCAGCCGGCGCCCGCGGTGGAGCACGTGCCGCCGTGCGCGCACGCACACGCCGGCGCGGGCGGCAGCGCGGCGGGCGTGGAGCTCTCGCACGAGGCGCCCGCCCAGCCGGCGGGGCACGCGCAGCGCCACACGCCTGCCTCGCGCACGCATGTGCCACCGTTACCGCAAGATCCGTCTACGCAGCGAGTACCTTCTTCCACGCGGATCGCACAAGTCTTTCCTGTACGCAAAATAATACTGCATGAACGACAACAGCAATCAAAGTATTAGGAGTCGCATATTGAAGGATATATGATTTCTTACCGGTCCATCCGTCGCGGCAGACGCAGGTGAAGTCTGCAACGCCATCGATGCAAGTGGCGTTGTTGCGACACGGGTTGCCCACGCACTCGTCGACTTCTGAAAGGTAAGGTTCGTGTTGAGCGACATGTGTTGACAGATGCAAAAGCTAGCGAACACTGGTGGGTGGGTGATATTTACCGAGTTCGCAGTGAGCCCCGTTGAAGCCGGCGCGGCAGACGCAGCGCAGTGCGCCTGCCACCTCCACGCAGGCGCCTCCGACGCCGCACCCGCCCGTCACACATTCTTCGACACCTGCAACAATTATCAAGCAATGACAATCTACGATAGTAGGTACAGCAAGCGTATTGGTGTGATTTCATTTAATTTAATTTATATGATAAATATTACATATACTTATCGGGGGATAATACCTACTATACGCAAGTCTCCTGCAAATTAGCTTATTATAACAGAAGCGACAAATCGGCGATGATCATCAATAAAATTATAGTATTTAAGTACTTATATACCTACTAGTATTTAAGTAATGTTTATTGATACATACGTTCCTGGCAGGTGGGTCCGGCGTAGTTGGGCGCGCAGGCGCAGCGCGCGGGCGCGGGCGGCGCGCGGACGCACTGCCCGTGCTCGCACGGCGCGCCGTTCACGCACGGCTCGTTCTCCACCACTGCTCCTGAAAAAACAAACACCTTCACTTTTGGCCCTCATAAAATTGTTCGTATCTAGTTTGAGATTTCGTGATGCTTTCCGGGCACTTTCGAACAGCATTTGGATAGATTAGCAGTATGTTGGAGTGATGATGAATCAGTCGGTACTCACGGTCGCGGTACTGCGTGCAGTTCTTGCCGGTCCAGCCCGGCGCGCAGTGGCAGTAGTAGTCGCTCTGCGCGGTGTAGCACGGCGCGCCGTTCGCGCACGGCGAACCCGCGCAGTGGTCGCGGTCATCCTGCATATAAATAAATAAATATTAGGGGATATCTTACACAGCTGTGTAAGTAGTCAAGTAGTCAAGGTCAACCTAGCCCCAAACTAAGCAAAGCTTGTATTATGGTATGGGTGCTAGGCGACGATATACATACTTATATATATAAATACATACTATTATTATTATATACATAAAAAACACCCATGACTCAGAAACAAATATCTGTGTTCATCACACAAATAAATGCCCTTACCGGTATTCGAACCCAGGACTATGTCACTACCCGCTAGACCAAACCGGTCGCCACTAGGGTTGCCAGTTTTTTTTTTGAGATATGGGTCAACTTTTGAAGAGGGTGTTTACTCGACATTTGTTTTACAATTTTTTATTTTTGAAAAATCTGATTTATAATTATCGTTTTAAGAAGGGTTTTTAACAACAAAAAATATACTGTACGAGGCACCTCTGTACTTTTTATAGTTAGCAAGATATGGACGTTTAAAAACCGACATTTGTATGGCACTATTTAGCCATTTGTAAGGCGCTTTTGACATGTATAAGGCATTTTTTCAACATTGTATGGCAGTGTCAACATGTATATGCCACTATTTATTATTTTTGTTGCATTTATAAGACCCTGACGAAATTAGTATCTATCTATATAGATATCTGTATGACACTATGTCGACATTTGTATGCCACTATAAATGTCGCCATACAAATGGCGCGACATGTCGCCAATAATATTTTTTAGCGATATTTCCTACACAATACAACCGATTCACTTATTTATTTTACTATATATTTTAACACTATATTTGCAACTATTATTATATTTCAACTATGTACCAACGTATTAAGCGTCCATACAAATGTCATTGTAGTCGTACCAAAATATATCGAAAGAGATTCTTACCTGTTTTTAAATAAATTAAACTGTTTCCGCGTCCACACTCGATGTCAATCGATACCCAACTAACCGCACTATCCACTATTTAATCTAACCGTTATTCAATAAACAAAGAAGATTATAGGGGGTATATTTAAGTCATAAAAAAAACAGACGCCGCGCGGGACAGCGATAAAAAGGCTTCCCTTCTTTTATTAAATAACGCATTAATTTATCAATAAGATTAAATCAATTCTCTAGAAAATGCTGTTTATAAAAATACAAAGTTGTTTATAATACATTGCCTACATCCAAAGTTATGATTTCGTATTTTATGAAGTATACGTAGGCCAAATAAAGTATAGGTATTATAGTATGTCTGGCAACCCTAGTCGTCACTGAGCTGATATAAGCATTAAATATTAATTAAAACCTTATTTTTGTGAAATGACAAAAACAGTGATATTTTGAAGGCATAACACATCAACATTTACAAAACTCACACTCATAATTTTGTAATCACTTACCGGACAATACCTTCCAAAGCAGGAGGACAGCTAAAAAAGCAGAAGACTCGTTAGTGAGTTAGTGCAACCCTGAATGGTGAAAGTTAAATTACGATTAGTCAAGTGCCTAAAGATGGAAAAATATTGCAAGATTAGTCACATATTAAAAGGCAATATGAGGGTATAGATAAAGGTGATTGATGAAAGGTTAGCAAAGCGGTCGGTCACGGGCAGCTGGCGCTCACCTCGCAGTCGACGCCGGAGAAGCCGACGGGGCAGATGCAGCGATAGGCGTCGAGCAGGTCGACGCATTCCCCGCCGTTGCGGCACGGGCGCGGCGCGCAGTCGTCCACGTCGCGCTCGCACGTGCGGCCCGCGTAGCCCGCCGCGCACGCGCAGTGGAAGTCGTCCACGAGGTCTATACAAGTGGCTCCGTTGAGGCACTGGCCCGTGCAGTCGTCCACGTTGGACTCGCAGTCGCGGCCCGTCCAGCCGGCCAGGCAGCTGCACCGGTAGCCGCCCGGCGTGTTGCTGCACGTCGCCGCGTTCACGCACGGGCCCAGCGAGCCCTCCGCGCCCTCCGCGCTCTCACGCTCGGGGGTCACCGCGCACTCGTCCACGTCTGGGGATACAATATAGGTACGTAGGTATGGAGGATGGCCGATGCTGAAAAACAGCAAGCAAATAAATAAGTTAATATCTGGTTGAATGAACAGAGGAGCGTTAGGTACCTTCGGTGCAGGTGGGTCCGGTCCAGCCGGGCGCGCACTCGCAGTCGAAGCCGTTGAGGCGGTCGCGGCAGGTGGCGCCGTGCGCGCAGGGCTGGCTGGCGCAGTCGTCCACGTCCTGGTCGCACAGCGCGCCGCCCCAGCCCGCCGCGCACGCGCAGCTGAAGCCGGGCGGCGCCGCGCGCAGCGAGCACGCTCCGTGCGCGCACGGCTGCGGCGCGCACGGGTTGTCCACCCGCTCGCAGTCCGCCCCGGAGAACCCCTCGGCGCAGGTGCACAGGTATTGATCGGGAGCGGTGTTTTCGCATGTACCGCCGTGCTGGCAGGGCTCGTGGGTGCCGCAGTAGTTGAGGTCCTGGTCGCACAGGATGCCGCCCCAGTTGGTGTCGCACGTGCAGTCCCAAGAGGAGCCGTTGCAGTAGCCGTGCTTGCAGCCCGGGTAAGGCTGGCATTGTGAACACAGCGCGCCGCGCCATCCGGGCCGGCAGCTGCCAATACGCAACAAATTATAACAATATGAGACGATATAATATATGAGACGTACGTGCATAACGCAATGGAAAACTTACTCGCAATCTCCGGGGCGATCACAGCGGCCGTGAGTTGGATGGCAGCCCTCTTTGCATACAGCTGCAACAAAGACAACGGGGCCAGTGAAGAAGCAGCAAACAGAGAGAGCAAGTAAAGGTGAAGTACGTAGGGTAGGCGTGAGTGTATATTAGATACGTACGCTGCTCGCAGTTGTCCCCGCGCCAGCCGGGCAGGCAGCGCTTGGCGCCGGTGTCGTCGCAGGCGTAGTGGCCGAACTTGTCGTCGCGCGCGCGGCAGAAGGTGGTGCAAGTGGTGTTGTAGTAGTTGGGCGCGCAGGAGACGCGCACGCGGTACGCGACGCCGGCCGCCGCGCCCGCGTGCCGCAGCGCGTGCCACGCCGCGCCCGGCTCCACGATGCCCGACCACCACGCCTCCACGATCAGCCCCGACTCCGTGCCCTCCGCCGTTGTGTAGTTGTAGTCGTCGTACGCTTGAAGGATCAGCGTGAACGAGCGCTGCAATACAAGTGTGACAAGTCAGAAAAAACATACATTACCTAACTATTAGTCAAAGTATGTACATAGTAAGTAGGTATGTAGTTAGGTACCCACATGTCATTTAACTCTCATTTAACCTAAAGTGGTGAGGTGTAAATCGTTATTGACAAATCTAAAGGCATTTAAAAAAGTTATAATATCGTATAATAGTAGATTGTACAACAAGGGCATAAAGTGACCCATTTTCACCCGAGGCAATTTTTTGGTCTGAGCGAAGCGAAGACCAAAATAGTAGACGAGGGTAAAAATGGACATTTATGCCCTTGTTGTACACTCTGCTTTTCACTTCGATTGCGAGGAAAATATACAAAAAATCAAATATTTTAGGTTATTTTAACGTATTTATTCAAGACTAAAGAACATTGTTCTTAGGCCGGTCGGGGGCTCGGGGCGCGCCGATCGGGAGAGCGCCGGTCGGGGGCGCGCCGGCAGGGCTGGCAGTTTGTATGGCAGAATTTGCATTTTATTGCTAAATCAATAAGGGTCGTAATAGATGATTTTACTTTATGCTCTAGAACATAAAATGCGATTTTATGTCGTCTACGCACGACATAAAGGTGCACTTTTTGAGCAAGAGAAGTGAAAAATAATGTATTACCTACTATAAGAGACAGTTTGTTTCTAAATAAGAAAATATAATAACATAAAGGTGTGTGTATAACTAACCGTCCACCGAAAGGAGAAGGGGAGCGCGAGCGTGTAGAGCGGCTCGGCGAGCGTGAAGGAGTCGGTGCCGAGCACGGGCGAGGCGGCGCGGCCGAAGGAGCAGGCGCCGGGCGCGGCCGCCGACTGGTACTCCTTGAGGCAGAGCGAGAAGCGCGTGCGGCACGGCGCGGCGCACGCCGCTCCCCCCGCGCCGCCCGCGCCCCCCGCGCCGCCGCAGCACGCGCCGCTCGCCAGCTGCAGCCGGTAGTTGCTGAACTCCAGGATCTGCAGCTCGAACACGCCAGCGCCCGCCGTCGTCTGTAATAGGTACAACATCTATTTAAATGTGTACATACCTACTTGTACTTTCATAGATCACAAATGCTCAATACGCTAGAAGTAGGTAGGTACATACCGGTTGTAGTCTAGTTTAATTTAATTCTGATAAAAAACCATGACATGGCATTTGATTATAGTTGCAAATCAGATACCAGCAAAAATGTTAATGAAATGCGATCTAAATCGATTTCGACCCCTTGCTATTCCCAATGCTTTGTGTACCTAACTACAGGTAAAACAGTTTTTTGATACGTGCTAATAAAAAATTAAATAAACTTATGAAGAACCTTTCCACAGCAATATCTAAACTATGCGGCGTATCCTGACGGTGGAGTTCTTTAAGTGAGTATGCCTGTTTGTTGTTTGGCGGTAGAGTGTAAGTACCTATAGTGTACAGTCACCTGCAATAATACGAGTATGTTAGTTTGCATAAATATCTGACAGGATCTTTATGTGTAGAGCCATAAAATCGTGTCACATGATCAAATGCCAATAAAAGGCAGAAGAGGTTCGAATGCCAGACGTAGGTAGGTCACTAATAGTTGATACGTACGCATTGTAGCAAAATAATAAGTCTGTTAGAGTTTTTAGCCAGGTGAAACGCATGAAAAGTTGAGAATTGAATTACTGGCGACCTCTAGGAGCGAATGGCGAAATTACAATAATAACAGCCGCTGGGTAACAGATGTCGCTGGCAGTAGGACCCCATAATTGTCTATCTGTCTGTAACACTGAAAACATGCTACCTTATGCATTATTTATGGACACTTAAAGAGATACTCGTAACTAAGAATGACTAAGATTCTAAAAGAAGTAGGCATAAGTAATTTTTCCTCCTGCAGCGACACATACTTATTACTAGTGCCACCTATCGAGACGTACAACTAGTAACGCAAAATTGCTTATTGAAGGGAGAAGCCGCAAAAGAGGTTACAATACAACATGTTAATTACGAAATATGAATTATAATAAACTAATAAAGCTATGGTAATCTTTTCACGGATGAAAATGCATAGACATCTAATAAATAAATGCAAACTGGAGCTACTAGCGACCTCCAGATTCTAGCGGCGGAACCACAAGAAGAACATCTCGTCGCTAACAGATGTCGCTAGCAGCAGGCACCTACAACTTGTAACACAAACATATGCAAATGCTTGTAGCAAAGACATATGTAACTTCATATAAGATGAATAAAGTCTAAGGAAAAAACCGGGCAAGTGCGAGTCGGACTCGCGCACGAAGGGTTCCGTACCATAATGCAAAAAAAGGAAAAAAAAACGGTCACCCATCCAAGTACTGACCCCGCCCGACGTTGCTTAACTTCGGTCAAAAATCACGTTTGTTGTATGGGAGCCCCACTTAAATCTTTATTTTTATTCTGTTTTTAGTATTTGTTGTTATAGCGGCAACAGAAATACATCATCTGTGAAAATTTCAACTGTCTAGCTATCACGGTTCGTGAGATACGGCCTGGTGACAGACGGACGGACGGACAGACGGACAGACGGACAGACGGACGGACGGACGGACGGACAGCAGTCTTAGTAATAGGGTTCCGTTTTACCCTTTGGGTACGGAACCCTAAAAACGTGCCTCGGAAATCAAGAAAAAGTAATTCTCGGAATAGATGCCGTACACACCTTTAGCATATCCTCGGCTAGATGGCGTGACGACACCGTTTCATATTTAACAATTTTAACACAGATATCAGTGAATGAACATGGATCAAAATGATATAAAAATAACAAAATCATTTATCCATATATATACATTTTTTTGATAATTTTATCCCACCAAAAACATAAATGTAAAAAAGGAGAGCCAAGTTCAATACAAAAATTATGCTTGGCTGTGGGGTTCGCTGCAAAAAGAATGGAGATCTAAATGAGTGCCAAGTTCTATGCAAAATCCAAATATGTATTTATAGGAACAAAATAACATTATAAACAAGTATTCAACTCTATTTCTTTGCTTTATGGGATACCAAAGATAGCTATTTAATTTAGGTTGGTAGGTAAGTTGGTAGGTAGGTAAGGTTAGATTTGACTTGGCCAGTTTTCATCAATCATTTTATAAAGTTATTCAACATATATATGTGTATAGTGAAACCTGGATAAGTGGGATCTCAAGGGACGAGCAAATTCGTCTCACTTAAAGAGGTTTTCCACTTACCCCGGCTCCCAGTTAGCCAGGTACAAATAAATTTCTGTCTCATTTACGGAGGGTTCCATTAATAGAGGTGAGAATAGAGTATATTTCAATTATAGAGGTGGTCAATAAGGTATTTAGATATTATCTTTAAAAATAAATAAGGTAAAATAATCCTTGTCCCTAAATATTTTGTCTGTTTAAATATTTCTTTGAATTTATTTTGAATGATTCTCCAAAGGATAGATATTTCAAAATTAAATTAAATTTGATACGGACTTCATTGCTTATTAGAAATTTAATAAATAAAAATTTATTTTTTCGTTTTACTTATCAAAATTTCAGCTTTCGTTTCGATAGTTTTAACTACTTACATAAATTAACTAAATCAAACTTGAAGTTGGTTAGACACAATTAGGCAAATGCGGAATTTGTGGATAGACTAAGAGTTAGTAAGAATACGGAAATTGTTCAATGAAGTCCAAGTTAGAGAGGTCATAGATTGACGTTATCTCAGATACAGAAGTCAATTCCCTATAAAATTCTAAAAACAAAACAATTAGGAAAATGTAATCTTATAAATATAGTCTCAGTAAAAGAGGTAAAATATACTCTCTGTCTCAATTATAGAGGTAAATGTGACTATAAAATCACAACAACGAATCCCAGTTATAGAGGTTCGTTTTTTCTCAGTAACAGAGTATAATAAAAATTCCTTCTTTCATAACAGCAATATATTTCTTGATCACAATATTCCGTTACAGTTCAATCTCCAATCCTCTCACTTCACAATCGTCCTCCCTTCACCTCTGCCCGTAACCGAATGCCCCTTAACCGCCATGCCAGTCGTCTTTTATTCTTTCTTCCAACTACCTTCTATTTACAAAGGTCAACTATCAATCACGTTACTTTTAAATTTATTAAATTATAGATTACCAATGATTATTCAACTCTTTATTTCATTAAATCTGTTTCTAATAATTAGTAATTTTAATGAATCTTACACTCGCCCATCCTGACATTGTGCATGTCCTCATGCACAGTCATACTAATCGCGTCTGTCATCTAATCTTACACTCGGCATGTCAAATCATCGGGCATTCAGTAAGAAAATTATTAATGCTTTATTACCCATTTAATACAATTTCTTTGTCTGTCTATATACATTTTTCTTATTATTTATTGAATTAATCTATATCTTCGCATAATAATTTCAAATCCAATAAATCCATCTAAATATATAAGTTTCTATTCAATAATTATACAACAATATATCATATTTTTTTTATGCATCAATACATATAAAGTACATTACTTAACATATTCGACTGCTATGTTTTTTTTTTACTCATTATTTCTCGTGTTTTGTGTCGTATTTCTAGTGTCTCACAACATACCATTTTTTTAATCAAATTTTACGTGTAGCACATTATTTCTCTTGTTTTTTTTTTGATTCCATTTTTATTTTTTTAATGTGCTACTTACTGAATCACTCTCATGACACAAACGTGTCTCATCACAACATAACATCCTCTATTTCCGTCTTTTTTTTTTTTTTTTATCATTACCATATATCCGTGCCTCCATCCATAGCAAATAACTAATCCAATAATCTATTAATTCAAAAATTCAATAATCCAATAATTCTTTAATTCAAAAATCCAATAATCCAATAATTCTTTAATTCTTTAATTCAATAATCCAATAATTCTTTAATTCTTTAATTCAATAATCCAATAATTCTTTAATTCTTTAATTAAATAATCAAATCATTCTTTAATTCTTTAATTCAATAATCAAATAATTCTTTAATTCTTTATTCAATAATCCAATAATTATTTAATTCTTTAATTCAATAATCCATTAATTCTTTAATTCTTTACTTCAATAATCCAATAATTCTTTAATTCCTTAATTCAATAATCCAATAATTCTTTAATTCTTTAATTCAATAATCCAATAATTCTTTAATTCAATAATCCAATAATTCTTCAATTCAATAATCCAATAATTCTTTAATTCAATAATTCAATAATTCAATAATCCAATAATTCTTTAATTCAATAATCCAATAATCCAATAATTCTTTAATTCAATAATCCAATAATTCTTTTATTCAAAAATCCAATAATCCAATAATTCTTTAATTCTTTAATTCAATAATCCAATAATTCTTTAATTCAATAATCAAATAATTCTTTAATTCTTTAATTCTTTAATTCAATAATCCAATAATTCTTTAATTCTTTAATTAAATAATCAAATAATTCTTTAATTCTTTAATTCAATAATCAAATAATTCTTTAATTCTTTAATTCAATAATCCAATAATTCTTTAATTCTTTAATTCAATAATCCATTAATTCTTTAATTCTTTAATTCAATAATCCAATAATTCTTTAATTCTTTAATTCAATAATCCAATAATTCTTTAATTCTATAATTCAATAATCCAATAATTCTATAATTCAATAATCAAATAATTCTTTAATTCAATAATCCAATAATTCTTTAATTCAATAATCCAATAATTCTTTAATTCAATAATCCAATAATTCTTTAATTCAATAATCCAATAATTCTTTAATTCAATAATCCAATAATTCTTTAATTCTTTAATTCTTTAATTCAATAATCCAATAATTCTTTAATTCTTTAATTAAATAATCAAATAATTCTTTAATTCAATAATCCAATAATTCTTTAATTCTTTAATTCAATAATCCAATAATTCTTTAATTCTTTCATTCAATAATCCAATAATTCTTTAATTCTTTAATTCAATAATCCAATAATTCTTTAACTCTAATTCAATAATCCAATAATTCTTTAATACTTTAATTCAATAATCCAATAATTCTTTAACTCTTTAATTCAATAATCCAATAATTCTTTAATTCTTTAATTCAATAATCCAATAATTCTTTAATTCAATAATCCAATAATTCTTTAATTCAATAATCCAATAATTCTTTAATTCAATAATCCAATAATTCTTTAATTCAATAATCCAATATATTCTTTAATTCAATAATCCAATAATTCTTTAATTAAATAATCCAATAATTCTTTAATTCAATAATCCAATAATTCTTTAATTCAATAATCCAATAATTCTTTAACTCAATAATCCAATAATTCTTTAATTCAATAATCCAATAATTCTTTAATTCAATAATCCAATAATTCTTTAATTCAATAATCCAATAATTCAATAATCCAATAATTCTTTAATTCTTTAATTCAATAATTCAATAATCCAATAATTCTTTAATTCAATAATCCAATAATTCTTTAATTCAATTTTCCAATAATTCATTAACTCAATAATCCAATAATTCTTTAATTCAATAATCCAATAATTCTTTAATTCAATAATCCAATAATTCTTTAATTCAATAATCCAATAATTCAATAATCCAATAATTCTTTAATTCAATAATCCAATAATTCAATAATCCAATAATTCTTTAATTCTTTAATTCAATAATTCAATAATCCAATAATTCTTTAATTCAATAATCCAATAATTCAATAATCCAATAATTCTTTAATTCTTTAATTCAATAATTCAATAATCCAATAATTCTTTAATTCAATAATCCAATAATTCTTTAATTCAATAATCCAATAATTCTTTAATTCTTTAATTCTTTAATTCTTTAATTCTTTAATTCTTTAATTCTTTAATTCTTTAATTCTTTAATTCTTTAATTCTTTAATTCTTTAATTCTTTAATTCTTTAATTCTTTAATTCTTTAATTCTTTAATTCTTTAATTCTTTAATTCTTTAATTCTTTAATTCTTTAATTCTTTAATTCTTTAATTCTTTAATTCTTTAATTCTTTAATTCTTTAATTCTTTAATTCTTTAATTCTTTAATTCTTTAATTCTTTAATTCTTTAATTCTTTAATTCTTTAATTCTTTAATTCTTTAATTCTTTAATTCTTTAATTCTTTAATTCTTTAATTCTTTAATTCTTTAATTCTTTAATTCTTTAATTCTTTAATTCTTTAATTCTTTAATTCTTTAATTCTTTAATTCTTTAATTCTTTAATTCTTTAATTCTTTAATTCTTTAATTCTTTAATTCTTTAATTCTTTAATTCTTTAATTCTTTAATTCTTTAATTCTTTAATTCTTTAATTCTTTAATTCTTTAATTCTTTAATTCTTTAATTCTTTAATTCTTTAATTCAATAATTCTTTAATTCAATAATTCAATAATTCAATAATTCAATAATTCAATAATTCAATAATTCAATAATTCAATAATTCAATAATTCAATAATTCAATAATTCAATAATTCAATAATTCAATAATTCAATAATTCTTTAATTCAATAATTCAATAATTCAATAATCCAATAATTCTTTAATTCAATAATCCAATAATCCAATAATTCTTTAATTCAATAATCCAATAATTCTTTTATTCAAAAATCCAATAATCCAATAATTCTTTAATTCTTTAATTCAATAATCCAATAATTCTTTAATTCAATAATCAAATAATTCTTTAATTCTTTAATTCTTTAATTCAATAATCCAATAATTCTTTAATTCTTTAATTAAATAATCAAATAATTCTTTAATTCTTTAATTCAATAATCAAATAATTCTTTAATTCTTTAATTCAATAATCCAATAATTCTTTAATTCTTTAATTCAATAATCCATTAATTCTTTAATTCTTTAATTCAATAATCCAATAATTCTTTAATTCTTTAATTCAATAATCCAATAATTCTTTAATTCTTTAATTCAATAATCCAATAATTCTTTAATTCAATAATCCAATAATTCTATAATTCAATAATCCAATAATTCTATAATTCAATAATCAAATAATTCTTTAATTCAATAATCCAATAATTCTTTAATTCAATAATCCAATAATTCTTTAATTCAATAATCCAATAATTCTTTAATTCAATAATCCAATAATTCTTTAATTCAATAATCCAATAATTCTTTAATTCAATAATCCAATAATTCTTTAATTCTTTAATTCTTTAATTCAATAATCCAATAATTCTTTAATTCTTTAATTAAATAATCAAATAATTCTTTAATTCAATAATCCAATAATTCTTTAATTCTTTAATTCAATAATCCAATAATTCTTTAATTCTTTCATTCAATAATCCAATAATTCTTTAATTCTTTAATTCAATAATCCAATAATTCTTTAACTCTAATTCAATAATCCAATAATTCTTTAATACTTTAATTCAATAATCCAATAATTCTTTAACTCTTTAATTCAATAATCCAATAATTCTTTAATTCTTTAATTCAATAATCCAATAATTCTTTAATTCAATAATCCAATAATTCTTTAATTCAATAATCCAATAATTCTTTGATTCAATAATCCAATAATTCTTTAATTCAATAATCCAATATATTCTTTAATTCAATAATCCAATAATTCTTTAATTAAATAATCCAATAATTCTTTAATTCAATAATCCAATAATTCTTTAATTCAATAATCCAATAATTCTTTAACTCAATAATCCAATAATTCTGTAATTCAATAATCCAATAATTCTTTAATTCAATAATCCAATAATTCTTTAATTCAATAATCCAATAATTCAATAATCCAATAATTCTTTAATTCTTTAATTCAATAATTCAATAATCCAATAATTCTTTAATTCAATAATCCAATAATTCTTTAATTCTTTAATTCTTTAATTCTTTAATTCTTTAATTCTTTAATTCTTTAATTCTTTAATTCTTTAATTCTTTAATTCTTTAATTCTTTAATTCTTTAATTCTTTAATTCTTTAATTCTTTAATTCTTTAATTCTTTAATTCTTTAATTCTTTAATTCTTTAATTCTTTAATTCTTTAATTCTTTAATTCTTTAATTCTTTAATTCTTTAATTCTTTAATTCTTTAATTCTTTAATTCTTTAATTCTTTAATTCTTTAATTCTTTAATTCTTTAATTCTTTAATTCTTTAATTCTTTAATTCTTTAATTCTTTAATTCTTTAATTCTTTAATTCTTTAATTCTTTAATTCTTTAATTCTTTAATTCTTTAATTCTTTAATTCTTTAATTCTTTAATTCTTTAATTCTTTAATTCTTTAATTCTTTAATTCTTTAATTCTTTAATTCTTTAATTCTTTAATTCTTTAATTCTTTAATTCTTTAATTCTTTAATTCTTTAATTCTTTAATTCTTTAATTCTTTAATTCTTTAATTCTTTAATTCTTTAATTCTTTAATTCTTTAATTCTTTAATTCTTTAATTCTTTAATTCTTTAATTCAATAATTCAATAATTCAATAATTCAATAATTCAATAATTCAATAATTCAATAATTCAATAATTCAATAATTCAATAATTCAATAATTCAATAATTCAATAATTCAATAATTCAATAATTCAATAATTCAATAATTCAATAATTCTTTAATTCAATAATTCAATAATTCAATAATCCAATAATTCTTTAATTCAATAATCCAATAATCCAATAATTCTTTAATTTAATAATCCAATAATTCTTTTATTCAAAAATCCAATAATCCAATAATTCTTTAATTCTTTAATTCAATAATCCAATAATTCTTTAATTCAATAATCAAATAATTCTTTAATTCTTTAATTCTTTAATTCAATAATCCAATAATTCTTTAATTCTTTAATTAAATAATCAAATAATTCTTTAATTCTTTAATTCAATAATCAAATAATTCTTTAATTCTTTAATTCAATAATCCAATAATTCTTTAATTCTTTAATTCAATAATCCATTAATTCTTTAATTCTTTAATTCAATAATCCAATAATTCTTTAATTCTTTAATTCAATAATCCAATAATTCTTTAATTCTTTAATTCAATAATCCAATAATTCTTTAATTCAATAATCCAATAATTCTATAATTCAATAATCCAATAATTCTATAATTCAATAATCAAATAATTCTTTAATTCAATAATCCAATAATTCTTTAATTCAATAATCCAATAATTCTTTAATTCAATAATCCAATAATTCTTTAATTCAATAATCCAATAATTCTTTAATTCAATAATCCAATAATTCTTTAATTCAATAATCCAATAATTCTTTAATTCTTTAATTCTTTAATTCAATAATCCAATAATTCTTTAATTCTTTAATTAAATAATCAAATAATTCTTTAATTCAATAATCCAATAATTCTTTAATTCTTTAATTCAATAATCCAATAATTCTTTAATTCTTTCATTCAATAATCCAATAATTCTTTAATTCTTTAATTCAATAATCCAATAATTCTTTAACTCTAATTCAATAATCCAATAATTCTTTAATACTTTAATTCAATAATCCAATAATTCTTTAACTCTTTAATTCAATAATCCAATAATTCTTTAATTCTTTAATTCAATAATCCAATAATTCTTTAATTCAATAATCCAATAATTCTTTAATTCAATAATCCAATAATTCTTTAATTCAATAATCCAATAATTCTTTAATTCAATAATCCAATATATTCTTTAATTCAATAATCCAATAATTCTTTAATTAAATAATCCAATAATTCTTTAATTCAATAATCCAATAATTCTTTAATTCAATAATCCAATAATTCTTTAACTCAATAATCCAATAATTCTTTAATTCAATAATCCAATAATTCTTTAATTCAATAATCCAATAATTCTTTAATTCAATAATCCAATAATTCAATAATCCAATAATTCTTTAATTCTTTAATTCAATAATTCAATAATCCAATAATTCTTTAATTCAATAATCCAATAATTCTTTAATTCAATTTTCCAATAATTCATTAACTCAATAATCCAATAATTCTTTAATTCAATAATCCAATAATTCTTTAATTCAATAATCCAATAATTCTTTAATTCAATAATCCAATAATTCAATAATCCAATAATTCTTTAATTCAATAATCCAATAATTCTTTAATTCAATAATCCAATAATTCAATAATCCAATAATTCTTTAATTCTTTAATTCAATAATTCAATAATCCAATAATTCTTTAATTCAATAATCCAATAATTCAATAATCCAATAATTCTTTAATTCTTTAATTCTTTAATTCTTTAATTCTTTAATTCTTTAATTCTTTAATTCTTTAATTCTTTAATTCTTTAATTCTTTAATTCTTTAATTCTTTAATTCTTTAATTCTTTAATTCTTTAATTCTTTAATTCTTTAATTCTTTAATTCTTTAATTCTTTAATTCTTTAATTCTTTAATTCTTTAATTCTTTAATTCTTTAATTCTTTAATTCTTTAATTCTTTAATTCTTTAATTCTTTAATTCTTTAATTCTTTAATTCTTTAATTCTTTAATTCTTTAATTCTTTAATTCTTTAATTCTTTAATTCTTTAATTCTTTAATTCTTTAATTCTTTAATTCTTTAATTCTTTAATTCTTTAATTCTTTAATTCTTTAATTCTTTAATTCTTTAATTCTTTAATTCTTTAATTCTTTAATTCTTTAATTCTTTAATTCTTTAATTCTTTAATTCTTTAATTCTTTAATTCTTTAATTCTTTAATTCTTTAATTCTTTAATTCTTTAATTCTTTAATTCTTTAATTCTTTAATTCTTTAATTCTTTAATTCTTTAATTCTTTAATTCAATAATTCAATAATTCAATAATTCAATAATTCAATAATTCAATAATTCAATAATTCAATAATTCAATAATTCAATAATTCAATAATTCAATAATTCAATAATTCAATAATTCAATAATTCAATAATTCAATAATTCTTTAATTCAATAATTCAATAATTCAATAATCCAATAATTCTTTAATTCAATAATCCAATAATCCAATAATTCTTTAATTTAATAATCCAATAATTCTTTTATTCAAAAATCCAATAATCCAATAATTCTTTAATTCTTTAATTCAATAATCCAATAATTCTTTAATTCAATAATCAAATAATTCTTTAATTCTTTAATTCTTTAATTCAATAATCCAATAATTCTTTAATTCTTTAATTAAATAATCAAATAATTCTTTAATTCTTTAATTCAATAATCAAATAATTCTTTAATTCTTTAATTCAATAATCCAATAATTCTTTAATTCTTTAATTCAATAATCCATTAATTCTTTAATTCTTTAATTCAATAATCCAATAATTCTTTAATTCTTTAATTCAATAATCCAATAATTCTTTAATTCTTTAATTCAATAATCCAATAATTCTTTAATTCTTTAATTCAATAATCCAATAATTCTTTAATTCTTTAATTCAATAATCCAATAATTCTTTAATTCAATAATCCAATAATTCTATAATTCAATAATCCAATAATTCTATAATTCAATAATCAAATAATTCTTTAATTCAATAATCCAATAATTCTTTAATTCAATAATCCAATAATTCTTTAATTCAATAATCCAATAATTCTTTAATTCAATAATCCAATAATTCTTTAATTCAATAATCCAATAATTCTTTAATTCAATAATCCAATAATTCTTTAATTCTTTAATTCTTTAATTCAATAATCCAATAATTCTTTAATTCTTTAATTAAATAATCAAATAATTCTTTAATTCAATAATCCAATAATTCTTTAATTCTTTAATTCAATAATCCAATAATTCTTTAATTCTTTCATTCAATAATCCAATAATTCTTTAATTCTTTAATTCAATAATCCAATAATTCTTTAACTCTAATTCAATAATCCAATAATTCTTTAATACTTTAATTCAATAATCCAATAATTCTTTAACTCTTTAATTCAATAATCCAATAATTCTTTAATTCTTTAATTCAATAATCCAATAATTCTTTAATTCAATAATCCAATAATTCTTTAATTCAATAATCCAATAATTCTTTAATTCAATAATCCAATAATTCTTTAATTCAATAATCCAATATATTCTTTAATTCAATAATCCAATAATTCTTTAATTAAATAATCCAATAATTCTTTAATTCAATAATCCAATAATTCTTTAATTCAATAATCCAATAATTCTTTAACTCAATAATCCAATAATTCTTTAATTCAATAATCCAATAATTCTTTAATTCAATAATCCAATAATTCTTTAATTCAATAATCCAATAATTCAATAATCCAATAATTCTTTAATTCTTTAATTCAATAATTCAATAATCCAATAATTCTTTAATTCAATAATCCAATAATTCTTTAATTCAATTTTCCAATAATTCATTAACTCAATAATCCAATAATTCTTTAATTCAATAATCCAATAATTCTTTAATTCAATAATCCAATAATTCTTTAATTCAATAATCCAATAATTCAATAATCCAATAATTCTTTAATTCAATAATCCAATAATTCTTTAATTCAATAATCCAATAATTCAATAATCCAATAATTCTTTAATTCTTTAATTCAATAATTCAATAATCCAATAATTCTTTAATTCAATAATCCAATAATTCAATAATCCAATAATTCTTTAATTCTTTAATTCTTTAATTCTTTAATTCTTTAATTCTTTAATTCTTTAATTCTTTAATTCTTTAATTCTTTAATTCTTTAATTCTTTAATTCTTTAATTCTTTAATTCTTTAATTCTTTAATTCTTTAATTCTTTAATTCTTTAATTCTTTAATTCTTTAATTCTTTAATTCTTTAATTCTTTAATTCTTTAATTCTTTAATTCTTTAATTCTTTAATTCTTTAATTCTTTAATTCTTTAATTCTTTAATTCTTTAATTCTTTAATTCTTTAATTCTTTAATTCTTTAATTCTTTAATTCTTTAATTCTTTAATTCTTTAATTCTTTAATTCTTTAATTCTTTAATTCTTTAATTCTTTAATTCTTTAATTCTTTAATTCTTTAATTCTTTAATTCTTTAATTCTTTAATTCTTTAATTCTTTAATTCTTTAATTCTTTAATTCTTTAATTCTTTAATTCTTTAATTCTTTAATTCTTTAATTCTTTAATTCTTTAATTCTTTAATTCTTTAATTCTATAATTCTTTAATTCTTTAATTCTTTAATTCTTTAATTCTTTAATTCTTTAATTCTTTAATTCTTTAATTCAATAATTCTTTAATTCTTTAATTCTTTAATTCAATAATTCTTTAATTCAATAATTCAATAATTCAATAATTCAATAATTCAATAATTCAATAATTCAATAATTCAATAATTCAATAATTCAATAATTCAATAATTCAATAATTCAATAATTCAATAATTCAATAATTCAATAATTCAATAATTCAATAATTCAATAATTCAATAATTCAATAATTCAATAATTCAATAATTCAATAATTCAATAATTCAATAATTCAATAATTCAATAATTCAATAATTCAATAATTCAATAATTCAATAATTCAATAATTCAATAATTCAATAATTCAATAATTCAATAATTCAATAATTCAATAATTCAATAATTCAATAATTCAATAATTCAATAATCCAATAATCCAATAATCCAATAATTCAATAATTCAATAATTCAATAATTCAATAATTCAATAATTCAATAATTCAATAATTCAATAATTCAATAATTCAATAATTCAATAATTCAATAATTCAATAATTCAATAATTCAATAATTCAATAATTCAATAATTCAATAATTCAATAATTCAATAATTCAATAATTCAATAATTCAATAATTCAACAATCCAATAATGCAATGATCCAATGATCCAATGATCCAATGATCCAATGATCCAATGATCCAATGATCCAATGAACCAATGATCCAATGAACCAATGATCCAATGATCCAATAATCCAATAATCCAATAATCCAATAACCCAATAACCCAATAACCCAATAACTCAATAATCCAATAACTCAATAATCCAATAACTCAATAATCCAATAACTCAATAATCCAATAACTCAATAATCCAATAACTCAATAATCCAATAACTCAATAGTCCAATAACTCAATAATCCAATAACTCAACTAAATACTCCAATAACTCAACTAAATACTCTAATAACTCAACTAAATAATCCAATAGCTCAACTAAATAATCCTATACTCAACTCAATAATCAAATAACTCAACTAAATAATCCAATAACTCAACTGAATAATTCAATAACTCAACTGAATAAATCCAATAACTCAACTGAATAATCCAATAACTCAACTAAATAATCCAATAACTCAACTCAATAATCCAATAACTCAACTCAATAATCCAATAACTCAACTCAATAATCCAATAACTCAACTCAATAATCCAATAACTCAACTCAATAATCCAATAACTCAACTCAATAATCCAATAACTCAACTCAATAAAACTCAACTCAATAAAACTCAACTCAATAAAACTCAACTCAATAAAACTGGACTCAATAATTCAATAACTCAACTCAATAAAACTCAACTCAATAATCCAATAACTCAACTGAATAATCCAATAACTCAACTGAATAATCCAATAACTCGATAATCCAATAACTCTATAATCCATTAACTCTATAATCCATTAACTGCTTAATCCAGTAATCCAGTACCTGATTAATCCAGTAACTGATCAATCCAGTAACTGATCAATCCAGTAACTGATCAATCCAGTAACTCACTAATGCGTAACTCATTAGTCCGTAACTCATTAATCCGTAACTCATTAATCCGTAACTCATTAATCCGTAACTCATTACTCCGTAACTCATTAATCCGTAACTCATTAATCCGTAACTCATTAATCCGTAACTCATTAATCCGTAACTCATTAATTAAAATAATCCAGAAATTTTATAATTCGATAATATTATACTTATCATCATATGTAGGTATTTTCATCATATCGTTATTTACTTGCCACTTAAGCGTCAGTTGCACCAACCACAATTGACGAATTGATCAACAGCAATCAGCAGCTTTGCAACGAACTTCTTAAAACCAAGGATACTGTACCAAAATATTCGCAGTTTAAGCAATAAACGACATCTATTAAAATCTACAACTGAAGACGACAAAGATATACAAGCCATCCGTTCCTGTCCTGTGCGGCTTCCACGTGAAAGCGATCCTGGCCGTTGTCCTTCCGTGTTGATCTTCGAAGCCATCTCTCATTGCCTCGGCCGTGTCTGCCGCTGCTGCGGCTTCGCCGGTTGCGACTCCGCCTGTTGTTCCCTGCGACTTCGGCTTCGACGTTCTTGTCCATCATCAGATTTCGATTTTCGGTCACGCTCAGGAGTTTTCGAGCGCCGCCTGGATGTTTTTTTTTTTTTCCTCATGGTCCATAGTCTGGAACTCGAAAACAACACCAGCAATGGAAGAGTTCTAAATCTTTGGGTTGTTAATAGTAGACAAATATAAATTGTTCTTATTAAGCTAAATTCAACTGTTTTATTTATTTATTTACTGCTTCCGGGGTCTAAATGCGGGACGTTTAAAACAGATCCCTATCCCGGTACGGATCCGGAACACAGGCTTTTCGAAACGAGAAAATTCTAGAACTGGTACAGAAAAGGAATCTAGAACAAATTCGGGATCCGGCACTGATCCGATACCAATCCGGCACAGATCCGGTACCAATCCGGCACGGATCCGGCACCAGTCCGGGACGGATCCGGTACGAATCCAGCATGGATCCGGAACTCATCCGGCACAAATCAGGTATGCATCCGGCACGGTTCCAGTATCCGGCACGGACCCAAATCCAGAAACGGAAAACACTTAACCCCGCTATATAATACTGACGTATTGATAAGTGATATATTGAAAATATGGTAAAAGTTGTAACCAAATAAGCGGTACATACATAGACTAAAAGAATTCGATCTACATCTGTAAATAATCATAAACGTATCCGAACTATTCAAAATAAAACGGTGTTCCAAAGGTTTCACGCTACCCGCGATGTAACGAATGCTTTAATTATATTATGGATAGGCATTACAGCAAACACTAAAAAAAACCTAACTGTTGGTCTTGAAGAGAAAACTTGCAGTATAATTGCTCTCGAGTGAACGAATAGGCCGAAATGGGTTTACCCAATTATTTTGTTCTTGATAAAATTAACGGTGTCTTTGTTTCTAAGCGCCCGTTAAACATAAACTTCCTAACATAGGAAATATGAAATGATAATTAATTTCAACTAAACAACAACCAATATAAGTGTTACTAATATATGTATAGGTATATAATCATAATAATTTTACACCACTGTTACTATTGTAACAAATTAATTGGGTAATTAAGATTTAACTCAATCAGTTCTAATATTAATATCAGAAATACCATAGTGACTTGTAGGTACTTACCACTTCTGATGTATAATAAAAATTCCTTCTTTCATAACAGCAATATATTTCTTGATCACAATATTCCGTTACAGTTCAATCTCCAATCCTCTCACTTCACAATCGTCCTCCCTTCACCTCTGCCCGTAACCGAATGCCCCTTAACCGCCATGCCAGTCGTCTTTTATTCTTTCTTCCAACTACCTTCTATTTACAAAGGTCAACTATCAATCACGTTACTTTTAAATTTATTAAATTATAGATTACCAATGATTATTCAACTCTTTATTTCATTAAATCTGTTTCTAATAATTAGTAATTTTAATGAATCTTACAAGAGGTAATTCAGTGCTAAAGTGTCGGGACCGCACCATGAGTCCCAGCTATAGAGGTTTCTCACTTAGCCAGGTCCCACTTAACCAGGTTTCACTGTATATTGTAATTCTGATAAAATCTGGCCAAGTCAAATCCTATGGCCCAAGGTCTTACATATAGTACTTCTTTATAATGCAAAAAAAGGATCATTTAGTCTTCTTCGTCATTTAGTTCGATGAAATTTAAACCATAATCAATTGGAACGTTGCATTTCTTTTGTATCGTTAAATTTTCTAACAAATATAAATCAACTCTATTCTCTGCCCTATAGGTTCAAATTTCAGTGGCAAATTTTGGGCTTTCCATTGGTATGGCTGGGCCTTAGGAGGATATAGTTCATGCTATACGGGGCCTATTATATAGTGGTCATACCATCATCGCCCACACCGTTAACCGACAGTTCGTAAACCTTATTGCAAAAGGCATAAGGTCCACCGATGGACAGTTAGGTGTGTTGCTGTTTGTACTAGGGTTTTAGCTAACTTAACCAGGGCAAGGGGCAAATATTTACCACCATTATTTATCATTATATAAAAAAAATTGACATTTTGCTGTCTTCCATACAATAAATAGATAAATATTATAGGACATTATTATATGGATGATAAATACCTAGGGGTTCAAATAGCAGGGGAGTGGACCACTTTATTTTATTCTACCACAATCAAAAATCAAAAATATAACGGAACACAACTACTAGCGCCGCCTACCGTGGAGTAGAACTAGCTTCGCCCAAATGCCGAATAATGGCAGGAGAGGTTATATTATAATCGAATACGTAAATCACTAATTACCTACAGTCATTGCAGATAACATAATACACCCAGGCTACGAGAATTTATGTGCGGATAAAAAAGCAAAGACAAACGATCATAAAATGCAAAGTCTATTTGCTAGCGACCTCTAGCTGCGAGCGGTGGAATCACGTTAATAATTGTAATATCTGGGAAACCGGGCTTGGCTCGGAAACATATAAAAACTCAAAAATGCGCGATTTCCCAAAGATAAGACCAAGCTAGATCGATATATCGTCCTCGAAAACCCCCGTATAGCAAATTTCATCGAAATCGTTAGAGCTGTTTTCGAGATCCTTGAAATATACATATATATAACTAAAAAAACATATAAATAAATAAACAAGAATTGCTCGTGTAAAGGTATTTGATAGATAGATTAAAGAGATCAGATAACGTACCAACTTCACATTAGAATGTATTACACACAATACATGTATTGTCGCTAGCGAGATAAAATGAGCAACATTTAGATATATTTTATATGTCAAAATGATAAATTACATGCATGTTGGTAATGTAATGTAGAATAGCAAGAATAACCGCCGAATTATTTATCCCACTAGAAACTAGGTCGCAATAGCGCGCGTTTGTTACCTAGTTCAAGTTACGAGCTAACAAACGCACACTGTTGCGACCGCGGTCTCTAGTTAATAGATTACAAAAAATCGACGACGCCACAACTCTCCTCTGTCACAACTCACGTCGGTCTCCCCTACATATTTATAAAAGTCAGGATTTACCAGGTTAACCACAGAAAATAAATATACAGAGACACAAAGGTAAAATAACATACTACTATACTATACTACCACCAAACATCTCCAGCAATAAGAAAATGATTGTGTTGTTGAATGTGGATTCCCTGCAAAAGACTTCAACGAGCTCAATAGTTAACTGGAAAACGTTTTATGGGGTCTATTCAAATAATAAAAAACTGACAATTTAATAGGAACCTACGCGGTGCCTAATATCGTTATTGTTTACTTGTTTGATGATATAGGTACAGTCTATTTGTAACCCGAATTGTCATGTAAGTATTTGACGTTATCGCACGTACTTACTTAAATAAATAAATATTGTCCATAGTAATTGTGTTCTGAATCTCTTTTTACTTACTAGAGTTGTTAGTCAGATCAAATAGAGCGTTAGTTGGCGGCGGCTCGTGCGGAGTGGGCGGGGCGCGGCGCGCGGGCGGGCGGGGTGCGCGGCCCCGCCCGGCGCGCGGCACGCCCACGCCGCCTCGCCCGCGACCCCGCCGCCGCCGCCGCCGCCCACGCCGGCTTTGTTTACCAACAACGCCGTTCAGGCGTGAACGCGAGCACGGTTACGGACTTACGGCAAATGAGATTAAACAAGAGTTTGCTGTTATGCTATAATTCTTTATTTTAATCCAAGTATTAGGTACGCATACCTATGTATATTCACACCAGCGCAGCGGTCCATAAGTGTGTGGCTAGTGGCTAAAGTGTAGGCGTATTATAAGTCTAACTAGCCGCCTAACCTGACTAGTGTAGCCGCTACACCACGAAGACTCATAATAATGAAATTATTTTGTAAATGAGAAAGGTTCTATAGTAGTTTGTGTTACAAGGGATCAAAATGGTATATTTCCATCAAGGGCGTACATTAAATCCTGAATGAAGCGATGGATTCTATATCAGAATCCTGAGCGTAATGAGGGATTCAAGTGTTTAACGCCCATGACGAAATAATTTTGATACCGGGTGACACATATATACTGCTTTTCACATCAACTACGAGGAAAATAAAAAAATGGTAGTGTTGACACAATCTGATCCTTAATCAAATTATTTAAGAAAAAAAAAATGTGCAATAAAATGTAAAAATAGCAGGCAAGAAAAATGCCACTTTGATCCCTACTTGCAGGGAGGAAAAAGCCCGTTTTCGAATTGGTGATGTGAGAAGTAATATGTAAAGCGACTTTGCATGAAGAATGTTTTCAATTAATACACATTTATTCATCGGAATAAATATAATTGACTATTATGAACATTCAAATTTAATGTTAACTACATAAATATGTACATAGAATATAATAATTATGTACACGTACAATATAGGTAGGTATTTTTTTTTTTTTGTTTTTTATTTTATTGATCTAATAAGTAACACAGCATTACAGTATAAAACCAAGGCACTGTGAAACTACAAAGTAAAAGAAAAGACAAAGAAAAACAATACACATGAAAAATTAAATTAACTAAACATTAGATTTGGGCGACGACGTAACGGCGTGGCTCCGTAGCGTCGTCTGACTCAACAAATATGTATATCGAAACATATAATGCTAATAAATAATACTAAGAATCTTGCATTCTACTAGCAAACGTAATTTTTTTCATTGAAAGAAAAATTGTTTTGTGCATTTTTGACGCTAAGAATAGTCCCGTCCAAAAACGAGCCGCCTGCACGCCGAACGAATTCGACATGAACCCAATACGGTGCAGAGGGATGGACAGAGATACAAATATACCTACTAGATCGGTATCGTACCGTAGTGACATCGCAGAATATACTCCTACTTACTATACTCTTTGCATCGCAGTGATCTTTTAAAAGCATTGTTCAAATACGGCCGTATGATTTTTAAAGGCTTTGATTTTGTTCTAAAAATATCATAATGAAACGGCATAACGGTTCTTATCTCGTGGACCTGCATAAAGTCCGTCTGCTCCAAGTTTGCACTCGAAGTGAAAACTTAAGAGGAAGAAAGGCAAGCTGAAAGTTTTTTGAAATGAAAAATAAAAATAAATAAATTGGGGTAATATTACGCAAATGTATTACTATTCATGCAAGATTATTTTAACTGGTGACATAGGGGTACTGAGGAATGTCAGAACAGAATCTGTGGATATGCAACTTGCTATGATATGAAGCTTATTGTAACTCTGTTATTGGCTGAGCCCACAATTAATACCGTATAAAATTATGACATGAAAAATTTCATGGGTGAAAATTGTTATAAAAGTTGATAATGCTCGACATACAAGTGTGAAATTCCCAGCAATGTTGTAATACAAATGACAAGCGAATGACGTATACCTACGTTAAAAAATGTAAATAGAGTTATATGTAATTTTTTTGTATGCCTCATTTTGTTATATAATCTCTAAGTGGCTCATTCTAACAATATTCAATGTTAACTATGTAGTTACACGATAGTTGCCGATAAAATGCAGGAGAGCAGGCTGCGATGGTGATCTAGGGGCAGACCCAGAATAAGATGGAAGGATGTAGTGCTAAGGGACATGAGTGAGTGCAAGTTATCCGAGGACGATGTCGTGGACCAGAACTGCTAATTCTCCAGAAAAAATGCATACGGATACTGACAAACACTAGACACCCAGAAAGCTGCAAAACACATTTTAGAAACATTGGAATTCTCACCTTACCCTGTATGCACATTTTAGAATCGTGTAAATTTATTAAATCCTGTACACTAGAATTGGCGGTATGCCCCGTCATTTTGAATCACGTTCCAAAAATAATCTGATACAAGTAACATCAAAATTAGCTATACATAAAAATGGACCTTATCCCACATCAATAAGGATTTTCAATAAATTGCCAAACAACATAAAAAATGAGCCCAACCGAACGAAGTTCATGAAAATTTTAAAACAATTTCATGTGGACAAAACTTATTACACAGTTGAGGAATACCTAAAAGACAATAATGTCAGTAACTGAACCATAGTCCAAGCAAGAGATAGTTTCATAATTTTAATTTGAATGCCCAATAATGACATATTAGAAATAAACATAAAAATAAAGATCTCATGTAAGTCAGTAAAACACACCTATTGATGTTTTATTAGTATTATTGAAATTGTGTTATTAATTATTTATATTTGATTAGTTTAGTTAGGTAGTCCCAACTCAATCAAGCTCTACAATCTCTACATAAATGATGTCCCACTGTCTACAGTGAAAGAATTTAAATACTTGGGGTCGATAATCAGCAACGATGGTAAAATTGATAGAGACATAACCCATAGAACCACAGTAGGTTGGATGAAGTGGAGGCAGTTGACCGGTGTTATGTGTGATAACAGAATGCCTTTAAAATCAAGGGTAAATTACATAAAACCGCAGTACGACCCGCCATACTTTATGGAACTGAATGCTGGGCATCAACAAATCAACACGTTCAAAAACTGCATACAACAGAGATGTGCATACTTCGCTGGTTAGCTGGAGTCACCCGGAGGGATAGGATCCGTAACGAATACGTGAGAGGCAGTTTTAAAATCGCTCCTATTGAAGAAAAGCTAAAGGAAAAGCGACTACGCTGGTACGGCCACGTACTCAGACGGCCATCTGATCACATGGTGCGAGTGGCATTGGATCTACCAATGACGAAACGGGGCCGTGGAAGACGCCCTGCTACTTGGCTGACAACGGTCCAAAATGACCTGAAAAACTCAAATATTGACGCCGGAACTGCACAAAATCGTCCTGTGTGGAGAAGGAGGATAATGGGAAAAGGCTTAGGTTGAAGAAGAAGTTTAGTTAATTATTAAGCTAATTAAGAATGTAAATTGCAGTGCCCTTGCAGGGCTCATAGCTGATCTTGTTTTGATACCATACCATACCATGATACCACCTTATGTAATGTACCGATATGAAAGTAATAAATTACTGAATACTGAATTCTGTTCCATCCCACGTCATGTTCAAAGTGGATACAAGTGAATGGACCATTCTACCCCAACGCTTATAACGACGAGATAAAACTTATCAATGGTCTTCAAGTGTTTCAGTTAGTTGAGCGTGAACATATAATTTAATTACTTTCATAACTGTTTAACGAGTATGCGGCACAGGTTATTCCCGGACCTGTTTCGATCATCATAATACCTACATATTAATAATTACATAACGTCATAAAATAGAAAACGTACATACGTGTACTTGTACTCATCAGACATCTTTATTTTGCAGCTGTCGGATCGCAACATTTCAATTTAACTTTCCTCACGTTTTGTATATCCATGGAAATGGAATTATGGCCAAAGTCAATGATCGAAAATGTAAAAAAAAAACAATTACTTCCCTTATTGATTTGATTCTGGTCAAGACATTTATACTCCCAATTAATAAAACTGCTTAGAGAAGTAAATTCTAATTTATTTACGAAAAAAAAAATTATTATATAACAAATTATATTTATTTAGTAAATATGGTATTATCGATTTAACTGTCCTAATTATACTCATGGAGTCCAAAGACTTTCACAGCAGCATCTCTCCATCAGTACCAGTAGGTTTAGAAAAACTTCAGATTAATACAAGGTAATAACTAAAAAAGCATTACGTAATGCTAATCTGCATGAAAGCTAAGTAAACAGATAAACATTCAATAAGTACAATCTGATTGAAGCGACTTATAATATGCGGCATTAAGGTGTCAAGGAGAGTAATGGCGTACAAGGTACAAGTTTACACTTATTGGATTATTTCTTGTAAATGTCAAGATTTTTTGTTTTGTACATTTAATACTTCTGTTACTACTTGTTTTTTGTCAAAATTAACCGCGGTATATTTTATATCCCTCGCAACACAAATGAAAATTGTAAAGGATTGAGAACATCTGTCTGTGACAATTATGTTGCTTTGGTAAATAAAAGGAAAGAGAAGAACCGTAGAGGTGACTTTTTTCGGGGTTTTTATATTTGGGTTGTAATATCTAGGTCACTTGATAAGTTTTGAGATGCTCGAAAACTAAAAATGGACCGCACCTGTATTCCAAGTCCATAAAAAGCAAATTTATTCAAAAATAGAAGACAAGTGGTCATTAGCTAAATTAAAAAAATCGTGTTGCAGTCATTTTACTATGACTGTTCCCGCGGTTTTTCTTTGAAACGAGCGAACTGAACCGGGAACATTTGCGAGCTATTATATTTTATGACTTTAAATTAGTTTAAACGAACAACTAAGGTTACAACGATTACAATCAGCATTTGGGGACTATGTTCCATCCCGAGCAACAGTTTTTAGATGGTTTAGTGAATTTAAAAGGGATAAAACTAACCTCTTAAGGTGACCAGAAGAGCGGTCGCCAGCACACAGCAGTAAGTAGGTACAGAAAACGTGTCTATACGTACTACTGAAATGTTGGTCCGAGAAGACCCACGAGTTAAATACGCGGACACGCGCACATGAGAAGATCGTAGGGGTTAGTTCGGGGAGCATTAATATCATCCTACATCAACATCTTGGAACTTGCAGTGAGGAAGCTCTGTTGTCGTTAGATGCCGCGTTTGATCTAACAAATTGATGAAGTTGCGATTTCTGTCCTATCGGATCAAGATTGGCTAAAAGTTTTCAAAGTTGGTTTAGACGAATGGAACTTTGTATAGAGAATGATTTAAAAAAAATGCAAATTAAATACCTAGTCTTGAATTGTTTTGCTGTATCTCAACTCAAAACCATGGGCGGAGTACCCATTTAGACTAACTAATGGAAAACAATAATTACCTACTTATTAGGGGACTTCAAAAAAGCGACCAGCTGGTGTTATCCATGTCCTATAGTACATTACTACAGAGGCCGGGACAAAAGGGGTTGCCGGCCGAAGACATATAGACGGCCGAGCGAAGCGAGGTCGGATAGGTCTGAGCGCGGGCAACCCCATTTCCCGCCGAGGTATGTATAGTGCTTTTCTCAAACATGCAATGAAATAAATAAAATAAAAAATCCACGAAACCCAAGTTTTATTTATAGAAAAAACTAAAAGTAAACTACACCCAAAATATAACCAACACGTACCTATATCATTATCACGCGTATGTTTTACACGAGTCGTGTATTTTTACTACCCGTATATTTTCATGTATCTTTGATTTTTTCGTCTTGTATCCGTCTGACTGTCGTTTTCGTCACAAAGGTTTACATAGTCTTTCATGTTGATATCATGTTTCACATACATCGTTGCTTTATGCATGGAGTAAATAAGTATAATTTCCACAGTGTTGACGAATTTGTAGTTACATTCATTTAAAATATGCCACAAAACTGTTTCTAATAAACTGTAAGCCATTTTTCTTAGTTTCTCAAAGAATAAAATTGCCATAAGCAACCATATACATACTTCGTCTTTGACTTAGCGGCAGAGGCAGCAAGTTATTTAAAATCAATTCTGCTTACGCTGCCAATTCCAACACATACGATTACAATTAATATTAATTTCATTATTTCGTCGGAACTCATATTAAAGTCAAAAAATCAACAACGCACCATAAATCCAATAAAACAGAATGAATATTTTTCAACTTTACCTCCATAACAATTTAAAAAAATCATTACGCGTGTTTGAGTAGACCTTTTTACCGCTAACGTTTAGATGAAATATTTTAAAGATTTTTATTTGTGTAGTTAAAGTTATAATTTAAAATTAAGTTAAGTTCATGTTGATTTTATACAAATAAAACTGCAAATTATAGCAAACATTGTTTTTTGTTTTTTTTTATAGGCGTAGTGGCAGAGTGTCATTACGAACCATAAAGCAATAACTGCCTCTAGTTTTTTTTAATGGATGAATGCTACGATGCTGTGTCACAAATATCTGTGAAATGAAAATTAAAAAAGAGGACTTTGCCGGCCTAGGCCTGCAAGATGTGTATGAAATTCCATTAACGACCTTTTGTCCTAGCCGCACCTGAAACGTCATACTTCGCAGCCTATTATAAGGAACATAACATCAATATTTCATTGCATGTTTGAGAAAAAAATGTTTTGATTTACCCTTTGTAATATTATTTTACTTTCGGTGACATTTAAGGTGATGACCTTTATAAGCCCAAACCTGTCTCTCAAATGAATTTAATTGATAACCATGCAGAAAATGGAGAAATTCGAATCAGGTAATCTCTGACAAACAAAGCTCATAAGTTTAGAGAAATACAAACCGGAATTCGAGTCCCAGTCTCTTTTTCAACATAGAAAGTATAGAAACAAATAAATGCCGATCAGATTACACGAACCTCGTGTATGTAAATCTGGTAACAGTGATTTGATTAATCTACAAAAACACGAATGCCTGAGAAAGTTTACAAAATGTTGATGTTTAAGTAGTAAAATTGTAAAGCTAAGTAGAGCCTAATCGTCACGGTACGGCGCCTTCACATGAATAACGTGATCTTTGGCTACTTTATCATAGAAGGATTTTATTGTTTTGATTGTCTTTGTTAAGGCTTAGGGGTCACGGAGGCAACGACCTCTGGGAAAACAGAAATAGTCTCGAGTTCCATTTCATGGAGCATTCGTGTTCGGGTTGTGGGATGAGAGGAGCCCATTGGAGTGCACGTCACGCGCGGCGCGGCGGCGGCGCGGCGCGCGGTGGCGGTCTCCAGCAGCAGATAACGCGCAGACTCATGCGATAATCGCGCCGCTTCAGCGGATGCGGCCAGCGGAAACTGTCAATGCGAGCACCGACCAATCCTCATTTGTGCTGATACTACGCAGATTATTCTGGTGCGCATCGCTACTTTTTCTGCCAGCGATTTCCGCAAATAAAGATTACTTTCCAATCAGCAGTGTGGCTAGCTTTCGCACATGGCTCTTGAAGTGTGTTAGGGCCGACATGCACGTCCTCGACTCGCGGCGATTCCCACAGACATTTGCATAATGATGCGAGCTGAATGCCGAATCGTCTCGCGCCGGCTCGTACAGGCATTACTTATCGAATGCTCTGACAAGGCCAAACGCTCCACATTTATTTTTACTCGTTGGAATTTGTTTTTTCCGGTGTTTTATTAGTTATCAGATGGCTTTTCGGAAGCTTTAACAATTCTGATATAGTAATTTTCTTTATAAATAAGGCCATAGTTTTAATTTATGGATATGGGTTTTTTCCGATATTTATCAGTGTTTTCAGATGGTTTTTGGTTTCTAATCGGAATATGTTGCCCCTTGATATTTAGTTAGATAATAAACTATTATACCTAGAACAAAAGAAAAGAACTGCACCTGTACTACCTAGAAGCTACGGAAACATATTGAACTGGGCAGGGCAAGAACGATAAACAAGAGGCAGGGTCCTTTCTATCTATTATTTTACAAGAGATCAGTTTCTGGAGGGTACGTTTCTGTGTCCTTTTATAAGGTGTGTATGTGAAGCATCCGGGCTTTGCCGAGCAGCTAGAGGTATGGCACGGAGCCAGCAGAGGGCGGAAGGGGAGGTGGGACGTACATGCAAGAGGGCGAGCAGGAGCAGCAGCAGCGGGGTGGCGCACGCCGACGCCGGCGCTGAGGGCGGTGGCGCGGCGGCGGCGCGGGCGCGGCGCATGTCAGCCGGGCGCCCGGCGCTGCCGGCGCGGGCGCATGCCCGCCGCCAGCCGGCGACTGCAGCTCTGGCCGCGCGTGGCGCCGCGGCACGAGACTCTATCACTGCACTCGTAGTCACTGTAGCACTGAGCGGGCGCGTGTGCGCGCATGGGTCGGACGGCGCGAGAGTGAGGTCGGCGTGCGCGCGCCGCGGGACTCGGCGAGGGACTGAGCCCGCGCCGCCGCACCCCCTGCGCCCCGCGGCCGAGAGCCTCCGGTCCGGGCCTCTCCCGCCGCCCTCCCGCTGCACTGATTTGATTTATTTTTATTGACGTTGCTCGGGCGCAGCGGGCGGCGGCGCTCTGCGCGAATTTCAAGATGGAATGCAGATAGAGTTTGAGACCGTTGCTCCGGGTTGTTGGACTGATTTTTATTTGTAGCATGTAGAGAATAGTAGATTGTTAACCAAGGGTGGAAAGTGAACCATTTCACCCGAGATATTTTGGCGCTCGAACGAAGAGAGAGCGCCAATAGTTCGAGGGTGAGATGGTTACTTTTACCCGAGTTAAACACTCTACTTTTCATTTCGACTATGAGGAAAGTTAAACACGAGAAATGTAGGTTTATTATTGGTAAGTATAATTCTTTAGAATAAATTATTAACAGATATATAGGTAAACCACATAACTATGAGTCACAAAATGTAAACGGCGCCAATTTCAGTCATGCGAAAGCTGATATGAGAGCTTATAATATGGCATAACTATATTGCTGTTAGCCGTTGCTCGAAGTAAAAATTATAAAAAAAAATACTTTCCACCCTAGGGTGGGAAATGCAATTTTCCACCCGGTTATCAGCTTATGAAAGGTAAACTTTCCGAACAGGAGAGATGAAAAATATTGACAATTAGGCTACATTTACTAAGGTCAATGAATGAATAATATAAAATTTCCATACCGTAAGTAAATATTTAATTCCTATCATGCCTTATATATTTTTTTTTCACACGGGCTGTAGTTAATAGTATCTTATATTATGTATAGAGATTTGAGTTAAGTATATAAATATTTTTAGGGTAATAAAATAAAACTACACCTACGCTACGGTAAATTGTTTTATACGGTATTAGATTAGATTTTTTTTATTTACGATCTCTACATTTAACAATGCATCTCATTCATGTATATCGGGGTGTTGTCGATAACAATAGAGTAAAGAGATTCTTGCTTGGTGGACTTACTAATTATGTACTATGGTTATGTATGCGAAAATATCGGTTTTAGAGGGTAAATTTTACAATTCTCTCGATGCCTGACGGGATGCATGTTGCGGTGACCCGCGGCCGCCGACCGCCGACCGACATGGAGCTAGTGGCCACCGCAACACACCGCGTGGAATAAACTGCTTCACCGCGAGTACCTACTGCGACCGAGTTCAGCGGGAAACGACCACAACAAACAACATTTTAATCTCGTAAAAAATGCCCGATTTCCGTTAAACGCATTATTATGAAAACTAGTCACAATTTCATATTCAACAGTTTCAACAAATACCTAGCAAGGATTTAGCTACCTAAACCAGAATCACCCGAATACCCACTTAAAATTGACGGAAATTCTCAAAATTCTCAAAGTTGATGGAGTTGTAAATGATTTTGAGATCTAGCCGACTATTTTAAGTACGAGTACCCGATTACACCTTTGGTACCTAATGTAATAAAATAAAATTCAAAAACTTACCTACATAGGTAAGTTTTTGAATTCATCCCAAAGAGGTCTAATCGGATATCATCATTGGGTTATCCTGGTTCGATCCCCAGGCCGGAAAGCAACCTTCGCGGACTTTGAATACAAAATGGATCTGGATAAAATAAAATATAAGTACTTATTAGTTGTAGTATTTTGAGTTGTTTTCTTATGTTTGCTGGTAGAATTGACTTATGATGATTTTGGATGATAAATCAATATTTATTCATCAAATACAAATACAAAGTCAATCTTAAAATCTACTTAAATAATTTACATGCAATTTCCTAACTTAAAATCTAAACATATTACTAATATACTATCCTACTTACACTATCAGCCCCATTCCGACCCCCACCCAGCCCAAAAGTGCCAAAGATGCTAGCGGCATTACCGCGCTGGATGGCAAGCGATATCTGTTGGACTAGATAGGAGCCTGAACGGGGATCGCCTCCTCTGTCACGTAGACGCCGCCCCAAGTCTCTAATCAACCTCTTGGCCTCCGAACACCACGGCCCCGCAGTTTCCACCGCGACCGGAACAAAATCGTACGCTGGTTCCAGGTTGGCGTATTTTAATCGCTTGAGCCTCGCGGCATTTGCCGCGGCTGCGCCTGCCAGCCGGCTACCGGGAGCAACATGAGTAGGCGCAAAAGTACTCACGCAGGTTGCATCCCAGAGCAAGCAGCGGCCTTTGGCCCACGGAACCAGCGTTAAGCCGTCCGGGCGCTTCCCGTCTGTACGGCTTAAGCCTTGAGGCTCCAGAATGCAAGGCACGTTCGCCGAGACCATGGTGCGACGTATCAAATCATTGATCGCATGGTGTCTCGGGAACCGCCCTGCAGCCCGGGAGCAGCTCAAGCCGTGGTGCCCATTCGCTTCCACCGCCATTCCACATATACAGCGATGGGGCTCGCACACCTTGGAACCCAGCCGTAAGGCGACTCCTACTCTCAGGGTGTCGTTGTCGAGTAGGGTCCCCAAATGTGGCGAAGGCAGTGCCTGCCACCAGGCCCCTGATTCAGGTTGCCCCACCGCTTTAAGCCGAGCCACATCTTCAATCCTGCCCGCTTGAGCCAGCAATTGCGAATATGTTTGCTCGCACAAGATGTCGTCCCAGAGTCTCTGTGAAGCAGGGTTGTCCGGGTGCGTCCCTCCAGACGACCGAGTCGACCACTCGTCAAGGGCCTCCTGCAGGAAAGGAAGGCAGATGTTGCCACTGTTCATGGAGAGAATCTTCGCCACAAGGCCCGCCGAAGCATGAGAGGAAGCAAGGAACGAGACAACTCCAATGTCATGCATACATCTATGATAAATCTATGTGATGAATATTTAATAACATTCATTTGGATTTGATTTGGTTGGATTTTGTTTGATATTTTACATTTAATATTTGCTTCGGGTTGGTGTGGTGAAAAATTTTGTGTTTCACTCGGGGGCAAATTTTGTTTAACCCTCGTGCTTTGAAACCCTCGCAACGCTCAAGACTCGCTACGCTCGTGGTTCAATTTTGGAATCTTTCGCTTGCTCGGGTATCAATATAAGCACGAGCGGTTAATCAACAACTTTGCCCCCTTGTAAAACAAATAACTATTAAAGTGGAAAAATTACTGCCTTGGGTGAGACTTGAACTCACGGCCCCTGGATAGATACTCCAGCACGCTGATTCATAGCCAGCAAACGCTCAAACTCAACACTCAAGCGCAGTAACGCTCTTACGGTAGATGTCGCTAGAATCCCCTAGAGTCTAGGGTCTAGGGGTCTAGGGCCTAGACCCATATGGTGGAAGGATTTGCTGACTATGGATGAGGTCTTGGTGGCTCAGATGGCAGGGCGCTGGAGTATCGATCCGGAGGCCGTGAGTTTAAGTCTCACGCAAGGCAGTAATTTTTCCACGTTTAAATTTACTTATATGTAAGGTAGAAGTACTAGATAGAGAGATAGATAAAATCTTTATTCAACTACAACTTACATACTTTGTGACACAATAAATAATAACAAGAGATAAAAAGAAAGTACTAGTGCTCGACGCTGCACTAGTATTCGACATGGGCACTTTATGTCAAAGTAGTATAGGTTAAATTTGAACGGCGAAGATTTTTCTGTATTCAAATTTAATCCTTGTCACTTTGACATAAAGTGCCCATGTCGAATACTAGTACAGCGTCGAGCACTAGTACTCCTATCTTACTTAGGTATTAATATTAAGTACCTACCTATTATTTATTTCAGTTAGATACTCTTTTTGCAGAACAGTTACACATGCACAGACTTGGACGGGAATTAAACTTGGATTTGGCACTAAAATAATTTTTACCGAAATGTATATTTTATAGCATTTAGAAAAAAACCCAAGTCTCTATTACCCGAAGTGAGATAAGATATTGAAAACGTTTTGTTAAGAGACTCGCCTAAAAATGAGTAAACGATTGAACAAAAACAACTCGAGACGTTCAAGTGCTCTAACGGATCGGATCGGATGCCACTTTTTGACTGATTGAGTTCCATCCTAATTATAATTAATTGATCCCTGTCTAATGGAGTCTGGTTGGCTGGGGTTTGCAAATTCAAGTCCATTTAGTTTTTAAGTCGTTCTCTTTATATGGGATAATTAATTATGCATATATTAGTCGCGGCCGCCGCCGCCGAGTGTAAGTGTATCGGCCCAACTTGCTGCTGGCCAAATGCGAATGCTGGCGAGATCAATAGGTACTTATTAGTGAATTAAGATAAATATTTAAAACGTGATAATTATAGACAATTAAATTAACGTTTGTGTCGCGTCACTTTGATTTGATTATTTCCCTAAATTTATGAGTTAAACCACTAAATAGTATCACGAAAAGGTGTATTATCGCAAACATTATCGAAAGATGCGCTGACCTATTTGTCAGTGTCACGCGAGTATGTCTATGTAGGTACTTGGAATTACCGGGTGTGTAATGATCGCTTTAAGTAACAATAAATGATATACATATTATCATTCGATATAACAACGTATGGTATAATTTTGAAAGATATATCACTAAGGTAATATAATCAACCATATGTATACCAACAAGAGGAATAATTTTATATTGTATAGTTAAGGGTAGATATAAAATAAATTTAATCTAACGATTACCCAATATAAGTTATAAATGACATAATGTCTAGCTGTATAATGTATGATATTACACACATTAAATATTTCGTCTATAAAATTGAATTGCCCAACATTTATAAATTACTGAAAAAAATTACTTCATTATTTTATCGTGTGTGAAATTATATTAGGTTCAATCCATAAAATAAAACTTATGCGGAGAGCTTACATTTTGATATTATACTAGGATAGGTTTCAACATAGCAAATATGACTTGGTGACAAATCGACGAAGCCCCGCTTCGCAGGGCTTCTATTTTCTGCTCTGAGGGACAAAAGATAACTAATGAACCTAACCTAACCCAACCTAAAACAGCGGTTGTACATGCTCTCCTTTGTTATGCCCCCCCCCCCCCGACCCTCCTTCCTCTTTATAGCTCCTCTACACGATGGGCCAACGCCGGCCACTCCAAGGGATGCACCCATGCGGTAGAATGAGATAGCAATATCACTTGCTCCCTCTAACGCATAAATGCGTCCTTTGGAGTGGCCGGCCTTGGCCCATCGTGTAGAGGAGCCATTAGGTATGGGGATTCCTGTGTCTATTTTTTAACCTTTACCATGCCCACTTTACCAGGCCCACGAATGGAACGAGAACTTGCCCGCCAACCTAATGACAAACATCAATCCTATAGAAAAGCCAGCAGGCTTCTCACTACCCAGACGAAATTGGTGCCAGTTAAACCGCCTACGAATGGGTTGTAGCTCTTAGTTGTCTAAAAAATTAAAAGCGATGACGTGCTAAATTCCCATTCTGATATATCTGGGTTTGACTAGTTACGTTTGATTTTAAAATCAGTATACTTAGGGAACATATATGTTGCAATGGCAACGAAACAGTAGGTAGGTACAGTTAGCGCCGTATTATAGCAGGTAGCATCCAAAGTATTAAAATAGTTCGGTACGCCATACAAATTGCGATATACTCGTGTATGTCAGCCTTGTTGCCCAACATGCACTGTTGTCATGTCTGGTGGTCTGTCTCGCTCTTCTCCAATATGGCGTCTTGATTGTAATATCTATAAAATAGTGTTCCAATTAAGAATACAGCATTAATTAATTGCGTGTTATTCCAAGTTATTACATAAACAATATGGTGTACCGATATATTTGAATACTTTGGATGCTACCTACTATAATTATGACACTGACTGTAAGTAGGTACAGCAGAGGGCTCGGCCGGCGAGCGGCGACGCGGAGGCCGGGACTGCGCACTGCGGCGCACGGATCGTCTTATCTCAGAGTTATTGTACAGTATTTCCTGCCGATGATGTTACTTTATTTCCTGTAGCAGAGGTCGCGGCGTGATTCCCTCGGGCTCGTCGTGCGGGTGGAGCGTGCGGGGCGCGGCGGCGGCGGCCCACAGCCCGCGGCGGCGGCGCCGGCTCCCGACCAGCTGCGCGCCGAGCCTCGGGCAAGGCTGCGCCACGCCACCGCACCGCGCCCGCTGCAACAGATGCACCGCGATTATACTGCGAGGCTCATTCACACAATACGCAATCGTACAACTGTTCCCGTAGGGCTCGCCGGCTCTTACGAGTTCTTGGGTTTTCATTGCATTTGGAAATTGTTTCACGAGAGCAATAAGTCGGCGCCAGCTCTGGACTACACTTTAGAGGGAGGCAATTGCGGCAGGAGCTTTGTTAGTCTATCTATTGGAACAGATTTGCATTTAGCGGATATAAGGCTAGATCTTTTTACAGAACTTGCGCGATCCAAAGTAAGTATGTAGGTAATGAATGGTATGTGTAATGTAGGTACTTATCAACCGTTTGCGTAATATTTTAGCTTCACTTATTCGGCCTGAAATATCGGTTTTGGCTTAGCTGTCAAGTTTCAAATTAACTTTGATATCAAACGTTGGTTTGTTATGAAACTTCATTACACAACTGGCCTGTCGATCATGGCAATGAAACTGCCGCGTGAATGCTTCACGCTTCATACCGTGTACGGACACCCGCGAGATCCGGAACACAATGAGCTATGAATATGTCATGCTCAATACGAGTGATTGTTTTCAATCAATCAATAAATATCAATATGTATTTATAATGGATTTGTTCCAATCAGCAAGAAGAACATCAATGTGTCGATGGAGCGTATGATGGATGGTGTCCGCGCATTGTGAGGAGCGGCGGAGCTGCGCGGGCATTGAATAACGTCGCGGGGAGTGACGTGACGGGGACCTGTCGCCGAGAGTGCGTGGCGCAAAGGGGCCGCGAGGCGCGAAACAATAGCGCATCAGCTTTATGACACCCCGCGGTAAACTCCATTACATATTCATGTGGAACCAAATCATTTAGCAAGTGCAGCGTCCGGCGGCCGCTCCCGCGGACCGGTTTAATGAGCCCCGCGCGCCGCGGCCCGCACCCCCGCACGGGCCCTCGGGCTGCGCCGGCGGCGCGCCGTGACCTGTTTATTTTTAGCCAACTGGTTGTTCCGAACCTTCGGAACCCACTTCTCCCGGCCCATGCGAATGTACCGCGACCACTGTATGCGCACGGATTCCATACTGTGCATGAATAACGACGCTAATAACACGCAGCCGCCATAAACATGAAATATGGCAGCTTTCGTAATAACACTCGGTTCTAATATATTTTCCAAACAAGGTAATAAGACTAATAAGTACCTACGCTACAGGTAAAGCCGCCACTAAAAGAGCGCTAAGGTTTCTAACTGCTTAAACGAGACATGAAAAAATATGTATTATATTCTATCTTTTTGTTGATGTCAGCCACCTAAACTGCAAAAGCGCGTCTTGTATTTATATAAAAATAAGTAAATAAAAGTACTTTTTTAGATCGTAGAACATAAAATTACTTATAAATAAGTTATCTTAGCGTGATAATTTATCAAAAGGAATTTACTATTTTACCAACAAATTATTGCAGTGGCAACATTGTCTTACTTTTATTGGTCTTGAATTACGTTTTGCCGTTTTGCGTTTTGTTTTGTTTTGCGTTTTGTTTTGTTTTAAGCCACCTTACGTCCGCGGACATCATGATAGGTACCACACCATTACCTGAACAAAGGGATCCCGAACCCAATGGGTATACTAAAAACTGGCCAAGTGCGAGTCGGACTCGCGTTTCCAGGGTTCCGTACATAAGTCCGACTCACGCTTGACTGCATATTTCTAATAGGTTTTCCTGTCATCTATAGGTAAAGAACTATTATGTATATTTTTTTCAAAATTTTAGATCCAGGAGTTTCGGAGATAAAGGGGGGGGGAGGGGGAATGGTCACTTTTTGGCTATTTTCTTGAATAACTTCGAACCTATGTATTTTAAAATTATAAAAAAAACATGCCCATCCTTGGGTCACTAATTTAGATATGTGAACCAAATTTCAATTTAATTGGTCCAGTAGTTTCCGAGAAAATAGGCTGTGACAGACGGACAGACAGACAGACGCACGAGTTATCCTATAAGGGTTCCGTTTTTTTCCTTTTGAGGTACGGAACCCTAAAAAGGGTAAAAGACAATACACTGCAATTCACTACCTATAAACACTCGTTCGCCCAGAGGTGCTTTTTTATTAAACTACCGAAAAGGAAGCATTAAAGTGGTTATAAAAGTAATTGGGTAGGTATCTAAGTCGGTATTGAGGAGAGCGGCGACGCGCTCTAAAGTCTCTGAACCAGGCGAGGTGACTGACAGTAATGCCTAGTCTAGACTAGACTTAGGCTAATCCTTTATTGAAACCTCGGCCTCGGCTCATTCCACTCGACGCGCCGTCAAAAACAAATTATGCAGGCTTAATTAGTTTCTTAATCCGTTTAATGTAGCGTGGGAAAGATATATACGCGCGAGTGGAAAATGTGATCCGACGTGACATGTGTCGTGGTGTCGCGGCGGCGCAGGAGCAGGACCCTGTTGTGACGACAACTGACACAAAGCCTGGAGCGGCTTGAAGAGATTAGCGGGGAAGGTCCATGGACGACGCGGGATCGCCGCGACTGTTGACACGCGCGGGACGCGGGGACAGGTGCGGCGGCCGCGGCCGCAGCCGGGGAGAGGCTCAAATTAACTCCAAACTTTGTTGTTAGAAACTGGTCGTTAGAAAAACAAGGGCCCGGCCAGGTGCGGCAAACACCATACGCACCCCGCAGCCCGCCCGCGCCCGCCGCTGCTGTTTGCTCGGCGCACGTCAAATATTATTGGATGATGATACGCAATTTACGCGTGTCGCGGCCATTACCGCGCCCGCCGCCGGCAAACAGCCACCAGACACTCGTGAGAAACCCATCATTTATGCCTCCCATCAGGTTTATCAACAGAGTGATAAGGCTGATCGAATAAAGTCCTGCGATCGCTTCAAGCCTAGACAGCGGGGCGCGAGCACAGCTCCCGGCGTGGGCCGCGCCGAACCCACTTGGCCGTATCATCGACGGTAATTGTTATAATTCAAATTCGAAAGCCACGTTTTGTAAACCACGACGTTATAAACGATAATAATATTGCATACTTTACGAGGTATCAGAAAGATATAAAAAATAAACGACAGGCAGAATGACTCGGCCGCAAACCGTAATGACATGTTTATGGAAATTTTAATGTGGATGTGTCAGCGGCGCAGGGCCGCGCGCATCTCGGTCGATGACAACCTGCATACCCGCACCGGCTCGGCTCAATAGAGGACACAACAATAACATCCTGTTTACACACTGCTCCCGCTAATGCAAAGCAGGTGCATAGTTAAGTTGATATGACTGGGTACTTAGGTAGCTTATAGGTACCTACTGCGCTTGTTTCAAACCTTTTATTTACCAACAGTGGTCAGTCCCACACAGGAACAGGAAGTCGCAATGGCAGGATAAATTTGCTGCGCACGGCCACGGGGCGAGTCATTGAGAAATTGCGAGTGTATCTCATGTGGAGGAAAGTACATATGTGACTTGAATATAGGTAGGTTTAGGCACTCACATGTAATGTAGGTACCTACCAATAGTCGAGTATTAGTTATAAAATTTATTGGTTAGAACACTAAATAAAGAGCCGCCTGGATCTGTCAATGAACGACGTGACATTAACCTACATTATTTGATCATGTAATGTCTTCATCTACCCTCAACTGGCTTAATAAAGAGCTACTTGAGGGTAGATTTTGTTTACTACTTTTATTTAAATACCTAAAGATACACACTAGGTATATAGTTTAGAATTATACATGATCTTACTAGTCACAATATTAAGTATAGAGTACACTGTAAAAAAAATGCGCTCTGTGGCAGAGCAGAGAACAGTGCTTGAGGATCAGTGTATTCTTGAAGGCATGTCTTGACGTTCTTACTTTCTTTCTTTAGTATCCCCACACCTTACAATTGGAGAGTGTTTTCAGGAATAGCTTGTATAAAAACCTTAATGGCTACAATGTATCTGTTATTGTGGAGTACTGTTCGTTATGATTGATATAGCTCTGTCATATTCGCATTGAATTAGCTTGTTCACAAAGTTTTTGTTCTTTCCCCGCGCCCGCGCGACCGGTAAGAACGCGACGCATCCCGTGTTCCGCGAAGCTCTAACTCCGGCACGCCGTAATAAGCGCTATTGCTCCGATAACGCATGGTTTTTGCGGAATATCGCAGAGTCATTGGCTGTGATCATCCACAATGGGCGGTTTTTCCTGCGGCGGTAAGCGGCGACTTCCGGCGCGATGCCTCCGCGACACTCCTGTCAACGACCCTCCGCGCTCCGGCCCCAGGGCTCTAGCCCTTTCATTGGCAGCAATATTTGTGCGATTATGTACATCTCTCACCCCAGACACCTATACCTACCGACAATCCTTCTCTCTCTGTTGTCGACCTGTGTACTTCTGTAAGATGCTCCATCTTAATTATTCTATAGGTTTGGATTGTGTTCTTGGAATTCTTAGCCCTTAATGTGGAAATTGTTTTTTTTTTATGGGAGAAAATGGGAAATCTCGTAGTAGAAATCAACATATTTATTAAAAAATATATAAAAGAGATGTCTTAAATACTTACATTTATAGGTTTTATATATGTGATACAAAAAGCCAATAACACATTCTCACCAGTAAATAAAGATAAATAAAAACAAATGCATTCGATAATCATAATCGACTGAAGCTATTGAAGAATCAGGTTAAACCTATGTAAACAAGAATATCATCATGTAATCTAGAAGCTAGACACTGGGCTGATGGCGACAGATCTGTGCTAACAAGTAGCAGTAGGTAGCGTGGGAGCGACGTGATTAAGATAAAGAGGGTCGCATATGGTGTGAAGTGTCGTCGTATTGTATTGTAGGTACCTAGTTGTCGTACGCGCGCGCAGCAGCTGCGCACAGACACGCGCATTGTGGCGTGTGTCGTGTTGTCATGCAACCACACATGACACACCCTCATCTCATATGACAGCTCGTTTGTTGCCTTCATGTCAATATGCCAATATGTCGCGAAATGGAGGATTTTTATCACGTAACTTTAAGTTACCTATGTTTCTAATGACGAAATAAGTAGATATTTTATTATTATTAATAATAATTAGAGATGGGCCGAATATTAGTGTCCGACCGAAACATGTTTTTTTGCCGAAACCGAAACCGAATGTTCGGCTTTGGCTCTAATTTCGGCCGAAACCGATACCGAAACTTTTGTAGACTTGTTAAAATCGTTGAAAATATGTCATAAAACCCCTTTTATACACATATTATGGGGCTGTCAACATCCAATATCCTTGAAATTTATGTTACCTAAGCGGTTTTATAAGAAAATTACTAGAGTTAAATCAAGATAATTCTGCAACGATTTTGATAACACACGCACAGTGCAAGTGTTATTTTAAAAGTCAAAACTTCTATGAAATTATGACGTATAAATAACATTTGCACTAGTTGCACTGCGTATGCTATCATTGCAGAATTTTCTTGCTCTGAGTCTATTCATTCACCAGTCAAGCAATAAAGGGTCAACCAAAAGGCGAGCGCAGTTAGCGCGAAGTTTTTTGTTGACAATATCGCAAGGCCGGGTACCTATCTTCACCTGGGCCTTAAAAGTCCGAAGTGCCCCAGTGAGGCGAACTTTCATGCGAAGTCAAAGCCGTGCTTCAGCCTTCAGGATAAGTAGTTTAGCACAGACTCCAACCAATGTCCATTGTATTAAAAAGCGAGACCGCAGGCCGAGCATGGCGCAGCGAGGCCAAAGGCTAAGCTGAAGTAGAGGACATATGTGGAACACAAACCAATAGTAAATTGAGGTAAAATCACTCATTCACTTCGAAACAATTAGACAGTTTGTGCGTTATAGGTATTAACAGCCTCTTAAGACTGCGTCGACCGTCCAGTGGCGCCCCCATTAGTGGAATTGTGTTTTATAATAAACCATTTAATTTCTGTACCTATACAATCTATACATGAATCAGTATATGTAATATGTAGGTATTAATATTGTTGTCCTACTTATTCCCCAACTTTTGGTCTTATTCCGAAGTACCTACCATTTCGTAAGTTTCAGCCCGGCCGAAAGGTTCGGCCATTTTTTGGCCGAAACCGAAACTACAGCCGAAACATGATTTTTGGCCGAAACTGGCCGAAACCGAAACCGAAACGGAACCTTCGGTCGGACACTACCGAATATGGGCTTTGCCGTTTGCCGGTAGCGGACGCCCTTGCAAAAGAACCTGTTTATTATATCGTCGGGTGACAAGTAAAAGTCACTATCTAACACCATTGAAATTATTGGACAATAAACCGTGTTACAAGTGTAATAAAGTGCATTGTTACTTTAATTTTTTGATAGTACTTAGTGACTTTTGCTTGTCACCCGACGATATTTGGTAAATATTTGGCAGTTCGAAGTGTTCCGAACCGAACTATTCGGCTGAATACAAACATTGAAAAATATGCCGAATACCGAATAAATACAGAATATTCGGCCAATCTCTAATAATAATGAATACTTACTTTTAAAAAGTGTAAAATTTATATTTGTTACGTGTTTCTCATTTTGACATTTAATTTAATTATGTTTAGAGCTGTAGAGTTTACTCCTTCCTACAACAATCGCTACTCGGAGTTACATTTCAAAATTGTATTGGTGTGGATTGCATATAGAATCGGTAGGTATCATTTGCATTTGCAGTTCGTGTACGAAAGCCCTTAAACCTGAAGCAACAGTAAGTACAGTGGAAACTGAATAAGTGGAATCGCAAGGGACCGGCTGTTTAGTTCCGCTTATCCAGGTTTTCCATTTATCCAGTTTTCCACTTAACCAGGTTCAGATAGAACGTTTTCTCACTTACAGAGGTTCTCGCTAACAGAGGTTCTGGATGCTAGTAATGTCGCTTATAGAGGTCACGTATAGTATGGTCAAATAAAAGATCAAGACTTAAATAATCATTATCTATTAAATATGTATGTAGATATGAATGTATTAACAAAAAATTGGTATGTAATCCTGACTTTTAAAAAACCGGGCAAGTGCGAGTCGGACTCGCGCACGAAGGGTTCCGTACCATCATGCAAAAAAAAAAACAAAAAAAAGCAAAAAGAAAACGGTCACCCATCCAAGTACTGACCCCTCCCGACGTTGCTTAACTTTGGTCAAAAATCACGTTTGTTGTATGGGAGCCCCATTTAAATCTTTATTTTATTCTGTTTTTAGTATTTGTTGTTATAGCGGCAACAGAAATACATCATCTGTGAAAATTTCAACTGTCTATCTATCACGGTTCGTGAGATACAGCCTGGTGACAGACGGACGGACGGACGGACAGCGAAGTCTTAGTAATAGGGTCCCGTTTTACCCTTTGGGTACGGAACCCTAAAAAGCAATACTGTAAATAATCCACAGTACCTACTCGTATACAATTTTCAAAATTTCAAAAACAAAATCACTCCTAATATTTATTTATGCAAGAGCAACCAGTAGGGTACATCGCCAATTACTAGCCACCCCCCAATTACTGGCCACTTAATTTGATTTCTATTTATAGGTGAACAAAGTTCATTTTAGTATATAAGGTACGAAAATCCAATTATTAGCCAGTTTTCAATTACTGGCCACCTATTCCAAAAATGAATTCTATTTACAGATAAATAAAACTCATTTTCAGTATAAGGAAAATGGCCAGTAACTGAAATTTATCCACAACCCACTCGTTCAATAACTGGCCGCCTCTTACAAAAATGAGTTCTATTCACCTATACACAGAATTCATTTTAGTATAGGTGGCCAGTAATTGAAAACTGGCTAATAATTGGCGATGTACCCTATGTACTCTGTACTCATACAAAATACGTAGTTAAAACACGAACCATAATGTTAACGAAACAAACTACCCTCCTTGTGACGGTTTATTAAAAATACAAATTTTATAATTCCGAGCTGTTCCACTCATAGAGGTTTTGAAGACGGCTGCTTCCAGTTACAGAGGTAAAAATAAGAAATTTTTGAAAAAATGGATTCCGCTTATAGAGGTCCCAAAATTCCACTTATAGAGGTAATTCGTTGCCAAGGGACTGGAACCGAGAACTTCGGTCCACTTAAAGAGGTTTTCCACTTACCCAGGTTCCACTTATCCAGTTTCCACTGTATACAGTCGTCGTGTACGAGTAAATGACAGCGCAGCCACTGCGTCCGTCACGGCGGCGGCAGCGGCTGCGGCGGCGGTGCGGCGGCGGCGGCGCGGCAGTAAGGAAACAGCGGGCGCACTCGTTAGCCTGACGCCGCGCCACCGACACCTCACAACTCTCGCGAGGCCCACAACTCTAGCTAAGGGCCGATTCAAGACGACGTGAAGTGACGCCACCTCTATTCATCCTCGCTTTACGACCAACACCTAGAACAAATTGACCGAGGAATCCCGTTTAACGAACCCATCGAGTGCATTACGACCGCCTTCTTCTTATATTTACAGTGCGAAAACGCAGATAAGACCGCATTTATGAGTACTCGTATATATAATGCGATGTTAATTACAATCATCGGCGCAGAAATTAGTTTTCAATTAAAAAAGCTGCGCGGGCGCGGATCGCGCGGCGTGTAACCGACGTCTTTATGGAGCATTTTACATTTCGTTTACAAATTTCGGTAGGCACTTTATTTGCTAACGGGACTGGGCGGGTACTTGATAGTTGGTACATTAAATTATACGTATGTATATTGATATCATAAATAAGTAATATTATTAAAAGCTTTTTTTACAGTGCGGGAAAATTTGCTGTTATAACGGAATTCAAATTATGAATCGGATTGGTAACGTCGTTTACGTTCTCGTTTGCACATAGCTAAATAAATATGGACAGGAAACTGGTTACGTGTACATCATATAGAACATAATATTGTTTTTTTATCCAGGTTAGTGGCACAAGTATGGAGTCAACGGAGTGGTGCGCAGCCTCGGCGGTCATCATAAGTATAATCGACGTATTGTATCGGACTAGTCGATGGTTTTAAATTAATTAATTCGTGACAAGATTAATACACGGCCGCGATGGAAATATTCCATCGAAGATTAATTATAACGAAACTTTAACAAATAGCGATATGCAGCAGCGCTGAGTAACGAGCGAGGAATGTCGAGATCGTGATCGCAGGTTGTCGCGGGAACAAAAATAAACCGCACTGGCGCGGGCGCAGCGCAGGCTCCGCGCCGTCGCTCCCGTTGCTCGAACTAGGGCCGCCTCGGGCGAGCCAATGTAAGGTCTGACCCGGAGACCCGTCAACTGCACCCCACACAACGGTTCGTGAAGCGACAGGAAGGAGGCCGCGGCAGGCTCTCGGCCGCCAGCGCGCTCATCAGGCGCCCGCGCAGGACGGTTTAATTAAGGGCGCGCGGGGAGCAGCGGGGGCTTATCTCTTTAATTCGGTGGAAGCGGCTGATGGCCCGATGTCGCGCTTTCGTTTTTTGTCCACGGATTCCGGCATCCGAGACCCTTAGTCTTTTAATTGTACCAAAATGAAAAATACAATCTCGTCATTAGGCTCTAGATGTGTAGAGATCTATATTCGCGAGTCGCTGGGACGGGAGGGCGGAATGCAGGCCGTTCCCACACGACCGACTAGCGACTGCGCCGCACAATTTCACACTTCACATCCGCCAATAACTAACTTCTACCGTTTTCAATTAAGAAAGAGAAGAGCCCTGTTCGTATAACATGTTATAATACTTGTTGTATTGTGTTATGAATTAGGTATTATGTATATGACATTATACTGACAGTCTCTTCCTATCACGCACCGGTCGTATTTGGTAGGGTATAAATAAATACAGTACCTACGAGTTTATTCTAAAATAAGGGGTCTGTGGTCTTACATGCGAAGTGCGCTTTAAAGAAGCATTATTCGAGCCCTACTCTCTTTTGTTGCTAACTTGTCGCGCCGGCCGTCACTTCCGGCGCGATGATCGCACAATGATCCGCGACATTGCGCACAAATGGCGGCGATAGCGCACTGGGTCGGTGGGTGAAGCGGGCCGCCCGCGCCGCGCCGCCCGCGCCGCGCCGCTCGCGCTGTCGCCGCCGGGAAGTGACATAACCCCGATAAGCGCAATTATCGTGTCGACGCCTCGCGAACAGCGAACAGCTCGGTGCACAATTGCCACATGTTGCATGGTAATGGGGCGCCGCGATGTCTTGTGGGATGCTATTGATTATTTTGGTTCATATGCGGACCCAATATTTAATTTTTCATAAGATTTACTATTTGATAAAATTAAGGAGTCAAATACTTGTCCTGCGGCAACGAACGGCTACCGTTTCTGTTCTCATAACTAGTCCATACTTTTCTCTCTATAGTTTTTATGTACGGTCGTTTTGGTTTTTTCGGTTTCTCTTGATGTTTTTCTTTGACAAAACGTTATTTGACAAATCGTTAGTTACAAATATTAAAAACTTGTATACTTATGTTCCCAAAACTCGATTACTACGAGCAATATTCAAAACTAAGGCTTTCGAGTTGAAATTTTGAAAATTGTTATTACAATTAGGCCATAATATCATATAGGATAGGATAATGTTGTTTTTGCAAAGTTAATCTAGCTGGACTATTATCATCTCATTAAGCGTCGCGTCGTGTCAGCGGGCGTACGAGCGGAAGCGATAGCGAGTTCCTTCCGCGCCCGCCGCTGGCGCCGCCGGGGGGCCTCAGTCGGTACTATGACAAATATGTACTTTACCTAAATGTTGAACTAAGTATCTATTTATAAATGCGTGCTAAGGTCGATTGGTAAGGTGGATTGGATTGGTTGGTGGTGAATTGGTGAGTTAACATTAGTTATGGTTTTGATACGACCTTCACGATCGTCTTGGCGGATCCACTTTCAGTCAGCCACCAATCAGCGTGAATTTCTCCGTATTATAGAATGGAGACGTAGTCCTCATTTTCCTCTCTGGATATTAACTTCAAGCAAATCATTTTTACAATTTGGTGTACTTACGTACTATACAGTACCCGACGATAAATATTGCACATCGGAATTTCGGCTTCGTAAAGTGTTGTCTCTTTCTCTCTCGATGTCACCAATATTCCCTTTCTAAAGACCGATGTGCAGTATTTATCGCCGGGTACTGTAATAACCATAGCTTATGCTCCTTCGTTCGTTTTTTTTTTGATTTTTTAATTATTATAAGAATTAAAAGCTGTTAAAATGGTGTAAATAAATTTTATGGAAAAGCGGTCGTTTACTGTCCTTTTAAGAAAAGATAATACTTGTGTGGATAATCATGTCGTCTAAGAAAAAGTACCAATGTATTGCGAATCATTGCAAAAAATGTGACATGTAACTGGCAGTGTGATGTGAATGTGACACCCGCTGCGCTATTTAAGTACTCCTCGGTCGGCGCCGGCGGGCCACACGTCAGTAGTTACTGCATAGTGGACGTGGACGACAGCCGGGAAGTCCTGCTCCACGCGTAACGAGCGCCGCGGACACGCATGCCTAATGAGCAGGTAAATGAGCGCAGTCAATTAGTGCTGCCGATGGTCGATAGCGAGCCTGACGGCCCTTCCGGCGCCATCGCAATTAGCTGAATTTCCAGCATGGACCAAATGCGAGCCAGACGAACGGCTAACAAATCCCGTCTACTACGCGTACATATATTCTAGTCTCCGATATGGTGTGGTCTTATGGGGAGCCAGCACTGACGCTCACGAACTCTTTATCCTGCAAAAAAAATGTGTACGAATCCTGGCAAATATACGGATCCCAAACAGTTGCCGTCCTTTTTTCAAACAATATGAGCTACTTACACTTCCGGGAATATACATAATGGAGGCCGCTATCTTTGCCAGGAAAAACCCTAATTGACCCTAACCCTATTTGAAGCTAAATTTGAAGTTTGAGGTTGTCTGGAAGAGATCGCTCTTTAGCGATAAGACCGCCTGTTGTCTGCCTCTACATTTAATCAATTGTATTTTTCTTTTGTATCTTTTTACTGAGGTGTGCCAATAAAGAGTATTCTATCTATCTATCTATCTATCTATCTAAATTGGATACATACAAAACTAGAAGCCAGTATAGAAACAAATTAAAAATACCAAGCTCTAAATTAGCCATCTATAGAAACGGGCCCCATTTCGTATGTATCCAAGTAGTAAACAAAATACCCGATGAGATCAAATTGGAACCAAATGACAAACTGTTTCACAAAAAATTTAAAACTTTCCTAATACAAAAATGCTATTACTCAGTGGATGACTTTTTAAATGATGAAAGCTAGCCGCACTATTTATACCAAAAATTGTAATCAAACTAACATTGACATTCAATCTAATTCGCAATTCGTTCTAACTAATTATTATTACATTAATTCAAAATATTTAGACATAATAATATCATGCATGGCCTGTAATGCTGTAATGTACTTTAGTAGGGTGTCATTCTGAATCCCTAATAACGTTTGTCCTAAAGTCACTTGCTCTAACTGGTTTGTCCTAATGGGCACATGCTCTAACGATCAATTGTCATAACGATTATTTTCCATAATGTAATGGTTACCCTAAGAATCATTTGACCTAAGCATTTATACTATAACTATCAAGATCCCTAAAGTATTTTACCATATTTTCGAAATCCCTAACAATGTTTGGCATAAAATAACATGCTCTAACTGTTTTGACCTAATGGCTATTGCCCTAATGATCTATTATCATAACAGTTACTTTTCCTATTGATCAATTATCATAACAATTACTTTCCATAATGAATGGTAACGAACTGTTGCCACAAAAGTGGGTTAGGTTAGGTTAGAACTGTGACCCTCGAAAAAATGAACTGCTGCCACAAAAGTGGGTTATAGTTCGTTTTTTTTAGCATTAGAAAGAACTCCACAGAAGTAAGCATACAGTTTCTATCAGCCTCTTTAATTCTTAATAATTATTGAATTATCTAATGTAGCACGGTCAGTACATATAATTTACTTCAATTTATTACCGTTAAAAGTGCCGGATTTGGAACCACAAGCTTACTTCTGCGAAGTTCTTTCTAATGCTAAAAAAAACGAACTATAGGTTAGGTTAGAACTGTGACCCTCAAAAAAACGAACTGCTGCCACAAAAGTGGGTTAGGTTAGGTTAGAACTGTGACCCTCGAAAAAACGAACTGCTGTCACAAAAGTGGGTTAGGTTAGGTTAGAACTGCGATCCTCGCAAAAATGAAATGCTGCCATTGGTTAGGTTAGGAGGGAAATTTAAATTAGGGCATACGAGTATTAGGTCAAGAAACGATAGGCTAAGTAAAATTAAGTAACATGATGGTTAGGATATATAATTTTTAGGCCTAACAATAATTAGGCAAAAAAAGAATTATGCTACATAACATTAGGATAAATACCCAATATGGAAAGTGCCATTAGGGAAAAACATATTAGGACAAAAAAAAATCGGCCAGTCGATAAAAGGGAAACCAAAATTAGGGTATACGAGTGTTAGGACAACTGATCATTATGACAAACAATATTAGGGAATGCAAAGATAGGAGAAAAAACTTTAGGGATTCAGATATAGATCCACTTTAGTATTAAGTTAGATATAAGACAATTTGTGTGCCCTGACAGGGTGTCATGGAAGCTTCCTGTATAAATGTAATAACATCCCATGTACATGACTATACAAATAAACATCTTATCTTATCTTATTTTAAATTTTTATGGTCTGCTTTTTCTTCAAGATCTGTAGAATGAGGAGCACAATTGTCTCAAATGCATGGTTCTACCTAAAGGTGTAAACTAGTTTTTTACTCGATTTTTGGGCTAATTGAAATGTCCCATCCCAGCAGTTTATATTCAGTGTCGTTCTGACCGAGTACCTATACCGGATCGACGCGTATGTTGCCTAAAAGATTATTCACTATTAGCGAACCGAAAAAGATCGTCAAGAATGAATGGCATATTGTGTTGGAGTTTTGTTTTATGAACAAGATACAACAACTTACATGTTAAGACTTTTATGTGAGCCTTCATACGGGGTAACCTGGGTTATGTCCGCAGATATCTGCGCAAGGTAAAGCGTGAGAATTCAGAACTGCACCAACCAGATCTGGAGATAAGGAGAAACGTGTCATAGGCATTGTCGAATTGGGCGTCGCCGTGTCGGTATCGGCCATCAGCGACGGCAGCCCACGCGTCGATACCATCGCCGCCGAAGCCGCGCCCGCGCATTGTTCCCCGCGTGATGACGATCATTTGACAAATCACCTGATTGCCCTCATTTGGGCGCCTACGGCCTTATCTGAAACTGAAAATAATAGGCGCTTAAGAAACATGCCTACAAAATATCTAAAGTGTGCTCGGTCTCAGTACTCCAGTAGAAAATGTCATATTCCAGGCATAACATGGCGTATAATGCCATTTTCCACACAGTTAACTACCAAACTACTTGTGTACTTTGACCGTAAAATTTCAGACTCATCATCAATCACTCATCAGACTTACTGATCATGTTATAAACAGAGCTGACGATTCCCGAATGCGAAAGTATTACCTCTAACTAAACGTATAATCACTGAAAGTTAAATGAAGATCGCTTATCTATGTATGGTGGCGGAGTGAATGGGCAGTGTCGGCGGTTTTTGCGGCGCGCGCACAATGCGCCATCACCGGCCGCTGCAAAAACTGCGCGCGCGCAGGCTCCCAGCGATTGTTTATAACGAAAAACTCGCGCTGGTGCGTTACATTGTGTTTTACTGTCTTTCTTCTCTCCTGCAATTTGCCGCCCTCCGTATTGAACGTTTTCTTGCCAGATTGCCTGGCCACAGGTACAAGCATTCCTTGACCACCGTATGGCAAAAAAACGGTTTGTATTGTGTGCACGCACATTGAGATATAATTGGCAGGAGGGCTCAGGAGAAGTCGTTGCTCCGTCTGCTATGTTATACAGATAGCCAATCTAAGGTGGCAAACAAATATGAACCACATTAATAGGGTTCTCTAATGTGATTCATATTTATTAATTCATTCATATGACAATAAACATTGTGTTTGTAATTTTATTATTATGGTGTGTGACTATCGATCCGATGAACGGAATAAGCTGCCGATGGTGGAATATATGGATGGTGGTGGTGGAATAGGTCAGTGTTGTTTGGTGATGCATAATGACAGTAAATTCAAATCGCCCGGTTATTCGACTTTTCCCCACTATTCTAGGAATTATATTATGCAGACTTTGTTAAGACGTAACAACGTCTTACATATAGGTGTACCTACTGTACTTATAAATGTAATAATAATTAAAACCGCAAAACATGAATTAATGAAGCCACAAGTCTGACATGATTATCAAAAGCAGAGATAATGCGACAAGCGACCCGCCGCAACGCTAATGCTCTCCCTACTACAGTCCCTATGACATACCTAATAGTCTATCAATAATAGCTCAAGAGCAGATGCGAGGGAGGAAGCAGCGCGGGGAAAGGGGAGCGCCGGACGGAGGCTGGGAATCGATCCGAGACAAAAACACCCGCGATACCTGAACAGTACTGACGGCTGTTCCTGCTCGCGCGGCGGCGGTGGCGGCGCGGCGGTCGGAGCTGCGCGGACGGCGGCGGCGGAATCCGGCGCGAGCGGGTTATGCACAGATTACCTTGGATATGTAGCGCGTAGATGGACCTTACAACGGGTTGCGTTGTCCATACATTGGTGATTCCTTTTCAAAAATAAGAGCGCAACTGCTTAGGTAGATAATTGAGTTGCGTCCACTTTTAAAATAAACTCACATCAATCACAATATCAATGAGAATTAAACTTTAGTTGTAGACATACGCGTGTAGATTTCACGTGTAGATATTAACTGCGTCGCATACAATAGTATTTTACAAGTAAAAGAGCGTTCATGAATTTGCGGCGGCGCCGACTTGGCCTCAAAATGCTGTGTCTGTGGGAGGTAGTCGTCGGGGTTATGTCAGAACCAGTCCGGTGTTATGTCAGGCGCGGGGCGCGGGGCGGGGCGGGCGCGGCACCTGCACGCGGCGCCGGCCGTCGACCCCACGCGCCCCTCCCCACCCCCCACCTGCGGCAATTAATGAGCCCTGCACCCCCTGCACCCTGCAACCCCGCACTCAGCAGATTTAATTTGCGATCCCGCGCCCGCGCAGCTCGCTGCCTCGCTCTGATACTTCAGGTGCTCTTGGCGCAACTCTTTTCGGCGAAACACTGTCGTAGAGCGCATACAGCCTTAACGTTTTTTCTCCAAAGCCAATTTGCTCCACCTTACATAGAAACTCATCATTTACAAATCCAACCAATCATGCGCGATAATTTTGGAATTAATTATTGTGTCGACAATGAGGTGGTCACGGTCACAGCCGGCGACGTGCCGCCGCTCGGTCCGCGCCGCCGCTCGGTCCGCGCCGCGCCGCGCCGCCCGCGCCGCCGCTCGTGAGCGACGTTAAATCAAATTACAGCCGTTTCATCAACTCTTATTAGATTTGGTCGCTGCTCCTCGAATCGTTATTGTTCCCTATTATTAGGAAAGCATAAAAAGTGTTTCGGTATAAACGCGGCGTGCGTCAGCAGTTCACAGCATCCCCGCCCCGGTTTACCCGACCGAGGCAAAAAGGTTAATGCGAGTGTCATGCAGAGTAATTGTATAAATTAGATCGACGGAGGCGCGACCGGGCGATACAAGGTTCTAACACACTATATATTGGGACTTCTCTCTTAGATCTGTACCTACCAATACCCACCTACTCGTTGCCTACAGTACAGCTACAGCAAGCACCCAACGCTCAGCGCAGCGAAACATCAAAACCCGCAGAAAACAACCACTTAGCGAATACAAGATTAAAAAAAATTGTTTAAACACTTTTTCATCTAAAACATAAGAAATTCTAGTTCGAATATTTGAAATGATCCTCAAGTAGAAATCTGTCTCTATTCAGTCGTTATCACTGTATAAATGATTGTTCATAAATGATTTGTGTGTGTTTTGTTCACGGAGGCTGCGTGGCATGGCTCGGTCACAAGCCACAATAGACGGCCCACGCGGGTCTCCGCGAAGGTGTTAAGTGGCCATTTGTTAATCATATTACAGCCACGCAAGATCCACAGGTGGTCACTTTATAAGTTTAAAGGTAACTGTTTTTGTTAATGTTGAAACAAATGAGGAGATATTGCTATTTAGCATTAATAATGGTGAAATTAGTCATATGTAGAGTTTTCTATTCTTTTTGTATTCCCTGTGCCCGAAAATAATAATGAACCTAAATAATTCTAATAGAAACTAATTAGTAATAGTAAGTTTGTTTGTATATTTGTTATTTGTAATTAGGTTAATAAAAACGATTAGTAAACAAGCCGGGAGCGGTTACTTACGAGAGTTATGAGTATCCGTCATAAAATGGGCTAAGAGTATACCTAATGTTCTACTTTTAGAAACAACAAAGACTTCTTTTCTAGAAATCCAACAGAAGGAAGGTAATAAGACATGTAAATAAAGCGAAACACCAAGGGATATAACACTGACGGTGTCGGCAGTGCCGATCTGCGGAGATATACGTAGGCAAGTTTATTTACCGCATCGCTCGCGCCGGCGCGGCGGCCGCGGCCCATTGGCGACGCTAATAACTAATACCTAACATGTTTTTTTTTTTTTTTTTTTTAATTAGCCTGTAGGAGTGTCCCACTGCTGGGCAAAGGCCTCCCCTCTTTCCCGCCATTTGGTCCTATCCGATGCATACTCCCGCCACTCTTTACAACATGTGAATAGACAAATTCCAGCTGGCACCCGCGCGCTGGACCGCACTTGATGAAATAATAATTCCTATTATATTTCGTAGTCTTGGTGTTAGATACACTAACTTTGGTAAATCAAAGAACATATATTTGTGACGTCCTACGGGTAAAGGTACCTTATGGCGGTTGGCGCTTACGCTATTATTAACGCCGCTCCAATATTATTGCGGCGCTATGCGACGTAAGCGCCAGCCGCCACAAGGTACCTTTTTCCGTGGAACGTCACATTTAGTTATCTCTTACAACAGTTTTTGGTTTCTGCCTTATTGGGATTTAACACCATTATCTTACACGTACTAAGGTCGTATAGGTGCCTACCTATGCGACCTAGTACCTGTCTGCCTAGGCAGGTTCTGTCAAGCCACAGGATTTATATAACACGATTTATATATCTTGTCCATTCTGTGACGTCCCATTATCCAGCGTGGAAGTTATTTTTTTTAATGAAAGTTTGATAGTGTTGACCATATCACCATCCTTACAAGGTGCCGTTGCTTAGCTAGCCACGCGACGGCCCCTTTCCCAACCCCGCTAACGACACAACCAGCGCCGGCGCCGCCGCTCACAATAGTCTCAATAAATAAATGCCCGATTCGCAGATATGGTCGTATATGGAGATCGGACAATGACAATACAACGCGCGATTTATCGGCGACGCGCGTATCGCACCATCGACCCGCTATTACACGCTTCAAGTCATCCAGAACACAATACTCATTAAGTACATCATCATCCGTCAACACACAGAGTGGGTACTTCTCGATTGCATTGTAAAGGATCCCCAGGTTCTCTCAGCAGTCTAGCCCCATACTGGATTTATTTTATTTTTATTTTACTTTATTAGGTACACTAAACAGACATCGTTTAATATCATGGGTAATACATTTGCACATTATGGCTTAAATCTAGCACGAGATCCAAAACAAGTGTACACAGCATGTATGCAGTGCAGTGCAGTGTATGTATGTATGCAGTGTATGTGTGCAGTATGGATTCGCACGGACACTGACGATGACGATTGTAAGAGGGTAGGGGACGACCGCTTCTCAATACAAACGTACCTAGTTCTCATTTTCCTCTCTACATATTCTAATCTGTGTAAGAATGTCCTATAATATTTATTTATTTATTTATATTAACATTATGGAAAGTATGTTTCCACAGTTTATGTAGGTAAATATATTGACCATGGCTAATGACTGTTCGTTTGGCATTTTTCGTATTTTTTATTATTAGAAGAGCTATACCTAGAAGTAAATTTTATGCATTTTTGTACGTATGGAAAATGTAAGTGTCACTATATACTAGGTGGGTACTGCATGGCATCCTTTCATAGATGACAGGTATGAGGCTGTAATCCCACGTCCCACGCTGACTACACACCATAGGTACCTGCATTCCACCCAAAACATTCAAGTTACTTTTTAATTGTATATCCTCGTTCTACAGATTCTTACTTTGCTATGCGACATCATTACATCTTCATTTCCAAGTCTATATAACCACTCCAGTACTCTCGCTACGCTAATACAAAATATGTAGCATCATAAATTACTAATGCATTATTGACCCACATTTTTATGATAAATATGTGGGTCAATGATAAGCGACGCGCGCTGCCCAGAATGCCCAGCTGGCAGACTATAATTATAACAGGACAAAAAACTGAAAAAGGACTCCCATGTAATGTGCAAATCGAGCGGATAAAATAGAAAAAACCTGGTGCAAATAGTGGTGGCGGGCGCGGCGGGAATCAGGCCGCAGGTGCGCGCATGCGCATTAACATAGTTTTGTTTTTATAAAACTCGTTTAATTAATAGATACAAATCATGCGCACTTTTATAGCCCGACGTGTACCTACTCGCCTCACCACGGTTGTAGCTAGTTACTTTTAATTACAACATTTATAATCCTGCAATTTTAATTCTGCACAGTCAGGAGATTATTTTTGTTGGATTGTTACAAATTGATTTATTGCTTCGGATGAGTAAACGGAATAATTTAATCTCAGATCAAAATCTCGAGCTCCCATGAAACTTGGCAGTTAACGCAAGTCGCTTTCTTCAGCCTATATTCAGACTACTTGAACGTAGTTATACAAAGTGCAAACAGAAACTAACCACACAGGCAAAATTTTTGAAAAGCTACTGCTACTGTAAAGCTAAGCTACTGCTCGATTCGAACTTTAAGATAGGTACGTCAATTAATAGATCTAGAAACGATATGGATTAGATGTGTCTGTCAAAGGTGACGTTTTTTTTGAAGAAACGTCACATTTGACACTGACAAATCTAATCAATATCGTATTAAATCTTCTTCCTGGCGTTATCATCATTCCCGGCTCATTGGTACGAGCCGGGGTTTGAACCCGCGACCTCCGGATTGAAAGTCGCACGCTCTTGCCGCTAGGCCACCAGCGCTTTCAATATCGCAATATCGTATTAAATGACGTATTTTAAAGTTCGAATCGGGCCGTTAGTGTTAAAACATGAAGTAAACATTTTAATGTAGATTTCGTGTGGGGCGGGTGCCTCTCTTTACAGAATTACTTCCTTTTGGAAAAAGTTTTCAATAAGTGAAATTCGTGTTTCACCCAAGATCTCTGTATGAAATCGTAATTTATTCAAACGTAGCGTAAGTAATGCTCTAGGGCGATTATGGGTGTCGCCAGACGGCGCGTCGCGGCGCGGGCGCAGGTGTCGCGGTAATGAGTCGCGTCGCGCCCTCACGCCACGCGTCATCACCTCGTTCCCGTCATGTACTTAGTCGGTATGCTAATTCTGTCGCCCTTCCCCTTCAATAACCGATTACCCACGTGGAAGAATCTTGTAGAGTTTACGATCTGTGTTCATTTTATGCTCACAATATTAATATTGTACCTACTCGCAATTACAAATTAGGTACTACTTGACCAATACAGACTGAGTTATCTGTGTCAATTGATTCTAAAATAAATAAATGTTAAATAACCACTGTCTCGATCAAGTACATCTAGCAACATACTTACCTATAAATCTATGTAGTAGTAGAGGCGAAAAAGGCTAGTAGAGCATGATTGCACCGTAATATACCTAATACTTAGCAAAATGCTTTTTCACTTTTTTTAAGCACGTACAGTCAGCATCCAAAGTAACGGATCAAACTAAGTATCAAAAATACCTATGTGTCATTTTGTATTAGCTTAAGTAAAGATAATTATATGTATAATAAGTACCTATCTTTAATGTATTTGGAAAATAATTTCAGGATGGCAGATACTTTTGGAGCGATTGAAATAATTAGAGCTGTATTCGGAATTGTTTTCAAATAATTGCATATTTATAGTTAACCACCGCCTCCAAGCACGAAGTAGGCAGGTTCAGCCGGGCCCGGGGCCCGGGCGCGCGGCACCACCCGGCCCCCGGCCCCGGCCCCCGGGCGCGCGGCCCCACCCGGCCCCCGGCCCTCGGCCCCGGCCCCCGGGCGCGCGGCCCCACCCGGCCCCCGGCCCTCGGCCCCGGCCCCCGGGCGCGCGGCCCCAACCTGGCCCCGGCCCCGGCCCCCGGGCGCGCGGCCCCACCCGGCCCCCGGCCCCGGCCCCGGCAGATACCCGACGTGAATTTACAGTTTATCAGCGTCGACCTTTTTCCTTCGTTTATTTGCGCGTCCCCGATCCGCCAGATTACTCACCCGCCGAGTATTTTAATGAAATCTCCCCCCCCCCCCCCCCCTTCACCGACCACCGTCTCGCGCCTTCCGAGGACCAATTCTTAGCACATTTTTGCGATTTCGCTTAATTAGTGATGTTTCTCACGGGCCCGGAGCCTGTGTGATGTGGGTTACATATATGCCATATACAACTGTCAATAAATTACCTCCTGGTTTTCTAAGCAAATATATTGTTTTAGTTAAAAGGGGTTTTAATTAAGTAACTATCTCTTAAATATGAACTTAACATTGTTATCAGATAAGCTTCGGCATATCATAGACAGTCAAACAAATTTTACTTAGCTAATTTTAAGTGCTTTTGTTGACATAACAAATAATTTAGCTCAAGTTTCGAAAATCTTGAAATCGACTAGACATGAGTGTTGCGGCTCAACGTGTGACGTCACGCGAGGACTGCACTGCACCGGCGCCGCGGTATTTTAATGAGCCGCGAGAACGAGCCCCGCACCCCTCACCCCGCACCCCTCACCCCGCACCCCGCACCCCGCACCCCGCACCCCGCACCCCGCACAGCCCTCACACCGACAAGGTGCCTTCTTGCTGCTACTTTTATTTTAAACAGCTTTTTTGTAAAAGAAATGATACTATAAATCGGATATCTGGATCTATTCGGAGCTCACATTACAAAAACAAAAACTAGGCTACTCGTTAATTAAAAAACCGACTTCACAAAAAGCATAAAAGATACCTAATCAGCAGTTCTACTTCAAATGCAAGATGCATTTGAGAGAATAGACGAAATCGGAATGTAATAAAGCGTACCTGGTCCGCCTGTCGCATGTGTTGTCGGACGCCTGCGCCCGCCCCGGGTGGGCTGGTGGTGGTGGTGGTGGTGGAGGCCGATCTGCGAGAACTCGGAGTCAACAACTGGCGAGAAGTGGCGCACGAGAAAAGTGGCGCTGTGTTTGTGTCGCAGGCCAAGCCTTATTTAAGGTCACTAAAACTTACTGCCGAGGGAAGAATCTAAAAAAATAAAATTAAACATTCAACCAAACTATTCCTGTAAAAATTGGAAGTCGTTTAATTAAAATATATATTTAGTTATCAAATGTTCAACATTAGGAAATCCTAATCGATCACGACTACATACTTAAAAAAAAAACATATTAGAAGTCCTTAAACTGTCCCCTCAGTGAATCCGCATGCATTTTATTAATTACCGCTACCAAGGTCGCCTGGAAGAGATCAATTATGCGCGATAAGACCGACTGTTGTTTACCTCTTAATAAGTAAATATATTGCTGTTTATCTGCATTTTTATATTGAGGTGTGCAATGCAATAAAGATTATTGTATCTTAGATTTGTACGGTATTGTACAGTCACCTGCAATAATATGTTACTCTTCGAATGCCGCAAAAATATGTGACACGCTCGTATGCCTCTACAAATAAGGTCGTGTCAGATATTTTTGCGGCTTTCGAAGAGTAACATATTATTGCAGGTGACTGTACATATTATGTTATGTATTTCCTCGTGTACGTACGAGTAGGTAACTGTAAGTTCCCTTGTAACCCTTTCAGAGTTGCAAGCGCCCAAGGGCTACGGTATCCACTATTTCGGCTGTTAGCCGTGCGCTTGTTTGCCACCACCATGATACAAATTAGATTAACAATGAGCATCACCTAGCTCCACGGACGCGACAGCAGCCGCCGTCACGGGCGTCATCGTTTCGTCACGACACTAGTCGTTCGTCATTCGTCACTCGTCGCATCGGTCACGGTCACGGTCACGGTCACGGCGCGGCGCGACGGCGCGAACATCGCTCGCCTATGCAACCAGACCCTCACTTCACTTCTTCTATTTGTACCATCGACACAATTCCATTACTCATTATAAACTTTATTGTAAAGAGATAAGGTCTACATTGTGTAGTTCTGTTTGTACCGCGCCGTGCGAACTGCGAACTCGGACCTCCGGAATTCTGCTTTTATTACGTTTCACACGATTTTATTGCCTGCTTAATACTAAAATAATAAGGCCCTGAATCAAAACCTGGGAAACTGTTATGGACATGGTTTTCGGCATAAAATATAAGGACATCAATATGAACTAAGAGTATTACGTCATTACGTTCCACTTGTAAGCGGGATAAATATGTAATAAAAACTTGTAGGCACACAGGTAACACTCCTCGCCTATGAAACATATTTAATTGTAATTCAATGGTAAAGGCTCTAGTACAAATAAAATTGTTATAAAATAATTATTGTTAAAAATAATATTGTAGGTATAATTATAAACACTCATAGAAAAGACATCAACGCGTGCGCAGTTATTATGTTAGCTCGTAACTTAAATGTATGTATTAAGGTGAGAATCATGTAAATTACATTTTTATGTAGAATGAATATTTGCATCTTTCTGTTCATCACCATTGAACATAAATGTCATATGAATATGACCTCGTCAACTTTGCACAAACTTGGCAGTAACAACGCGTACTTCCCTATAAATAAGCTCCATGCTTGACGTAGCACATGGCATGAAATGAAAATTTACCGTGGTTCGTCTCTAAGCTGCTTTTCCACTGAATCGTTGTAACACAATGTCTATGAAATAATTCGATGGCAGTTATAATAGGGAGTGAGTTGCGAGAGCTTCGTATATATTACATGTAGTAAATGATACGGACGCGAGTGACGCGACGCGACGAGGCGGAGCGGAAAGAACAAAAGCTCACCTCATTCCCAACTCTTCCCGTGTTTGCTACAACCAGTACAAGGCGGAGCTCTGACCACGTATTACTTACTAGCTTCTGCCCGCGATTTCGTCTGCTGATGATGATTGACAAAAACTACCCCATGTCCTTCCCTGAACCTCAAACTATCTCCATACCAAATTTCATCTAAATTGGTTTCATCTAAAGGAATAACAGACTTAAAGTTACTGTCGCATTTATAATATTAGTAGGGATTTTATAGGTATCTGTGAGCTGTATATAGATCTAGCGGAACCCCCATGGCTCCGCCAATTTAAAAAAAAAAACAAATAAAAACTATTCTTAAATTTTATTATAAGTAATGAAACTGCTCGCCAATTTCCAGGAGAATCGCTTGACGAATGCGTCCTGTAGAGAACATCCAGACTTCACACAAAATTCGCATAACCTTATCTCACACTTAATTAAATAAATCGAGGTTTTTGACTTCTTGCCACATATTATAGGTATCCCTAGCTCGCACTCGGTCGATAAATCTGAGGGTCTGGTAAAGTAGCTCCAGTTGAGAGCAGTTAACTATAAAGCGGTTTGTAAAAGTGTTGTGTTTGATACCAACGTTGGCTCCCGGATCGGAATGCGCCGCGATACCGGGAAAACCTTTAAACTTTAATTAAAATGCTTCTCGGCTTTATTATTTAGATAATTGCCTCGCTGTTCTACTATTATACTTATACCGTTCCTTGAGGCTCTCAGACCACATATTTTATTTTTTATTTGTTTTAGTTATCGCTCAGATACTCAAACATTTACGGCGCTCTGGCAAATCAGACTCCAGATTCAAACTAAATTACATAAAAGATCGTATCTATGCCCGTACCTATGCTAACTACGAGTATACTCGTAGTACGATTTAAACGACTAGCTATTTTTTTAAATAATCACTATAAAAACTAAAGCATAAAAAATAGTATAATACACACAATACAAACACACATCAAAAGATAGATCAAGTCCTACGAAAATCATATTTATTCTCTCTTACGCTCATTTGTAGTCGTATGCCATGTCTGATCAATTATTGAGGTTGATTATATTAGAGCAGTGTGTGGTGCTTTACTTGTAAATAAACTAGGATGTTTAATGGGAACACTAGAGGTGGTACAGTTGAATCGGCGACGCTCCCCTAAACACACGATGCTATTTAAAAGTGTCGATTCGTTACCATGAACGAGGAAAGTTCCAGCAATTGGCTGGCTCAACTGTACTTAATTCACGATGACTGTTCCACATGACGTGACATCGTCTTCTGCGAAGTGTCGCAAAGATAGCGTTCATAGAAACCGCTACAAGTACGTGTCGCGTGTGACTCACGTGGCGAGGTATTCTGTTGGCTATAACTGCTATAGTACGAGTAGTGAGGATTTACAGTACTTACCCACGACGAGAGCATTTGATGACGTTATGCTACAATCCGCGGTTCCAACATAGTCTGATACAGTTCCGGAGAGATACACATCGTTGATCTGCAAATTTTTAAATTAAAGGACAAATTGAAAAAAACCTGTACATTGCTGTACGGTACAGTCTCCATTTCTCAGTAGGACTTTGAGTTAAATTCGTTTATTATTATATCTTTAAATAGCCTCAAATTATAAGTATGTAGTAAGATTATTATAATAACACTGTAAGCAGTTAATGTAATGTACGGATTATGTGTTGGTTGGGTGTATAAGCTTGCCCACGATGGATCGGTGGTAGCTGCACGCGCTGCGTGAGATTACTCCATGATCCGTGAAATCGTTACCTCCCCCGCCCCTCTCCTACCGCCCTCGGACCTCCACTTGCGCCCGCGCATTGTGTCCCTCAGAAGCTTTTGAAGTAATCTAATCAAATATCATATTAAATATACACGTGTCAATAGTGATAAACACGTGGCGCGTCTTGTACTTACAGCTTAAAATAATATGGAGAACAGGAAATAAATAAATCTCAAACAAAATTTTGTTTGTTTACAAATTCTCTCATATATATTTCCAATTAGGGTTTAACTGTGATTTGTAACACGTCAAGAGTTAAGTACTTATTTGTTTTAGAAAGGGACAAAATTGTTGTTTAAAACCCCTCGTGCTACTATTGACAGCAAGCTAAAATTCGAAAATTTAACCACGAGCGCAGCGAGTGGTTGGCAAATTGAATAACTGGGCGTTGCAAGGGTTTTAAGATACGACAAGGGTTAAACAAACATTGCTCATGTGGATAAAATGCAACTTTCTCAACCGTTTTTGAAGAATAAAGAGAGCCTTAATTAACGAGCTGGTGTATACAATATCGTTCAAACCAATTTTGGGTGGAAGTTTGCATGGTAATGTACATCATATATATTTTTTTAGTTTTATCATTCTCTTATTTTAGGAGTTACAGGGGGGGGGGGAACACATTTTACCATTTTGGAAGTTTCTCGCGAAAACTATTCAGTTTATAAAGAAATGACATTAGAAAGCTCAATATCATTTTTGAAGACCTATCCATAGATTCCCCACACGTATGGGTTCGATGAAATAAAATTTTTTGAGTTTCAGTTCTAAGTATGGGGAACCCCAATTGTTTTTTTTCTATTTTTGTGTGAAAATCTTAATGCGGTTCACAGAATACATCTACTTACTAAGTTTCAACAGTATAGTTCTTATAGTTTCGGAAAAAAGTGGCTGTGACATACGGACAGACAGACAGACAGACATGACGAATCCATAAGGGTTCCGTTTTTTGCCATTTGGCTACGGAACTCTAAAAAGTGGCTTCTTGAGGTGTTTTATGATTATAGTGAGTTTTTTGACATTCCATTAGTAATTCAATAACTAATACAAGGTAGACTCTAGCTCTAGCTGCTAGAGCGTGACGTTTGTCTAGTATATACACGGTGTAACATGAGTAAACCGAATAATTTTAACAGCGTATTCCTGATCATATTTAGAGACAAAAATGTCGTATAAACTTTTTGAAATTCGCCTAGTTTCAGATATTATTCATTAAAAAAAAACAAGTTTTTATTGTATACATAGTGTAAAAGGCCTTTTTGATGGTGATGTTGCTGCTATGGGACGTAGTCTAAATATTCTTATTGATAGATGTCAAAAAGTGACAAGTAACACTTTGCAAAAAGTAGGTTCTACGGGAAAAAAATGTAAAAATCAATTTTAAGTGACAAGTTTACCAATAACATTTATTTTTTATGTACAAATACATTCAAAAAATTTAAAAAAACAAAACAAAAAATTTTTTTTTTTGCGAAATTGATCTAAACTCATATTAAATTTTTTGCTTCTTTTGACCTCAGAAATGTGTGGTTAAAATTATTCGGTTTCCTCATGTTACACCGTGTATAGATTACATTCTCGTTGTTAATATTTAATAATAATTTCGATATATTGCTATTTTTAACAATTAATTTTATTTATATAATTGGGACATAATCCAAATACAATACAGGTATATGCAAATATATACTAGACAAACACTAGTACTTATGTAAAAAAATTACACGTAACAATTGTTATCAATATATTTTTCATTTTCAGTCGCATTCTTATCGTTTATCGATCACAGTGTAGTTATGTAGTGTGAAGTGTTTCTTTAGTTGTAACACTATAGTCTGTATTTTGTTTGTTCGACCTCTGACCCGGCGAGTAGCGAGTGTAGCGACGGCAGCGGCAGCGAATAGGCTTAATTAATGGACTTGTTAGCCGATTCCATGTTCCCATATTTATTCCGGCCAATTAACATAAGCTCAAGCCACTAAATCTCCGACCAATATTTTTATTATCACGAACACCGCGCACGGAACGAATTTTATTAATGAATTATTTCTTTAAATATTTGTTAACTCCGGTGTTGAATAAACTATCGTGTGGCCTGTCATGCTAATTATAATTTCTAATAGTAAGAACGTTATTTATCGCTGCAGCCGTTGGGATACAGAGGACTTTGTGCTCAGATCTGATAAGCAGTCAGCCTTTACTCCTATAATGCTAAAGTTATATCCTTATGCGATCCAATAGGATTGATAATAAAGAAGCTGTCACTCCCAAAACGTTAAAAAATGTGTCTTTTAAAAATGTGGGTATAAATAAGCAGAATATAATTTTATCAACGTATTACGTAGGTACATATATTAATTTAGCACCAGCAGAGTAGAAGCCGGGTCAGCGGCGAGCGATGATCGCTGACACGTTGCTAATTGATCGCGCACTGCTATACTCGTATCACTCACCAAGATGCCCACGGCTGCGCTTACTGGACCAGTTAATCCTTGACCCTTGAACACAAACACTCATTAATATTTTGGGTGTAAACTTGTAATGGGTCCTAGAGGGTGTAATATTCGGGCACAATTTGAGAATAGAGCAGAGCATTGCGCTGGCGCCGAATTAACTGCGATTAATCCGCGGTATGAGGAGTGGGAAGGGGGGGGGGGGTCGTGGGAACCGCGCGTGTCACCCTACACCACAGTAATTGCTCATTTAGACGATGACTCGCCGAGACACATACTCGCTCGTTTCGCATCCACTTGAGCAAAGTGTGTCAGAATAGTCTGCGCCGGCGCAGTTCCCAGCCGCGCAGGAAGCCATTAAGCACTGATTGGCTCGCAGTCGGTGATACACTAAACATGTCATTTCACGGCGCACGCACACACGCAAGTCGCACGCCGAACATGTCATTTCGCGCACACATGCGTACCTATCGCTTCGCCGGGGGCTTCTATAACTGATGGCGGAAATTGGATTTGTAATTTAAATGACTTGATTTGATTCAGATCCATGTTTTGTAAGTAGTAGCTAGCGATTGATGACGGGAAAGGAGCTACTAGACTAGCGGCGGGTGGTGTACTTGCCTGAGCGACGCAGCTGCTGAACTAGACTACTCATGCTTGTGCTGAGTTCGTTATAACCTGATCGGTACAATATATCCTCATAAGAAGAACATTTCAGTTTCAACGGTTTGTACCGATCGGAACCAGCCAATTGTGCATATTTCGTAGATTCTGGAGGCAATAGAACAAATTTTGTTTGAAAAATGAACCTAAAACCTCTAAATTCTAAGGTAACAAGTTGGTGCATATTACCGTAGACTCTACGGCGTAGAGGATCGTTAACTGGCAAGTGCCGTTTGGCTCGATGTTGTACCTACTATTTCACGCTGTGAAAGTGGTCGTACATTTGCTGCTAAAATCGGTTATGTCAGCCACATGAGAGCTCAGCACGAAAGTCGCTCTCAATAATCAGTACTAATAAACAGTCGCCGTGGGCGAAACCGGTCAGGATGATGATGATGACCCTCGCCGATGTGATTATCGTATTTCATGAGTATGACTGACTGAACTATCCTTTTGAATTGTCACAGGAGACTCTGGCTAAGTTCCATCCACGTATTACCAAAAAACTGTTATGACCAACAGACATTTTAACGAGACAGCTGGATCTCTCCAAACCAGTTAAATCGGCGTGATTTTGTTCTGCACATAAATAATGCATAAATATATTTGTGACGTCCCTTTTTGACATGGCGTATTTTATGACATGATATTTCAAAATTAAGTGATATACACACTCAATACACTATTTTCACGGTTAGTCATGAAAACTGATGAAAACTCATTCACCTACTCTCTCTTCAAATAAATATGTATATACCGGTCTAGTAAAATAAAAAATCATGTATTTTTATATAATTACCTATAGCTAGTTGCAGGAATATTAACGACGCAAAAACAAGCATTAAGTATTAAACTTTGTAGCGGGATATTACTGATAAATACATTTATTTCAAAGAAACTATCTATGTCTAACATATTGAATATAAAATAACTTATTAAAATAAACTAAAACTACAAACAAACTAAAATTAATACTAAAATAAAATATTACTTGACTGGAACAGTGCTAAGTGGTTGTCATGTTGACAAGCCTGTCACTGTCAAAACATGGCAGTTATAGTTGGGTATAGAATGGTTATTAGCATGTTATTAGGTACCGCGTACCGCGTTACCGTAGTTATCCGAGGCGGTTGAAAAAAACTGAATTTAGTGCGTGATACTTCTGTTCAATAACCGCCGTCAATATTTCAAACATAGGTAAGTAGCATTAAAATACCTCAGTATTGAGCTTCATTTGATAGTGCAAGTAATCTTATTATAAGCTTCTGAAAGGTATACCTCACAGTCAGGACTCCTAAACTTAAGCGCAAGGATTGGATGCCTGGACAGGAAACACTAATGGTTAAGTACTTTCATTTCAGTGGAAATGAATCCGAAGTGAATAACACGGCAGAAGTCGCGACGACATGCCGACCGATTAGCGGCGCTGGACTCGCTGGGAAACGGCCACACAACAGAACTACCCGCAATTTTCGAGCCATACTAATTATTGAATAAATTGTGCGACCGGGCCTGCGCTTGAGATGGGCGACCCGCCGCGCCGCGAGCTCCGCGACATGTACCAGTGTAACTATCATAAAGGACATCTCTGATCCGCATAGTACCAGTCGCGGCACCATATCGCATAACATATAGGTACGCGTATAAAAAAGACTTTATGGTAAACATTGGCCAAACCGATTGTTGAGGCGCACAAATTGAATTATAGGTGGTGTAAATCTTTTTGACATTGACTTCGGTTCTACAAATGGTCAGTTAGGTACGTTATGTTTGCGTCGCTGGAACACTGAAAAGCGATAGAAGCTTGTGTCTATTCTACTCCTTCACTTACCGCTACCAATCGCAAATAACGAGGTATGTTCGCAGATCGGTTCCGGGTGGCCGCAGCATTCCGCCACAGGAGAGAGCGTGCGCGTGCGCAGGAATCCCGGCGGAATATGAACACACTTTCCTACCATAACCAACGTCGTCGCTGATTAAAGGTAACTATTTATGTACTCATTAGAAAATTAATATTAATAACTGGCGCAAAAACTGAGTTAATAGCTCGATATTGCGTTGATTTGACATGAAAGCGTCTAATAACGTCCATTGCGAACATTGCGACATTTTTAAGTACACAGGCGTGGCCAAAGCTTGATGTAGTTTCATACCTATTTAATGTAAGATTCCACCATCATAGCATTCATAACGGGCGGATTATGGCGGTATACCGCGTACTCATTAGGCCTAACATAAATAGGCATTAGTCATGTGCTCATATGTGTAATCAGAATATAAATCGTGATTATTACATGTGTAGTAATGTGTTGGTTATTTGTCGCTTCATCGCGTCGTGTCGCGTGAGGTTAACGAAGCGCGTCCACACGCGAGCCGCCGTCACCAGCTCACCAGATCTGATCATTTACTTATCGGTGATTAATGTGCTGCAGCATTTCGAAATGTTCTAATTGATGACGCCACGCAACGCTACTAATAAGATAGGAGATTCTGTAATAAGATATAAATATGAAGATTTTTAAGTACGTTCGTATCTTAATTGTTACGCACGCGATCTGATGTGTATGTATTTACAAAGTACGTAATTCGGAAGTAAAATATAACCTTATTTATGAACCCGAACATGGTGTCTGTGAGAGGTTTAAGGAGGAGTCCATAGTTATGTTAATGTCATCCTCGAAAGGGCGCAGTTCTAGATCTCATGATCTAGGCGTGTCGGGACGCGGGGGCATAATTAGAGCGCGCTGCAATAAATAGTTGCGATATCGCATCGCACGTATCGTGCGCATCGCGGGCTATCGCGCGATCGGCTGACCTTTCCGCGCGGGACACGACGCGACGCAGACGTTCCCAGCCACGGAATTAACTCGTCGGCTCATGATCGATGTCACCAAATGTCAGCGCCGATAGACGATAAGCCGAATCGATAATCTTGTTTAGGATTGGTGACAGATATGAATGCGGCGGGCGCGCGCGCCGATACACATCGCGCGGACCCTTCCTTAATCTCATTAATTAGTTTAATTAAGTTAATGTTTGGATCACGAGGCGCGGGAGGGGGCGCACGACCCGGCTATCTGCTCCGAGATAAATCGTCCCCTCGGTTAGAAGAAACCGATGATAAATCTTATTGCGAACTGCGCTTGATCTGCCCGCGCGGGAATGATATAATTACATGATTGCCCCCCCTCCCTCGCCCCAGCCCGCGCCTGCCACCCCCCGCAGCGAGCATTCCCCGACTCATTCTCTTACGTTTAATTTACAATGACAAGGAGTATGTACGTATTTTGTCGAATGTATGCTTGTTTGCGTGCACGTCAGTGCGTGGAGAAACAGCCGCACATTTCTTCCAAGAAGAGTATTTAGAATTCCACAGTAGACGTCGACATGACATGGCGAAGAGAAGAGATCTAGTGAAAGTTAGTGTAAATATTTAGGTGCTTGTGGATGTTTGTTCTGAGGCGGGCGCCGTGTCGCAACCGGCGTGACGATCAGCGCCGGGTTCAGATACCAGCCGCGGCACAACACAACGCGCCGGCACCATGTACGGATGCGCCAATAATTGCCCGCTTTTGTTATGTTTTCGCAATTGAAAGTTTGATTGGCATGTACACGCAGCTTCAGCCGGCCTAGGCCCGGCTTGTGCAAGCGGAACTGGTCTAAATGTCACGGCTAATAAAAGGTTCCCAAAACAAGGCGAGAGCCTCCGGCGCGGCGGCTCCGTCGTCGGCGCGGCGCTCGAGCTCGGTCGGTAATCATCACCGCGTCGTCGTTAGCCGAGATAGTGCTATCTTGAAATAAATATCAGCGATTGTCAGCAACGAATTTGAAAGTCCTGTCGACTGTATCTCTCATCGCCGCCACCTATCTTTAATTAACATCACGCCTGCGCGTGCGCGGGCCGCGGCGGCGGTGCGGGGGAAGGGGGTGATCGATAGCCAGCACGGGATGCGCTCGCGACGGCGGTCCACAAAGTCGTAGGTTACGTCAGTTCGTATGGAGATGAGACTTTTTAAAGAGATGGCTTCTCGCTTTTACCAGATTTTAATTGACAGGGCCTTATTAAAAACACTTTAGAAATAAATATATTGTAGCACGGAATGATTTATTCGTAACAGCGTGAGGTCACGCGGGCCAACTGTCGTCGGTATGCAAACACGATTACAAACGAATGTGAAGTGTCTCGAATAAATTAACCGTATTGTTGTATGGAGGATGAATTACAAGGGCGCCGCATTGTCCGGCGAGCGAGAGGGGAGAGTCTGCACAAACGGGTCATTAGGGCGAGTGTCCCGAGGGTAGCGCGGGGTCAGGCCGCTTTAGGGCACGAATCCAGTGGGTAGCGAGTGAACTGCCAATTTGAAGCAATAGCATATTATAATAACCTCTTGTTTGTAGTAAACACACTAGCGGGCTTTAAGCTCAACATTTTTTTTGCAATTACGATAATCCTGTATCAGGTTTATACGTCAAGTAGGTACCTATATATCTATTTACAGATACGAGTATATTTATAAAACTTGTCATAGCTTTTTTTTTCTTCTCGTAACATCAATTTATGTTGCGGTCGTAACGTAATTAATTATAATGACTTTGAAATTGATAGATTATTAATGTTTGGAAATTATACAAAATAGGGCATGATTTACGACGAATCTTCTTCCTCGCGTTATCCCGGCATTTTGCCACGGCTCATGGACCCTGGGATCCGCTTGACAACTAATCCTTAAGAATGGAAATCGCCACTAGTTTTTACGAAAGCGACTGCCATCTAACCTTCCAACCCTGAGTACGTTTGGGAAGGGGCCTCTGTGGGATTAGGCCGGTTTCTTCACGATGTTTTCCTTCACCGAAAACCAACTGGTGAATATATGAAGTCTGTTCTTCGAAATCAAGATATTTTATTTATTTATTATAATAATCAAATGCTATTTCATACATAAGTTCCGAAAAACTCATTGGTACCATCGTCCACACTGTTAACTGTACATCGTGGACCTTATGCTTTTTGTAATAAGGTCCACCGATGTATAGTTAGGAGTCATGCATGTACAGTCAGTTTGTATGAGCCGGGGTTTGAACCCGGGACCTCCGGGTTGAAAGTCGATTGAAAGTCGCGCACTATTAACCCTAAGCCACTTGTGCGATCGGAATATCGAATATGGGACGATAAAGTTCCATAGCGATCATAAGTACCTATACAGTATTTTGTTTCGTGTGAAAAATAAATTATAAAGTGCTAATCAAATAAGAGGGAGCGCTACAAGTGGACGGTGACCCTTAGCTCGCTACACTTGTCCCAGTCTTTGCTCTGGGAAGCGACAAGTGTCCAACAATTAACCGCGACCACAATGACCCCTCCCCCCGCCCGGCCTCCGCTTCCCCCGCCTCGCACGCGCACGCGCAGCCGCAGCTGCGGTTAATCCTTAAACAATGCCCGGCTCAAGAGTGCTTTAACAAACATTTTAATTACTGCTATTAAAAGACACCCCTAATAAGGATTGTCATGTCATGTTAGGTGCGAATAGTTGACATTTTGGTTTTTGTGAACGTGATATCGTAATTACAAGATGGTTGCCGACGCATGCGCAAGTGCGCACTGCGCAGGCTTCCGGGGCCCTGTCACACATTTCATGTATTTAGATGGAATTCGTAATTTCAAAAGCATTTTCATTATAATGTCTAGCACGTTTAGTAAAAATGCACCGGTGTAAATTACGTACATGTTTTTATTGCATAGTAATGTATTTGCATAACAGGCAATCAGTATAATGATCACTTTGTATACTATTTAATGCTCATAACGTTCTTTTTCCATAAAATCCACGCATGTCTTCCAAAAGTCCGGGACCCCATGGTCCCGAGAATTTGTAAGAGACAGACTCACTGCCTGGGCACAGGCATCCTCTCATGATCGAGAGGGTAATAAAATGTGTACTATGTATTATAAAATAAGTCGGTTCTGGCTGTAGGGTCACAGTTCTACCTAACACTCCTCGCTTCGCTCGTCGTCGTACCTAACGGCGACCTGCCTTAAGGTAGAATATGTATGTAAGTTGTATTATGTCACCCGATCATTCTTTTAAATATAATTCTAAATTTTAATCTTAATACTAACTGTATGTTATAATAACAAGTAAAATTATTCCTAATGATCGTTATAAACAACGTTTTTATGACGAATGTTCTACATTCTGTAATTATTATAACGGATAATATTATGGATTTTGTTTCTATACATTATGTTTATTATGAGTTTTAAAAGTAGTTTAATGTAATTATGCAAAATGTTTGTATTAAAATTGAACGGCACCCGTTTTTATTTTATCTAGTACATAAATGCCAGATACCACAGTCAATACTAAACTAAGTACCTACTACACTTTATAAATATGTGGTGTGTTATTAATTTTATGTTGCATGCTACCAAAATGGTGAATTTACTAGCTTCTACCCGTGAATTCGTCTGCATGGAAGGATAACGATAGTGATTGATAAAAATTATCCCATGTTCTACTCCGGTCCACAAACTCGGTTAGTCAGCGGTTTACTTAAGCGAGAGGAGGTAACAGACAGAGATAGGATTTGTTTTATGACTTTTATGTCCATCACTAGAGTACACTGCACCATACCTGATAATAATTCAGGTTTATATTGACACTTGACTTAGATTACGCAAATCCGACATGCCGAGTGAAAGACAGTACAACTGTTTAGACTGAGTACCTATATCCTTCCAAAAAAATAAAGATTACAACCATTCAACTCTCTATATTCAGTCGGGTTTTTAGACTTTTTACCTACAATAGAGTTGGAAACACCGAACTACATGGAAAGAACGAAGTACCTTAAAATATTTGTAATATTAGGTATAATCATAATGTAATCATAAAAGCTCCACACAGTTGCAAGCACATATGATACCGATTACACAATATGTAGTAGGTAGGTGCCGTACAGCAGGGCTCGGCTCATGTTCCCGCGTTACAGACAGGTTGATGGGCGATCCCGGACAAATTGGCGCATGTAATAGCGCAGCTTTTTGCTGAATATATCTTTACGACGCTGTAAACGGGCTGGTTTATGCTCTAATGCAACTTATATGTGGGTTTATGTTGCTAGTAATAGTAGTCGATACATAATACATAGTATGTAAAAAAATAATGTTTATGTTTTCTATTCGATCTTTACGTGCTTTTCCTATTTGTGGGATTATTTTCAAGAAATAAATTCGCAGTTGTTTCACTTGATAGTAACAGCTGGAAAAAGCTCTTAATTTTACCATATACCTACCAAGCGGGAGTGTAGCAAGTATCGCGGTATAAAGGTTATGTCTCACACCATGAAGCTCTTTGAGCGCATAATCGATGCTCGGCTCCGACAGGAGTGTACAGTCTCGGGGTGTCAATATGGGTTTCGGCCAGGGTGCGGAACGATGGACCCTGTATTTGCCCTGAGGACCCTCATGGAGGGATACAGAGCAAAGAACACGCCTCTACATTTCCTGTTTCTGGACATGGAAAAGGCCTTTGACTGTGTCCCTCGTGAGATGATCTGGTGGGCGCTGCGGTCCAAGGCTGTACCTGAGGCCTATATTGACACTATCCGGGACATGTACCACGATTCTGATTCAATAGTCAGGACCGCTGTTGGTGACACCAACCCCTTCTCTGTCACTGTTGGAGTACATCAGGGCTCTGTGCTCAGCCCGTTTCTGTTTAGCGTGATATTAGACGCCCTGTCAGCCAGCATCCGAGACTACCATGAGCAGCCACCGTGGCTATTCATGTATGCTGATGATATCGCGCTGACAGACTCTGATAAGGGCCGACTTGTCCAGCGTGTGAACAGATGGAGGGGGTCGCTGGAGAACGGCGGTCTTAAACTAAATGTGGCGAAGACAGAGTACATGGCCTGCAATAGTACAGATCCTCTACCCGTCCGCATAGGCGTGGACATGGTCGAGCGCACGGATCAAGTTAAGTACCTAGGATCTGTACTTAGCACTACCGGGGACATCGACAGCGACGTCAAAGCCCGAATTTCCGCTGCTTGGGTCAAATGGCGGGAGATGACTGGGGTTATTTGTGACCCCAAAATGCCGATTAAGTTGAAGGGACAGGTCTATAAGACCATCATTAAACCTGCCCTTCTGTACGGCAGCGAGACTTGGCCTTTACTAGAGCGGCACAAGCAGGAACTGCGTGTCACGGAAATGAAGATGCTACGGTGGATGTGCGGAGTTTCACGCAAGGATCGCGTCCGAAACGCCCACATTCGGGGTAGTCTTGGCGTCCGTGACATCGCAGACAAACTGCAAGAGTGTCGCCTTCGTTGGTATGGCCACGTCTCGCGCAGACCGGCAAGTTACGTGGGTAACAAATGCCTGGCCATGCCGCCTCCTCCCGGTACGGGAAGAAGAGGCCGGCCCAAGAAGCGATGGCTTGATGTCGTCAAGGAGGACATGCGTGCCAACGGACTCACTACCAGGGATGCCGAAGATCGGGCAAAGTGGTCACGAAGGAGTCGGAAGGCGGACCCCGGGTCCTCGCGCCCCGCGCGGGGGCACAGCCGGGATTGACGCCAGGATGATGATGATGATGACCTACCAAATGTGTCTAGTACGAATACGAACTTTAATAAGAATTTATTAAATATATTTTTTTATAACGTTCAAAGGGAACGCAGCCGACGGGCACGCATGAGGGTAGACGGAGCGCGGTCTACACTACTTTGACACCCATCCGATATCTTGAACCAGATGCATGTAACTGCGTCGAAATATCGGGAGCTCGAAAACAATACAAAAGGTAATCAGTAATCACGGTTTATGTCCCGGTCGATATAAGAAGTAGTGGAATTAACCGTGAATCATTCGAAATTGTTAGTAGACATAATTTATTACACCTTTAACATGTCCATAGTTGTAACAAATTTTTAAGTGACAGCTTCATAGTAAAGTAGCGCTTACCCCTATGCGGATAAGGGTTCAATCAGAATTTTCAGCTTTGGAGAGGCGTGATACTGTACTGCGTGTGACCTAACAATGTTATTGTATGGTTTAATTAAACTGCAAGCATTTCGTGGATTCGTGGTTTGGTAATACACATATAAATGGTGCACATCGAATGTCGAGCCATTGCTTCGAGTCGCGTTTCAAGTGTGTTTCTGCCTTTAATTGCCCACATGTCATGTCGGGCCGTGATTAACGCGAGTCCCGCTACGGCGATGGCGGCGATAGTGCCCCCCTGCCCCCGTCTGTGTCGGCCCTAATTGAAACACGTCGCGACATGCACGCACGCCGACGCAACACGACGACATCAGGAACAACATGAGCCGAACACCTTGGTGAAGATTTTTTTCTTATCTTACATCTTGGTTGAAAAATGCTGATGGCAGGGATTTTTGTTTTATTGCCTTTAATTAAAAGTACCTAACTCTTAGAGGCTGACCAAAACGAGTATTACATTTGCTAGAGAATATTCTCTTAACAGTCTTCAAGTAAACTACTGGCAAAATTAATATTACTATATCAGAACGACCTTTTTTACCCACGGACCATTCGAAAAACAGTTAAAAAGGCAATGAGTGTGAGACTCACTGGGTGGTACTTTAAGACGAAACAGGAGCTGAGCCCGTTGACAATTTTGAGATTTAGAGGTGAATATACCTGTCGCTCTGACGGAGCGTAACCGCAACGTTAGAGCGATCTAGGGACAACTGCAGCTTAGGCGAAAAATCCTACGTAATCGAGGTTTCGTACTCGACTGTTTCCTCCTCCAAAACTTAACAATTATAAAATTATCTGTGTCGGACCGTTTTGCTTTTTTGGCTAATTGATATCAGTTTTGACGCCTCTCATTGCGGCATAGTCAATTAGACCATTTTGGCCATTTTTGAAGGGCTCTAGCGCCAAAAAGAACTAAAATATTAAAAAAAAAATCAAAACGGTCCGACACAGATATTGACAATATTAATCTATGTTGAAAAAATCATTGCTCTATAGACCGGGAGATAGTGACACATTTTACTGGGTCATTTGTACCAGTATGGCGGTTCGTCAGGGGTCTAAGCATGTAATGAAGGAAAGAAAATGCTATGACCATAGCGCTGGTACCGGCGGCCCAATCGCGTGGGCGTTAGTCGAACGTGTCGGATAAAATACGAGTGTCGAACGATTTGTTCCACAAATATCCTCGTATTTTCCGATAGTCCATAAAAAAGAAGTAGGCGGTAGCGTAATGCCATACTTCTCCGGTGTGACTTACAGCACGCCATACTGAGGCGAACACGTTAATTAAAAAAAAAACAATTAAACCATTTGTGCCAAGCTAATTTTTGCACAGGTGATCATCGTCGAGCAGCCATTCATGGACATCACCATGCCATACTTTTCGGATGGTTCCAAATGCCCGCCATACCGCCGCAAGAGAGTTAATTTTTTTTATTGCTAAAAACCACGGACGAAACAGTCGAGTACGTTTGTATGGAGAAATGACCACTCCTGTTAGTTGGCTCTTAACTATTCCCGTATTAGATTCCATAAATGATTAAAAAATAAAAATATCATCTACCTTATTGATATTGCAATTGCATAATTCAACAAAACTTTATTTCATAGTTCATATTTCAACAAAACTTTATTTTAAGTTAAATTTAGTTAGTTTGTAGTTAGTTTTTTCGATGTAAGTGTATGGACCAAGGTCTGAAATAAATGATTTTTTTTTATTTTATTTTTTTTTATTAATTTTTTATAATACCGATGTGTTCCGTAATGATAGAGCGGCAGATATAATTATGTGCCACGCGCAGCGCAATGCATGCATACAATTCGTAGGTATGACAGGTACTTTAAATAGGTAGGTATTGTACTAGTTACTCGTATTTAAAGAAGCAAATACAGTCACAAAATATTGAATATTTTATATAATTCGTTGTCTCGATACCACCATGTGGGGTCTCGTATCTCATCGAATTAGTTCAATTAAGAAGAAGCTGTAAAAAGTAATTAAACAGGTTGGAGTAATTGGTGGTCGTCGAAGTTGCGCGCAACTCATTATTAATTTGTATTAATGCTGCGTAATGAGAATCCTGCTGCTCCTGTGTGGTCACTGGGACAAGCAGGATCTTAAAATATCAGTTGGTCTGGTAATGTGACTTACTTTTGGCTGTGAATCTGTTCATAGGCACCTTGTGTGGCAGGCAGCAGGTGATCAAGCTCTGTGCGGGGACCACCCGGAGAAATCACTTTATCTGATAATGATATATGTAATTAATGTAAAAATATGAATCGAGTAAGTGTCCTTTTTTGCATACAGTTTTATTTTTTAACTATTTTATTCATTCAATAGCTATAAGCTTCGTCCAGTACCTGCGTAATGACATCGAACCAGGAGGACTCAATGAAAACAAGTTTTTTAATTGACAGTGGTATCAGACTGTTACAGAATATTTACCTATATTTAACGTTTAAAATTTGTTTTTATTTTAATTGAATACAAGTGACGGAAATATAATAATGTGATATATTTTTAAAACCGGCTCAAATTGCCCTTTTATTTAATACCACACACGATTGGTTTCTGAACAAACATTTTTTTACCCCTCACAAAAAAGATGACGTCATATTAACTCCCCTCCTTTTATTTTTTTCTTTTGGTGCTTCGGGTCAAATTGATTGAAATGGTCTAAAGATAAATCGTACCGATTTTCATACCTTTAACACCATTTGCAGCTAATTCCCGAATTTCAAGCTCTACCGCTAACACTATTACCTAACAGTTCGTCACAAGCGGCCCTGCGGGCTATTACATATTTTATGAATTCTCACTTTATAGTAGATAAGACACGACACTCTCTTTAAAACTATATTAGTAGGCAAGATTGAAGCTAGGAGAGGAAGAGGAAAACCACGAGCAAGCTTTACACAACAACTAAAAGCAGATGCAAGTGTCGTGTCTTACAGGGACCTGAAGAACCTGGCCCCGAGGACCGCGAAACCTGGCGCATACTCCACCGACAAGAGCCATGCTCTTCAAATATGATGATGATGAGTACAAATCGTATTATAAGACAGACACGGATAAAAACTATTTTTTATTCTCATGGGTTTATTCCTTAGTATTTTCATATAGGTACCTAATTAGGTACCTATATGAATTCTCGTTGTATTTAGAATCCTGGTAAGGTACAACGATAAGCGATATATTATGATATCTAGGAGTTGTTATTTATTCTCCACAGGAAATTATAAAGAGCTGCTTATAACATTGTTACTGAGCAGATGGCTGTTATTATAGGGCAAGCCGTGCCCTACGTACCCCACACGACATTACTTTTTACAATCATAACACAATGTATGATCGGTTCGCTGCGCCATTCATGCACATTGATTTATCGCAAGAATATTTAAAGCTGACCCTGATAAAGGTAAATCGATGCCTATCGATTGAGTTTGTTGGTTGTTGAGAAGTGAATCAGAACTGGAGTAAATGAAGACAGCTTGCAAACAAAGGAGGAACCGGCGGCGGCTGCGCTCGCGTCGCGCCGTTGACAGACTTACAACACTATAATCAAAAACATGCTTAACGTTATAAAAATCGTAATCAGATGTGCATTTTTTTGAGTTCATTATTTTAATTGTACAATAAAATACGTAAAACAGTGTTTTTTTATCAAGTTTATTTTCAATAATTAATTAAAATCGTATTTTTCTCATTGTTTCTTTCTAATTAGTAGCAAAATACCTTGTTCAAGCTGCTGAGGTGAAATAAATGTTTTATTGAAAACACCTACTTTGCACTGTCCCTACAAGTGTATTGTATAGTTACATAGATAAGCGGTTTTGATCATTTGTAAATTACCAAGCATCGGACTGGGATCAAAGTTTCAAAGCCCATAGGTATCCGAAGAAGGCGGTTTGCAATCCTCCGCCCACTGCCGCAATGCTGTTCATCGAAGCCGGTTCATTTAAACTTAACCCCACCGTTAGTGCGCGCGCGCAGGTCGCGCCCTGGCCGCGCCCGCACCCCGATAGCGGCAATTATGTTGTCGCCCGGGTGGGCTTCCCCCACCCCTCCCGCGCCCGGTTAATTGCCCCTGCCCTATCCCATTGTCTCCTACTTATCGCACAGTAGCCCTTTTGTCCCCCGATAAACTTTACTCCGATCTAATAGCTCTATTGTCTCGGAATCGATTTTACTTTTACGATTAATTTAAAGCTTATTTGTGTGCGCGACGCGCTCGTCACGTTTTATTCTCGTTTGAATGGTTTCGGAAACGTTGACTCGAGGTTTTATTGTCACATAATAAAACGAGTTCCTTTTTTTTGAAATGTAGACGCACCAATAGCGGCGGGCGCGAGGGTGGCGAGATTCTCGCCTTACTTTTCAGCACGCCGCCGCAGCTTTCCACGAAGGGAATTTTTGTCGTTTTTGCGTCCGAAATAGTAATGGCGCAGCGTAGCGGCCCACCCTCCGGCGGCGGCCATTGCAATTGCATTGTGTTAGGTGGTTGAAGCCGCGTCGAATGCGGCATCCGGCGAGGAGGCAGCGCCCGCTTCAGGTTTCAGCATTGTGTGCGGCGGCGCGTGCGCCCGAGCGGGCGGGAGCGGGGCGCGGGGCGCGCGGGGCGGGAAGGCGCGCGATTGGACGCCAATGTCCGTGCACCGATTTCGCGCTCAATTTGTTCCGCGATCGACTGATAGCGATCCAGAGCAATTACGTCGTCGATACTTAATTGAACGGGAACAATAGAGCACGCTGCCGAGCGCCCGTAATGCCGCGCCGCGCCGCTAGACCGTGCGCGGGATAATAATGATACGTCCCTTCGGCATCGTTAAATTAATGATTCGATCACTTTGTTTTGAAACTTTGAAATAATGTTTGTGTACACTAGAATTGTGGAATCCGTAAGCAGTTATCAATATAATACGAAAAGCGTTTCATCAAAATGAGAAATGAATGCATCGCGCAGAGTTCAGCAGGGCGTGTGAACAAGGCGGTCGGCCGGCCGTCTCGCGCCGTCTCGCGTCGCGTCGCAACAGACCTATTCTCTCAACTTTTAAGTTAACTGTTAGTTATGTTTAACTTCCTAACGTAACTTGAGCCCCAGATTCATAATTATTATGAATAATGTTAGACAGATTTGTACATGGTCACGTATAAATATTAAAGTCCAAAAGCTTCAGGAATAGTAGAGTTGCGAGCGCGCGGCGCGGCGTGGCTCACGGGTTAGTGTCGGTGGAATAGGGAAAGGCGATAGTATAATTAAATAAAAATGAAATTACACGGTTGAAGTACAGCAGGCGCAGGGAAAGCGCCCAGTGCAACTAGAGGTACACCTAATACATTGAATAAACCATACAAACGCTTAGGTCCGTATACCAATTTAAATTCGCACGTTTGGATTAAAGTAAATGAAGGCAGTTATGAACAGGTAGCAGCTACGAACAATAAAGACAACTTTTAAAACATTATATAATTTGCTTTTACAGATAAATATAGGTACACACCGCGCTTTCTACCCGCTGGACCGTATGCTTGTTTGCCATCAACAGGGGATGTATAAAAAAATTTCGTGCTGTCCACGTGTGGCATGAAAGAAGGTAAGTACCTACATGTATGTAACATAGAGTTTAAAATACTTATTAAAGGATACACATGTACCTACCTGCAATCTAAATACTTAAAATATCTGCCAGGTCCTCGGATGTATACCTAATTATGATATCATGCGCTGCAAAGACCGTAATGTTAAATATTTGCACCTATCATGCTATGACCATCTTATGAGGGGTGTCTTTTAATAACAGTAATAAAATATTTATTAAAGTAGATAAGCATGCGTAAATACTAAAGTCAGTATAATAATAGGTAGTGTAGTTCATATCATAATACAATGTAATGAATGTATTTTATTGAAAGTAATATTTCATAGAACTTGGACAAGTCGCTTCCGCGCCCATAACAGATTAAGTTATAATGTTATTAGCTATTTGATTAACAAACAGTCAAAAGTTTATGAGTAATGTTCTGCGAGCATGCGCGCGCGCTCGTGAGCGCGGACAGCGGACGGACACACGAGCAAACACTATTAAATAGGTACTTACATATTTTACTAAATAGGAGTTAATTCTGCCTGTGTTTGAAATCAAAAATGGACTGAATACTGACTATTCGATAAGAATTAATAGAGCAAGATTTGCAATATTAAATTGCAACCACTGAAAGAATTAAAAAGAAACTCGCGTCATATTTAAGTAGGCACAGTCTGTATCATAGTAGCAAATGGAACAAATTAAACAATGCGCCAAAAGTATCTGCCACCGTGGAATATGTTTCCAAATAGAGATACACTTATATCTCGACAGTTTGCATTCAAAAGTATCTGTACCATGTTTATGATTAATTGTTTTACATATATGTAGAGACATATCCCTTAATGTTAAGGTATGTATTGGAGAGTGGTAGATTATTTTGAAGCGTAGTTTGATCCGCTACCTTCATATTGCTATGCTAGCAGGTCCTTCTCACAGTGCAAACAATGCTTCTTCTCGATTAGATCTACACACAAATTTCAGTCACGTGAAAGGCTCGAGAATCTTACGGAACGACACGAACTTTCGTCTTTATATATTATTGTGAATAAAGTAAATATCATGTAAGGTAATTGGTTAAAAGCAATACAAAAGTTCCGTATTTATTAAAATCAACTGCAGCTTAAACAGTAACGTCTGTGTACGGTAAGAAGACTAGTGAATTGAGTAGCTTGAATGGTAGATGTGAGTACACTTAGGTATAAGTACATTTTCGTCTTTTAGTAAAAAGGAACAGTATGTATTTAAAAGCTAGACAGGTAAGCGGACATACAACGATGGGTACAGTGTATACCTTTAACTTTGTTAGCTTCGCTCCCGCTCCTACAAACTATTTACGGTTCCCGCAACGCTCCCTGATTACCCGTCGCTAAGCTGCCGCGTCACGCCTCGTCACGCCGTCGTCACGCAGTCGTCACGGCCCGGCCCGATTTCACGCGCAGTTTCCGTTACTATTTACCGTGTTATCATTTTAATACATGGAGTGGGTGGTCGCGGTCACCACGCACCGTGACCGTGGCGAGAGCGATGATGTACCAGCCAAGTTTTCTTGACGGATTTATGCTTTATGTTTTTGCCTAAATAATCCCAGGAATTGGCGCGGACACAATATTTTTAAAAAGAGACTGTTAATGCCACCTTCCAATAAGTCTTTCAACCCCCAAAGGAAACTATATGTATAAATATTAAGGTACCTATGACAGGGATTAATTTTTCTTGCGATGTTTTCCTTTAACAAAATATTTAGAACATTACCAGTTACACGGTAATTATGTCAATTGATGATTGTTAAAAAAACTAATTGTTACGTCAACTTGGTTTGATGTCGCACACAACCAAATCGGCCACCAACGTTCAAATGTGTTATTGTAGCACCTGTCACCTTTTAATTGAAGTCATCCATTACACTCAGTACACACATTACAACAACGAGTCATTGGGCTCGCAACTCCAACGCCGCGCCGTTTGTCTCAGCCTGGTTCAGAGGTTAAGCTCGACATTTTTCAAGAGTGTAGCCGTGTCGCTTAAATAAGGCTGCCCTTGTACGGAACGCGGAGGGGGCACATGGGGCAATGTAGAGTCAGCAGAAATAAGCTAAACAACCGTAGTAGAGCGTTAGAATTCAAAATGATTTTCTCATGCTCTTGGTTACTTAGAAAGAAAATCATGCTAATGTATGGTTTGGATAACTTATTTTGGATATCTACTAAATGGAACTAAAAAATTATAGGCCTATTTCGCTGGTTCCTGTAGTCTCAAAGGTGTTCGAGTTGGGGGTTTGTGATCGCCTTATGCGTTTTTTGAAAAAAGGGACAGCCTCTGCAGACAGCAATATGCCTACCAGGCCGGTAGGTCGACGACGGGTGCGGCTCGCCATTTGCTACGTACCGTTTTATGTCACTTAGAAGGCAGGAGGCGGGTGGCTGCCGTATTCTTTGACTTATCGCGCGCTTTTGACCTGGTAGACCACGGGCTTATAGCAAACAAACTCGAGCATTATGGTGTCCGCGGTATACCACTTGCGATTACTACTTCCTTCTTAGCGAATCGATATCAGGCTGTGGAGGTGAATAGTGAGAGGTCAGTAGCTGAGCCGATCGGTGATAGATCAGTTCCCCAGGGGTCTAACGTAGGCAATAACCTGTTTGTTCTACTTATGAACGATCTCCCCTATGGAGTCATAGGGACAAAATCAACCGTAGGTGAGTACCTACGGTTGATTTTGTCATGTATGCCGACGATATTTGCGCTATAGTAAACGCGGAAAATAGGGCAAAACTGTGCGAGAACGTCCAATCCGTCACCTGTAGACTTTTAGAGTGGTTTCGGGCAAACGGAATGATCCTAAATCTGGATAAGACAAAGCTATTATTAGAGTTTGATCTTAGACAACCTGTAGCTACTTCTACCGATAATATAGGTAAACAGCCTATGCATGTAAATGTAGAAAATGTGCCCCTGCCGACAACTAATGACGCATGTTTTGTTGGTTTCATCTTTGACCGAGGCCTTCAATGGCAATGTCAAATCGATAAGGTGTGGGCCAAATTAAGTTCTGGACATTTCGTCATTTCTCGCCTTGTGCCCAACCTGTCACGCCCAAACATTGTCAAGGCCTACTACGCGTATGTCCATTCAGTCCTGTCATACGGACTAGAGCTGTGGGGCCTTGCTGCAGACAGAGACCGGCCATTTGTCATCCAGAAAAAGATTATTAGGACAATGGCGAGAGTTGCCCCGGATACACCTGCCCGCCAACTTATCATTAATTTCCGCATTTTAACACTCCCCTAATACCTGTTTATTCTCGAGGTGGCAAAGTACGTCCGTTGTCTTGTCTTCGTTCCCCAAGGAACAGTGGAACAGCAAAAGATTCCGGGACATTCGCTAGCATGACTTGGACCAGCCCACTCATCGCCTTAGGAAGACTGGCAATAGTATACACGTAGTTGGCACTAAAATTTACAATAACATCCCATGTGACATTAAAAACATGAACACCATTTCGGGCTTTAACACGCGCTTAAAATGTTTTTTGGTTCTGAAGGCCTATTACTCCCTAAATGAGTTTATTAAGGAGAGCAATGAGACCTGAATTTTTTTTTACTTATACAAAAATATGAACATTCCATCTTATTATGCAAATTGATATGAAAATTCTTTTGTTAATTCTATATTATCCTTAGTTCATTAAGTGAATTGTATATATAAATGACAATGTATGACCATTACTGAATAAATGATATGATATGATATGATATAAACTATCTGATATCAATTCTCCAAAAGCCGCATTCAATAATAAACCTAATCATTGATCATCGTTTGAATGTTTCATAAATTTGATTTGACGCAACCAAGTAGGTGCCTACTATCTTAAATATAAGTAACATTGATAAAAAAAATAGGTACATCACTTTTCCAAAAAATATGTAATGTGTTTGCTAATTTTATAACAAAAAAGTTAAGCTAATTTTGATGTTTAATTATTACCCGTTGAGTTGTTTGAACAGAGCCGCTCAGTGGCCGAGCCGCGTCCCACGCCATCATCGCGCTAACGTGAAGCTTGCGCAAGTGCGATCATTGTGAATGTGTGTTTGTAACAATTATAAGGATATTAGCTGCGCCCGCGTCGATAATTAAACGATGTCGGCTCCCGCGCAGCGGCGGGAGGCATAAGCGCCCGCGGAACTACTTCAAACGGAATGGAGTCCTAGAGCCAGCCAGAGGTAGGATCAACCATTTTTGGTTATTTCTGCTTTAACCAGTGAAAACAAAGCTTTATTCTCCTTTCTTGAATCGATGAGGTTGTTTGGTTATTTGGTTGTTTTGCTTTATTTACGACGCGCGTCTCGTCGTGTGCGAAACGTAGGAAATAAATATGGCGGGTACCTACTCACAAGCGACGCTTAGGATACGCGTACAAAACACAAATCGCTTGAGAGTAGCCTCGTGAGAGACGGACCTTACACCTACCATTTACTTACAACTAATATGTACCTATTTACTAAGATTTTTTTTATATATAAAAGGTAATTTTTATATTAAAGCTTTTATTGTTTGTTGTTTATACTTCTTTTTTTAGTAATATGATTTATCGAAATTTTCGAAAACTCTCCGATATTGTTTAGATTAGTTCACTCGTTGTTACCTACTCGCAGTTTGCGCTTTCCTCACTACACAAATTTTCCAGCCGTAGGTACGCCGGTTATTCTGGTCCAATTGCTGGCGCTTTATCCGCGGTTTCTGACTCGCAACCAAATATAACCACATACGTTTAGAAAGAACGGGACTCTTTCGCCCGCACCGCCAACGTTCACCTGATGCTCACAGCTTGTGTCTTGCGCCGCTACAGATATTCTCATGCACCGGCCACTCTGCCCCAAATGCCCCAATTACGGGCACTTTCCCCGCGGTCACTGCCCTCGACCTCGACCAAACACAACCACATAAATATCGCATAAATTAAAGCCTCCCGCCGTGCAACAGGATACTTAATGTAAAAACTTTGAAGCGGCATTGTTTTAGTTTTCACTTATCTTTGAAATCTTGTTCGTGGTATGAAGATCAAAGTTTAAACTCTGATTATGTTCCATAACGGAATCTTGAATGTTCAAAATTTGGGACACTTATACTAATCTTTAAGTTATGAGGGATGTTTTATTCACCAAGATGCTATTCCTCAATTATCTAGTGTACATTTTGCTATTACCTTTTGCTTTGGGACTCAGTCTTTAATTTGAAAGTCTATAGTTACCTACAAATAAACCGAACGTTGATATTGTTTTTCTACAGGGTTATTATTACACAATCTTTTAGAAACTTATACATATACTTTCTTCAACATTATTGAAACTATAGACTGCATAGTGCTGTGTTTGCTCTACAAAGTAGCACTGAGAAGTAAGTAATAGGGTTCAATCTCGCCCAAAAACTTAAGCTCCGAAACTTCAGACACTAACTCCAGAAAAGGAACGCCGCGATGTCCACGGCAATGTTCAGAAAAGCCATTTACTATAAACCAAGCTACTTAGCAGTACACGGCAGGCCTCGGGCATTAGAAGCAGACCGCGGCGCCCGGCGCGGTCGTGGTCGTGACAATTAGTGCCACGCTCGCGCGTGTAATAGCCGACGTGTGCCGTGACGTCACGACCCCTCCCCGCACCCCCCACCCCGGGACACGGTGACATGCACCTCATTAGCGAGGCGCGACACCTCCCGCGATCTCTGACCTCGGTGCGCGAGGGACACGGTCTGGTTACAAGCTTTCGTGGTGCAGCAACGGTGGTGGGTCCTTCACACTTTGTAGCTCAGGTGCGGTAGGTGCCGTGTTCGTCCTTTTGAACTCCTAACACATATATTCATACGTAGTACGTAAGTACCAGATGGCTACTACGATACGATACGTTCGTAATGTTGCCGCGTTCCACAGAACGTTCGAAATTCTGTAACCTTATTATATGTATTACAGATACCTGGGCACGAAAACGATTTGATTCATATTCACCAAAATTGGCATAGTACTTTTGACACTACAGAGTAACATAGTTACTATTCGTAAATAATGAAGATTACAAAGTATTCTCATACTCACACAGGCCACTTAGAATTGCAATCCCTAAATTCTGGGCTACAAATACCTACATACCTATATTTATTTATACTTCCCTAATTGTAAGTAAAACTATGTACCTGCGTCGGCCACTGAGCGACCGAGAACTTTTATTGCAACCAGGAATCAATTAAAAGGAAAGTTGCGAAGCGGCCTGTCACGTGTCATAACATTATGACCGTACGTGAAGTGTCTGCCTGCTGCCATACAAGTACAGGTAGAGGTACACAGCCATTGCTGCATAGCATTTTTGATATTCAATGGTCCACTTTAAATAATAAAAGCACATAATTTTCGTCAGTCGGTCGGCTTAAAAACTTTTTCGAGTTTGAGAAATCTACTTGACATTGCGTTACGAGTATGTACAGTTATGCCGACTTGAGGCGTTTACACGATCCGACGATTGGATCCCGTTTACATCAGTTTATACAGTGTTTTATTATTATTGGTTCGCACCAAATTCGGTAAAACGGAATTCTTACGGCATCACCTCGGTGTCCGTCTGTTACCCGCACGCTCGAGTGTCCTCCGCTCAGAGGTACCGCGGCATGGTCGGCACGCCAGCTATTCCCGGCGTGCCATCGATCAATCGATGTCACCCTTCCCTCTCTTCCCTTCGTCTCTTGTCTGGCGCTTTCGCAGCTTCCATTAATTTTCCAATGTGAGGTAGAGGTTTAATTCAGTAACTTGTATACCTAATTACTTTTTTTTATTGTGATGCTTAGTCAACTTTGTCATTAATTAGAAATAGTAAAGTCAACACACGGTGGAAAAAAGAATGAAAAGGAGGACCCCTTAATAATAAGTTACATCGTGTCATATTGGGACACATTATTTGTCAGAATTGACTTTCAGCAATTACGATTTCTATATGTACTCATATGAATATTCCAGACAGATAAGTCCATTTATATAACGAGTGCTCTGTGATTGATTCGACATCCTAGCAAATAGAACATGCACGCAGCCTGCACGGCAGGTGTCGCTGCGCTCGCGCAATGATAAATAATACATGTACCTAACTTATGAATTACCTACATCGCGACTCTTTCCTTATTAGCCGCTGGCTTGTCTAATGCCGTCGCTCATATCAACAGCAATACAGTTAACTAACTGAAGATGGATCTTATCTCTTTGCAATTAGGTTTAGAAATAGGCAGTTAATAGTGTGAACGATGAATTTATGGTCATAAAGAGCGACATCGAGTGCCACATGTGGTCACTGCAGCGCGGAGTGTCTTAATTTGTGATGTTCGTAACGGGTTTATTTAACTGCGCAAGTCATGTGTAGTTATGTGGATGTTAGCTGACCTTATTTATACCAGTAAGTAAACACGTACTACCCAACATTTGAACGATACATTAAGATATATTAAGAAGCTCAAGATAATAGTTATATTATATTTTCTAATCAGTTGATATTATACACTACTCGCAGTTAGTTGATAAGTATTACTCTTATATGCCGTAGTTTGACATAAAGCGTTTACAAAATGGTTTCAAATTACTTGTACCTAATACTAATAGGAACACATAGGTAGGTATATATGGATCACTTCAGAATAATAAGGAGCAGTAAAAGTCGTAATATGTTTTGGATCCAGCCGAATTGTTAACATCGACAATTCGCTCGGCTGTCAATTTGTCGGTGTGGTCGTATAAAACAGCGTAGTAAGCGTCGCCTGTAATGACAGGCCATCGCGTCGCGTCATAAATGTAACAGCCGCCGTAAACTGCCCCTCGCGGGCGCGGCGCAGGCGCTCACTCGCGCACTTTAACGAGCAGATCTATTCTCTAATGTAGCTTTGATATCTTAGGTACCTAACCATAGATCCGCTTGAAATTGTTTTGATAATGATACATTTGCGTAATGCACAGGCACAGGAACATCTTTGAACGTCAAAATACAAATAAATATTATTCACCCATTGAAAAAGAGCGATAGGTAAACTTGTCTCTTGCTATTTAAACCTCAATCTCTAATTACTAACTAACTAAAACTTGAACTGTCAAAACTCTAGCGATTAGCCTAGTGATGGTTGGGGTCAGGCGAACAGGGGGGGGGGGGGGGAGGAATAGACGAACGGGGGCGAAATCGCAACCCTTACAGTTCCCGCTGGTTTCCCGGACGCCGCGCCGCGCCGGCGCAGATCTAATGAACTTCCTTCATTAGCCGTGGAACCTTCTCTAAAGTACACTCCATATTTTTATATTGAACTCTTAACTCATTTTTAACTTTCATTACAACCCTTACTGACTGTGGAAGGGCATCATCTCATTTACAAGTTATAAAAAATTATGTAACAAAAACTATCTCAGTCTTTTATAAACAATGTTTGTATATGTCTACAATTACAAATCAAAGACAATCAATCCTCAATACACACACTGGTACTTATGTTACAATCTCACAGTCAGCTTAGACCCTATGTCCCCCAAGTCGCTTCCCTACGAAAAGGTCCCATAATACTGACTACAAGTACCTAAACCTCTGCCTTGTAAACTTATGCTTCTCCTTTGTTAACTTATGACCAATAATTACTCTTTTAAACATTGTAGTTTATTGGAAAACTGAAGCATATCTACAAATCTACATGTGAGTGATAAGTAACTCTCTTGATAATTTACCAGCATATTCCGCGAAGTAGGCAACAAAATTAAGCTCCCAACGAGATATGATTTAGTAGCGTTCTTACCGCGCATAAATAATGAATGTTATTACTACGCGCGGAGAAAAAACACACAAACACGCGTCGGACAAAAAGCGGCCGTTAAAATCCGTGCAAGCAAAGCTTTTAAGATACGCATCTCCAAACTAAAAGCTCGGATGCACGCGACGTGTGTCTGTGTGTGTGCCGATGATTCGTGCCACGGGGTACCCGTGTCAAAGATACTCCAATACTTATTGAAAATTTAACGCATCTTTTCTCAAGCTCGAAACAAAACAATATTCAAGTCAATGATAGGTATATTCTCATTGCATACAAAGAAAACTGGTTACGTTGGGGAGCACTTCTAATACTTTTACCTCTTTCTGAGTTTAGTAGTATCCATGTTTCGGTACCGAGTAGTGATATTAGCGTTTTGATTTGGGCTGTGTTTGGTCGGACGGGACGGGCGTAATGGCCGACACGGCTGCATTAGGCGTGTTTGTGTCCGCGTCACACGTCACGTCACGTACTCGTAGATACCATCACAATGAGCAGTAGTTGCGTATTGTTGTCCGAAAGTGTTCGGATATTGGCCGTAATCGACGTTGCCACACAACGCTTATCAGTGATGGCCAAAGATTCCGTTACATAAGTAGGTGATTGATATGAAAGTACATAAGCTGGGTCATAAAATCGCCATTTACATGCTACGCCATTACCGCTGTAGAAAGAATTAAAATCTTTCTAACTTAAAAAGCTGGCATTCAAGTAAGAAAACCTTGTAGATAAATTTAATAGTAGGTAAGTAAAAGGAATTCTATATTCTCCGATTACTAACGAGACATGCTGATTTATACCTCACAGAAGTTCTGAATCTAATCTGTCTTTAGCACTAACGCTTGAAAGGTCAGGTTCGTTTTAAATCTAATTGGTGAAAGCTAACTCTTATTCTATATCTAGTGGTAGAAGCTCACACCCGCCAGTCCGACACCCGCCCACTCCACGTCGCTAGTCTGCTCAGAAATCCCCGCCGTTTTTAGTTCCTATAGGTTCAGGTACCTATTTGCCGGTGTATTTTGGTATTTTAATACAAAGCAGATTTTGGCAGTACCTTATTAGCACTAATATAAAAAAAAAGATGTTAAACATCATTGGTGAGCCATGAGAGCAAGTGCTCTTCGATCTTAAGGCACCCTATTTAATCACCCAACCGGTTGAAGACATTTTTTTCTTATCTTATTATTATAATTAAAACCACTAGGTAAAGCGAGAGTTCTCGAAGACTAAGACTGAACTTAATGTCAAGTTTCTATGAAGCGTTAGTTTCTAGGTACCCAGGCAGATGAAATAGCTACGTGTGATCACTCTGGTCCCGTATGACGGATGAGAGCCCCCCGCTGTGACGTCACGCGCTCTACAAATACCAACGCTGTAATGAATCGTGTCATGCGCGCGCATTATTAATTGTACCACTACCAACTAATACATATTACTACTAATAACTATTATAACTAATAACAATAATGTAGCCGCACTTCTATTGAGAACGCAAGATAAATTAATCAATTGCTCTGAGTATCATTTATAAACTCATTTTATTTAGAAAGCTTAGACAAAGCCGCAGTATTCAATTAAAGTAATTAAAGTGTTGAGATAGATTGAGCTCAATTTGCTCAACGAACAGTTACATTTGCACTAATTAAAATATAATTGTTCTAATATTGTGAAATTGTAACGAACTGTGAGCTGCAATATTAAAAGCCCTTTCTGACTTTATATGTATTGTGATTGCAATCTAAGGGCCACTTGCACCATTGCACTAACCCGGGGCTAACCGGTTAGACCTGGAGTTACCATGGTTACCAGTACAATTTGGGTAAGTAATAGAACGTATACAAACCTATAATATATTGCTCAGAATATATAAATTCAATTGGTATAATTTTGAATGGCATAACGTGCAATAAGCATAACGTGCGATACGTATAACAATGAATTCTATAATTTTATAATGTATAATGAACTTTACATATAATATCGTTTATGATAAGTATCAAAAGGTATAACGTTGAAATAATATAATATACAAAACAAATACCACGCAATAAACCTAACCTTTTATTTTTCTGGGGGTAACAGTTCTAACCTAACCTAATACTTTTCTGGTAGCAGTTTCTTTCTCTGAGGGGTCACAATTCTAACCTAACCTACTTTTCTGGTAGCAGTTTCTTTCTGTGGAGGGTCACAGTTCTAACCTAACCTATTTTTATGGCAGTAGTTTTTTTTCTGTGGGGTAACAGTTCTAACCTAACCTAATCTATTTTTATGGTAGTAGTTTCTTTTTCTGTGTGGTAACAGTTCTAACCTAACCTAACCTACTTTTCTGGTAGCAGTTTCTTTCTCTGAGGGGTCACAGTTCTAACCTAACCTAACCTACTTTTCTGAGGACTCACAGTTCTAACCTAACCTAACCTACTTTTCTGGTAGCAGTTTCTTTCTCTGAGGGGTCACAGTTCTAACCTAACCTACTTTTCTAACATTAATTAGTTTCGATGACCTATGAAATACTGAGCTATCCAAATAATTTTACTGATTTAATTTATATGCATAATGAATGTTATATTAAATGTAATTAGTTTATTTGTATGTTATATCAAAACAGCGGTATGTATATTGCATGTTATATTATTTTTATGTTATACTCATTGAAAATACAGATTTAGTGCATTATACATAAGATTAGTATACGTTTTGAACGTTTGTAAACTGAAATTATACCAAAAGTTCGTATTCATTATGATACGCACCCGTACAATTTGACACTAGGTTAACAGTTTAACAGCTTAACCCCGGGTTAGTGGGATGGTGCAAGTGGCGCTAAGTGTAACATGATACCTCGAGCTATGACCCTGTTTTAAACAAAAATGTAAATGAGACACACAGGCTAAACGACAAGTACCTACTCGTATCGGGATAACAGATGCTACGAAAAGTCACGTGACTATGTTTAAGCATTATTTAATCTTCGGTTGGCATTTTACAAACACGATTGTTATTTTGGCTTGTTTAGGACCAAGCGTATTGTGAAAAAAAAAATGTACCTACTTATTTTTGTCCTTCCTTTTAGATGCTGTTTTAGCAGTCGTTTTATTTAGAATTATCCTATGAATAAAACCCATTAAATTTGATCATTTGCATTAATACATCAACGCTCAATCTTAACCTCTTAAAAAATGTTCACTGGCGTGCTGAAATATTATACAAAATAGGTAATACATTTTCATTCCTCAATAAGTATTTTTTGATTCGGGAAATGAATTAGAGATTCACTAGATATGAAATAGTAAAGATATGTGACGTTACACGGCAAAAGGTACCTTATGGTAGCTGGCACTTACGTCGCATAGCGCCGCAATAATATTGGAGCGACGTTAATAATAGCATACCAACCGCCATAAGGTACTTTTACCCGTGGGACTTCACATATCTTTACTATATCATATCTAGTTAACCTCTAATTCATTTGCCGAATCGCGCCGCTACTCTAATCCAGACACGAAACTTTGCACGAGCTTGATCGTTTCGTTTTAATTGCGAACCTATTATTACTAGCAATTACTGTGGTCCTTGGAGCCGGAAGCGAGAAAGCTAGCTGTCGCCCGCGGACTCGCCTGTCCTATAATACCCGACTGTAAAGTTCGTGCGTGCAAGCTCGCGCATGCTCAGTGCTGTAATATTATCATTGTGTTTATTATAACTTGTGAGTTATAAGCCCGACGGCGAACTGTGTCAGTGAGTACAAACAGAGATAGGCAAATTATAATTACTGGTAATTTCGATGCAAAGTCGTGGCACTCGTGTTACGGGCAGACAAATTTCTTTATTCTCTATACAGGGTGATTCAGGAGACGTGAGCAGGACTAAGACTGCGCATTTTGTAAATTATAAGCAACTGTTTCGTATCAGTATTAGTGAGATTAACGTTAATTTTCTACTCGTGTTGAATCAAAAATTAATAAATTTATTTACGACATGCATGGTCACCCTAAAATTAGAATACTAAACTACCGATATTCTGTGTCAAATTGAATGTCATCACTGTCATCACGGTCTGGTTACTTTTGAAAACTCGTATCTCACTCAAGTTTGACAGTTTATTTTCTTCGTTATCAAAATGCTGTCATTACGGTTAAAGAGGTTTTATGTTTATTACTTAGGTCTTGTAGGGTAACCATGATTGTAGACAGTTAAATTTGCCCTCACCAAAAAGTTAAAAATAGGAAAAAGTGTCGTTGTTTCACCTAAATACGACGGTGATCGATCAATTATCAGTTACTGAGTGTGCAGGATTAGTCCTGCTCACGTCTCATGAATCACCCTGTATGTAGGTATGTACTTGTCAAATAGTAGCTATTTGACAAGTGTCAACTGTCACCACGTTTGGCACAGTGACAATCACATCAAAGCACAGAATGAATAAAATTAATTGACTGACTGAGACTTTGCTAATGTGATGCCATCTATGGCGATAACTGATGATGATGATGAGGAATATAATTCAATATGGAGACTAGCAGTATTTATTATTGGTTCGTCTCTGGCACGAGGAAGACGCGCGTCGCCCGCGGGCGGCGCCCGCGTGCGCCTGGCAAACAAGGGTTGCGCACGCGACAGCTTACTATTAACTATACATACATACTCTACTAACTTGTTGCTCACTTATCACTTTTGCATTAAAAATCCTTTAAATGCCTATTTAAATAAACCGGCCAAATGAAACTCGCGAAGGGTTCTTTACCATTACACAAAAAACGGCCAAAATATCACGTTAGTTTGAGTTGAGCCCCACTTAAATATTAATTTTATTTTGTTTTTGTATTTCTTGTTCTAGCGGCAACAGAAATACATCATCTGTAAAAATTTCAACTACCTAGCTATCGCGGTTCATGAGATATAGCCTGGTGACAGACAGACAGACGGACAGCGGAGTCTTGGTAAAATCCCGTCCTCCCGTCTCGTCCGGGGACCCGGGACGGTATTTAGATTTACTATTTGAGTATGGAACCCTAAAAATCATTCACCAATTAGGTACTCTTGGTAGTCTTGCTGAGAAATAGCGTATTGTGTACTATCAATCTCTAATTCTCTACCGTTGTTACATTTACTATGCCTATTGAATTACATCACATATTTTCTTTTTTTTAAGTAACTATCGTACTGTTTTCAACAGACCTTTTAATCTAAACTAAGCCGTCAGTTACAATAGCAAATAAGAATATTTAAATAAACGATGGGTTATCTAATGCATTAGTCTAAACGAGCGAGGGAATCGGGTAACGGAGCGGATGACGCGATTATCTGCGCGCGCGCCGCCGCCGCCGCGCCGGCCGAGCGGGGGGAGGCAACGATGAGTCGAAGGCTCGGGGTAGCCAATAGGTATAAGTGTGCTTATGGTTGCCATATGAACCTACTGAATAGTTTGAAACAAGTCTGGTCATCACACTAAAAGTCTGGGCACAATTATTTCGTTAATCAGATTTATCGTAGCTTGAACAACGCGCTACGCGCCATGGCATGTTGCTGTGTTGTAGGTACAGTACATATTTCTGCCCTTTCCTACCTCCGTCTGGCCTCCCCAGTACCTACTGCTGCATCTGGTATCTACACCAACTGTCAAATTCGAAGCATGGAATAAAAAAGTAAAGTCGACATAAATATGTAACTACTTTCCAAGTCTTCAACACTTTCAGCAATCCAAATAATCCTAGTAGAAATTAAAACTTATACCTAAACATACTCAATCATTAAACAACACTTTCTGGTTATGTATTCTTGTTTTGAATAAATTCGGACACCTGCCAACTCTGGTCGCTAAATTAAAAAGTGATGTGACCACAAATTTGGACATTATAGGACAAGTATCCCGTATCCAACTAAGTGTGATTTTTAATGCAGAGTTAATGATTTCGGGGTCATATTTAACTGGATTGCCTTAAAACTGGACTCACCGCGCTCGCCCATTCATTTTGAACACTTAGCCTGATTGATTACAAACCAAATTAAACTCTAAACTTCCGAACTGATCTGCATAAAAACGAGGAAGGTTAAGAACCTTACTAACTTTAAACTGCTTAATGAAATTAATTTATTTCAAATGACGAAAATGAATGATTGGCAGGCTTTGTCAAATTGTTTAAATCTAAAATAATATAGAACTAATGATATCCTAAAGGGGAAAGCTTAACTATTGTTTAAAGATTATGTCCCACACACATCACTCTAAGTGAACTGTAGAGCTGGAAGTCAGACAAAGCAGAGATTGATGCCTGCTTGAATAGCTGTAATATTATAAGTATTTAGCACCGCACAATACGTGTTTATTGTTTAAGTCTCGGGGATTACAGCCCACGTTTGTCAACACGAGTAAAATGTAACTGTTTGTGGCTCGGGATGAGATCTCGGCGTTTTGTTTGGCGCGGACGCACACCTGCGCGCGCACGAGGGCGACCACGACTCACGAGCATCACGTGAACTTGTTTACTGAAGGTAAATAAATCTGTTGAGGTGATCTGAAGGTAAACAAATGCTTGACATGCAGATCGGGTAGATCTTCCACACTATTACATGACAACATGACAATTCGTAAAGTTCGTAAACCTTATTGCAAAGAAATAAGTTTTACTATTACATGATAGTTAAGAGTGTTGCTGTTAGAACCTAATGTACTCGTAATATATAATATAGGTAGCTATACCTAATTTAATTTAACCTAATATATATGCTCGTAGCTTATATGAGATGTGAGACTCTTGTCAATTTAATTAATGAATCGTTTTAATACATGGTAAGCAAACTCCACTAGTGTGGAAAACAGTATTCTCAACTTTTTCAATGGCTGTTAGGTACGGCTAGCTACTACTAGCTACCTAGCTTGAAATTTGTCTTAATAAGTAGGTAAGTGTCTATGTATTTATATAAATACGCAAGTCATGATATAGTTCAGTTTCAATTAGAGTTAGACCAAGAAAAGTCTGCAGCCACTTTGATAGCCCACGCAGTGCAAGTGTTATTTTAAACGTCAAACTTCTATGAAATTATGACGTATAAATAACACTCGCCTGGTGTCTAATGGTCTAACACTACCTAATTTTACATTACTTAATAAAAATATTTATCCAAAGTTAAGTGCTCATAATGATAGTCTACGGGGTATTGTCCTGAGAAGTGATGCTTTAAAATGGTGTTAGTATCAAGACAAGGAGGTAGCGTGCGGCGCAGCCTGCAGACTGTTGTGGTGCTTAATGCGTCCACGCACGCACCGCGAGTCCGGAATATAGCTGGCTCCAGCAGGCCTAGCACATGATTGACGCGACAGTATCTCGCGGCGAGATAGACTACCTGTCTTTTTATTACTATGATAATAAAAGAGGGACGGGTAGTCTATCTCGCCACGAGATACTGACGTGCCAATCATGTGCTAGACCGGCAGGTGATGCTAGTAAATAAACTAGCCACTGAAGCTCGTATGCACAAGGCCTAGAAAAACTGCCTGTACTACCTAATAATAGAAAAACTCTTCATTAATATTATAATACAATTCAAATCTTGCATTTAAATATTAGCAAGGTTGTCGTCAGTCTATCCCATGGGAGTTCGTGAAATTAATAGAGTTGCCGATACTAGTTTTAGAGAAACTCTTCATTATACATTGAAATTCTGGCCTTCTAGGTAGATTGTTTTGATATCCTTGCCTTGCGCATCTCACCGATCGACTCCGTGGCCCCTATCAACTTGCCGGTCATACAAATGTAATTTCATTTCCATGTATATTCTCTGCAGCGTGTATGACCAGCTTAATAGGTCAATTAGCCTCGCTAGCGGTATTCTCGGACCTGTCTAAATCTACCGATCTAAACAGCTTCGGGTTCCCGCGGCCGGGCCGCTGCGAGCAAGGCTCTAAATCAGTCCGATCTAAATCAATGCCATTTAGTAGGCAAAGGGATTTAAAATTCAACCGGCACGCTATGGTTTCCGCCACGCTCGATATTCGCTCTACGCATGTGCGATCCGCGATAGCGGATTTCAATATATAAATATTGTAATGGCGGCGTGCACGCAGCGACGGGGGAAGTGGCTAGTTACTTGTACCATTTGCATTTCCGAGCTTCGGCTGGTTCGCAGGCAAAAACTTAACGCTGGATTTTCTTTAGGCAAACAAGCTCTGTGGTCACGAAAACTTATTATACTACGTCGGTGGTAAAACAAGCTTACTGCACGCCAATAAATGTTTAGTGTGCTTATGAATGCCACCAACTACCGGCTCCTTAAGAGCTCGTAGGATTGCTTTTCTAAGACTTCCCGGCCTATAGTTCTCGCAGTTCACGTACGAGTAAATATTCTCCCTTTATATAAATCATAAAATCATGTGGAATATAAAGATATCCAGTAACAAAACACAACCAAGTTTAACAAACACCTCCAGTCAATGGTGCTTCCATCCTCGGCTTCGATTGACACACATTGATGTCTGATGAATAAAATAACATTTGCAACCGGAAACATTATGTTATTCAAAGGAGTTACTTTAAATACCTCTCCCACGACTCGGCTAAGTCTGAGCTAGAAGCTCTACAGTTCTGTTCGCTAAAGTTACAAAGTGGTAAAAGTTCTAGGTTCTTGGTATTGAAAACAAAGCACTTGCCTGTCTCGTGGTGTATATCTAGCAGCAACAACTGCGTGAATAAGTAATCCCTCTAATCCGGCAGACTCGTATGAGCGCATACGCCGCGCCGGCTATCAGCTGATCGCGGCAGGTGCCGCGCGCATCATCATGCATTATTTATAAACAAATTGCCGTAAACTATTGTATTCAAATGTATTATTATTATTGTCCTTGTTCGGCGCATAGATCCCGCGATTTATTAATACCGCGCAAATATGCCGGGATTCGAACCGAGCGCTATGGGAATTTAATTCAACTTGCAAAATAACTCACGGGATGAATGTGTCTTTGCGACGTGCTCGCTGCTAAATCCAATTCACGCCTGCATTTCTATTTGTCATTTTAAGCTGTAGGGGCTTTCAGTGCGCGTTTCATAATATTGAGGTATGTTTGCCATATGAATGGGATTATCTTGTGAATATCTAGTGGTGCTGTGATACTGGTGATGGAGGGCGCAGTGTCACGCGAGACGGGGTGTGGAGGGGAAGGGAGGGTTGCTGGGGCAAGAGATATGAATGCGAAATATTGTGCTACCTCGTCATGCATATTCTATATGAGCAAATCTATTCCGATAAGTACATGCTTAACGAATTTGTTCACTGCTCACTTGCATTGCTTCCACAGAAATATATTTCATAGTCTCTAACCGCCCACAAATCAAAAGTTTGTCAAGACAATTGCAAATCTGATATGTCAAAATGACTATATTCAAAATGCAATTAAATGTAAGGCTTCTTACTTAATACGCCGGCTTCAGGCTTTATAGGTCTCTGGGCGGCTAGAGTATAAACCACTATCGAAGAATGTATTCCTATTATGTACTTGTCAATTGTACCTAAGTTTTATTTTCTATTTTCAGGCATTTTCGTGGAAGAGCCTATTAACGGTTATAGATCCATACTAGTATATGAAAGTCTAATTAAATAATAGCAATTAACTATTGAGACTGTAGCAAGCGCTGGAACACATTATAACGGTTTAAACTGGAACATTGCTCATGGTTTTTAATATAAAGTATAACTAACTAGATTTCAAACAAAAACTTCAAGGAGATTTAAGCATTGGCAATTAAAAGTGTATGTAATGATCGCTTTAATCGTTAGTCGCGATGTTTAATCGCTGTGTCCAATTAGGTACTGGCATGATTAATGGGCACGTTAAATTGGGCCACAGCCGTTTCGTCAATATTGTCTCGAATTTAACGACACTTATGTTTCGCAAGGTTTATATCATAACTGTGTTAATTACAAAGTTAAGTGCTTGTAGAAATTAAAAATATTTAAGCACCCGATTTGATGAGGCAACCTATTGAAATTTATGTTATTTTATTTTATTTATTTTGGTTTGCTACAATCTTACATTATTATGTAGGTACACATTTGTTTTAGATATCATAAAGTTATGTATTTGTCTGATCTATTTTAAATTCTTTGGTACCGATATTAGCAATGTACCAAAACGCTCTTGTGTTAGATCTTAGCTTTTAAGATTCTAGAAGAACTATCTCTGCAGCTGACCGTAGTTATTTCACGCATAGGGCACGGTGCTCACTTATATTACAGCCTCCATGAGAGCCCTACTTGCAACTGAAATCGATGCACGATATTATTTGCACCCAGGTTGCCCATTAAAACGTAATCAGTATGCTCAGAACGGGAAAGGTCAGCGCGACGATTAAAATAATACATTTATTAAGCACGCATAGTAGAACAATTTAAGATGTGTGTGAGTCTGCAACAGTCACGCGGTGGTTCATTATCGTGAGACTGGAGAAGCGACGCGACGCGGGCGCAGGGTTGACTCACGAGTGAATCAGGATAATAAAAGCCCCTGAATCATTACTAAATTCTATGTAAATGTTACATAGTCGTAAAATTTATTATCTAACATCATTTTACTGTCATGGAGTTTGATATCTCTAACTTTTATGTATCTCTAACAGTAACGAGTAGTAATAAGCAAATAACAGAGAAATTACATACATATATTTAATTTACTATTTAGCAGTCATATCGAACAAGAGAAGCCAAAAGGCAATTTATAATTTTTTACACCACTGTAACAGTTTTGCCGTAGTTTTTTTTACCTATGTTTTACTAATAAACACATTGACTATAGACATCAAGTAAAGAGAGAGTGAACATACTGTTCCTTATACCTAGTTGTACTAAGTAATCCATTACACTGACAAGGGTAGGTAATCGTTTAGTATTGGTAATTGTCATTATTTATTTATTTATCATCATCATCTTCCTCGCGTTGTCCCGGCATCTAGCCATAGCTCTTGTGAGCCTGGGGTCAGCTCGGCAATTCATTCCAGAAATTGGCGTGGATTTGTTTGTGTTTACGAATATAAAATATATTTCTTTCTTTCTTTCATTTACTTACCTGTGACTGTGAGTAGCAACCCTAGGTGTGAAGTGTGCATCTGCCTGCGCGGGCGCACGCTGTACGAGCACAGCGAGCGTTTCGAGTGCGTCCACTGTTTGTTATAAATAATGTCAAGTTGTTGCTAACGGTGCCACTTGGCTGACGAATTCACGCGTCGCGCACAGAATAGACTGTAATTAATAAGAGCTGTGGGTAGTTAGTAACGGCAGCTAGGTATAATAGTGCCATTATTAACCTAATGGTCTTTCTCTTTACCGTTTGTGCACTAGCATATCTTTCTCAATTGAGAGTTAAGCGAGCGATTAAATTTAATAATGGACTCCTTCTTCTTCGTCTATTTGCCCTTATTGTTATTGTATAGGTAGGTACAGTCGAGTGTAAAAATATTGGTGCACACATCACACTCAAAAATATGTCCCATAGCTCTTATGTCAGTGTATTAAGAACTATTAGACATATTTTTGAGAATTTATATGCACCCATATTTTTACACTTGACTGTACCTATTTGAGCGACATGAACGCTAACGAAATTTTGTATTTTAGTTTAAATGCTAAAATACTGACGGTAAATTACCTACGAATTACGTTATGTAGGAAATCTACATGATGACCACGCTTTGATAGCATGCGTTTACCACTAGGTATCATGTACTTATAGTAAAAACGCTTCTTTACTCTTGCTCTTAATCCTAAGAAGAGACAATCAAACAACAATATAAAGAAGCAATCATTCTTACTGTAGTAGGCAGCCTCGCCACCTGTTTCACCCAGCAACCACTTGAACTGTGGTTGCCAACAGAGCTCTCGACGCCCGCGCCTCCACAAACATGCGCGTCGCGCGCGCAGCTATTACGATTTACTCTCGAGTGCCGTGGAGAGCTCTCCTTCGGCCATTCAGCTATGGGAACTTTTTGAAACGTCTGTTGGCTCCTCGACGCTTGTTGACTTGTTGCTACAGATAAACTGTTTGGTAAAGGGACTCGATTTATCAGGTGTTTGATTTCATAGTCAACCCCACTCCTATACCTTCATCAGGTCTGGTTGTGTTGTTGTAGTAGGTACGAGTACGAGGGTGTATTGTCAACAGTACGCGTAAATTTTAACGCGTTAACAGTTGAATATACAGGCTGAGCACCTTTAGCCAACTTTAATAGTTTTAAGACTAACTATGTATTACTCTTGAGTTACTTACATACATTTTGCCTTCGAGTAGATACCTATAGGTTGGGACTGACTATACGATAATATTAGTCAGTAAACATTGAATAGCTCCATATTTAAAGAAGTGTTGAGATAAGACAATTACGCTCCCTTTTTGATTTCATAATTATACTTATATCATAAAATTGACACCATGCAGAATAGTTTGGAAGGGTGGAGACTAGATAATCTATTAAGTACTTACTATAAAGACAATTAAACCCCACAGAAACATAAATATTCCATATTTTAACATTAATTATATAACGAAGTGTAGAGGCAATAAGGACGTGACTTCAGCAGCGGTTGCTGTGCCTACTCCGTGAATTATTGGTGCAGTCTCGTGCGTGGCTCAGAGCGTTGGCTGACAGCCGTAATATCTCGCGGATAAATTAGTTCCAGAGTCCCGGAGGACGGGCTTCAGCGCGATATTAAGTTGGTATTAATTGCGCGCGCGCCGTTCCCACCGCACCCCGCGACCCCCCACCCTCCTCCTCACACCCCCTCCTCGGCTTCCATTAGCAATAAACAACCGGATCGTGCGGCGGTTCCGCGTATCTACATAACGCTGTATCTAGCCAGGCCCCGCCGGCCAAACACTTGACAGATCACTTTTTGCGCTCTGAATCGCGAGAATAACTAACAACTTTTCTTATGAAATCAATGCGATGTATGAAGCAAACTCATAACGGAAGTCATACCTGCGATATGAAATATATAGCAATGTAACTGACGTTTCACAATCCCGCTCTTGATATCGCAAATTACAGGCTGAGAGCGTTAAAAATATCCGCTGGTAATAATTATAAATGTAGTTTATTTCCATGAGTAACATGTTGCATAAATAAATGGATCTTCATGCGCGCAGCGGTCGTCCGTCCGTACGTGTGCGCAGGAGTGGTGATGCCAGAGTACAGAGTACACATCTCAACGAGTAATCAAACTTCGAAGTTCGAACAAATAAATGAATAGTACCTACAGTTGAGCTCACATTAGGTGAACCATTTTACTTCATCAGTCCAAGCTGAAAAGTTTTCTTGATATTTGATCCATTAATGTGGGGAAGCAATCTCTTCCTTTTCTTCTGTTATCCCGGCATTTTTGCCACGGCTCTTGTAGCCTGAGGTCCGCTTGACAACTAATCTCTAGAATTGGCGTAGGCAAGGCACTAGTTTGGGGAAGTGGGGAAGCCATCTACATTGCTATTTGTCCCATCTGACTCTTGCTTTTGTACACATACCTACTCCACTTACAGAGCAGAAGGAGCGAAGCTCTTCCTTTCCGACCGTGTCTGATGAGTGACGTACATATACAAATATGAAAACTCTTTCCCTACGAGAGTCTTCACGAACAAAAATGGTATGCCGTTCTTCCCCAAATATTGGCTTTATAACACTTGTAACAAGTGACGAATTAGCCATGATAGTCCATATGATTTCTAAGGAGCAGACGGGTGGTCTTTACCCATAGAAATATACCGATATTTGAATTTCAATCGTGAAAAGGCGTTTGAAGATAAGTTACTGGTCTAATAAGACTCCTTATACTATGGTGTCTTAGCCACGGTGACACGTGGGAACGCAATCAAGGTGCAAGCATCGATTAAAATTAACATTTCCCTAGTTAAATTATCTATGCACTTATTTCAGTTAACGAGCACTCGTAATTGGTGGAACTGTAAACGCGTGCGCAGCTTATCATTCCACTCGGACATCTTGATTTCATGCCCATATATTAACGACCTTCATTGTGAAGGACGGTAACTGCTTACTATCTAGACAGTATTTTGATGGGGGTAAACCACCTGAAAATACCTTAACCTGGAGTCTAAAAAACATACATACATTTCGATTTTACACATTTCGAACAACACAAATCATGAAGTTAATATTGGAAACCTAATGGGTTATGTATTATAAGTTATAAGACTGAAGTCAGGATTATTGTCATCGTCATTGTTTTGAAGTGTTTGCATCATGTTATATATATGGCTACCTATAGCTACAAGTCTCTCGTGTATACGGCTATTAACGCCTCAATTAACCGCGCGTGAGATTTATCCCTCATTTATAGCATGCAAATGTTACTGACAGCCGAGGATAAATAATAACAGCAACACGACTATCGACGTCGACCAGCGTAATGAAATTAGCAATCAGTTCTCGAGCTGTCGCGTCCACTCGTGATGTATGGCGCAAAAACGCTGGACCCGCGGCGCTGGGAAAACTCCTATTGAGAAATCATTGGTCAGATTATTTTGATTAAACAAACCATTTGTATAATGGGTACAATAATCGTTTCACATTACGGCAGCTTTCTACCACCGTTCAGCTCTGCCCTGTTACTTTCTGAATGGTCGTGCACTTTACATTAAGTATTTTAAACGAGCTTCCTCTACAAAATACTTTGGCTGTAGAGAATAAGATGCCAAAATCAAATGACTAAGTTTTAAAAGACTCAATAAAGGGAATGCGATTAACGAGGAACGGAAGCCCTCGGAGGAATCTTGTTTTCAACAGAGAGACATGTCATACCTTCAGTATTGGGATAACAAATGAAGAAGAACAGGAGTGTGGCCAGTGTGGCATACCTAGCCTACGAAAGCCACTAACTATCATACCACACGCTTGTTTACCACCGACGCCGACCGAAGAAAACAACGCCAGCTTCCTGCGTCCATCCGTAGTGCGAGTCACGCTCCGTAACGAGCCGAAAACGCCACGGCTACAGATTACATTCCTCAGGGGAGGGGGGCTAGGGCCCACCGCGGGGGAGGAGGGATTGTTATATTAATTGGTAGGTAATTGCGCAGGAGTCGGTGATATTGTTATTAGCGGGCGCCGTCACGCACTGCGCGTTTGTGCTCGTATGGAGGAGCGCGTTTCGTCATATTACACCTTCCATCTTGAATTGAAATCTTCACAGTGCAAGGATGCTTCGCTTACTTAAGGGATACTTTTGCAGCTGCAAAGAATTTAGACTCTGTTGAATACGATTTTTGATTTACGAAACTGCTTTTTGATGATATAAGATAATGTTTTAGGCCCCCTTTTTACATGCAGAGTAAAGAATAACAGTGAATTAGACAGGCAATGGCCCCCTTTTCATTGAATTTCCAAAATAATTGAACACAGTAAAATATTACCTATTACAGATATGAACAATTATAAAAATAAAAATAAATGTGTTAGGAACACTAGCTTTAGCTTGTCTATTGGATGCCTATGCTTATTGCTACTAAAGCGGTTAGTGAACTCTACATCCCTAACGCAATTGGAGTAGTGTACGTCATGATAGCATAAGGCCTTAAATAAGTGTTAAAACCATACCCTTTGAGGGTAAATCATAGTAAAATACAACCAAAAGAATCGTCCTTACCACGAGCAGGCCGCGCCGAACTTTCCTCGGCTCACATTTAATAACATAATTGCGGTGCGCCAGCGCTGCTTTATTCGTATTACTTACACTGCGACGGTGAGTCCAACGCTTAGAAAGAGTAGGTATTACAGTTTTAAACTAACTAGGTTCTACCCTACACTACCAATGGGTAATCGACTAATCGCTAAGAAACTACACTCTTAATATAAATTTGAAAAGACGTTTCGAAATGGCTTCAAAACGCTTGGTGGACAACGTGCAAAAGTAAGACTGTAAATGCAAAGACAAAAGAAAATAGCTCCGTCACTCCAAATCACAAAATAGCACACTACTCGTAGCATCCCGCGAAATCTGGGTTTTATTTATTAGGCTTTACTTTGTTGTATCTTGTATGAACATACTCGCACACGCAAAGCTGGTTGGTCTGAGAGTACGACTCGGCTGCGAATTAGAACCTATTGGAATAACCGCATCTCCACACATAACTATAATCCAACAATAACCCCAGGTAATAGCCGTACCGTACGTCTGAGAACTGTAACTGGAACATTTGTGAGTGATCTTTGCCAATTAATGATGATTGAATGAATGATTACTGAGCCCGTAAGCTCTATGTATTATTCGCATCTCTGACAATAAAGAACTATGTTGCATACAATCATTCCGGTTGTATTACTGAGGTATTTTTATATAATATCCTACTAAGGCCCACGGTTCTAGCTGAAGTAAAATTGCTATACGTATTAGTTAGATAAAAAAATTACTTTCAATTAGAACAGAGTTGTAATAGTTTTCGTTGAATTTTTGAACAAAACCAAATCAACTCTGTTTCCTGCAGTATAGGTTAAAATTTCACTAGCAGATTATTAAGACTAGATATTTCAATAATATAGTATAGGTACATCAGCAATTGATCCAAAGATATTGTTGACTTAACATTTTTAGAATATTGTTTGGGTTTAATGCAAGCGTAGCAAGCAACCCCAGCCCGTCTGTGAGGAAGCTCGCGTGTCGGAGACCCGCTGACCCACTCCATCAATCACTCTGACTTCTTGCTCGCTAATTACTGCCGATTGTCCCCTCTCCCCTCCCTCTTCTCCCGTCTGACAAATAATCGCCGGTTTAATTTCAATCCCGACCACGATTAATCTAAAGCTAGCATTATTTATTGCGGCATCAGTAAGTAAATATAAGAGAGTGTAACTAGCCGCGGTGAAAAATAGCCGGGTTAGAGGTGCGCGGGCGATGGAGACGGATGGTCGCTAAAACTGTTGTTTCTATTAATCGGAGCCATTACTCGTGTCACGCACACAACTCTCTCTGCTTTACGGTTGCACGCCGGGTTTCTTCCACAGCTTTATAATTTAGAATAGCTGTACGTTGCTCGACAATTCTCTTGAAGTCAGCGATGGCAATTTAGTATGTATGTACGTAAATCAACGCATCGATGGCAAATCGTGGTTCCCACACCGATTATTAGTCGCCATATTATTTACAGTGTTATGAGGAGACATCGTAAATTTTGTAGCCTATCGCTATATATATCTAACGGTGCAACGTGATCTAATTAAATTGCTAAAAACAATTTCGAGAGAGCTGCTCAATTAATGTTAATATAGCAGTTTGCTCCTAACTCTAATTAATAATTTCAGCTGAATTGTGTCTGTATAATAATTTCAGCTGAATTGTGTTTGTATAATAATTTCAGCTCAATTGTGTTTGTATAATAATTTCAGCTGAATTAGTAATACTGTGGTTAGTATTGCTATAAAATTGACGGTCTGTTTATGAGCGATGCTTACATTTAACGTCTAGTTTAAACTCTAGAAATATTAAAAATCTTAAAAGCTTATCGTAAAATTACCTATACACATTCTACGTAGGTAGAGTCAGACCAAGAAAAGTCTGCAGCTATTTTGATAGCCCACGCGGTGCAAGTGTTATTTATACGTCATAATTTCATAAAAGTTTGACGTTTATAATAACACTTGCACTAAGTGGGTTATCAAAATCGCTGCAGACTATTCTTGGTCTGACACTACCTACGTAGAATGTGTATAGGTAATTTAATGGAAGCTCATTTCAAACCATTAGCAATTATTTTAATTTGTCGATCGTCCGTCAAGCACCTCCGATTGAATGTGCGTGGAGCAGTAAATAAAACATAAATCAAAGGTTTTTGTTGTGAATTAATTCAGCGCTAGCGCAGCGCATTGTGCGCTATTGCGCTAACGAACCGACGGCGCGGCGCGCGCGCAGCTCGGGAATTATTGATTCTTTTCAACCAAGTTTCGTTCTCTTTTGTGTTCGCCTTGCCTACCGGATGGAAAATTACAATTGAAACTCGTTTAAGAATATACCTACCAGATTTTATACATATTCATTCACTATACACCAATAAAAAAGAATCCCCTGTTAGAACTACCATTTAAGATAAAATGACAACGTTCTTCGACAAACAGTTTCAGTCAGTCATGCATATTAAAGTTAATTAAACCGTCATCCCTTTGACATAATATAATTGTATGTATTAACCTACTTAGCATCTGATGGAATGTGAAGAATAGCGGCATTGCTCAAGACATAACTGACTGGTTCGGAGAGACTATTGTCACGATAACAATTAATCCTGTATATAATGTAGTTTAGCAGTGTTACAGCAGAGGCTCATGTTTACTCCTTAAATTATTATATGTTTACCATCATCCAATCTGGTAGCGGTTATAATCCCTTAAGAAATATTTATCCATATTTATTTAGACAAGTTTAAAAGGGCTTCTATTATTTAGCGATAAAGTCATCAATCACGGGCACAGGAGCTTGTGTTTTGGGCGTGGGAGGGGCGCCATTAGCGCGCATGACTTGCTGCGTGCGCGCACGGTGTCATTCCTAATACTTTAAAACACGAGTCCAAGGGGAGCCAGTATAAGTGCTCTCTGTGATCACGTATTATACTTAAGAACGTCGAGGGCGCATTAAGATGGTTCTCCCGAAAATTCCAGTCGCTCGAGTAGAACATACTATCGTTAGTTAACTGACAATTTGTAAATCTTATTGCAAAGACATAAAACCCACAAATGGTCAGGTAGGAGTTACAGGTCGGGGGTAGCTCCCACGGTTCCCCATTTGTGTGTAGATATGCAGGTCATCCAATTATTTGTTCCCGATAATCTGGTTAATCGGGGGCGGTCAGGCAATGAATGGCTTCTGGTCGAAAATGTTGGAAAATAAAAGAGTAGAGGATTATTTGACTATTTGGGTTCGATTAGGTCAGAGTTAAATCACGCAACGTTGTTTATATAAATCGAGAACCAACGGATGCAACTAGTTTATATTATTATTACTTTGCACTTTGATAACTTCTTATAGACCAAAACTATTGCGCCTTGGTGAAGTAAGCCAAGGTAAAGGACTGTGACAATTTCTTAAAAGGTCGTAAAGAAATTGATATCGCTCTAATCTAAAGCAGCCAAACCAGGAAATGACCCGTGGAGCCGTGTACCTGTAGTAATACTGCTACGTTTGTGTTGTATTTCTGATGGTATATAAGTTTCCCAGAAGCAGAGTAAGCATTAAATATTTTTACTTCTGATTTTAACCAGTGAGCTATTTACTACGTGTTTTTATGTGTTGCTCATTTTTTGTTCATCAGATCGCTAAATATGACGATATTTATTTAAATATCTACCATATTTATTCCTAAGCTTCTTGTGAATGAACAAGCCCGAGCTATAAATAAAACAGTTCATTAACACGGGATTAGAGCACCTTTATACTTTCGGCCATCACGGAAACGTTGACAGACACATCATCTGATAATCCCTCTTAACGACCCATAAATAAATACAAATGCCTGTTAATATATATGGATTTTTAATATCGCTAATGTAAACTCAACGGAACTGGTGACTGCTTTTTGTGTGGCAATAATGAGAATGTAACACCTGTGCCTGTAACTAGAGAAGTAAGTGGGCTAATCGACAACAAATGTGAAAGAAATCACACGTAGCTCAATGTGCACATATCCGTTAAGCGTGTACGTGTCTTAACGTAGCTAAGTGACGACTAAACGTGTCACGTTTCGAGCTGTTTACGAGGCAGTGGGGACATTACGGGCGGGTCCCTGCCCTGGGCGGCTGGGATTACCATAAACACGGCCAAATGAGCAGCGAACCAAGCCTCCATCACTATTCATGAGGTAAATGCTCACAAACTTATAAGAAACTTTTCGTAGCAGCGCAGGCGCACTTGCCAAATCTATGCTCAAGAATTTTCTTTAGATTTATTAGAGATTTAGATTTTTGCAAGCTATCGGGTCTGCGCACAAGCTTTGTAATGAAATTGACTTATGAGATATAAGATGATGTAATTATGTAAGTACAATGTGTACGGTCTCCAACGAAATCTTGAATTGATGACATGCGTTTAGCTTGAATTTAGCAGAATTGTATGTCCTTGATGGTCAAGTGTAGGTATACCAGCGTAAATAAAAAAACTGTTAAATAAAACTTGTTTGGATAATTGGCAATGATAGTCCGAATCATTCTCTTAATGCCTGAGCCTTTATTCAAACCTATCCTGTTATGACAATAAGGCTGCACCAAACCGTCTGTGACCGTTAAAGCGTTCGCTGAAATTTTATAGTATAGGAAGTTGATCAGTCTGTTAACTGTGGTTGGTGAAACTGGCTCTAAGTGTTAGAGCCATATGATGATTACGGCGACCCGCGCCCCGCCGGCAGGTCACATCGCTTAACTCACTAATGTCTTGATTCGTATACGCTACACGCGCAGATTAATATTTATTGAATGGCCTAACATCGGCTTACTATGTCGGCTGCTGCACGTGCGTTGGTTGGCAGTGTCGCGCCGCGGGACGGCGGATGAGCAATTGCTGACCAGTTCTTAAGTCCGCTAAAGTCACACGGGTATTTACTTGAGATTATAATAACAGCACTGCTTCAAGACTTTCAAGAGCATTACAATCGTCCCCTGATTCACATTTGACAGACAAAATATTAATATCCGATTGCGAAAAATGTATCCTGGATACGAGCTGTCGAGATTATTGAGTACCTAATTTGAAATGCTTGTACTGTACTAAGTACCATGCATATGGTCTCTACTTTCTTGACTATTGTTGCAATAAGATGCCTCATGAATTCCTCGTCGACGGCCATCGTCCTTGCGTTACACAATTACAACACAGATCGTGAATTCTCATAAGCATTGTTGTGTTAGACATGTCCAGCGATATGTTCCGTCGTCCACACTGGTAACTGACAATTCGTAAGCCTTATTTCAAAGGCATACGGTTGGACAATGGTCAGCTAACAGTGATGCTTTTAATTCCCATGTCTGAGATAGCCGAAGGCGGTTGCAAAAGTCATAGTAAATGGTAACGCGGGTGCTGGCGTGCAGCGGGCACGTATGTTGTTTACAACAAGGCTGTGGTTCGATTGATAAACATAGCACGTGAAAAGTGCAAACGCCGCAATGCTGTTCTTCCACTGAAAAAAATTGTAAGGTCTAATGTGAAGACCACCAATATAAATTTATTAATAATCCCCGTATCGGAGAATCTGTCTAACAAAGTTTACTGTTGGGTAACTTTGTAAAATAATACTCTTGAGTGAGGACAGACAAGACTTCGTGGATAATGAAGATATTTACTCTAATTCGATGGTGCGCTGATAGATACCAAACATCGAATACATATACCCACTTACAATAAGTTCACTTAAATAAAATTTTACAGCGTTTGAATTGTCTGTAGCTCGGTGTAATGGGTACTAACAATGGAAGAAGGTTTTACGAAGCACGCGCAAAAAATAAAACAAAAAAATAAGCTGGAGAGGGCGAACGTTTGAACTATGACCGATCAGCGCTCCTTCCAACATGCCCGCTCATCTCCCGTCGAAACCATACATGTAGGTATATTGTATAAGAATCGTGAAGAAGCTCCTTACAGAGGTACAGGTTCAAATTTGCCTTTATTGGTTTTCGAAACTTAGAATGGGTGTTCCCACTTCTAAATTTAAATAAATTAATGTATAGATATAGTTAGACCGTAAATAATCTGCAGCGATTTTGATAGCCCACGCAGTGCAAGTGTCATATTAAACGTCAAACTTCTATGAAATTATGACGTATTAATACCACTTCCACTGCGTGGGCTATCAAATCCGCTGCAGACTTTTATTGGTGTGACTATAGATGCTAAAACTACGCTGGGGACGTTCATATTGTTGATTATTTTTAATTTTTGAAACTGGCCTGCAGTCTTCTTAACTTTTATTTTCGTAAGTTTTATGATCTAGAAAACTATGAAGCAATGATTAATGTCAGTAGCAACCAAAAAAAAAACAAATAAATCAGATTGTTTTTTCTGCGTGATATCTCTCCTAAACTCTTTCTACGCGTAACGTTCTTCGTAAACCTTGCTACACAAAATGTTAAAACGCGCAACGTCCACAGCCTGTAAAGAAACGCGTCATATTTATTGCTCTGGTGATTTACACAAACACCTGCAAAAAGATCCGGCAATAAACCCAACGACATTTCATTTGTAGCATACAATATTCAATAGGATGTTATCCATAGTTATGAGTGAGTCGCGGGGTCCGCGCCCGGGTGCTTACAGCCCTCCCCCTGTTCCCCCCACTACGCCCCCCCCTCCCTGGCCCGCGCGGGCGCATGACTGAGTAATTGATTCCGACTTTAACGAGCAACAGAGCGCGCGGCGATACCATCTGAACAATAGCATTTCAAATGAGCAGATCGAAGGTTAAAGTTAAGGCCCGGTCGCCGCGACGCTCAATTGCTTTCGACCATATTAAGAATTCTGTGAAAGATAACATCGATCGGTTTAATAACTTGTCTAGTTTAAACAAAGGCATATTGTCAATCCGGTGGTGCCGTACACTTTGTGGCGCGCCGCTTTCTCTCGAGGCATTTTGTTTCAGAGGTTATGACTGTTTGTTGTATTATTTACTACTCTTCGTGGATAGCTGTGGATAATGTAATATTCCATTAACGACGTGGTCATATTCTGCTAACGTGCCGGCCCGTTACGGGTGGTAACAGCGTGTGGTCACCATAACAGTATTTTAGATGGCTTTTCCTAAGTATGCGCCGATATAAGTGACCGCCGCGCTGGATGGTCGGCGAAAAATTCTTCTCCCTTAAGTAGTAAGGATATCTCTTCAAGTTTTCATTTGGATATCGCGGCTTGGAACTATCTCCGACGATTATATACCGTTATACCTTTGACTTCCATATTTTTTACATGGTCACAAGCAGATGACCTGAAACTGCCTCTACTTCTCTGGAAATTTTGAACTTGCTTAAAATCTAAAGAAGACTTTTTTAGATTTTTTCTAAGCATTACTTGACCAAGTAACACGAGCCACCGGTATTGGTAGACAGTCATTCGCTGCAGTCCACATACAATACAAGTTATTTCGTAATAGATACATGACACTTTGTGGAATGGAACGTGAGGCATGTCTTGGGAATGTCTCTCACTCTGAAAAACAGCAGCTGTAGCTTGATGTCAGCGTGGGGACTTGGGCAGTCTTAACTGAGCTACATATATATGTTACCACGCGATAGCGACAGGGCAGATGTAAATGTAGCTGTCGCTGTAATTCTGACAAAATGTATGGGGTTGTGTTCACGGGCCGCTTAATCGCGCCAGCACAATAGATTACTTGTGCTGTGAATTTGAGTCGGAATCCGCTCTCCTCGGGATCAGCATGGCCGGGTCAAGGATTCAGCAATTACCGGCCATTGAAAGTGACGCCCCGCGCCTGCGCCCGCGCAGCCCGAACGCGTCGTGCGCAGCGGGCGATTCTGTCCACGGATTAAACACCATCATGGTTTTCCGTTGTGAGCGTGTTTTGGCGTTTGTCACAACCGTTTTTCAGATTTAGGTCCCTTCTACTTTCTGGGGATTCTAAGCTTTATTTAAATTATAAATATGTATAGATGAACCAGTCAACTACGTATTCTGACGTATATCCAGCACGGATGGTCACAACTGTAAAATATCGATTTTAAACTGCACGGAAGCAACCAGTATTCATGCACGAGATACAAATCTAATGTGAACTGAAGACAGTTTTGGCATGAAAAAGAAATTGACAAAAGCATGTACGGGCGCAGAATAGCCCGGCTCAAGGCGAGCGAGCAATTACCAAATAACATCGCATGCTAATACAGGACAGACGGACAGACGGACGGGACACGGCAACAAAGGACTGCAATTGAACTGTCGTTTGCCAAAACGGTGTGTTGCTACAGTATCAGATTCTGGTTGATAGATTCCGTGGTACAATTGGTTGGGAATACAAATCTCTTGTTTATATGTTTATTATTCCATCTAATCTAACGACGTCATTCTGTTATCGTGCATTTCACTCGTACTTGTCCGTACATCTTCGAGTCGGTAAAGCGCATGTTACCCCTAGAGTTGCGGAGATACGGTGACCGTTTACCATCAGGTGGGCTGTATGCTTGTTTGCCACCGATGGGGAAAACATTGCAAGGAGGAACTTTGGGATCCTATGGCTTTCAATCATGTTATTTCCCCAATGCATCTTCACATAAATATTGCTTTATGCAATCTACTTATTTCAGCTAATAGGTACGTCTTGCAATAGGTACCGTTGGTCGAGCGATCGCAGTCAAATCCGGCAGACCTTTGATTAGCAGAAATCTTGGTTTGTGCAATCTATTTCCATCAACTAATAAGTCTTGCTAGATCGTGCAATACCGTTGGTCGAGTGATCACGTCAAATCCCCTCGGTATGCAATTATTAGCATATCTGGAGATCGGCGGCGCGGGCGCAGCCGTCCATCACGCCTGACGCGCGACCTACGTCTCAATCAGTGACGCGCCGAGGGAATGTTGCTGTAGGGAAAATTATATCACTGAGGGAATAGTTGTAACTTTACTCGGGAAAAGGTAATTTTTAAATGAGGTTTGGCCCCTTAATGTTGGAGTTTCGTTAATAACAGCATAAGTGCCAACCGCCTTAAGACAGAGACACCTTTACTCATGGAACGTTACCTTTAATACTGTAACAACAAGTAATAATTTAACTAAATGTTATGTATAAATGCTGACTAAATGCCTAAAGCCACTCTCTACCAGTAAATTACGCCTGTTGTTTACCTCTGCCTGTATTTCTGTTTTCTTTTGTATTGTCTTATTTTATTGAGGTGTGCAATAAAGAGTATTTGTATTGTATTGTATTGTAAATTACTTCAAAGAGGAATATACAGTTACTGATGGGCAATGAAAACCGAAATGAAATAAATGTGTAAGTTTTGTAATGTAATGCTATTTCATTTTAATTGTAAAATATTTCGGTAGATATTCCATGGAGCATGGGGTTCCGTTCAGCATTGACAATTTGCTTTATATTTGATCTATATATATATATATATATATTACCTATATAGGTATTTATAAAAATACATACGTTTCGGTTGGACAGGGTTTGAAAAATCTACATTCCCGAATACTTATTCTCTAAATTATGAATATTCTAAGGAATATCCCATCACTAATTCCAATAGTTTTTGCGATCCGGTCCGGCAAGACCCTCGTTAGCCGTGTGCCGTGTGCCGTGTCCCACGGTTGCGTCCAAATACTGCTTTTTATATAAGTATAATAAACACTACCGTTCGCCGAATGCTTCAATTGCACTTTATATTGTTATGACGACGATGACACCGAAATTGGTGATCGGGAAAAACGGCGACGGGGGAGTAATTTGGGTGGTGAGTTATAGTGTAGGTGTACCATCAAGAAGGCTGTTAATTGAGCATGTGTGGCACTTATATCGTTGCAATAAGGTACCTACATAAAATGTCGTGTAATGCTGATAGCTTTATGGATGTTGGTAATAAGTTTGTACGTTAAATGTAATGTGAAACGGCGCGGCGGGGTCCGGTCCGGTATCGCGTTGTCGCGCAGTGCGGAGATGCGCGTGCGTTCGAGGTGTGACAGTGTGGTCTCTTTAGAGTGATATTATGTTGTTATTTTTTTTTTGTATGGATAATTGTACCTCTTTATTTCTCCAGGAACGATAGAGTTTATCCGTATTGCGGCTTCAGCCTACCGTAGCTGCTGCTGCTGGATTTGATTTTGCAATTAAAATTTCGTAACTTTTACACGACTTAAAGGTTCCTTTCTATTTCCGTGTCATTTTAATGTATGTTATATTGAATTTCGATGTTTATTTATTTTTTACCCAATTTGGTCTTGACTCTCGACTTGTAACGAAACCAGCAGAATGTATAAGTCTGACAGTTTCAAAGCTCTCCTAATACCTAAACAGATAACGACTTATTGCGGGACGCGGTCGTGACAAGTCCTCCCTCAACATCAACACCGTGTGACGTGGAGCATCTTAGATCCTTAAGACTTATTGATAGAGTTAGGTTTGTCTGACGGTCACGGTTGTGACGAAAAGTGTTCGGTGTTTATTATAACGATACCACAATCTTCAGTATGTACCTAATTATTTCGGTATTTGTTACAGTATCGATGCAAATTCTTCCGGAAAGCAATATTTCGTGAAATGGCACTGCTTATAAATACCAAAAAATATACCAATTTCTAGATTTTGTTGTTAAAAATTATTATTTAAATAGGCACCTTACAACACTTACCTACAGCCAGAGAACCTGTCGCCCTGGTCCGCACTCAATGGCAACACTCGTCTTGCGCCGGCGCATCCGATCATCCGATGCTGCTCCCGTCCGCTCGGCCAGTTTATGCGGCACCGGCTTCCGCCAGGAAATTACACTTATTTATCGACCTTTTTTAATGCGATCGTGTGAATGCTCGTTGAGATGCGAATGGTGTGACTAGCTCACGATAGGAGCGGAAACTTAAGGCTCTAGTCACATTTCATTCGAGTTATACTTGTAATTCTTTTAGTTTCCTTTTTTTGTGGGGACCAGAGACCTACGACCGATGAGAACACTTAATAACATCACTTTTAAGAATTGTATGTTTAAAATTAATGGAATGAAATGAGCTAATAAGAAAACTGGAATTTAACGAAGAAATGTGAATATTATGTCAATATGTTTCTTAAATTCATACGGAGTCCGGTTCGCGTTCAATCATTCCTAACCAAAAATCGATCCCACACGACACGATTAATTGCTGATATGACCTAATTCCAGAAATATATATACCTATATTTGGTCATATTTCTCCAAACGTTAGTGTTGTATCCCTGAAGGTGACCCAGCCAAGACAAGTCGATAACACACCCGAAGTTTATCGCTGGCATATGGTTTGATTCGGTGGATGTTTGCCTAAAATTATAGGTTACTTCGGCTTTTATTTAAGCTTAATTTTACCTTCATATTCTATAGGCAGATGTGCTTAATTTCCCATCGATCACAGGTATAAAATTAGCAACATTTTTATCGCATGTTTACTTTTTGCGTTCTAAATTTGAGCAGACCGTTTAGTGTTCTCGGAAAGGCGCGGGCGCATAAACGCCGAACGGGAAACCTAATAAGTGTAAATTATCACGTCCACTCACTGCAACCATACGTGACATAGACTACACTACATTAAATAAACTCCGTACCTACCTATTATCTACACCGCAGTGAAGTTTTGTGGAGCAAATGTGTTACAGTTGTGTATATTGTGCAACACCGTAACGTTATATAGCTTACATAGTACAGTAACACAGCTGTAGCACAGTGTTACTCCGTAGTTGTAGCTCTTAAGTTTACTGCAGTTACAGCAGTGTTGATGCATCTATAGATGAGTGATCTGTGACATCTACACTCAGGCATACATGTGTGAGGACTAACTGTACACGCCATACGCAAGTTCATATATTTCCGAGAGTGATATTTACGCGGAGTTAGCACGACATCAACTGTCAATGTCGGCGCCGACGATGCACATTATATTATGACTTATGCCATATTTCACGTTTATACACTCTGAATTACTATTGTCCACGCCATTGCTAAACTTAATTTTATCAACCCCCGATGCAAAGAGGGTATGTTGTAAGTTTGACCTCTATGCTCTATGTTTAGCTTAATAACTTTGTATGCAAATGCAAATCTTACGTTTAAACAACTCTTCTTAACCAACCAACCAACCAATTCAATTCAATGAGTCGCAGAGTGAGTTGCGAAACTCGATCCCTGTTTATGGATCTCATTTTCCGATCCTCTTACTCTTCGCCAATTATTCTACAGTGACATACTCAATGGCTAGTAACTTACTTCGTATACTCTTCAAATCGCCAAGTAGATATCGTAATTAACATAGTTACACCACTCTAATAACACCACATCCACTATAAGCCTGACACGCAAGTACGCGTAGTTGCAAGCAAACTTGGGGTCAATGTATACTAGATATGTCGAGACAGAATGTCTTGTTATTGCGGCTCACCATACAAGGCGTGAGCGTAAAAACCGAGCACTTGCGGCGATTATGAGCCCATGTGAACCGATGGCAGATCGCTTCTTGCTACTAGATGGAGCATACTACAAGACTTGCATTCGCAAGTAGAACTGCACTTAACCCAATGACCGCACATTAACAAGACGTCAACTGACCAATATATATCAACCTTCGTTCATTCCTACAAGGTTCACGATGACGCGCTGCACACTATTATATAGGCATGGCGGTGAAATGCTTAACAACCGCTGAACAATCGTTATGATTTCAGTCGAGAGGTCTGCACGAGAAAAGAGTAACTAGGTACTCCAAAGGTTTGTACAACGATCAGTCATGCACTGCTGTCATCCACAGTTACCAGCAATTGTGAGCAGGTTTATTTTTGATCTACCTTGTCATACTTCAACTCACAACTAACATCGTTCAGTTACATTCTATTTTACACCACAACTGCCTGTATGAATAATGAACTCAAAATTAAATGTTTAACTTTGTTCTATGTAAGCAAGTCATTGTGCGGTATAGAGATAGAGCGACGTACATTTTTATAATATTTAGTTAGCAGCAGTCAACCTAGGCTTCTGCGGGATCTAGTTCTAGGCAATCCACAACCATGGAAGACAGACGGCCGAGAGTTTTATGGGTGTTTGACGAGACATGCCTCGTCCCCGGTGAGGTGTCGTTCAGATACTGTTCAATCCATTAAATGTCCCGCAGGAATGCTCTCGATTTGGTCATTGCGCTGTCTACAGTGCGGGTGGGATATAAAAAAGAAAATGGGTACTTAAGGTACATTTAACTTATTGTAGATATAAAACAAGTGATTATTCATTTATCTTTTGATTTTCTAATTGGCTGTTATGGTACCTACGTATACATATTTAGGTGAGTTGATGACTAAACAGTCTTAATTTAACCGTTCCTCATGGGTATGTGTTCATAATATAGGTACTTAGGTAAAGGTATAATAAAATTAATAACCATATCCCAAACTTTGGAGTAGGTACTTGGGTAAACACTTACTTGGGTAGAAAAATAACTATTAGATATACCGGGTGTAGCCTGTAACACGAGCAAATAATTAAAACAGATTGTACTCCTCAAACGGTGACACTTTTGTTCAACATCTTTTAAAAATTATGAAGTATTTAAAGTCTCTATTCTTCATACAAAATAAATATTATCTTCAATGGACGCCATCACCACGCCATATCATTGTGATTGACGTTGCTTGTCACTCCTTAAATATTACAAAATTCGCAATACATTGCGTCTTAGAATAAACTTTAAAGTGTATTAAAAATCAAACCACAAGTTATTTTTAAAAGTTGCTGAATAAATGTTGGTCAGTAAGAGGACTACAGCCTACTGTTTAATTTTGGCTCGTATTAAGGCCACACCCGAGCCCCACAGCCAAGCATAATTTTTGTATTGAACTTGGCTCTCCTTTTTTACATTTATGTTTTTGGTGGGATATCAATACTTTTTGTAAAGAAAACTAGGCTGGTATTGAGATTTAATGTTTTTTCTTGTGTTTCCGCTGTATGGTTTTTAGGTTTTTACTTCTGTTCCTTGTATAATTATGTGGTGCCGCGCGCCGCCGACGACACACCGTTGGCCGGTTGTTTAGAGCGTATTACAAGTTTTTTGTATGGGGACACCACTTATTTTTTGACTAAACTTTATTTTAATATAGCAAATATAATAATACATATATTGGGGTAGTTTCAAATATCTGCTTGTAACGGTTCCAACGCTACAATAAAAAAATATTTTTTTGTATGGGGACCCCCCCTATTTTTTAACTTTTTTTTATTTTTAGATTTTTTCCTACGCTTACACACAATAACCGAGCTGGATTCCAAATTTCATCCTTCTAGGTCATCTGGAAGTAGGTTAGGTTTAGGTACTTATATGTCAGTCCCAATAAAAAGTGGTTATTTTGTATGGGGACCCCCTCTATTTTTTAACTTTATTTTATTTTTAGATTTTTTCCTACGGTTACACACAATAACCAAGCTGGATTCCAAATTTCATCCTTCTAGGTCATCTGGAAGTAGGTTAGGTTTAGGTACTATAAGTCATAAGTCAGTCTTAAAATTTACGACTTTTTGACCTTCATACCTTTATAACCGTTTGAGCTAGCTTCATGAAATTTGGGCTTCTAGATATCCTTATGGATATAATTAAACACACGTAGTTTTATGTGTTTACGTCAAAGATGTTTTGAGTTATAGAAGGGTCAAAAGTGGCACTAAGTGGCTCGGCGCTGGCTAGCCAGTTCCTTTGCTTGAACTTGGACTTGGAGCAGGAGATAATGATAGTTAATTATAGGTATCTAGTTTTAGGTGGATTAACTGATGGCAGGAGATAAATGTATTTATTTGACTACATATTTGTAAATGAGCAGATGTTCACACACATAATATTATCTGAAGTAATTCATGTTCTCATAAACTCGTATACACGACGAAACACCCGATTCTCATAAACATAAACTCCTGGTGAGATTATTCCGTATTTCTTTAGAACCTTAATGGGGCTTTATTCTCGAATGTGTTTCGTATCAAAATGAGACCTAGAACGGATTGATTTTTCTCTCATTTTGCTCTAGAGAAAGTTTACATGTGTGGGAGAACGACGTAGGTATTACTAATTCCTACTCAGTATTACATTGTTATTAAATCAATACTAAACGGTGAGGTACTTCTGAATCTGAATATAGTCCCATGCAAATGCAATAATCATAATAATGAGTGCAAACGCGTACCGACGCCGAGCGATACAAAACGAGATATATTTGTCTGATTATTATAAACTTTAACTCGTTGAATATAGAGTTCACGTATGGTTATTTTTAAAGTTTCTTTGATTGCTCAAAATAAACGACATTAGGGCCAATTCAAAGTATGCCACATTGCCACAATTACAACGGTAAATTAAATAATGGTATGAATTTTTTACCACATAAACGACATAAGTGTCGCACAACTAAAGAGGACGGATCGAATTCCACCTGTAGGTACCTGTCAGATTTGATGATTGTGGGGCATTTATTTTGAGGCTTATGTATTGGATATTATTGGTCCAACAATACTGTATACGAGTGTATAGGTACTATAAATAATGAAAATACTATCCTTTATTTAAAAGGACTAAATATAGGTACCTACACTATATACTTAGGAACATATATCTACATACTTTTAACTTGCATTCGCTGCAGGGATTGTTCCAGTATATGAGTAGACGATCATCAGAATCAGAACGGATCGAAACATGTCGACTAGAATTACGAGAGTTACAGGCCTATTCGGATTTCGAGATAATCACAAGATCTTGAGACGATTTAGAGATCGACTAGATCTACATTAGATATCGACTAGGTGTGACGTGGATATCTAAGTCATAACTTGTCGAAATCGTTCAAGAGGACCTCCAGAATCGCGGAAACGTCAAATTTGACATATCTATCTTACAAATATCTTTAAATGATCCGTATCGTAACTTGTTGAAGTTTAGTAGAAATCTAGTTCATTTTCCGAATCGAGCCGCCACAGTCCGTTTCTGCCACAATACTTATCAGCAACACTTATAGACTTTTAACTATTGGAACATTCCACGAAATTGTGTAACGTTGTCCCGTAGGCGTTGTGACACGAATTACCTGAAGAATAACAGGTCATTTTTCTATCACAATGGATGTAAAAGATGTTCTATAAAATAATCATGAACCTAAGGTACCTAATATACAAAATAAAAGAGTTTGTAGGGAATAGCTCATGGTATGCCCCTATTGTAAGCACCGCCTAGCCTAGGGATGAAAATCCTGGAAAAATTCAAATGTTTTTTTCGTTTTTTTTTTCAGTTTATTCAGAAAAATTAAATATTATATATACACAATTTTACTGATGAGTGATGACAGTGTCAAAGTCAATACAATGCCAGAAACTTTTAACACATTAAGTAGACGTGCAATCTTATCATACTACCTGTTAAAATTCCTAATTAAGTAGGTACATAAGTATATTGCATAATACAGGAGTTTTAAAAAACTTGTTTTTTTCGGCTTTTTTCTTTTTTTTCGGAAACATTATACAGTCAACTGTAAAAATATCGACAAATCATCTCAAAAACATGTCCCATACCCATAACTCTTATGTCAGTGAATTAAGAACGATGGGACATATATTATTTTAGAATAAGTTGTCTACACACATATTTTTACACTTGACTGTACATAACTGAAATTTGCATTGTTTTGAAATTTTCCCGAGTTTTTTCAATGCTAATACTGCCCCTGTCTCCTGTGTGCTTCAGTTTCTCAGGAAGTATATCACATGGTAATGGCGCCCTGCGCGCGCGCGCCACGCATGCGCGAACCGCTCCCGGTATCTATGTAAATGAACGCATAGTTTCCACTAGCTAGTAGCTGCGACCGGGAAATCGACGTTACAACATATATTGTGTCGCTGTTGTCGGGTGAGCGGGTTAACGGAAGATAGTAGGTACATATTTAAGTAACATTAACTGGCGCGGATGTGGTGGGACGGATTTCACCTTCGATGGTACCCGCGGACGTATACACCTGCTCAAGGCGACAAAGGGCCAAAGGAACAGGCCAAGTACGTGTGGGGCCACGCATAATGGAGGGTTCAGTACCTTCATAATGAAAAAGCCATACCAGTAAAATGGCGTACCGTCATGGCAATAAGTCCTTATTATAAAAAGAAAAGCTTTTAATCGAAAAAAATCATTAATGGCTCAACCAATCATGTTCAGAACAACTTTCGTTGTAACGTTTTTAAGATATATTTTCTCAATTATTTTCAAATTATTTGTACTCCCGATAATACCGATTCAAAATTAGGTAGAGGGGTTTTTTGGGAACGATGCAGGTACATACTCGTAGTGAAGAACAAGATGTTGCTGATTGTACTTATAGTTATAGCCAGGGCATAAAATATGTCTGTTTAACTTAAAAGGAAATTGCTTATTTACGTACCGAATAACAGGAAACGGACGTTAAAATTACACAGCTGATATCACGAAAACTCCTCTTTCGGAAGAGGTAATCTCCCATAGAGGGCTCGCCAGATCCCTATCGCCTTTCGCAGCGGTTATGAGGTTTAATACATCTTGCGTTATTCATAGTGCTGTCAAACCCTAAATCTAGCGGAGGCTAAACACGAGCCGTAACGAGTGCGCACGCGCAACTCCCAGTAAATCAGGCGGCGCGGCGCGGGCGCTGCTGACCTGACGCATCCAACACCCACAAGGAATACTCACTGTTATACCAATGAGAATAGAGGTCACTTTCCTAAGTGTTACAGCTCACGCTTCAAAACTATCTAAAACATTAGAAATTAAACCTAAAGCAGTATATTTCAAGGTTGATTATACAGTGTCCTAAGCAAGGGGTGTAAGTAATAGTGGTGTATGGCTTCACGCGCTCCTGATTTAGATGCGCGGGTAGGGACCTGAAGGTGCGCAGTTTATATCGCCGTGACCGGCAGACACCGCTTCGTTTGAATAAACATGTTTATTAACTAGATTTACAAGCATTGCGCTCAATAAGTGTTTGTGATAGGATCGGTGGCGTCATGGCGGTGTTGCTTTTATTTATGGATGGTGTAGCTTCAGCGCCCGACGCGCTATAATTCATCTTTTGTGTTGGTTCGTTTCATCTAGGCGAATCTTGTGTGATCAATCCGTAGTTGCAATTCAAGAGGTTTTAGTGATGACATTTTCTTTGAGCAGAAATGTAATGTATTTTAGAATATTTAGGAAATTGTGTTAAAAGTGGGTTGAAGGTAAATATCCTCAATCCGCTCTGAGCTAATGCATGGGTCAGTACTCTTGCGTAGTTGACGGATCTTTCCTATGGAGGTAATGCATGGCTAAGGGCAGCAAAATCACCGAACAAATTGTTTGTTGTAAAAAGATGTCACATGCGCTCCTTATATACATTAAATTGATACATTGTATCTACAATCTTTTTTGAAGAATTTTCATATATTAGGTAGGTACTAAGTTACCCAGAAAAAAATTACGTAGGAAGTTCGCAGACGCACATGTTTTTTGTAGAAAATTATTAGTAGGTAGGTACTGTAAATGACTTCAAAAGCTGCTTAACTCCAAAAGTTGCTGTATTGGTAACATACGGGGACGTGCATACGTCCCCGTATGTTACCACTACAAAACTTACACTGTGTACAACGAATGCCACTCAAGAGTCCCTTAATAAACTTGAACGTCTCCTCAACAACGGCATACGATTTATCTTTGGCCTGCGTAAATACGATCGTGTTTCCTATTACCGTCGCCAGCTCAATTGGCTCTCCATCCGTCGCCGTAGATCGCTTCGAATACTTTGTACTCTATTTTCAATCTTGTTTGAGCCTTCTGCTCCTGGATACCTAAAGAATAAGTTCCTGTTTGATACTCCTCGTCCCGGCTGTGAGCTGCGTACATCTCGTGTTCTCAAACTCTCAATTCCTGCTCACCGCACTGGGTTCACGACTAACTCCTTTGCTGTCCAGGCGAGTCGTCTCTGGAATTCACTCCCTCTCAATATTAGACAAGCCCCGAGCAAGTTAGCTTTCAAGCGGTTGCTACATAAGTATCTGCTGAAACAAGAGTTCGAGTAGTGTCCATCATTATATATTATATATTATGAGTATGTATGAAATATGTAGTAGTATATTAATTATATATATTCTAGTATATTTATTTGTGTATTCTATATGTAGTTTATCAGAATTATTAGTTGTTCGTTGCTCAGTTGTTTTCCAATGTTCTAATAAATGCCTCTGTTCTCCTTGCACCATTTTTACATGTCTCTGTTTGGCCCGATGGTTGACTGGTAGAGAATGCCATTAGGCATTAAGTTCGCCATTTGTACATTATTTTTATGTTTTGTGCAATAAAGTTTAAATAAAAATAAATAAAACTTAAAACTACAACCCGGTTTAGCCCGAAACTACAACCTTCCAGTCAAGCCACCCAGCTGTATGGTCAGAGGGGGGTCACATGGTCAAATTCTAGTTTTATTCGCAAATATATCATTGAAATTAATACATATATTGCAGGGCAGGCACAGCCCAGGGCCCAGCGGCACTGGATCCGCCTTTGCCTCCAGCATTCGTGCAAACAATGACACTACAATCCCAGGTTTGTGGACTCTGATGCTGCTCTCTCAATACTCTCATCATCAGCGCACGGGTGCGAAGAGGACAGAATATTAGGAGCGCTAATAATCAGCTCAGCGTGAAACCTGTTCATCTTGTATTCTAAGAACATAAAAGTCGCAAGTAAATACAGAGCTTGGGACCTTTTTATAATTGACTCGGTGTGAAGTCGACATTAAAGTAAAAAGATAAAGATTGTACAGATATTAGAAGAGACTAGTGTCCTTTTTCTTTCAAAGACAAGCGAGTAATCCGGCATGCGCAGACGCTCGAGATTTGCGATTTTTAACGCAATTAACTTGAACTTATCTCCCATGGTGTTATATTTAACGCCTTCAGTAATAACTTTATAAAATACCGCCGTCATATTTCTCCGTGGATAACCGCAGCGTAATTCTCGTGCGAGCCACATACCAGGAAATCTTTAATAGGTACGTCAGGCGCTTCCACGGCGGAACAAAGTGGTGGTGGTAATTACTGGCTTGGAGATGCTGCTTATATTGATTGCTTAACGTATTGTTTATACTGCAGTACCTTAAATAAACCCTAAATAAGGGTCCGCAGAAGATTCAAGGTCGAAAACATGTTTTTGTTGGACGGCGGTGGCTTATTATAGTTATTATAAACGGATGGTGCGCGATCACTGTTGCCTCTGTGATGGCCGATTGTACCTTTCTCCAAAGGTATTACGAGCAAGAGGTGAAGGCGGCAGTATTCAACAAGCATTCATGACTAACTTAAATATTATCCTAATTTGTGATTCATAATACTGCTACTGTGGTACCAAGTGGCGGAAAAGAGGGGAGGCCTTTGCCCAGCAGTGGGACACACTAATAGGCTAAAAACCGTACCCGTAAAGGGGCTAATCTGAAAATCATTGCTGACTCTAGTACCAACTTTTTTCCAATACTGAATTTTTATTGGTATTAATAAAGCGTGTTTGACTTTAAACGTCAGGATTATTATGAGCCTCGAAATTCAGACTGCTATTTGCTTCCCCTCAGACAAGACCTCGGCTATTAAATAACAGGCCAGCTATTAAGCACAGCACCACGTAACCGCTACAGGCCAACCAAGCTAATGTTTTTCGACAAGCTCCAAACCGCAGCTTTTTGCCGACTGCTGCGGAGGGAGGTAATGTGTTTCGCCTAGCGACGCGTAATGGCGGGCGTTTACGAGCGAGCCGGCTTTTATGACGCACTTCATCTGTATTCACAAAAACTTTGCATTCAAGAAAGAGCTCGTGGCAATTATAAATTGAGCTAAAAGTTTGTTATAACTCCGCGCGCATTGGAGCTGAATACACTGGTCTATTGGTAACTGAAAGTGTTTGGAAATATCTATGAATACCCTGATGAACCCCTGGGTTGATGCTCTGGCAATGCCCACTAACCACTAACAAAGCAACGCGTATTGGCGTTTAACCTTTCCGCTGAACCTCACTGAGGCAGCTCAGGGGCTGTATTCAAGGCGTCTTAATGACTGCTTGTTTTATTGCTGGTTTTGCAAGGCGCGCACGTTACATCAGGTAGTTTGTTAAAGTTTGGTATGCAAAGTTCACCCAGTTGCTGTTCTATGTAATAAAACATTGAGAGGAAACCTGCTTACATGTATGAAGAAATACGAGTAAGCAATGTTCCCCAATTAGCACCGGATAAGTATGAGGATTGGGGACTAAACCTTCTTATTAGTGGAAGCTTAGACAATGTCTGGCAGAGGGATTGGTTTAGAATGTCTATGTAGGCGATGATTCGGAGTTCATATTTTTTTTTTTATAAAATGTAAGCTTCTAGACATTCTAGTGAATGGCATGGTAAAAGAGCCATTATCCGATAATTTAAGCAATTCTTATTATTAATTGTATAATTGTTTAACCATAAAAAATTTAATAAATAATCATGATGGAAATCAATTCGGCTAACCGGTCCGCGGATAATTTGATCCCTGCATGATTGAAAACCTGTTTATTTGAGAGGTAGGTTAAAATTTCTTTTGATGCAGATATTTTGCGCACTTTATTCGTTATTAAACTTATTAATTTGACAGCGAAAGGGTTAAGGAATCCATAGTTTGTATTAACGGTCCGTGTTCTGCGGGAGCTGTGGTAAGCCGCGCCGTCTCTCCATGTCTTGCATAAAACAGGCGAGTCGAACAGGGAAACAGTCTTATTGTGACATCCAGATCCGTGAAAACTGTACTTATTCTATATATCATTCATTTTAACCCGCAAGGCTCATATGTGTATTCAATGAGTAGGCATCCAGGCGCCATCCTACCTTTTTTTGTTGCAGTATGAAACGTCCAGCATGTCATTGATAGCAGAAGTCCGTAAAAATGTTGACCTATTCAGATAACGTGGTCCTACCGACGCGTGATTTTTGTAAAAGCATTGAGCCGTTGAGCAACTGGGTACGGATAGGTTAATGCAAGATGCAAATATAAAGTAGTTGACATAACTTAAACCTTTTATTAATAGTCGTCTCTATTTTCCATTGAAAGAATAAGAACATTTTTTACCGGTTCCCTTGAAAGTTCGACTCGTTCTTGGTCGGCCATCGTATCAACATCAGGTTTTTGTCGCAATAATGGCAGTGATCAAAATGCCGCGATTTAGCGGTTTCGTCGGCACTTGCGGTCGCCGCTTTTTCCTGATCAATTTGAGTTAAAACTATAAGTAATAACAATATGGCGGCCATTACGCGTTGAGACGGGGAGCCGCCACCGCAGATATGCACTAAAAACTGCCGATACCACCGCACCAACTTTATATCGTATGATTCCCAGGAACTTGGATCTTTTTACTAGGTACTTAAAGATTTTTTTTCAAACTAAACTTACGTATCTACGTGTTCTTAAGTCTTAACATCAGACTGGCTTTATGCATGTATGTTTGCCAACAAGGACGTCAAATAAAAATAAAAAAACAGAAAGTTCTCTATTAACCTCGCTTCAGCGATCACCTCGCGCTAGCCATTCGCTCGGTGAGCGATGGAGACGATACCTCTGTTGAATCACGAGCTGCGAAGGTGGCGGTCACATTACTGGATTCTTTCTCACATTCACGGCATTTAGACGGCTCCTATCACGGCTTAGATTTAATTCATATTCTTTCAAACTAATTTAACAACCGACCGGAAAAATGTAGACGAACTTTTACGAAGCAAATAAACATTTACTAAGTATTTTTTAGTTTATTACAGATTAAATAAATAGATTGCAGTGCATAACAAGTGCCATTAGACTCTACTGGCGCTTAAGCGCTTTAAGCCAATTTCCGCCATTTTGATCATTTTCCAAAAAAACAAAACGACAAAAAAAATCTGATTTACTATCGAACATGCTCACAATCTTTTACAAGAATCGGTAGAGTAATGCGACTAGCAGAGGAGAACATCTGGACATACGTTGCATAAGCTGAAAGGGAAGCCTTCGCTAACGCTCGGTCAATTAAAACAAACTACCGGTATTCAAACGGTTCCGTGCAATTTAAAACCAAGCTTTACAGTGTTGTAAAGCTCTACAGTAGGCTTTTTTACAACCCCATACAAACTCAGGATATTTGTTGCATTCCCGCTGCATGGTTTATGTACTTCTGCAATCTTAACAGTGTAAGGCTAGCCATACTTCTTGCGAACTTATGTCTTCATTGAGACTGGCGTGAAACCGGGAAGTTATTAAAACAGACAGACTTCAAAATACTTATAACTTAGCAGTAGGTAGGTACCGTGAAACTGGCTGATTATATATTGAACAGTCGCCATCAGTGATATTGCAGCTGCCAAGGCGTTCACAATATCTGGACGAAGCTTCTATTGTCAAGATGTTAAAGTGCATAGGTATTCAGATTTTTGAGCATCTTGGCCTCTTCGATATACTTATGGCGACTGGACTAATAAAAAAAAAGATATTGATTACAAAATGTATAACATGTAGGTAGGTTCCCCCATTCATGCAATTCCCCATTCATGCAATTTTCATGTTACCCATTCATGCAATTTTAGGGTTATAATGGGCGCTTTCACGGTTTGTCACATAGATATACATGAATTACATTACCCATAGATATGACTATTTAAGAGAATCGCAGTTGTATCCTATCCAGGTTATCTCTCATTCTCGTTCGTATTAGAGTATAGATACTGTCAGTAAATGTAATTATACGTACACCTTTAATAGAATAATGATCGTTATCGCTTCAACCTGCTCTTTAACTTGATCTACAAATTATAAATATTCATCGCAGGCAGACCACGAACCGAACCGCGAGCGTACCTACTGCCGCGATCAATTATGTCGTTGCTAATTTTATGCGGGATTTCCAAATGAGCTTCACGAACGGACCTGAACGATCGCAGAAAGCGATAGGCTTTGTATCAATTACTTATAAAATATACCGACGCATAATTTTTAAGTACCTTGACGACGAATTAAATGCTATACTTACGATTAAATAAAAGCTTAACTATACCAATCACGGCTGTCTAAAGACTGTTTTTTTTACAATTCGTTTGCAATTAGAAGGTACTACGTAGTATCTGTCATCCCTGTAGGTACATTTTTCCTTTCGTTAGGCGTTTGTCGATGTACGGTCGCCATCTTTTTTTCTCCCCCACATTGCTTACTGTTCTACCCCCAGAAGTGATCTGTAAACGGAGCACTCGTATAACCGTTTTCATAATAATTTCAGCATTTGGTCGCCAATTGCCGAAGTTGACCTTCTCTTCGAGAACGCTACTTGTCCCGGTCATGAACTAATAATCTCACCCAAAAGTGATTCATAATCATTTCAACATCGTCCACCCCAAGCCACAACCAAGGAAGAGCTCCAATTTGAACGTACGCACATTCGACTTGGCTTGACTGTTTAATTATATAGCATTTAAACTCAGTTTTAACAACATATTGATGTATAAAAACAGGAAATATTAGCGCCATGGTGGCTACCGTTCCCACGTTGCACAATTTGCACAGGCCTCCGACAGCCATCGCAAACTCGCCGGTATCTGGTATGCACAGCACAGGCTCGATAGTATCAGCATGACACTAATCTTGATACGCGCATTCAACTAATAGTATTATTTAATACCGGCAGTTTTTATAAGCCTAGGATATCGGACAGGATCTTGATCGAGCTCAGTTTATAGACCGCCTAATACGAGGCAGGGATTAATACGACTTTGAAACCAGTTTTGGGTGACATTCAGATTTGTAGAATATATCAATTCGATTTGATTCTCTAGGTACTTATACGTCAAACTCGCGCTCATGACTTTGGGTAAGTATTTGGAAATTCATTACGATATTCAATTTATGATTATTTTTACCCACTACTGTATGTACTATGATATTATGCAACATATTTTTTTGGCAGCGGGGTTCTTGATGTGAAAGCTTATTTATTTTGTAAGATCTAATGTAACAAAGATTTTAATGAAATAAATAGCGGCCAGCATCACAATCTTGGAGCTAACACGTCATTAATATAATTATTATTGAAAATTTGCGCCACACAGAGACAAAGTCGAACTAACTAAACTAAGCAAATCTGACAAAAATGTGGCCATGTCATCATTAATGTCCATTTTCTACGAAAATTTGCTTTCTAATGACGTTTATGGCCTTCCCTTACTTTGTTTCTTTCAAGTCTTTAAAGGTCAAGTCAGTAATGTGGTATATGGAATCAGTATTATATTAGTCAATTCTGAATCGGCCTCTTAAGCGCACGTAGCGTAAAATCTGTTTTGATCGCGTTATTTAATTTCGTTACCCGCGATGATTGTTCCGCCGAATGTTTTGACGGCTGCAACGGTACATTGGGTCCATTATTCCACCATGTCGACTGTCAGGCCCATTCGAACGTGCACTGACTGACCTTAGAATGATATTTGGATCATGTGATTTAGTTGTCCTGCGTCTCGCCCGTGCTCGTACGTTTATGGATACGTACTAGCGAAATACGCGATAACTAAATAATATTTTAAATATCATTCTGATGTGAGTGCACGTTCGAATTGGCCTGTCCGTCTAGTCGGCTGTGTCAGCTCCCTTCACCGGTGAACTCGTAAACTTAACACTGAACTGATTATGATAATACACGAACGAATGAACCCATTATTGATTGCGGTCAAACTCTGAGTTGTGAGAAAATTATTACCTTTAAATATAACGTGCTTCTTATGAAGGTTATCCTGGTGAATTGTTGTTTTTATCAATTTAGTCACTATTCTTCCAACAGTGCAACAACCCTTGTTATGTTATTTAGCTATGAGTACATGGAGGTTACACAGTACCAACGAAATGAATTTGGTTCTCTTCACCGCTCCGGTGGATTAGGAACAACCAAAACTACTTATTGATTGATTCCCACATGTCTCCTCCCATCTTCGCCTCAGTGGAAGGCAGCCTTTACGCCGTCACGTACCTACAAGCCCGACGACAATACCCGAATAGCTAAAGACAGGCCCACTGCCGCCGCCGCCGCCGCCGCCGCTGCGCCCGCGGCGTTACCATTGTGCGCACAACGGATTGTGATCGCCACTTTTATTATTATTACTACAATGAACTGCCTCTAATCATAATTATAATCTATTTGTTGCATTGTGCTTACATTCTTCTACATCGAGTTAAAGGCCAATTTGTATTACAGAGAAAAATGAGCGATTTGATCATATTTGGATTTCAAACCGTGGGAGGCTAGCAGGACAATTCGATCGTGCACTGACATCAGAATTATATTTGAACCATATTATTTAGATATCGTGTGTCTCGTCTCGCGCCAAATTATGACGGACAATTACCAGTGAAATGCACGATAACAGAATGACATCATTTAAATGTCATTCTGATATAAGTGTATGTTCGAATTAGCTTGAATGTTTACACGATTAGGTCGATTAGCAACGAGAGGCCTACGCAGTTTTATTAGTAAAGTGACTGTCATTTAAACTAAATTCGTTACCTTCTAAGGCTAATCAGGCCAATGACTCTATAAAACATTGACGTAATAAATTAAGTAAATGTAAGCGAGATATAAAAGTGGCATTAAATTAAGCAACTAATTACAGATCATTAATTGAATAATTAAAGCGTACACAGCAATTAATTTCATTGGCAACCGTCGTGCGCCTACGCACGTAGTGACGGGTCGTCATCGGGAATATTTCTAACTCAATGATTAACTAGAATTTTGGATTAATATATTTAAAAATACCAGAAAAGTATACAAATATTTTTTAAGTAGGAACTTATAATTATTTATTTTAAATAATGATGATTAATGATCATGTACAATTAATAATCGCATTTCTTATTATTTCGATTATTGATAAATTCGATTGTGTGCTATCGATTGACGGGTAAAATTAAAACTCAAAACAATCAGTGTTACAAAACTGCAAAAGAAACACAATACAATAAACTAAAGGCAACATTAAGATATTGTTCCCAAATTCTCATAGTATTAAATTCCCTTGTTTGGTCAATATTCCCGGGAACAACCCCATCAGTCCCATAAGCACAAGCATCACAAACATCTCCTAAACGACAGTGCGATAAAGTCAGGTCATACCATTACAATCATTACTACATTTCTATGTAAATCACTGTCTTGGATCGCTGAATGGGCTCATAGAATACGACGTTACGGCGTTCCAGTCTTTGTTCATTGAGCGATTATGTACCTTACTGCAAGGACATACGGTGTACTTGTGGTCAGTAGTACTGCGATGCAATCGCATGCCTTACGAATGTATGAGGCGTTGTTACATGTATCCGTATCGCATCTAGGAGTCTAACACCTAATGAGGATGTACTTTGCTTCCTAGAATTGATAAAAACTGTTTGTTTGTCACCAAATAATGAGTAGCAACTGATTTTTTTTTTCTACAAAATATATCGTATAAAGGCTAAAAGTTAAGCAGAGCAGAGTACTTAATAGTAAAATTACGTAAAATTCATTCGAAATTATACAATATTATACAATTATTGAAACAAGTAACGGTATAAAGATATACGCACAAGTGTAACATACAACAGAAAACCTCTGTGTATTTTTAGACTAGAATCAACATCTTTTAAGGTAAGTACATGATACATATATTACAAAAACTCCTAATTGAATAGAACACTGACTTTCACTTACTTTTATATAGTACTCTGCATTGTGTTCGTTTTATCTTTTCATCTGTTTTGTTTGAATACCATTTGTACCTACTTTGTCTTCTAATATTTATTTTATCTTTCTATCTCTTTTGTTTGTTACTGTACAATAAAGTGAACTTATAAAACATGCTTTTTTTCACGCATATCTCATATTGCTACTTTTTAGTATTATTGTATCAATATTTGGTTAATTCAATATCAGCCGAAGTGGATTAAGGGGAAGGCTAACCTTTTGTGATAACATGTTACGAAAATTGTGTATATTCCGTCTAATTTAAGCTAAACAGTTAAATGATCCGCCTATGAATGAGCGGCGATTCTAAAATAGATTCACGAGCGCAGCGATTGTTTGTATCATCCAAATACAAAAGGACCTCTACATATAACTATTCATATTCATATTTATTATTAATAATTTTATAACATACATTTTTAAAAGTTATATAATATAATCTTCTTCATGGTTAGAATTTTAGTCATTAGGGTTTGTTCTGTCTCCAACTAATAGGTAGTGCCAAAGTTTAAGTTGTTAATTTTGTATCATGTGTATACATATAGAGAGGTAAGTGTAATAAACACAAATAGCTCAGTCTTTAGCCCGTAAATGGATTTTGTCCGTTATAAAGAACATCTTATAAATATGACTACACCATGATTTCTAGAAACGCTAGCACAAATCTTGAAAAACGCGTGGCTTGTACGTATACCTTTTGCTCAAATGTGCTTTAGATGTGAACTGAACCAAGTTTTTTGGAAAAAAAATCGGTTCAAAAACAACAGGCTTCCGATTTTATTATCGGTCTTCGGTTTGTAAATATTTCCATCTTATATACTTTTTTTTGACTGGTTTTGTTAAATTATTAATCATTTAACTATTTTACCATTAGCGATTCGCTCATAAGCCAACAGTGTAGATTGTCTGACTTTAGATAATTCTGTCCCGTGTCTTGCTTAGCCACGTCTGCTGTTCACTGTAGTAGGTACACTTACGACATTTATGTACGCGTACATGCCCTGGCTACCTCATCATTCAACGATCCTTGTATTGACACAGCGCGTAAACTCGTCGCGACACAATCTGTCGCCCAATCTGCGGCGCGGGCGCAGGGCTCATTCAACACCTTTCCTGGCACTCGCGACATTGCCGAATCTTATCACAAAATCGATCTGAAAATTATTTCGGGTGTTTTTGTTTACATTCAATCCAATTTCTAATCGATGCATAATGTAGAACCGCGCGTCGAGTAGTTACAATAAATCGATTAACCCTTTACTGCATGTAATAAAAATATTTGTTGAAATTTGATCTTTACTAGTTGTCAATAGAGTTGAATATCATATCCGCCATATATGACATGGTATGCGGTAAAGGGTTGAAGCATGTAGTTTATATTTAGGTATATATACATAAAAGGTTAGCTACCGTGAACTGAGGGAGAAAAAGATATGGGCTACCAGTAGGTTGACGTGGAGACATTTTCAAAAATCTTTAATTAAGGGAATTAGATAAAGAAGTATGTTTAATGCTCGCCATGTCACAAGCAGTTATTTAACTTCATGAACACGGCCCAAAGGCGAGCTCGTACGAGTTTGTAAAACCATTAATATACACGAGCGGAGATTGATCGCAGCTCAAATAATTGTTGTTTGCCGCTCAATTCAGCTTCAAATAAACGATAAATTTTATATGCACCGATTAATTTACAAAATGGAGGCAATGAAACGTGTCAAACTGCCGAACTGCGCGTTTCGAATCAGATCTCAATCTGATATTGAAGGCATTTCCGACGCCTTTTATGGATCGTCATCAGATTTGGATCGTTGAGGATAAAAGAGCATTACAAACCTTTAATTTGGAAGTAATTAAAACCTACAGTAAAATAAGTAGCTTTATGTACAACTTTATGACATAAGTACTTATGTTAATTAGATGTATATTTACTTTAGTTTAGAACATTAAAAAATTGAGTTGTTTATTATTTTAGGTGTTAAACCATTAAATAGTGAGTCTTACCTACAATTTAGGTCATTGATATTTCGATCATATTGTACCTTTAGTATTGGCTACAGAAGTGCCAGTTGTGGAAAGTTTCCAAAAACTTAGAAAATGTCTTGTAAAATGTTACAGGAAACAAGGGAAATATTCATTATGGAAATGGAAAACTTCGATTCACATACAAAAACATGAGAAGTTTCCCAATTCTCCCATTCGGAAATTTCGCAATCATGGAAGCTTTTCGGCGGCAAATCAGTAGTTTTGGCTCACAGTAGTGATGTTATAAGACTAGCGATAAGTAACCTCTTTACAAGTATGATCTTATTGGCGCAACAGAACCAACCATCTACTGACCCACAGTCACAGAATAAGTAATAGTATCCACAGTTCCGGCATGCTTCGTGGAACCTGTGAATTGTCCAAATTAATTGCCTAATTGAAATTAACCTGCACCATCGTTGACATTGTAACATTCCCTAAGCCTTATTACAAAGAGATAAGGTTTACCAGCGGTCAAGTTGTTATACTCTCGGCACATAAATATGGTGTTAATTTACATAGACAAACAGCGCAGGCGCAGCGATGGTATCGTGTTCTCCGAAAAGCAATTAATTGTTGGAAGCGGAAATGCCGCTGTTCGGAGTTCGAGTCTAGTACCTACCTATACATACTATTGGATGTCAACTTGGGTTTTATTTATTTATTTGAGTTGGACAATAACCGACTCAGGTGGTAAAAAATTGTGGGTTTAATTGTGCTGTATGTATTTTTTTTGTATAGCCAATATTGTGTCCCACTGCTGGGCGAAGGCCTCCCCTGTCTTTCGCCACTCGTCACGGCTTTGTGCATGATCCCGCCAGTCGCCAGTCGCAAAATGAGTCCAGGTCGTATCGCCATCTCATTTTTGGTCTGCCTCTGCCTCGGGTGATCTGAAAAAGAACATTATTTTATATAGCCAAGATGACAAGCGTTGATAGGAAATGGCAATATAAAAGTAAATGAGTATACAAATAGTCACGCGACTTTTCCTATCTGTCATATGATTATTTTCTTTTGCATTTGATATTTGTCCATGTATGTACGATTGTCACCTTGGCTAGGTCCCCTGATCACCAATTTAAGAGCAGTCGGTAGTGGCTCGGATTATGTCATTATCGCTTCGCTGATCATACATATCATCCCATGGCACAGCTTTAGTAGACCATACACTTGTTTGCCAAGGTTATATAACAAAATGTATGTACGTACCTATCAGTCCGCCGTGACCCCTGATCCTGAGTTGCACGTCCGCCTGTCCGCGCGAGCTCCCAACCGATCCCAATTATAGATAACGGCGATCGGAAAAATGCGCTCGCTAGATATTGTACTATTATTGTGCGGACGCAAGCCACTCGAGTCTGCACCACACCGATATAACCAGTATAACGTATCCGCACTCTTATAACACTGTAGTAAGTTAGTGTCCGACCGAAACCGGTTTTTTGCCAAGGGTTCGATTTTGCTCTAGGTTTGGCCAAAACCGAACTTTGGCCGAAACATGATTTTTATGCCAAACCTGCCAATACCGAAACCGCGGACGGGGACTACCGAAAGTATGATGCATCATGTTGTTTAATAAAAACTATCCTATCCTAAATATGTCCTTCCTCGGGCCTTAAACTATCATCACCATATTAATTTTCATGTAAATCGAGGCAGCGGTTTAAGCGTGACAGACAGACAGAGATACTTTCCTGAATTTTATATTAGTAGGAATAGGTGTGGTATATGCCTATGATAGGAGTATTAGTTGCACCCCCGCTGATCGCGTCGACACAAAATATAAAAAATAACTGTAACCACGAACAAAAGACATCAACGCGCCAAAAAAATGCTAATAGTGTTTTACAATAAGCTTTTTATTTTATTTTTAGGAACCAATCGTCAAAGATGATATACGGAGATAACTGCCCCCGCTGGGTTAAGGCGACATTCGAACTGTGGCAGTAATGCTGCTCGCGGTCGTGGTCAGTTGCAGCGTCACTACTAGTTTGAATACTGTTATAACTAATCTGTTCAAATCCCGGCAGCTGTTTATGGAAAAAATAAATGTTTTAATTACCAACAATACGCGCGTCACATGTCAATTACTTATTTACAAATACAAATTGTCAAAAAAAGCGGTGAAGTAATGTTGTTTGCAGTGGAGAATGGTATACTGTTTGGATTCAGACTGTTATTTACTGCTGCAGTATTGCAGCGCTATATAACTGCCAACTGACGTAAATCCGGACAGCAACATCGATTTAGATTTTTTTGGCAGAAAATGTAGTCGGTAGTAATGTCGCCTTTCAATACGGCAGCAGCTGCATTAATGGCGGTGTAGCCGGAATCGGAACGGTACCTTAACGGTTACGGTTATTGCGAAACTCTAGTTCCATGGTCCTTTGTACAAAATGAGTCTTCTGTCGGTGTTCACTTGCGGTATTTTCTAAAAATCTCAACACAATTAGAGCCTATTGTTCAGATTGCTAGTTTTTTTTTTATGAGATAGAAAAATTAAAGTACACTGAGAGCTTTATCACGCGATTTGTAAAAGAGTTGAAAGCGAGGCAGCGAGTTCGCTCCGGGCGCGCGTAGATTTCGCCGCGAGTGCGTAATGACCTCGCCTCGAACGCCCAACGTGTGACAACTGAAACCCATACCATCCCAGATGTAAATGCTTTTATGGTGCGCTACCTAATACCACTGTGGTCTGCGATTAGGCACCCATGTTCCCACCACGGTCATGCACAACCACAGATTATATGGAGCAAATAAGACGACTGGATGTCACGCATTGGCGTCCCCATGCAATTTTAGTATGTTTGCTTGTTTGCTGCTGTACGTTTCATTTGTGTAAATGTTTTTCATATCTAAATCGAAAATAGGTTTCCAGAAAGTCAAGACAACTTGCTCACGTATGAATATTACAAATACCTACTAATCATTGTAATTACAATTATTGTGTTGTATAAATATCTTTGTGTGAAAAAATCATAACAGAATAAAACTGAGTATGTCGGTCAGTAGAATGAGCTCTGATCTAAAGAGAGGCCTTAATACCGTAAAAAAGAAAAGTCGAAATTTAATTATCTGTCTGTCTATCACTCAATCCATGTCCGAGCGATACAGGTCGTACTAGCATTGTATAAACTACAAATCTATTTGCATAATATATTATGCATGTTAAAATATATCTTAACAGAGGAAATATTTTACACTGTATTTAATTTTTTGTCATAGCTTGATCATTTTATTTCGTGAATTGTACCTATAAAATTGTATTGAAAGTACGAAACCCTCCGGGCGCAGGTACTACTCGAACTTGGCCGGTTTTAGTGAAATTCCGGTAGTTTACGACCCTTGACCGGCGGTTCGTCTGTGAAGTCACAGCTTGTAATAGGTAGTCGCTAAAATGAATGGCCTGTGACTTACAATAACATGGTCGGTAGCGAATACACACCTAGCTCAACAAGGCCTCTATTTGTCATGCATCAAATTTCTATGTTTAGCTACCTAAATATCTTCATAGATACGTATAGGTTGGTTTCTGAATGGCGAAGTTTATCATGTTACTTGTAAAGGTGTGTTGTAAAGTTTTGCCCCTTTTAACGTATTTACAAAGCAAAATTTACTTAAACCAAATTATTTTTGGTATAAAATCTAAATTGAAACATGTCATTAACTTTTTATATATATCTATACATAGTTTGATGCCCGAGGAGAGACAAAGGATAGTTTTTATCAATCGTCATCATGATACCAAGACGAAGTCGCGGGCAGAAGCTAGTAGTTCATAAGCTGGTTAAATATTTATTACACATTTTAGTTTATCAGCATATTTAGTAGGTTTATGTATGTAGGCCTACACGGACGACGACGGAACAAATCGACTGTATAATTATCCCGTAAATAAAAGATTAAGTAAAGGGATTAATATTTATCGTACCGAAGTTTGTGGCAGTAAACTCCGGCACGTGGGCGCATTGTTTTACGACATTCCGATACTCGACTCTATTTTATAAACTCGATATTATGGTGTTCATCTTACTTTGAGTGACCTTCATCGTGAGGGTCAGCGTTAGCGGCTCAAGCGCAGTCAGGGGGACCTAGCCAAGACGACAAACGTTTGCACTACGATAATGAAATGCTAGCTGTCTCTCTATCCCACTAATATGGAAGAGTGATAGAGAAACACAAAGCGTATCGTTGTCGTGCTAATTGCTAGGCAATCTCTAGAGTCGACTTATAAGCATAATCATTCCCGCACCCAAAACCCCGGGGTATGCTTATAAGGCATTTCGCTCGCACCTATAGTTCGTTTTTTTTAGCATTAGAAAGAACTTCGCAGAAGTAAGCTTGTGGTTCCAAATCCGGCACTTTTAACGGTAATAAATTGAAGTAAATTATATGTATTGACCGTGCTACATTAGATAATTCAATAATTATTAAGAATTAAAGAGGCTGATAGAAACTGTACGCTTACTTCTGTGGAGTTCTTTCTAATGCTAAAAAAAACGAACTATATTTATGCGCGTGTTTCTAATAACATAACTCAAGGTCGTATCAAAACGACATGGAAACCATATCCAATTGTATAATCAGAATCGGCAACCAGCCGTGTATTGCTTTTTAAATCGATTAGAGCAGCTTACTCCCGAATTATAATAAACAATATGGCGACTACACAGCGCCCACGCAGGCCACGCTTGTGCGTAAATTGCTGCGCTTGTCGCTGCGTCTGCGCGTTGTGACATGCGGCGCACCTGAGACCAGACGGTAATAAAGACTGCCAATACACACAACGTCGTGTAATGTAGCATTGTTGTACATAATGCCACTAAGATATTTATTTAAATATCTTGAGTCGAGTCAGTGAGGCTGCCTACGAAGAAAGAGGAAGGAAGAGGGCATCTATTTGTGTGTTCATCACACATTTTGTTCCTGGGTTATGATTGTTATGAATGTTTTCTATGTATTTAGATATTAATCTATATCTATCATATATATATACCTATGGTCGTCTATTTGTACTGAGAACACAAATTTTGACTCTGACTTTGGATTAGATAAGATAAAAGATAAAAAATAGTTTATTCAAGTAGGCATATTACAATGCGCTTATGAACGTCAAATAAACCTTTACCGGCTCCAACCGTACACCTCTGCCCCGAGAAGATTTAAATCCCCCCTCAATTGGAGGAGGGTATCCCAATATGGGACCGGCAACAAACTCGGCGGGACACATCTTTTCAAAACATTATTACATCTTATAATTTACATGCATTACGAGTAAACGATTAAAAAGTAAAACAAAATCATTAAAATAAAATATTTTTATATATGTGATAACACTACAAAGTTATTTACATTTTAAATTGACACATGTTATGTCATTCAATAGTATCTACTTGCTAGGGTTGAAACATACAAATTTTTGCACTAATGTTTAACAAACTGTATCTCAAAAACGGTTAGAAATATTAACGTGATTAATAAGTGAGAAATAAAGTCCGTTTTAGCCTAAACGATTTCCCGTTTGTGTAAAAGTCCTTAGTCCGGTTGCACCCGATATATGAATAGGCTAAGGACAAAAAATAGTTATAATTTTAACAGTCGTTAATACTTACTAGTCGCTGAGCTGCACTATTTTATACGCTACTTCATTATTTGGGAAAAATCGTAAAATAATCAACGTAGCATCAAAAAAATCAATTTAGTGAGTCTTATCACGATAGCATAAGGTCTAGTTATCAAACGGTTTGTTTGTTACCGGCCGATAATATACAGTTATCGTCTTTTAATAGAATTCACCCGGAACAGAATTGTCACAATCAATTTTACTAATGGTCTTCCCGTGTAGCCATATATTATGTAGGTATTGTGTTTGTAGAGATATAATTCTTATAATGAATGCACTTTGTTCGTTAAATTTAAATGTCATTCTAGAGCTTCAGAGAAATAACGAACTATTATATGTTATTAACTCCATGTCATAACACTTTCGAAGACCTACCTACTCTACCTACTTGATTTTAGATTTTGGATACTTAATAATCCTAGAATTGTATCCTTTGAACTTTCAAATCACAGAAGAAATTAGGCTTTATTGAAGGTACATTGACCTTTAATAATTTGAGCCACAAATGTTGTTTTCAGTGGTCTAATAACTCTAAATGTGATTTTTTGGTCACTTGAAGAGTTGCGAACGTACCTACACTTACAAAACCGGCATGCGAACCGCGGTTTGCCGACCAACTTTTAACCTAGCATGTAACCTTTAATGATGTATTATTAAATACATCTCGGACTTTTACCTTATTAGAAATCGCAATCCTGTAGCTACAGGATTACCTTTATAGCTATAAACAATTAATGAATGTTACGAAACATTCAAAAGGAAAGCAATTCTAAACGACTCATCATAAAGTACGTTTGGGTCAGGAAACCAGCGTGTCGATGGCTCAACAAAGACGAAGTCAAGCCCGAGGCAACGATCACTTCCAATCAGCGCTGACCGGAGCTATAAACACTTCGACGTGTCGCAACATTCGCACCACGTCGCGTCGCAGAGAAACACAGACACTCTGGTACATACAGATTTAACTGGAATGACACTTGAATTAATTAATCACACAGCACACTACTTTACCTACAGATAAATTTCAACCATAAAAGACGAGGTTTAACATAAATGAAAAAAAAAAGAGTTTTATGGCATAGATATACGAGTAAATACCTCATGTCATTGTATGTGAAAATTTTAATTACAATCCAACGTGCAGTTTTAAAATGAGATCTAAACTCTGTTTGTATGGGAAAGTGAAATACGGCCGCGAGCTTGCTGCGGCGTAACAACTTTCAAAATATAAAAAAAAAACTTATGTCATCAGTGAAACCTATTTCAGTTGTAGTAGTACAACAAGAACAAGGTGTTACACTGATGATCGTTATCCTGGGCAGATCTGGCTTCGATTCGCTGTGCAGTGCGCAGCCGCGCGGCCCTAGCTGCATCAATCACGGGCCGCCGCGGGCGCATCCCGCCCACGCAAGCGCGCGTACATGGGAACGTTGTATCTGCGTAATGCAGGGCGGGTTGCATCAACTGTTTTAAGAGAAAAGTGGACGAACAATACAATCATTTCTCTATACAAACGTACTCCCCATTTTCCTCACTGGATATTGACATTTTCTAGGCGTTTAAATACTTTTTCTTAAGTGTATACAGTTCCATAAATTGCTTATTTGTTTAAAGGCGTTAAGATATTTCATTACATTTAAAACTCGTCCCGTTTTTTTTGATACATTTGTATTCATTGAAATTTCCACAAGCGAATATTACCTTAATTACAAAACAAATGAGGTACAATCATTTTCATTCCGTTTACAAATTAAATAAATACATAGAGAATAGTTGATAAATGAAAACGTTATGCGGTTGGTTATCTGATAAAAGCGTAGCGGCGGCAGTAGCAGCGGTGGCAGCGCCTGCGGGGCACACGGCGGAACCTATCTACTCACAACACATTTTATGTATACTAATATAATTCTCCCTGCTATATCTTGGTCTCTAGATCTTCAACCAATATACATATTGCTAGGTCAACTTTGCGCTGGTCTGTTTTAGAAAATGATGTAAGAAGTAGTTGTTGAATAACAGGGCGGGTGTGAGGGTTGCACTCGCGCGCTGTATCGCGAGCCTTCGGGGTGCTCTATACCAAAACACGCTTGAAACAAATGTCTGAAACTTTTGTTTAGCATACATTGAATGCTGTGATCGACATGTGTAAGTAAATATGTAAACTAAAGCGATAATGGATGATGTTTGTTGTTGAAACCATAAAGATTGTTAGAGTGGCTTGGTAGAGGTAAATGTAGGATTTTATTAAAGGCATTACAGTGCGTAATGGACGATGTCCCGAGGCCGCGACACTTTATGAAGACATTCTTCACACTAATGAGATAATAAAACAGTTCGTGGGAAGTCTTACACACACACACACACACACACGCACATACATGGGGAACATAAGTTTAAGTTGATCGAACAGATGAGCCATTAGTAACCAGTTTGTACTGACATCGTTAAAAACTTCTTTTATATTATGGTTTTGTCATTACCATAATAGCAGAGCCTCCTATGTTACAGAAAATAAGTAAAGCGATTTCGCCTTTCAATATTTTATACTCATAACAATCAGTTAGATTCATATAATATGTATTCTCATTTCTTTTATTGATTTTATTTTCTTTTCCTTTTGTAAGATTTGATTTGTTTTCTGAAAGAGCTACGTATTTGTGATTTCATGTGCATATATGTTTATTTTTTATATCAAATTCTATAAAGTTATGTACTCACTGAGTATAATTGCATGAATTCTATAGTAATTTAAATTGTATTAATTACTCGTAATGCATGTTAATTATAAGATGTAATAATGTTTTGAAAAGATGTGTCCCGCCGAGTTTGTTGCCGGTCCCATATTGGGATACCCTCCTCCAATTGAGGGGGGATTTAAATCTTCTCGGGGCAGAGGTGTACGGTTGGAGCCGGTAAAGGTTTATTTGACGTTCATAAGCGCATTGTAATATGCCTACTTGAATAAACTATTTTTTATCTTATCTTATCTTTAATAGTGTTAACCTCAGTAGTGCTTCAGATCTAATGGGTTAATTCTTTGGTCACCTCTTACCTTTTTTAAACGACTGCGGTAAAACCAAACCAAAAGTGGTTTATGATTTAACTACATTTTCAACTTTAACAGCATATCTTCGTAGACACACTTCGTTAACACTAATCTAATACCTAAGTAATCAATAGTTCTTTAGGCGACTTCTCTTTATTTGATATTTAGATATGAGCTGCAATTTAACTGATTTTCAAAAGTTTCATTCCAAAGATTAATATTAATAGTTTTTCAAACGTTACACCAGTTTAAAGTAAGTATACTATGAAACTGCGATGTATTGTAGTGAAAACATATCAGCACCGTGTCTCCTGGGCAGCAACCAGTTTCCTCTATTATAAGTTATGACCACGTCTGTAGCGACCGTAATAATTTCGACGTAAAACATAATAATTTGCGTCGACAATCCATCTCCGCACCGCACTTGCCCACAGCGACACTAGCATTGAGCAAAAAACTCTAAATACATACTGTACCGGCCTTTATATGTAATTATACCAGTTTTGCATACACTTTAATTTCTCATAGTTATATAAATTATTTGGTGATGTAGGGAAGGGACTCGCGCACCGAAGGTTCTGCACGTCATATATTTTATTATAAGTTTTGGTTTTATTATTGTTTAAAGCTGCCATCGCTTGACTACTTCCGATTATTTGTATGACTTTTTTGTAAGCAAGATTGCCTTTGTTCTTTTATTTAAAGAACAATCCGATGCATGTAATTCAAAGTGTTAAGTGTCTAATCGGGATATAAATCAAATATTAAGTATGAGTACATTAATCTCAGTAGGTAACTAAGTAGTATTGTAGTTATCAAGATACAGCCATTTAAAGTTTGGACGAAGCATGGCGAACAGACACTAAGCTTAGTGATAGGATTACTGGCCCTTCGGATACGGAACCCTAAAAAAGCAAATTAAGTGCTCCAAATTTGAGTAAGCATTTATAGACCATAAATCTTAGCTCACAAATGGCGGGTATATAACAATGAGGTTGCTTTCTCGCAATCGCATCGTGATGAAACGGAGGCTTTAATCGGCCGTAATTCTCAATAATCATAGTTTAGGCGTTGCGGAATACGAGAGGGGGAGGGGGGATCACGAACCTCAGGCAGATATGATTTAGCTACTAGACGAACTGTATAAGAATAAGCCAAATCTTGGTCTCCACACACGGACGCTTCTTTATACAAATTAAATATTTTAAAAGAGCCCTTTTGTGTGGCAAATCTTAGTTAAACTCTTCATGAGGTAGTTCATGACCTGCGGTAAGGTTCGTTGCGGACATGGCGTATTCTGATACCTTAAATGTGCTAAGTACCTCTGTCTAAATAAGCTATTAAATAAATTATTATTAATATATTAAATTAGCTATTATTTGATTTCAGTATTAAGTGGCATATAAAATTGAAAATTTATTAGTTACCCTAGGTTTTTTTTAATTTGTTTTTGGGTAGAAATAGGTAGGTAGCTTATAAAGTCTTTTTTTAAACAAAGATAAGCATCCGTCTACAATAATACCTATCTAAGAGTGAAAGTGTGAGACTCATCTCAGATCATTAGGTACCTTTTTTTTCAGATCATTAGGTACCTACCAATGTTATCACGACATTGGGACAAATGAAAAATGTTATCATTTGGATTTTGGAAGTGTCGATATTGTGAGTTAAGACAATTAATCCTACACGGAGCAAGGCCAGAGTAAAATAAGTAAGTTGCTTTTGCTTTGTATGAGTATATACATTTCAGTGATTAACGAATTGCGCATAGGAAAAAAATACTAGATATTCATAGTACGCATATCCTCCTTGTTTTTTTTATTTGTGGGGGTTGGTTTGTAACTTCATCTCTTAAGTACCATCTCACCCATGTTAGCTCGTATTCTACAGTCAGCTCCAGGGACGTTAGAGTCAGTAGGGTTAAGTTTGTATGCAGAGTAGGAATCTCAGATCTCTGCAACTGATTGTACTTTTATGCACGTGTCTCATTCAAAATATTTCGCCGCGAGCGTTCTGCATTCAGTACAAATAAAATTATTGATTTATGCTGGTTACGGTCTCCAAAGGTTTAGATCAGAGTGATCGGGTCCTTGCGGTCTATGTTGTTAAAGGGTAAAATTTACTTTCGATCGTTATGTAGTAAAGTAAGTAAGTAAGAACGGAGGAAAGATAGACTACTGTCCTGTATCGTTCGCTTGTCCGCCCACGCTGCGCCCGCGCCGCGCCACGCCGGCCACCCGCGGGCGACAAACCTCATGTGCTCGATGCTCGTGCTAATGGCTCTTTGTCCGATACTTATGGGCCCGCCCGCAACACCCGATACAACTGATGACGGTGGGATTATGTGGGGTACGGACGTGACAACTATTACTGAAATAGGAATCCTGGTACCAACCACCATAGTAACGATAACTGAGAAGTTAAATATTCTTTGGATTTTTTTTTAAGTACCAAGAGGGTCGTCTTGGTACTTAAAAAAAAATCCTTTTTTTTAGGTATTGCAACAAAGTGAAAAGATTATTATCTTTATTCTTATATTTTTATTATCTTTGGTAACGCATTTTAGGGAGGCGTGCTAACCACGATTCTACGATAAGACGATAACTAATCGAGACCTTTACATTCTAAACTTACCTATTTGGTTTTTAATACGCCTGTAAGTAGGTACTTTACTCATTTCAATTAATTTTTAGGAATATAGGTAATAGTTGAATATAGGTAATACAGGAGACAAAATTAAAAAAAAACCATGACATAATTTTTTGGGCTATTTAAAAAAATAACTTGACTCTATAAAATCGTTCGAGGGCTCTGTATTTTTTATAACATGTTGTTATAGCGGCAACAGAGATACATAATCTGTGAAAATTTTATCTGTCTAGCTATCACGGTTCATGAGATACAGCCTGTGACAGATAGACGGACGGACAGACGAACACTGGAGTTTTAGAAATAGGGTCCCGTGTTTACCCTTTAGGTACGGAACCCTAAAAATGACATAGGAACACCAGTCCTCATTTGTCCAATTGGTCGCTTAATTATGTATGTGTCATTATTTCACTAAAGTCATTTATAGATAGTACATTTATAGAGACATTTAAATCCCGACGTAGTTTTAAAATCTAATCACCGCTATAACATTAATTTAGAAACAGTAAATTGAATTTAATAGGAAATGAGACTAAATCTTCAGTAGAGATCGTAACGACATTTCTGTGCCGGAAGTATAGTGCTCATTTCAACCCATTATTGATATAGTTAACTATATCGGGTATAATAAAGATTTCGTGTTTTTCTTTGAGCAATCCGGAGAGTGTACAAAAACCCGAATCTGTTTAATGAAGTTAACGAACCGCACCTGCGCGGGGTTCCCACCTTGGTCCCACCACGCACCGCCCTCGCTTATTTAATTCTTAAACTCGTTTTTATCCAACCCTCTTATAATTTTGACCTCTAAATTCGGTAGTATAACTAAACTCTTTTTTATAAATGAAATATTACAAAATAAGTTGATTATTAATACCTACACAAAAATACGACCAGCTTAAGTAGGCCCGGGACGCTGGTATACGATATTACATAAACATATATCATATCGGTTTCACCAAATTATCAAGTTATTTCATTATTTGAGTTACAATTAAATTAGATGAAATAATCATTTATTTTTCGGAATTTTGTATTTCTATATTGTATTAGTAGCTTTTTACTATTATGTTTAACCTATGTTAGTGATACCTAATATTATATTAACTTATTCTATTACCAGTACACAAATAAATAAATATTATAAATATATGTAATTTGGAACCAAAGCTAACTACACTAATGGACTGCATAATGTTGATAATTTAGTGATAAGAATATCCGCTCCCGAACCGAAACCTGATTGAGTCATAATCCCGACTAAAACCAATAAACACTGCTTTAGGTATTCAAAACGACCGGTCGTGGCTATACCAGCCAAAGGTGGCGGATTACTGACCATTTTTTGTCAACCTATGTCATAATGCGTGTCAACTTCGACAGAGTCTATAAACAAAATAAATAAAAGGTGAGAACTTTGGTGCATTGTGTAACCAAAAGCGCTCATATTACACCTTGGAACGTAACTGGATACTTGTAACTTGTTTAAAGGATATTAAAGCATTTATCGCGCACAATTGGTATTACACTCACGCAACACCAACCAATTTACCCTAAACGACCTGACCTGCCTATATACAGAGCCTGTTGCGTCTAATCCTTTACTGATAGCCAACATTATCGCCGGCAACGGCCAACTTATTAGCTCAGCCCGTTATTTCGAGTGATCATAACATCGTAGCGCATAAAACACGTCGGCCAATATATAATTTGCACAAATCATTGTCCGTCCGTCCGTCTGTCGCAAGGCGCGGCAATTTGTGGCCCACGACGACAACGTTGCGACACTCTCGGCAAATATACGGTTCACAACTAGATCACCTTAATTGAAATGGGAATTCATTTTGTTTATTTTAAACCAAAATATTACAAGTTACCAGAAAATCCAAGCCGCGAGTTAAAATAAAGGGAATTAGGATTTCTACGTTGATAATCTCGGTTAATAACATTTTGATTTTTGCGTATTTAATTTAAAAGAATCGGTACCTTGACCATACTGCCACCAAAATACTGAGTGGTGATCTCAACAATGTACATACACCCAGTTGCATAAGAGCATACCTCCTTTATGAATGAATTGGTATGCATTTTTGCAGCTCACTGTACTGGTAGTGAAGCAATTGAAAAAAAAACATCCTTGACCACACGTACTTACTCATAAGCATTAAGAAGTACGTCACGACAAAATTAAAATATCAAAATAATTGGTTGTCTTTGAAATAGAAATGATAAAGGCATTATACGAGGTAATTTTGAGAGGTCAGAGTCGTGTGTCTTATTACCGTCCGATCATTATAAGTAGCGGCCAGATTATCGGAGGTAATTATCGGTAGACCAATCACAAAATCATTACAGCATCCAATGATTGGGTCCTTGGGAAGTTTCGCGTTAACTTTATTGTACTTAGATGTACATTTTAAAGGGAAATGAGCTGCTATATTGGACTTCGAGCTTTTATTATTTTATTAATTAAGGGTTTGGTGTTGTTATGTTTTCGCTGTAGCGTCGAAATTACCGAGCCGATCTACTTGTTTATATTTGGAAACTAGGTGGCGTGAATAAACAATTTTAACAACCTATATCAAGATCAGTTGTAAATGAAAGCAAAAAAATGATAAAGTATCTTTTTATATTGAAGGCAAAGTGAAAAAATAATCACCGCTTCAGGTGAAACCCGAACTTGCAACCTTTCGGAACACCGGTTCAATCACTACTTAACTATCTCAGCTACCAAAGCTTAACAGAAGCGCGTGGACTTTCCATTCTTTAATTTTCGTTTACACGCTTTGTTTGTTTTCGATATTTACAGGTATAAATATTTCTAAAAATGCTGTGATATAAAAAGAATCGCGTCTGATCCGCTACTTTTGAAGCTGACTGTGACTAGGCAATAGGAAGTATCTACCGTCCATGTTTTTACTTCGCTGTTACCTCCGCCGTCGTTCTATCTATTAAGGACAGGCTACTAAAGTAAATTAACTAAAACTGCACGACGGCATTCCGTAAATGGTCATTATCGCAACTGCTTTCCGTTAGGAAAGTAGTAGTGCAATCTCTATTTATATTTATAAGAAATTAGAAAAAGACGAGTTGCAATTATCTAGGTTCAACTTTCATTGATATTTGAAGTACGTTAGTATCAAACCAAAGGCTGCGTTTTCACTAGATATGAGCGATGATGCGTAGCTAGGAACTAGGGATTTATTAGAATCACTGCATTTACCTTTCCTCGCTCAGCGCAGCTCTAGACGACAATTTTCTATTGTTTCTTAACAATCTCATCCCTCGCTACTCTTGCTACGCATTCTCCCAGATCTCTGGTGGAAATGCAGCCTAAGACTTGCTTATCAATTTCAATGATGTACCTAGTTAAATGAATTACATTTACATATAATGTGCAGCTGGGTGTACAACATAAAATGGGATTAGGGTAAACTATACGAGTAGGTAAATGCTATAGATTCTTAACGGTGTCGGTCGAGGCAGCAATATTTGCGACGGTTAATCCGAAGCCTCGAGAAATCCCGCCCGGCGACCATAAATACAGCCGAGATACTTCATAAAACCGAATTAATTATATTTACGACGTGCACTTCCCTTCAAGTATCATTTCATTAACTTTATTTTCCATATTCATAAACAAAGTGCAGGTTAATCACGAGATTGCAGCTGTAAGGCTGTATCAATCGACGTGGCTCTTAACTTTATAACTATAATTATATTGTTGTGTTCGTTAGGACGAGTTCCGTGTGGTGTAATTAGGTCGACAAAAAAGGACCTCCCATCGCCTCGGTAATAATGATGTGGTCGATTTTGTGACATTACGTTAATTGCTAATGAGTGGAATTTGTGATTACATGTGTTAAACGATTTAATATGATTAAACGTAATCAGGAATTGCGTGAAAATTGCACATAAAATATGGCGGATTACAAGCCACCTTTTATTTCATGTTATGAATACATAAATGTATCTCTGAATAAATTTTATTCGAATTGCACTTGCAAATAAAATCGTCTGGGTATCAACTACACCTAGTGGGTAGGCATCTTTAAAAGATTAAACTATTAAACATGACACAATTTTACTTTCTGACATACAGACTGTGAAATAAATTTCGCGATTTGGCATTTGGCTAAAGCAATAAGTCTTTATAATTATTTTGTTAAATTAGGTTTAAATAACATTTACTTTAAAGAGGAGTCATATATGTTACTATGATTGACATTATTTTGACATTGATTTCTATAGGTAGGTACACCAGCTTCGATATTTAAGAGCCAACAGGAGTGGTCATTTCTCCATACAAACGTACTCCTCGTTTTCCTCCGTGGTTTTTGAAGCTATAGCAATGATTTTTTCAACACGGATTAATATTGTCAATATCTGTGTCGGACCGTTTTGCTTTTTTTGATATTTTTGTTTTTTAAGGCGCTAGAGCCCTTCAAAAATGGCCAAAATGGCCTAATTGACTATGCCGCAATGAGAGGTGTGGCATTCAAAACTGATATCAATTAGCCAAAAAAGCAAAACGGTCCGACACAGATAATTACATAATCATTTAGATTTCCAAATTTGGTTACGATTAGTTAAGTTTTGGAGGAGGAAACAGAGGAGTACGATTTTTGAGATTTTTACGCAGGATTTTTCGCCTTGTCCTTATCGCACTACTTTTAGGTGCCGCTTCAGTTAGCGAGACGGGTATATTTACCTAAAATATTTAAAACTCAGCTCCTGTTTCGTCTTAATTAATCACTAGCAGTGGCCCATTTTGCCCCCAAAACAGGGCTATGACAATAACATCCAGGCTTTGTATCTACTGATTCTTTGTTATTTTTTCTTCGTGAGTTTGATAATCGTTGGTGACAATACAAGGACTCCTTGCGGATACGATAAAATTTGATCATTATTGCGGATGACTTGGCCTGACAATTCAGGAACATAACATTTAATACCAAAATGATTAAAGTCAGTGCGTACCGCCCGCACACATTAACAAATACATTAGAGTAAGGAGGCACAGATGTATTAATTATACTGGTATTATTCTATTCGTTACGATATATTTAAACAAACATGAGAGCCACCAGAGAGGTATATATTTACAGATCTCACTTTGTATTTATTTACAATATTTCTTAGTTTTAACCGCTGGCATATGTCGACGTGCCTAACTTTTTTAGACGCGAGGCGTTAATGGCTGCCATGTTTTTATAATGATATTACACGTAATCTACCACGCATCAAAAACATTTAATGAAACTCATAAACAAGTGAAGCGGTTGTTAAAATTTATCATGCAGATAACCATCTAGCCGCGCCCGAGCACCGTTACACACAAAATTAACAAAATGTACCAACCAGAAGCTGCGATAACTACTCTTATTTATATTAAAGAATGTCTTAACTCGCGTACTGTTTCCAATAATTACAATCTGTTTCGTAATAATTACAGTCTTTTGTTCGAGGTCACAATTTACCGAAAACTTATAAAAAGCGTATTAATATCCTGCGCCCGCGGCTGCCTGCGCCCCGCCCGCTCGTTTAACGCCTCTACTCCCGATTTAATTCGACGATTATCGCCTCAACAAACCAACTAGAACGACCGTCCCGCACGTGAGAAACCGCCTTTATAACCGTCGCTCAAACACCAAGCTAACCGCAATGAAGGTTTATTTGAATCCGACGATTACGTGATTTCTCTAACTCTATAAAAAAAGTTTAAAGTTACACGAAAATCGACTTTAATCTTTTCTAAGAAGGGTCATAAGGACCGCAAAGAGATCGTCGGTAAGCTATCGGTCGTTGCCCTCGTCAAGCGCGAGTTGGCTAATTGATGTTAATGGGTTAATTTTTACGAGGAGTTCTCGAGAAGTGTCGCCGTGAGAACCACAACTAGATCACTATCGCACTTATGAAATGTTACGGTCAGATTTCTTTTCTAACACGTCGTTAGTATTTATGTCAGTCAATAATCTAGACACTGGTGTGAGAATATAACGCTTGTGTCATGAGACGGAGCAAAGGTGGATAAATAATAATTAGACTATCCATCTCCATACAAAAGACTAGACTATTTCATTGTACGATGTTATTTATAAAAATAAACTCTTTGTCGTTGATATTAGACTTACGAAGTCATTTTATAAAAATATAGAGTTTTTATTATTAACTCGTCTCTATTTAATATTACAACAAAGTATCAGGTCAAAGAAGTTAATCGTAACGCTATTCGTCGAAGTCTACTTTCAATATCTTATGCGTTGCAGTAGATCTGTCGATTCAGTTTCTGATGAATTTACTCTAATAACGTAGGTTTTCGTAAGCGGGTCTAGCCATAGATCACTCAAATGCCAAGCAAGTAGCAACAAATCAACGGTGGAGGTACCTACTAAATAGAAGGTTTTCCACAAATATCGTGACCGGGGTCCCGAGGCGCGCACGTACGTTTCCTGGGGCGGTTAGTGATGAGACACGGTTCCCGGGATTCTGTTAGGGTATTTACTAATAGTAGCTGGGAATCTTTTTGAAACATTTGACCATGCTGTACAAAACGAAACAAAGTATGAATTTGCCTTGTAAATATAAATCTATACTTAATTAATTTTCTTTGGTTACCTATTTTTATTGTTCTGGATGATGCTTGATGTTATAATCAGAAATACTGCTTTCATTCATGCTGTAGATACCTAATTTTAGGTGCAAGGAGGAAACTCAGCAGAAATGCAATTTTTTTGGGAAAACCATTACATATTTTACTGTACAATAAAGTAGGTACGATAGGTATATATTTATAATCGTGTCTTTATCTTTGTATGTAATGTTATACAATAAATCATATGGAACGTGGAGTTCACAAACCAATATTCCAAAATTATATTTACAGGACTATACATTGAGTATGACGTCGTGTAAATATTATATTCTTGGAACGTTAGTTTGTAAAGATGTTTGTGAACTCTGTCGTACAGGTAGGTAGGCACCAATGCGCTGTCGTTATGGTATAAATACTCTTGATGGTTTTAATAGCCATAAAACGGCGCATGTATCTTATGGGGTTGTGCTAATCTAAACTCCCCAAAACCCTCAATAGAAATGTAACTGCCGGGACTTTACGTAGACATCACTAAAGCCCGGCGAACACGCCTGGGCGGTCCCGGCGTGATGGATGCGCGTGCGCGTAATTGACAGCGACATGCGCGCGCGCCGCCGCCGCCCAACGCAGGGCAACCCTTAATTGAACGGTTTAATTGCATTCATTTATAATTGCGATTCCGGGATATTAATGGCATTTCGTTTTAGGTTAATGCCCACTGCATTTAAAAGTCGTCGTGTCTGTTAAATATGGGGTGTAATAAAACGGAGCAACTGCTGCTGCAAAAGGGTACCTAGTTATATATTGTGGCATAGACTTTGCTCATTTCATGAAATGCCATTGTAGAATTGATCACTTGATGATATGGTTAGGTAAGGTTTGACTTTTTAATAATGTGGCCAACCGATCATTTCATAAAGTGATTGCCATATCATGAAATTACCAATTCTAAATTCTGTCTATGACTTATACCGTAGACCGGGGTGACTTTGGAAAATTTGGGGTTACTTTGATAGATTTAAAACGGCCATAGAAATACCATTATTCATTATTTACTGAAAATGTTCCTGTAACTAGTTAGATTACTATATATTCATATTCACCTACTGTAAAAAATCTGGCATAAATATATAACTTATTATGGCTTAAAAACTAGAATTTTAAAGTCACCCCTGCATTTGAAAGTCACCCCGGTCAATGGTACATAAAACACGTTTGGGACACATTATTGTTAACATGGTGACAGTTAGCTTCAGGCAATTTGTGTTATTTATAGGTAAGAGGGTACATAGTTATCTGAAATTTCACGTATAAAGTCTTTCATGAACAGTAGCAAAATTTTAGATCCACCTCTTTTGCTTTTGCGTAGCCGATGTGCATTGAAAATAGTTGCAAAGTCGTGACCGCTACACTTAACTTTCAAACGCATTCCAAAAGCACCTCAGGAGTCTCGAGACACATACTTTCAAGAGCACTCGCATTTCTACGCTACTTCGTAGGGAAGACTTTTATGGTCAAATCCATTTGAAATGCAAACATTTTAACTGCGGGCTTAGTTGAAAATTATGTTGTCGTTAAGAGCAATGAGTGGTTTTCTTAGTAGCTTAGTGTGGTAGTTATTAACTAGGCACAGTAAAATTCCTTTTTAGCTACTTTTTGGAATTACCTATAGTCATTTTGGAATTATTTATAGTCAGAATTACAGGTTTGTCTGGTGGAGAAATCTAACTGTTAATATTAGAGTCAGGCACAGATCTGTTTGCAGATTGATCCACCAGAGCCGCCTGTCAGACAGATCAGACACACACATCTGTACAGATATTCCTAGGTAAAGATACGTATAATTTTGGCTTTTCTACTTCCTCAAATAATACTCATGGGGAAAAACAAATAAATATAGCTCTCTGATACTCTTCAAGCTAGTGGCTGGTGAGGTGATGGCTAACTGATCCTCTTAAACTTTATTATAAGTATACATTTTTTTATGCTCTATTCAGCACAACTGAGGTTCGCACCCACCTTTGTGGTCTTCGACCACTACACATATAAAAATGTAGAAAAGTATTCTAATCACCGTATATACTACTCGAAGTAGACTTTTAAGCGTAAGCTCAAACAGTATCTATTAACAATCCAAAAGCAGGGAAATACCTTAAGCCCCCAAGTCCGTTTGTTTTAAAATTAGATATAATTTGTACCCAAACTTACATAAAAAAATATGTTATATAAATTAAGTCATAAATGTTTTCACCATTTTTCTATAGTAGTATTATTTTACTGTCATTTTTCTCACTGGTGGTTGATCATACCGTGAGTCTGTGCGCGCACTGCTAGGTTCCGGCAGAATACCAGCGCTGTGGCAGCAATGCTGCAGCACATGCTGAGTCGGCGCCTTTTCGCGACTACACAGTCGTGACAAAAAAAAACCTGGTATGTAGTTAGTAATTAGTTTAGTATACTACAAGTTCAATTTTTTTTGTCACGATAATGTTTTTAAATAAAGTTTTTATCTATCTATCTATCTACTAGTAGCACTTATACTGGAGTCAGTTATGTAACGCTGCCATACATGACCCAAAAAATTTTTATTAAGCTATGAGCTTCATCACATCTGATATTTGAGTAATTCTAAGCATTTCTAGCCTGAAGTGGGGGGGAGGGTGGGGTACAAAGACGGCCGCCATCCGTCATCTTTAAAAAAAATCTACTCTGATCCTGGTGGGTACTAGGGCAAGTTTGGTATCATTTTCGTATAAACCAAAGACGTAGAATTCATTGCTGATATTTGTTTTTTCAATTTCATAGTAATTTTACAAGAAAAACGTAAAAAGGTGAAAAATTTGGTTGGAGATTTTTGCTACGCGGAGCCGAAACTACAAAAGATAGAAAGTTGAAATTTGCACACTAGATTACATTTATAAAGTGTACAAGAGATAAGAAGCGATTTTGAGAGATTCAACCCCTAAGGGGGTTAAAAAGGGGATGAAAGTTTGTATGGGGTTCAAGTTTTATTTTAAGCTAGGAATTTGAAACTTCGTAAAACGATATATTATTAAAATACAAGAAAACTAATTTCAGCGTTTTTGAAAATTCATCCCCTAAGGTGGTGAAAAAGGAGTTGAAAGTTTGTATGGATATCAAAAAAATTTTCGAACGCGGGACTTGAATCTTTGTATTTGGGGATATTATTAAAAGACAGGAAAAGTAATTTCAGCGTTTTGTAAAATTCATCCCCTAACAGGGTTAAAAAGGGGTTGAAAGTTTGAATCCATTACAAATCCGAGTAGACACACATTTCTTATTGCCTCCCAGGCTTGAAATGCTTAGAATTACTCAAGGAACATATGTGATGAAGCTCATAGCTTAATAAAAAATTTTTGGGTCAACTTTATAACTGCTTCCGCTATTAGTATGAGAGAGAGAAACTTCTTAAAAAGTATACTTAGGTATCGCGATGACATAAATAAACTAAACCACATAGATCCTGTACCGATCAAAAGCTCAATGTCGATCGTGAATGACAATCGCAACACCTTGAGAAATGCAACGATCTACGATTCAATCAGCGCCGGTTCCCGCGGTATCGCACCTGCGCCTGCCGTGTTCTGCTGCGCGGGCGCAAGCTCGACAACCTAGTTTAACCAGCGTAACATGGCCGCATGACCCGTGAGAGGATTTTTCTAAAAATTACTTTTAGTATTTTCTTACCTACCTAATAATTGTTATTTTAGTAATTGAAATATTATTATTTCAATTTTATAAAAAAATTGAATTGGTAAATTAAAGTGAATTTTATGTTATTTCCGACACACAATCTGTGGGAAAGAGAGTTTCTAATAATGAAAATGGAATTAATGGGACATTTTTTCTTTTACTATAATGGAAAACTATTAGATAGAAAAAATTTGAGCTCAATTCTGAGTGAAATTAATATAATAATTGCAGAAAACTTTGCAACAAAGAGAGGTTGCTAAAGAGGGGGGCATGTTTCGCGCGGCGTGCCATATCTTTTGTTCCCTTCTAATTTCCTAGCCTTGATACCCCTTCTTATACTGGTTTACTTGGTCTCGCGATTGGAATAACACTTGCCAACGCGCGAACAACGCGCATTATTCAAATTAGCCGCACGCACCGACCGCGCATAAATATTGTGAGCGAGCGACTTGTATAATTACTGCTGCAGTCTGATCGAGGCTGTTCACCAAGCTTCCTAATCTTTCCAGATCAATAAAGATCTTCATTGCCATCATTTTAGCCTCCTTTGCCCACTGCTGCTGAGCGCAGCTCTCTCTTATCTCGGTACCTGCTGGGCTAGTCTCGTCGTCCACCCGAAAACGGCCACCAATCCGTTAACATTTTTGGGCCACCTGCCATCACTCTGCCTGGCAACATGTCATATGATGACGTTACCCGCGGCTCGCACCTTAATACGGCATCGGATATTGACGTTCCTTCCTAGGTGTTGAAGTTTGATGCCAAGCATGGTGCAGATAAGGATATATCCACTAAAGAATCAATCTAGATATAAACCAGGAACTCAGAAGAATGCAGTGTTTAATACCTACAGACATTCACCATCTTAGTTTTCAGCTGGGTATGTTGCCAGGAGTGAGTAGTTTTGGCTCAATTTGTAGTCCAACGTAAATATAGGTACTGACAATTCCATAAGCACAAGACGGTTGGAAAGAGAATTGAACGTGTACTGACTATAAAGCATATCTAGTCTACTACAAGTTGCTCAAATCGAAAACGAAGAAGATGAGCGGTTATGCATATTAGTCATTAGGTACCAAAGAAGAGATCAATTTATACTAGTGATGAGCCAGAAATAGGCGAAGTTTTGCGAGTAGACGCCGCACAGGCGTGTAAATCAGCGCACAGCGGGACCCGGGAGCGGCCGCTTCCTTATCTATTATGTGTGATAGCGATTTATAGGATCAAGCGCAGGTGGAGCTGCGAGCGCTGCGTGACGGAGCCCCGGAAGGAGCCAATCGTCCTTTCTCAACTTCGTCAACTCAGCTAGGTATTATTTATTAGAATGATGTGTACGTTTCTTCAAGCAAAAACGTCACTTTTGACACCTGGCATATCTACTCGTAATCCATATTGTATTTCGACCAAATATTTGACGTATCTTAAAGTTCCAATCGGGCCGTTAGTATGAGATCACATTCTGTGATGTCACAACGAAAACAACTAATTTTATCGACTTTCTGTTGATTTCAGGATTATTCAGGATCACATTTAGTGTTTACTTATGCATTTTGGGTTGCTGTTCCCTATTGGCGTTTATCGCGTATCACAGCTAGGGCAGTTCTAGACCATTTTTAATTAGGTTCAGAACTCGCGTTGTGGTAAACGTATGTGTAAGAACACTTTGCAAACCGCGGTGTTGATTGAATTTTAACCTTTTCGTCGCCACGTCATTAACGTCAATGAAGTAATAAAGTGTCATCAACGCCATGTCAAAAATTGCATGTAAACAAACCTGACCAAAACCACGACTTGATTAAAAGTCGTGGCGTGTGAGGCACGAAATGTACTGACTTTATATCAAGTCAATGGCGGCGAAAAGGTTAAAGGATTGTTGGCAGAGGCTGGATAGGAACAATCGAAATTAAAGCAACATGAAGGAGATAACTATATACATAACTTATGGTCTTATGCCTTTTATCATTAGAACTTTTAGAGAGAAATGCACAGATTTTGGCTGTAGATTGATTGTACAGAATTTAGGATCAATACATAATTCATTAACCTAGTCCTTAATAGGTATATAAGTATTACTAGAACATGAATCATGTAAACCTGCATATGGCTAGGTTCTTCAAATAATATGCTTTATACAGTCTTTAACATATCATTACTTGGTTGGTACGCATTTTGACCTGGGATGGCGTAACATTTTCGTGCTGCAAGTATGTAAGGTTAAATTGCAATAATTTCGTCATCGCCGCAGAATGTATGTTGTATCGCATCGCTATCTACATCGCCACACGAAATGAAGCAAGCGCCCAGAAATATCTCCCAATAAATCCTTGCTGGCCGTATTGTGCAGCCGATCTATTTACCAAACGTTTTGTATTCGTCCTTTAGCTAGTTTCTAGTATAGTTAATTTGGTATAAAATTCGTCGTTGATTGTCGACGCCATTTAATAAAACGAATTAATTATAATTCCGAATTTTGGTTTGAAAAGAGTCTGGAGTTTTGTCTTTTAATTGCCTCCTTGTTTGTTATATTATGAGTCAAACTGGCAACTTAAATACTGTGACAGAGTTTAAAATAATAAATTCATTATTGTCGTATATAAAAAATAATGTTGTTGTTGTTAAGAAATAATAAGGTTTTCAAGATGTCTAAATAATTAATGGGAAAAATGCCTCGGATAAGATCCGCAGTAAAACATTGGACTATTGGAGTGCAAGGGTCCTCTTGTTACTCTAACCTGGTTAATGGGAACTTGATAGGATATTGAAAAGATAAAACCAAATATATGACATGCAATTTAATACAATTCGCTAACTACTACAATGCACTCCGCTTTAGGGCGGGCGCTGCTCAGAATACAATCGGTTTCTCTAAACTGTCGGCGGTTATGGGATGACACTATAGTAAACCTTAATCTACGATCGCGAGAGGGACGAGACGCGGGGTTTTGGCCAAAACCTGGGATAAAAGTCTAGTGCACTCACGGGTACCGAACGTAGCTATCATCCACAGGCCCGCTGGTATTTAACGCAGCAGGCGGATCGCTGACGGTGGGCGGCGGGCGTTCCTCAAGCTCCGGCTTTGGCAAGCCCGGGCGAGAACAACCCGCGGCGCTCAGGAGTTCCACAAGAAGGACCCGCGCGATGAGACCTTGGGGTCGTCGGACCGCGGCAAGGCTGTCCGACACACGGCTCGCGGGTCAAGGCCGTGCCCTACGGCTTGATGGTGGCGCCAACGTGTCGCGCCTCGGAGTCGACAGGCCACGCAAGTGAAGGGGAGGCCTGTGTGAAGCACCTCGGGATCGCCAGGCGGCACGCAGTCCACAGGCCTTGGAAACTGCGCCCTGCGGTGAAAACCAGCGTCCCCACGACGCTCAGCACATCAGGGAGCGCGCAACGGCGCTCGGAGCAACACGACCGTCGGCCATGCTTGCGCTCGCCGGCGGCACGGAAAGCACTCGGTGGGCTACGCCCTTTTCGCGCACAACACACACACACACGGCGCACTTTACATATATCCCAATCTTCCACCGGCCAGGGCAGGCGGCGGAAGGGGGCGAGGCGGTCTATTTCGATATTCAATTAGGAACTGTCTAAATGCTAGCGTGCCCCAGTACCAACTCCCCATCCATTGTCGATTCTCTCAAAATCCCCAGCCCTCCGTTTCGATCCATATCGACGCATCAAACGTCAAACCAACTTAAACCTTTTCCAAATCATATGACTCTCGAAAAAATATCAATGCTCATTAATACTTGTAATATTTTAAGTGGTTAATAATAATTACTAATAATTATATTTTTATCGTACGTTTCCTACCTTGTTTCATTCAGAATACCTTCTTTCCGATGCGGTAACTAAACGCATAGCCTACTCTCTGACAGTTCTCCTGTCAAAATTTCAACCTTTTGGCACCTTCATATTCACTATTTATGTTTCATAAAACTTCCGAAAATGATTCTAGAATACTAATTAAATTAGGATGTGACCTATTTGAGCAGTTGGGGTAGACCAGGGGGATCATTTTGATATGCATGAAGCCAGGTTTGGTTCGACAACCTCCGCGCAATCTGGGTGACAAGTTCCGTTCAAGTGGCATACTCTTTAGACTTGTTTCTTCGAAACCAGTTAACCAGGAGGCAGGATATGCTAAACAACCTACAGCTGAGAAGGTACATTATAGTTTTACATAAGTGTCATACTCTGGTGTATGTTATTTTGTTGGAAATGCGACAGTCATGTTGTACCGGTTATCTTGTATGGAAAAGCATGTATTTATCCTAGGCAAATATGTAGCATCGCTACATTATATAGAAAGTAATAAAAATATCTCTATGACCGTAACATTTTGCATAATGCATATGAAAACTGCTTTGTTGACGATCATGAGCCTTGGCGTTGTGTCGCCTGTTACCTGTCGCTATGCCGGAAATGTTATGGTCAACAAATCTTTTTAGTTAACAACATGCCTGGGGTGTTTCGTTTACGTGAACGAGATTCGCGACAACGTTACTAAGTAAGTAGTACTTACTTATTCTGGTTTCTGGTAAAAATTATTGGGTTTACTTTGTGAATGCGGGCTCAGTATGGAGCGAGCGCAAACCGATTGTATCGGCCCCTCGCGATATGATACGATACCTCCGATACTTGTAATGGCGAGTAAACTGTTTGGAAATTACGTTGGCACTGATAAGTTGCGCGAATAAGACGTAACGACCCCTCATTGTGGGAAAGATCGACTCTTATAGTGGGAGGGGGTCCAGCGGCGGGAGCTGCCACTTTATTGCTTTTAATGGCACGCTCCATCTTCCATGCTGGCTGCTGGGATAAACATTTGTAATCCGCTGCTCTAGATAAACTATATTTTGATCACAGAAGTATGTAGAATATACTGCTCGTACGGCTACATAGACATATTTTTTTTATTACATAGTCCCGACCACTATTATCATTTTCGTGTTTACTTATGCATTTTATTCAATATGGGAGTGGCAAACCTTGATAGACTAGTTCCCTGTCTGACTGCGTGCAACGGATATTTTAGAGATAGTAGTGTAAGTTACATAAGACATATATTACGCTTAAGGATAAAGAACTCGAGGCATTTTTTCCATAAGCTAACAGCATTATAAATTGCCGTCATACTAAAGCTGAACTTATTCAGTCCAAACAAAACGGATCTAAAGCTTTCAAAACTATTTCTGGACTAAAATAGAAACGCGATCTTTTCATTTCATTCAGCGTTAATCCCCATTGAGTCGCCATAATCTTCTCACAAACTAACTCATAAGTCATGTGGCATAGTGATAACTCTGTCCCTTTGTTCTCACTGCTTGCGTTTGCGCAGCTGATCCAGTTTTTCGAAATAACCAGTATAGCATGACCTAAGGAACCTTAATAATAGAGAGCGCCCTAAAACTGGCTCACACTAGATCTGAGTTAGCATGGCAAGTAGTTGGAATAACGCCCTGATCCGCGCTTTGTCCGCAAGCGACGACGCGCTGCCGAGAGGCGTGAAGTGCATAAATCCTGGCCTGTTGCTATTCGAATCGCATACCAAGCAAGCACCATGCACTAAACGTGACCTGTAATCCGTAGAAACTACGTGTAATCAAAGACTTTATTTGCGAATGTCTAAGGCTCTGTAGGCAATGCGAAGAATGTTGCGTGAACAGGACGTCTCCTCAGGAAACGGCTCCCACACTAAATTGAATTAACTTCATATGAATCCTGCCATATACGTGCGAAGAAATTATGACAGGTGCCGACGGGTTTCTTTGTATGTTTTTACGTGGGACCGAGAATGAGGCTGGTGAAATGTTTTACTGCGCCGCTGTTCGAATGGCTCATATTTACTTGGCACTTGATGTTATTGTCGTGGTAATGGAGAGTTCTTATCCTTATATTACATTGCGATATATATGTCGGAGCCTGACACCAGAAAGACTTATTTCAGCGTTATAGTTCATTATTTTAGACGCCTGTATAAAATCGATTAGCAATGTTGAGCTACGTATTATTTGGTTGTAATGAAATAAATAAAGTTGTGTAGAGAGTAACGCCGTCTGTTGGCGCATTGTTGAAATAAAGTTGCGTAGAGATTAACGCCATCTATTGGCGTGTTGTTGAACTAAGATGACAGGTAGAAGGCTTTGGAACGTCGAGAGGTTTTTCTCGAGTGAGCGTAGGCACGAGTGGCATTTTTATCGGTATGTTGGTAGACTGGTCGAGCAGGTTTGCCAACTTGACTTGAAGCGGGAGCAGGGTGGCTCCGCCGCTGGTAGTTCTTCTTGATCGGACCGCGCTAGAGATCGGACGTACTCGTTAGCCAACCTCGTGCCTAACTCGCTACGTTCCTGAAGGCTTATACCTGAAGGATTATTCTGATAGCTTATAGAATCTAGCGTTCTTTAACCATTTAGCTAAGTGTTTTATTTCAAGTGTTATTTTGGTTTCTTATGTTTCATTAGTAGCTTACTTTTGTGAAATAAAGAAAGGATGTGTTATGTGTTGTTTTAACTTGTTTTGAAAATATTTGTCCCTCTGAGTTTGTTGCCGGTCCCATATCAAAATCTTCTTAGGTCAGATGTCTAGGGTTGTAGCCGGCCTAGTTTGACTTGAATAAAGATTTTAACGGTTTCATGTGATCTTTTTATTTTGAAAGTAATCCGTTAACATCCTTAAAGAAATTAGTTATTTTTATTATTTAGTACTGAAATATAGTAGGCACTAGTATGGTTAACGAGTCCGAATGTTTATTTCATGCACTGGTAGCAATGGTAGGTACTGGTTTAGCTGTGAAGTAATACATCGAGATACTACCCTACGCGCCCACCGCCTTTAAGACCGTCGGTATCCGACATCAGCAAGTGGGATGTCAAGGAATTATGAATTGCTTACACAGCCACCTGGGAGCGTTGTGTATTTCTGGTGACCTACATTCCATAATCTGGACACGTGGTAATGGTAAGCTCACGTGTCTAACCTTGATTGAAAGGTGAGTGTAATTCATTGTTATTTGGTGAGAATTATTGTGAAATTGTGAATTATGATTGAGGCCGTCTAGCATAACGGTTGTTACGTGACGTCATCTCTGGGATCGTTACGTTTCTTTGTAATTAATTTTTGTAATCCATTTAAATCGAAGCGATCTTGAGTTATTTTGATTTGAAATCCATCTTGTTAATTACAATCAAATATCGGCTATCACGACGTGATATTATTTTATCGCTCATTTGTGAATCTACCCTCAATAATTGATTTTTTTATGAAGATACAATTAATTTTTATAATCCATTGAAATCTAAGTGATCTTGGATTATTTTGATGTGAAATCCATATTGTTAATTAAAACCAAATATTGGCTGTCGCGAAGTGATATTATTTCATCGCTCACTTGTGCATCTACCCTCAAAAATTTATTTTTTTCATAAAAATACAATGCACCGTTAGAAATTGATCCTGCTGATTTGCCAATCCATAGGATTATGTAATCCTTAGTATGTAACGTTTAGTAATTATTAAAATTGCGACAAATTATTGCCCGTAATGCCGTGATAGATCAGAAATCGTGCATACTATGGAAACATGAGCTACGCATATGAAAATTAATGTTACAGTGTCCTGCAGCCAGAGCTGAGCCAACTTACAGACACCATTACTTGCCTGTGACACAGAAGCAGCTGTGGAGTATCATCTGTGCTGGAGATTTGGAAATAAAAGGACAGGTTTCGTTCCAATTGTTTATTAGTGAATTTTATTTTGAGTGTAATGGCGAAGCATAACAGTCTAACGTAACAAATTAGCTGTCACTTTTTGTATTGGCCCATTTTACAGTGTTACTTATTTTTGGAACACGTTTGTTTTTTCATAGAATGAAATAAAACGCACTCATTGAAGTTTAAATGATAATCTGAGATTTTTAAAAGTAGCAACATGTCTTTTGTGTCCGCTACTAGGGCACATTCAGAAAAACTGAAGTTTAACCTGCATACATGATAAACCTGATACCGTGCAAATGATGATTTCAGTAATAGCCAGCTATGTTGAACCACATCGTGCATCTCGCCATCTGCCGCAGAAACGGCAACTGCAAGTCGGAAAGAATCAGCCTCCGTGCTTGGGTCGGACTTCACCACCACCACCTTTGACTTGGTCGCGTGCATCATGCTTTATTAATCTGGTGAGCAGTTCCCATTTCGTTGGGATTATTTTGAGATGTTTTACTTCTGTATAGAAGTGTTGACTGAGTTTCTGTTGTTAAAAGCTAAAGTAGAAAGCGACTTTAAGTGATTTTATCAGTAATGTTCAGTTTCAGTTGATCAGTTGACGCTGATAGTACCAATGGTTCTGAGTAACATGATTTAAAGACCCGTTTTTATTTTCTTTTTGGAATTCACTCTTAACTTTGTTTTTGCTTTCGACGGACTGAAAGCTTGTACTTTCGAAGGACTGAAAGTACGCCCGATGGACTGGGCACTACTGTTTTGCTTTCGATGGACTGAAGGCAAGCCCGATGGACTGGGCACTACTGTTTTGCTTTCGATGGACTGAAGGCAAGCCCGATGGACTGGGCAATACTGTTTTGCTTTCGATGGACTGAAGGCACGCCCGATGGACTGGGCACTACTGTTTTGCTTTCGATGGACTGAAGGCACGCCCGATGGACTGGGCACTACTGTTTTGCTTTAGATGGACTGGGTATTGTTTAGTGACCGCATCAGAAGTGCCGGAGCATGTAAGAGGTGCAAGTGGTCTGCTTTTTATGTGCAGAATGCTCTTTGCGAGGAGTAGCACTTACGCGGCTGAGATGGTTACTTCTGACGAGGGTCTGGTATCCGCCGAAGGACTGGCAATGCACCGAAAGACTGGTGTTGTTTTGTTAAAAATGAATTCCCGTTGATGTACTGTGTTCATATGAGGATATGAGTAAAATTGGCATTATTAAGTCAGTGTGCTATTTATTTTGAGATGTCCTATAATGGTTATTATCACATATGACCAAAGATTTTTTTTTATACCAGATAATTTTCCCGTAAATTGATATTGATGACAATAGTAGTGATACTGTCGAGCAATGAATTAGAGCTGTTGTGATTTGTGTTTTTGATGTCTGAGATTGTTCTGTTTTCACGTAAATTTGAGAGTATCCGCCAGATGGAGGCGATGATTATTGGAGTGTATCCGCTAGATAGCGGCGATGATTACTGATGATTATTTGTTATTTAGTCGTTGCTCGATGGACTATATTTGACTAGAGAATTGAGGATTGTTAAAGTAATTTTGAACAATTATTTTTTTTCTGGTTTGATTGATAAGTTTGATTTTAATAGTAATTTGAGTGAGACCGAAATTGTGGGTCAGGAATGACCGAGCGATGAGATACTGTGCTGAGTATTTTGTTACAGAATCAAATGCATACACCCACACACGAGGACGTGTGTAGCGCAGGACGGCCGTGTCGGAGCCTGACACCAGAAAGACTTATTTCAGCGTTATAGTTCATTATTTTAGACGCCTGTATAAAATCGATTAGCAATGTTGAGCTACGTATTATTTGGTTGTAATGAAATAAATAAAGTTGTGTAGAGAGTAACGCCGTCTGTTGGCGCATTGTTGAAATAAAGTTGCGTAGAGATTAACGCCATCTATTGGCGTGTTGTTGAACTAAGATGACAGGTAGAAGGCTTTGGAACGTCGAGAGGTTTTTCTCGAGTGAGCGTAGGCACGAGTGGCATTTTTATCGGTATGTTGGTAGACTGGTCGAGCAGGTTTGCCAACTTGACTTGAAGCGGGAGCAGGGTGGCTCCGCCGCTGGTAGTTCTTCTTGATCGGACCGCGCTAGAGATCGGACGTACTCGTTAGCCAACCTCGTGCCTAACTCGCTACGTTCCTGAAGGCTTATACCTGAAGGATTATTCTGATAGCTTATAGAATCTAGCGTTCTTTAACCATTTAGCTAAGTGTTTTATTTCAAGTGTTATTTTGGTTTCTTATGTTTCATTAGTAGCTTACTTTTGTGAAATAAAGAAAGGATGTGTTATGTGTTGTTTTAACTTGTTTTGAAAATATTTGTCCCTCTGAGTTTGTTGCCGGTCCCATATCAAAATCTTCTTAGGTCAGATGTCTAGGGTTGTAGCCGGCCTAGTTTGACTTGAATAAAGATTTTAACGGTTTCATGTGATCTTTTTATTTTGAAAGTAATCCGTTAACATCCTTAAAGAAATTAGTTATTTTTATTATTTAGTACTGAAATATAGTAGCGGGAGGTCGCGGGTTCAAACCCCGGCTCGTACCAATGAGTTTTCCGGAACTTATGTACGAAATATCATTTGATATTTACCAGTCGCTTTTCGGTGAAGGAAAACATCGTGAGGAAACCTGCATACATCTGCGAAGAAATTCAAAGGTGTATGTGAAGTCCCCAATCCGCATTGGGCTAGCGTGGGGACTATAGCCCAAGCCCTCTCGCGCTCGAGAGGAGGCCTGTGCCCAGCAGTGGGACGTATATAGGCTGAGATGATGATGATGATGAAATATAGTAGGCACTAGTATGGTTAACGAGTCCGAATGTTTATTTCATGCACTGGTAGCAATGGTAGGTACTGGTTTAGCTGTGAAGTAATACATCGAGATACTACCCCACGCGCCCACCGCCTTTAAGACCGTCGGTATCCGACATATATATTTTTAAAAATATTCATACATCTTCAAATCTTTTGTCTACTACTATAATTAAAATAATGCTTGCACCTATTAAATTTTTGTATCTAAATGAACTAGGTACAAACAATTGTTGGAAACATTGTTTCCAAAATGACCTTAAGCATCATAATTCATAAGATAAACAAAATATGAGTCCAAATCTAACAAAACGAATATTAAAATAATTACAACTCACCATGGTGCCATGAGAAATCGTGATCCAATTTTAAGTGATATTTACAACTACGGCGTTGGTGGCATTACCTAAACTACCTAAAGCATCTTGCCTTTCAACGATATGGCCACCCGTTGTTTCTTAAATACCAACTTTTTATATGGTTTCAGAATATTGACGTGTACCTGATTTATTTTTCTAAGCTATGCAAATAAATAATACACCGACGTCGCAGCTCCCGCGACCAGTCCTGCAATATTATATGCGATTTCACGCGGCGACTGGTCGTACGACATTGTATGCGATTTCACGGCCGTCGCACAGGGCGGACCTGCTGTAGGTATTATACGCTGGATTATGACCGCCACTATTTATAGCTTACCAACAGCTACTAAGAAACATTTTCATACAAGTTGATGCACCTTATTCTTGAAAGGGAACAAAAGGTGGCTTAAGCAAATTGTCGCAGTAAGACGCTAAGTAAAAAAATTCTGTTTTTGGATTGCAATGGGGGTCTAAAATCCATAAGGAGTGCGAACGTAATCACGGGCAGATATTAATTTCTAACATAATCAACTAGAATAGGTGCCTAATACCATATACCTAGATTTTCTAGCTACAATTAAGAGCAATAAAACTTGGCGCAGTTTATCCATAAGTTCTATACGAAAATGTGTCATTAGTTCATTACTATACGCAAAATTGAAAGCTATTTCATAAGAACCAATAACTAATGGATAAACACGATTCACTCGTACTTATCTAAATGTGTATAGAGTGTATCAACAGCATCTGCGATCACACAGATCGCGTGCATTCCATGCAAATGCGACGAGAAATCCTGAAACAAATGAACGCAGGCGCATCTGCACACACTGCCTAGAGGAGCGTTTCAACCCATCAATATCACACCTTGATATTGAAGTGACTTTACTACTTAGCTGTCGTGAATCGCAACAACTGCTTTGATAGTTTTAAGATCATAAGCCTGATTTTTGTAAACTAAGGACGGCACGAAGAATTTCGGAGATTGACACCCTTGTTCCTATCTCTATTATAATAGCGGTATATTTATGCGAGAGCGATAGAGATAGGAAATGGTGGAAAAATGTACAAAATTCGTCGTGCTTTAGCGTCCTTACTTTAAATGTAAATGAATAAAGAGTATTTTGACTATTGACAGTGGATTTCACGTGCACCAATACGAGCAACACACTGCGAGTAATACTAGGGATGTACGTATTTACCAATTTACGACTCTATCAATCAGATGATAGAGTCGAAAAGTGGTAGACCACTTTCTTGGCTCACTGTACCTACAAATAAAGATATCATAAGATCTCTCTGGCAGATTTTTCTGACGCCCATCAGTTAACTTTCTTGGTTGGATTGCTGCCTAGTGCCTACTCGTACTAGCACACCATTATTTTCCTATTTTCCTACATTCACATATGTGTGCACCAAACACACCTGCCAGATAGATCTCTATGTATATCTCTAGCTATTTTCAATTCAATATCAAATCAAATTATGATTTTTAAAGTTAGAATGCAGCTGCCTGCCTTATCTTAGCGGTAGCGTGCATTTGTTCACAAGTGTCAGCGAGGTGTAAATCGCGCGATAGCGTCGTGCCGCGCCAGACACTGAGCGATGTTTAGGATCCACCCGCGAATCCGAATAAGTGTGCGAGAACCATTAGAGCGGCTGTAAATACTGAAGTGCGCCGTAAATAATACACGGTTGTATCAATCACGGTATACGCGGCGCACGATGACTCATTAAAACGGCGGGTATAATGTTTTATGAAGGCCAACATTGTTGATAATATTTTACAATGCTAATCTTCAGAAGATTTATTATAAATATGATATAAGTATAAAAATGCCTGTAATGCCACTTTTTCGAGTTTAAAATATAATTCGCTCATTGCTGACCCGTTTAGGCAAAGTTTTGTAACAGAAACAGAAAACCCTCAAATTATACTTACTAAGATAAAATTACATTTGCTATATCCAGATGGTTTTCTCGAACCTTTTGTTTACCTTTCACATGTATTTAATGCACTGTAAAATGGAGTTTATTTTTATGGATATGTACTAACATGTATGCAGGGGTGCTAAGCTAATATCCTTAATCTCATGTCGGAGTAAAAAACTTCGCTTGTTCTAGATTACCTTCTCTCGTATAATGTTTTCGCACTTACATCTCAAATATCTATTTCACTACACGCTTTGACGCATTGTGAACCAGCGTTTAGGTACAATCCATAAACAATTCCTACCGATTTGATAAACAGTATTCCCCACGCCATGAATCAACATTAGGCCATTTTTGGAGCCTAGACTTAGACCCAGGCTCGATTGTGTTGGCACTATTGGCATGTCCCGCTATTTGCAGCGGTAAAAGAAACAACGCCAATCTATCACCATTAGGGCCTCGCGTTCCATTCAGGCCTCGAGATCGGATCGTTTCCTAATTCAACTGTTTCGAACACTGTTGGCACGACAACGGGCCAATTTAAGATTCCGTGTCCCCCATACTGAATTTACTCCTCAAGTTTGATTCAATATTTTGTATGTATGAAACAGTTTTCATTATGAATAGGTAGGTATCAAAATTGTCTAGTAGTAGTTGGAAGTTTATTATGTTCCAAAGTCCACAGGTACTTGGAATAAATTTCCAACTACTACAACTAATATGAGTGGTACAAAATAACTACACGTCACGTCCTTTTGTTGGGTAAGTAGGTAGGCTGCAGGACATCCAATTAATACCAGGACAAAATATGTCCCATGACCATGACCATTAGATGTATGACTATATTGACTATAGCCACTGCTATGGTCAACGGCTTATCTGCAGTGTATAAGTACATTATGAAACGAAAGAATCCCTTATTATAGTGAGGAATTCTTAAGAGTGAGTTAAATACTTACTGTGTTGTATACCAGCAAACACCGTAAAGTGCAATTTCGTTGACAAATTATTTATATTTAGCAATGATAACCTAATAACTAAAAGACTGGGACACATTCTGCCGCCCTAAGCTAAAAGGCAGTTTTTCGACATTTTGCCAAAATGGACTTTTTGTGATATTCGTAATGTAGAGATCGAGACGCATCGACCACTTTGGCCCGTTTTCCGATAAGTGGCTTAGTTTTCGAGAAAAATATCGTAAAAAGACCGTATTTGCACTAATTTTCGTTCGTTCCTAGTCTAAAAAGCGACTATTTGACAAAGCCAGGCTAAAACAACGTATATGCAGCTATACGTTTTTTTACGCTCAGGTTTGCGTAAAATCTTATCCACCATATCTAGCCTAAAATAACGTATAAGCCAAAAACTAGGCTAAAAAATACGTAAAAGACGCTATACGCACTTTAAGATTAGGATCTTTAGCAAAATTTTAAATCTGATACTAGTCTAAAAAATCGTATAATATTTTTTTTTGTTTAAATGTCGCATACGCCATTTTAGCCTAGTATCACTTAACTTTTTTACGTCACCATAATAGTCTTTAGAAACGTATAACTATTATACGTTCTTCTTATTTTGTATGGACGTCGTATTAAACGCAAACAAACTTTTAAAATGGTTGAAAGTGCGTCTAACTAGTCTATAACGCAGTATATGCTCCAACCTTCGTCATGCTCCCCGCGCGCCGAAAGACACCTTTACGCCAAGTAAAAGCCGTCAGCCGCAAGCGCAGGCTTGTGGCTGCCGGAATGAGAGCGGAGGTGGCTTTTTGCGCGTGAAATATTGACCGAACGCCAAGGTTAAAAAATACTTAATTATTGCATTACCATCATATGTTATCAATAATATGTAGTTTTTACAATTAGTACCTTCGAGTATTATCATTTTTATCAAGGTATATAATTTAAAAATGCCTCGCAAATACTTCCGCTCGACAGCAAATACGTCTTTCTAGCGTAGTTTGTGATGGTAAAATTGTTCATACGTACTTTTCTACAGCAAACGTTGTTTAAGTTTTATTTATTCATTGGACGGTTTGACTGCTTTTATTTAAATAAAATCAAATTGATATTACAGCTAATCGTATCGGGTTTAATTCCTTATAAGCCAAGTAGGTATTTGACATTATGAAGAGTTTAAATCTTATTGAAAAATGTTTTAAAGGGAAATTTAATGAGAATTCTTACGGGCAGTATAACATTTTCCGCCTAAGTATTTAGATAACCAGGACAAAGGACCATGGCCATCTTTGTATGGAACCTGGTTCCATCCGAAAACCAACTGAGAATTAAAGATAATATTATATACACATATATATATATATCTTATATATATATATATATATAATATTTTGCTTAAATGAAATACTTAAGTAGGTTTTATCTAGTTCATATCGCACCAATAGATTTCGATAAGAAATATCGTAAATTAATTACTGCAAATTATATTACGTTTTATTTATCATAGTATTTATATATTACAGTACTATCTATTACGTTTTATAAAAAAAACAATATGTATCTTAAAATAGGTTGATATGTTTGTGTATTAGATAATAGTTGTATGTTAAACTAGTCAAAGCTATGAGTTTGTAATCTAATAGAAAAATAATTTTATTGTGAATCTAATTTTTAATTACAACCGCTAAAAGGCGTTTTAGGATTAAATAAATGACAGAGTATGTGCAGGAATTAATACACTCGTATTAATTTTATTGCTAATGTAGACTACATAATTTGCTAACGTATTACCGTGCGATGAAATTCCATGCCTATTGATAACAAACTAAAATAAATATTAGAGATGCCACGAATTCGGTAAAACATTATGTATTTTTTGAGTTACGTGTATGCAAAAACTGGTCACCTACAAAGATAAATGTTTGCTAAGATTTAAGTCAGCAGCAAGCTGGGTTCTCCATACAACTGTAGTTACGCTCTCATTTTAAAACGATTAGCTAGATTGCTCTAAAACTTTGTACTCAGTAAAGGATAAGGTATATTACAGGCATAGATGTAATTAATGCGTAGCTTCAGATACCATGGAAAAAAATACAGCGAAAATAAGTTTTTCATACAAAACTTATTTTTCCTCTATTTCATTAGTTTTGTTGGAATATAAACTAATTAGGTACTGGCATAGATATACCTCATGTCATTGTATGTGCAATTTAGTACAATCCAACACGTTGTTTTAAAATGAGTACGAATTTCCGTTTTTATGGGAAGTAAAAATTCGGCTGAGCTTACTGCGGACTCTGTTAAGTTTCGTTGCTCATGCTCATTAGAAGTATATGTAATGTCATTAGTAGAGTCGAGTAAATCTAGTCTATTATACAAATAAAATCAGAAAGGCCGTACACTAAAAATTTGTTACATAGGTATTATGGGGCTATTCCCACTAGTTAGGTATCTACCGCCAAGTTGTTACCAGTGGTAACTACTGGGAATTTATATCCCATTTTTCTTCCCAGTAGCTACCACCAACTCAATTTTGTGGTAACTACTAGGAACTTCTTTTTCCAGTAGTTTTTTTTTTCCTAGCCTACTTGGTGTCCCATTGCAGGGCAAAGGCCTCCCCTCGTTTTTTCCACTCGACCCTGTCATCGGCATTTTCCCACCATTTGGGGTAGAATGTGTCCAAGTCGTCCCGCCATCTCCTTTTCGGTCTGCCTAAACTCCGGCCTGCACCGTCTACTGTATTCCGTGGGTCCCACTCAGTAACCATTTTGGCCCACCTTTCTGGGTGCATGCGGCAGACATGTCCGGCCCAGTCCCACTTAAGCTTAGCGGTCTTGACGCCTACATCTACAACTCTAGTTCTGGAGCGTAGTTCCGTGTTTCTGATCCGATCAGTTCTGCGAACACCTAATATACTACGCTCCATCGCACGCTGGCAAACCTTGAGTTTAGATTTTAGAGCCTCAGTTAATGACCAAGTTTGTGCACCGTAGGTTAGAATGGGCAGGATGCACATGTCAAGGAGTTTGCGCTTGAGACACAAGGGAAGGTCGCCCTTCATTAGCGCTTTCATGGACCAGAAGCTCTTCCAGGCGTTCTCGATACGTCTATCGATTTCGATAGACCGCCTGTTCTCGAAGGATGCTATCTGGCCCAAGTAAACGTACTCGTCGACATATTGTATATCCTGTCCATCCACCACAATGCTATGTTTAGCTTGATTGGTCATCAACTGAGTTTTCGCTCTATTCATTGTAAGTCCAACCTCAAGGCTCGCCGTGCTGAGGTCTTGTAGCATTTGTTGCAGATGTGAGGACGTATGGGAGAAGAGGACTATGTCGTCAGCAAAGCGCAGGTTTGTTAACCTCTTGCCGCCGACTTCAATGCCCATCGTCTCCCATGAGACCGCTAGCTTTTGAAATATCTCTTGGAGACAACTGGTGAACAATTTTGGAGATAGCGGATCGCCCTGTTTTCCAGTAGTTACCACTGGTAAAAGGTGGGATTTTTTCCTAGTAGTTACCACCAACATTTTTTTACAGTACAGTTTAAATGTTTGTTTATTATATGAACACAAAACACTAACTACCAGGCTATTATTAAAAAAACAAGATCCAGCGATTACTTTTTGGATTATAATCTTAATTACCATACAAAATTAACACATAGATCGGGTTTTTCCCACTAATTACCATCAAGTTGTTACCAGTGGTAACTAATGAGATTTGTTTCCCAGTTACCACTGATAAAAGGTTGGATTTTATTCCTAGTAGTTACCATCAACATTTTGTTACAGTTCAATAGTAATAAAAACAGTATAAGTAGAATACTATAAATATAGAGTCTTTATTGAACCCTAACAAGATTGTAGTGGTAACTACTCCCATTAGTTACCACTGGTAACAACTTGATCGTAACTAGTGGGAATAACCCAATTTATATGTTAATTTTGTATAGTAATTGAGATTATAATCCAAAAAGTAATTGCTGGATCTCGTTTTTTTAATAATAGCCTACTAGTATGGCGTTTTTTGTTCGTATATAAATAAACATTTAAACTACGTGACTGTTTTTTATTCCCATTTCTTCCATAAATACTAATCTATAAAACCGTATATTCGGTGTTTTTGTTGGTATACGTTTTTTTACACTAGCACGCTAGTCGAAAATCTGGTCAAATTCATAATTTTTCCTAGTATACTAACCAAAAAGGCCGAATAGCTGTTATAGGGTCTTTTAACTTAGGATCTCAAGTGCGAATTATTCATTGGTACTAAGCAAAAAGGCAGCATGTGACATATACGGCGTTTTTACCTAGTTTCTACTTCGGAACTAAGTTAGAACGCCGCATAACGCATGTTTACCGCCTTCTTGACTAGTACGACCTACTCATTTTTAAGCTTAATACTAATTTAAAGTGTTTTTTATAAAATAAAAAAAACTGAGCTGTTTAGAAACATACTATAAATACCTAAAATAAGTACATATATATACCTACCACATACAAAAAGAAAAAATGGAAAAAGTTTTACCGTTTCGTAGAAATTCAAGAAAGATGTTTGGGTTGGTTTTTTGCGATTATCTCGAAACTAGCTTTTGTCGAAAAACTGCCTTTTAGACTAGGACGGCAGCATTGGGGCTACACATGTCAATATACACATGACAGGAAATTATTAACGCCGTACAGCATTTTATAGGTACTTCAAACTTCAACTGTCTAAACTGCAGTCAACACTATTTATTTAATTTAGTATTTCTTCTGTTTTCCCTTATCTATGTAAGTATATTGCTGTTACCTATGTTTATGGAGATGTATCTGGTCGTAACTGTTGTAAGCTATAGTTAACGCTAGCGGTCGCTTGACGCCTCCGTATTTGGGTAGGTTAGTTAGGCGGCAATATCGATCGTAGTAAATCTCCGTCTCGCGCGCCTTTGTGCGCTGAGATAGGTGCGCGGGCGCAATACGCTGAAACGACCTGAAGCCGTGACGAGACGCTGCAGGTTCAAGTTGTGGATTTGTGGTGGTTGCTCAAATAAATATTGCTTTTTTTACTACAGATGAGAACGCATTCAAGCTTTAAGATTGTGTTAAGGACATGTAATCGCTCGCAATAAGTAAATACCTATAAGGTGGTATCATCAGGATGAATGGGCGAATGGCATGTCAAAGTAAGACAAATTTGACATCAATACGCATTGGCCTCTTGGCTTTGTACATAGGTAAATGTATATTACTGAATTCCATTTTCATTAGGTTTAGTAGTTTATTGGACTATACTTTAGGAGCAAAATTATAAAAATGTGTTTACCCAGTTTAAACGTCGTTCCCACGAGCATATCAAGCCCAAACATATTTAAAGCACAGACCTACTTATTTAATTTGAAAACAAGTGAATTAATGACTCGAAAGCAAGTGTACCCACCCGAAGTAACAATCAGTCTTGAAGGCTAGCTACTCTTAATTAATCAAGCGGATACTTTGCGTTACAAAGTTCAATACCGTTATAAACCAGGAAATCGAAGCTCGGCAATTTTAATTTAATTCGCATAAAATTATCCACGATTAATCAGCGTCGGATTAATTGCGAACAACACGCAAGCGAGCGCGCCCAAAGCCCCAATTACGAAAATATGCTTTTACTGTGTGTGTCCGAATAGCGAGGTGTCATGTTTGCGGGCGGGGCGGGGCCGACGTGACAAGTGGCACTTTGGGGGCACAGGAGCTACTTGCAGTTATACCGGGTGGAGCCTGACCTGATATGGGAGCAAAACTTTTGAACAAGCTACTTCATCGTCATCATCGTCGTCATATATTTAAGAGTTAAACTCTTGTCTTTGGAGCGATTGCCCTGTATATATGTCGGTCGGCCCTCTGCATTCTCCTGGACAGCCCGATTCGACACGACGTCCTTTACTTGCACCATGTAGTCGGCTCTCCTTGGTCTCCCCTTCTTCTTTCGTCTATGAAATTTTAGATAAATTCGTCGTGTTGTAACAGGTGTCCAAGCATCTTTCCTCTTATATTATTTATGATCATATTAGACGATCTCAATAATTGCCTTCTTATTATGTCAATTTGTTTCATGTTGAAAAACAATTACCTTTTTAAGTAAATACGGAGGAAAGGTACTGAATAACTTAAATGTATAGAATGTACTAACTTACTGTTTATTTTTGGCACAGTTTGTTTCAGAGGGCCCACTCTGTATATCGAAAATAATTCGTAAACGGCACTAGACAATATTTTACAAACCTTTTAACGAACTGCGTGAATTATTGTAAACACCGACTTGCAATTTGCGGCGCAATACGATTCGGAATAAAATGGCCGACGTCGGAGCTGAGGTGAGAACAACCGGCTAAGTGCTACTCTAACTTACTGTCGTTCCAAGTCAAGCCCACCATATAGTTTAAAATTTACTGGAGACGGCTAACTTTACTAGTGAGTACTAGACAGATCTCTATTTTTTTTGACATATGGGTCCGGTACAATATCGAAATAGTTCCGTAGTAGGTAAGCTAGGAATCCTTATAGTTTAGTCATATCCGGTCTATTTGATTTCTTAGTCTAATGAGTATCAGTGGTAGTAGGCACACGCCGCCAAAGTGGTTTTAGTAAAATCCAGGAAAGAATGCTTCCCGGACATGAAAATTGCGGACGATTTCTTTTTGCTTATATGTTCTACGGACGTTATTGAGCAGACCTTTCAAAAATTAAGGTTGGATCATTAAGGATGATGAAATGGATCTTTCCATAGGTCTATAACGTCATGCGATCAACCTGTATAAAGGTACACATGTAGATTTTCTCTAGTGAACAGTGACGTGTGCAGCCAGATTTATAGTCATTGAATTCGTGGGTAAGGAAGCGAACAGGTGTGTTGCAAGTTGCAATTGTGAATAACGACCCTCTCTGCCCGGACTTACTTGTCTTTTACTCGCAAAGTCGCATAAACGACAGGACAAATAAAAACAAATGGACTCAAATGCCTTCCTCCAGCGGAAATCTCACGTCGTAGAAAAACGTCTCAACAGCCCAACGAGCTCTACAAAAAGTACCCGTTCGATTGCTCTGAGTTATGGTAGATTTCTTTCGGCCTACTTGCACAGTGGATCTCCCGAAGCGGCTCCATAAAATTAGAAATCAACATTAATAAAACCAGTTGTAGTAATTACGTATTTTATTAGCAAACGTCAATTGCGAAATTTTACTAATTTCGAGACAAGCTGGACCATATATCAGATCAATGTGTGTTAATTGTATTGCGATTTCGCGCGGAATAATCGAGCCGAAGTCTCAAAAACGTAGCTGTATACGTTAGCCTATTAACTAATCTAATATTTTTAAGGTAGGTCAACGTTACACTGGTCTGTCTAAAAACTTGGCTCTTGGTTCGTGCAAGCAATAGCAATTCGACTCGATATCGGGAGCGAATAACTCCTTAATTTATAACAGATTGCGCAAACGGCATTTTTTTTTGCTAAACATTTGATTATAGACCCGGGCGGTCCGGATTTCTCGTATGTCTGTTCAATCATAACGCAGCTGATTGATTTTTACTTCGTTGTTCAAACAAAGTTGCATTGCGAACCTGTGAGTGAACCGTATTTCTTTAGATACAGTCAGCAAAATAACATAATTTAATTTTTTTACGTTGTCAACATGCCATTTATTGACTCTTATTGATTTACCTTGTTTTTTAAATGGGGACCGACATAAGGCTGCGTTTCCACAGTTATTATAGGCATTTACTATATTTAGAACTTCTTACACTAGCGAGCTTCATCTTAAGTAACAGTTATTTTCAATGATGTGGGATCAATTACAAGTCAGTCTATAAAAAAAACTTCCTACTAAATACGTTATTATGATTAAGAAATAATTATTTACCTACTAAAAGAAACCAGCAATTTTATTAACCAAATGATAGCAATTAAATTGGAATACGTGTATTATAAAGATAGATGGGACAAGTACCTTACCTTACCTTTAAACCTTAGTAGGGAATACTCACAATGGCTTCTCTGCCCCAAGAAAAATAAACTGTGTTTCTCTTACTATGAGAAAACAAATTAAAAATTATTTCAGTTTATATCTAGACACGCGGCAGCGTGTCAAGCCAAGTTCAAGCAAAGGAACTGGCTAGCCAGCGCCAAGTGTAATATTACACGAACCACTTGGTGCCACTTTTGACCCTTCTATAACTCAAAACATCTTTAACGTAAACACATAAAACTACGTGTGTTTAATTATATCCATAAGGACATCTAGAAGCCCAAATTTCATGAAGCTAGCTCAAACGGTTATAAAGATATGAAGGTCAAAAAGTCGTAAATTTTAAGACTGACTGACATACCTATAGTACCTAAACCTAACCTACTTCCAGATGACCTAGAAGGATGAAATTTGGAATCCAGCTCAGTTATTGTGTGAAAGCGTAGGAAAAAATCTAAAAATTAAAAAAAGTTATAAAATAGGGGGGGTCCCCATACAAAAAAAACATTTTTTATTGTGACTGACATATAAGTACCTAAACCTAACCTACTTCCAGATGACCTAGAAGGATGAAATTTGGAATCCAGCTCAGTTATTGTGTGAAAGCGTAGGAAAAAATCTAAAAATTAAAAAAGTTATAAAATAGGGGGGGTCCCCATACAAAAAAACCATTTTTTATTGTGACTGACATATAAGTACCTAAACCTAACCTACTTCCAGATGACCTAGAAGGATGAAATTTGGAATCCAGCTCGGTTATTGTGTGTAAGCGTAGGAAAAAATCTAAAAACAAAAAAAAGTTAATAAATAGGGGGGGTTTCCATACAAATTTCTTTTTTATTGTGACTGACATATAGTACCTAAACCTAACCTACTTCCAGATGACCTAGAAGGATGAAATTTGGAATCCAGCTCGGTAATTGTGTGTAAGCGTAGGAAAAAATCTAAAAATAAAAAAAGTTAAAAAATAGGGGGGGTCCCCATACAAAAAACCTGTAATACGCGCTAAACAACCGGCCCACGGTGTGTCGTTGGCGGCGCGTGGCACCACATAATTAATACAAAGAACAGAAGTAAAAAACATGCAGCGGAAACACAAGAAAAAACATTAAATCTCAATACCTGCCTAGTTTTCTTTACAAAAAGTATTGATATCCCATCAAAAACATAAATGTAAAAAAGGAGAGCCAAGTTCAATACAAAAATTATGCTTGGCTGTGGGGTTCGCCGCAAAAAGAATGGAGATTTAAATGAGTGCCAAGTTCTATGCAAAATCCAAATATGTATTTATAGGAACAAAATAACATTATAAACAAGTATTAAACTCTATTTCTTTGCTTTATTGGATACCTATAACAATTGCTGTTATTTAAAAAAAATGTGAGATCTTAAAGTAGGTTAGATTTGGCTTGGCCAGTTTTTATCAGAATTACAAAATATATATGTTGAATAACTTTATAAAATGATTGATGTAATGAAAACTGGCCAAGTCAAATCTCACCTGCTTTAAGATCTCGCATTTTTTTTAAATAACAGCAATTGTTATAGGTATCCAATAAAGCAAAGAAATAGAGTTTAATACTTGTTTATAATGTTATTTTGTTCCTATAAATACATATTTGGATTTTGCATAGAACTTGGCACTCATTTAAATCTCCATTCTTTTTGCGGCGAACCCCACAGCCAAGCATAATTTTTGTATTGAACTTGGCTCTCCTTTTTTACATTTATGTTTTTGATGGGATTTCACTTACCCCACATGACCTCAATCATATAAGACCCGTCACAGGATGATGCAAACAGTCAATAACCGTAACAGTGGGACTGTGGAGACATTAGCGGCCGAACGACTTCTCAAAATTACAAGCATAAAACCTTAACGGCCGGCAATTAATGCCGATGCAAATTTTAATTCGTTCTGCGCAATTAGAGCCTGGGAACCGGCGCGGGCGCAGCCGCGTTAGAATTGACAATATATTTAAGGCGTAGCCGTGAAATTGTTTTCAGCCTAATATAGCTTGAAATTTATGTAGCTAGAAACAAGAAATTAAGAGGAAGAAACAGATAAATAAACACTTAAACTTTTATTAGAAAAACATTACGTTTTCGTCTGATAGGTACCTAAAGTGGGGGAACACTGTGCAAGAAAACAGGCTGTGAAATGCGCAAAAATGTGTAAGCATTATTGCACACCCGTCACAAAATAACAGGGCTGCTTGATTAATGAAATTAATTCATTATGTGTCCATGTCATTTAACAGTCAATGTTAATAAAAGCGCCATGCACCTATTAGCAACATCTAAATTATTTTTTTAAATTGCTATAATTTCCATCGTTTCGACTTTAAATCTCTTTAATTGCGTCTTAATCGGCGCGCCATAAAACAAGCGATAGTGAGCGTGATAATAACTCTGGTGTAACGCTCTCCGTTAAGATACAAATTTATCAGGATCTTATCAAGGGACGTGCGAATTTAATTGGATCGGTTCATTTGGGGTTTGGCTGGATGTCTGATAACAGCTGTCTTTATAGCGTGGAATTTCAAATTACCTTATTTTTAAATTCATTTCACGCTGCATGTTGATAACGATAACCTATTGAAATAATACATGTAAAAACGATCTTACTTTTATGTAAATTTTAAGACATTTCCTTTGTTAACTTCCTAAATATTTTCGTGATATAAAATGAGGCGTAATAATCATTCTGGCCATTATAGCCATTTCGGGAAACTAGTTTGAAATAGTATTTTAGCCATTTTTTGGTATGTAGCCAGCCTTAAACTTAAAACTTCTATAATATCGCCCATTTTCAAATCAGGTGACAAATCACTTCCGTCAAATTACAGACCGATATCTTTACTGACAGGTTTTTCTAAATTATTAGAAAAAATAGTTAATAAACGCCTTGTACAGTATATGGAATCCCAGCATATTCTCCAAAGTAATCAATTTGGTTTTAGGTCAGGTTGTTCAACTGAAGATGCAGTCCTAGCCTTTACTTCTATGGTCAATTCTCACATCGATAACGGTAACAAATGCGTAGCGGTATTCTTGGATTTACAAAAGGCGTTTGACACCGTTTCAATACCTATCTTGTTAGCTAGACTACAGAACATGGGAATCCGGGGAACTCCTCTAGCTTGGTTTCAAAGTTATCTCCAAAACCGTACCCAAAGATTGCGTATCTCCAACCACATAAGCAATGAAGCTGTTTGTAATTACGATGTCCCCCAGGGCAGCACATTAGGTCCATCTTTGTTTCTGGCCTATATAAATGACCTTTGTAAAACTAAGATCAAGGGCGCTAAACTTTTAATGTTTGCTGATGATACAGTGTTGGTATTCCACGGAAAAACTTGGGAAGATGTCAGAGTACTAGTAGAGGCAGGATTAAGTAGTGTCACATGCTGGCTCGAGAACAGTCTCCTTAATTTAAATATTAGTAAAACCAAATATCTATGCTTTAGCAAAACGTCTGCAGCAGCACCTGACTCAGCACTCGACACTATGAAAATTCATACCTACCCCTGCAATAGACAGACAAGTAACGGTGAAATTACCACGAACTGTAACTGCGGTATCTTATCTAGAGTGGCTACAATTAAATATCTTGGCGTTGTCATCGAAGATAAGTTGCAATGGGGTCCCCACATATCTGCCACTGCTAATAGAATCCGTAAACTAATATTTATATTTAAAAGCTTGCGAACGGTGGCGGATCATAATCTTTTATTACAGACATATGACGCCCTATGCCAAAGTGTCCTGACCTACTGCATATGCTCATGGGGAGGTGCTATCAAAACACATCTTATCGAGCTCGAACGGGCACAACGAGCAGTTTTAAAAGTGATGTTCTATCTTCCATTTCGATACCCTACTGAGATGCTTTTCAATATAGCAGAAGTTTTAAGTGTACGCAAACTTTTTATTTATCAAACATTACGCAGATACCACAGACTAATAGCCCCTACAATCACATTTGGCAACAAACGCATAGCTCACTACCCCGTACCTCGCTGTAATAGTGCATGGTCTAAAAGGCATTTTTCATTTTTGGCACCATACTTATATAACAAAGCACACAAAACCCTTAATATAAACAACATTAGTAATTTTCAATTAAAAAACAAAATTAAGATTTGGTTAAAATCATTAAGTTATACTGAAGCAGAAGAGCTATTACGAAGCGTGTTCTAGTACATACATTCTAAAATAACCAGACACACACGCGCGTAAACACACAGAAACACACACATATTCTAAAAATCAGACACACAGAATACTCACACACGCGCGCGTACACACACATCACACTTTCATCCTTCTTTAAAATTAATTTTAATATTGTTAAATATGTAATATAAAATGTCTAACATTGTAACATTACCTACGCTTGTAATTGGGAAGGAACTGGCTCTTGAGACACAGGGAAACCTACTTTGAGAGCCAGGAACCAATGTTATGTAACAACTCAAAGTTGCAATAAAGATTTTTTTTTTTTTTTTATGGGCACCCTTCCGCAGGGGACAGATCTGGGGGACCTAAGGTAAGGTAAGTTTTATTTATTTATTTTATTACTTTTAGTTTTAATTTATTTAGTTTATACTTAATTTTAATAATAGTTTGTATTTTGATAAATGAAAATATTATGAATTTTTCCATAGGTGTTACAGCTATCATGCATAATTTGCATACCATAAAACAGGGTGAGTAGGTTTCGCGGGGAGAGTTGGGTTATGAATGGGGAGAGAAGGTTTGAGAGGGGGGTGAGAAGGGATTTTAAGGCTACTGCTACAAAAATAATGTATTCCGATTTAAAATGGGGCTCTAGTAATACGCATAATAAAAAAAATCGATCCAACAATCTTCCAAAATCACCTTTGTATGAAAAACCCTCTCACCCCAAATACGAGGCACTACGGGGTGAGGTGGGTTTTCCTCTTTATCGTCACAGTTATGAAATGGATCTACCCAAAACAAAATACAAACTAAAATACAAACGTCCGAACCACTTATTATAATATAATATATTATACCATTCAGTTTTCACATGTAAAAATAAAATTTTATCGAGGTTTGAAAGTCAAATTTCACCCAACTCACCCCATTTTACGGTATACTAATATTGCAAACTTTAGTTTAACTAAAGGATGACTCACGTTAGACCGGGCTGTGTCCGGGCCGGAGCTTCTGGCGCATCGTTTTCTATGGAACGCATCAGGTGATCACCTGTCATGTCATAAGAAAGGAAGCCCCGGAAGCTCCGGCCCGGACACGGCCCGGTCTAACGTGCGTCATCCTGAATGAGAAGTCGGCGGTATTTAATGATCATTTCCACATTTATTTTTATGATCTTCTAGCTAGATCCTAATTGTGATACACACCGGTACCGTACATGGACTTTCAAAGAAAACAATTAATCAGAAATAATACTTAATTTGACAATAAACGGCAATTTCACATGCTCAATGGCGGTATAGTTTACAAACAGTAGGAACTTATTTTCTCATTAGCGGCCCCTTTGTGGTAATTATTCAAGTAAACAAATACGAATCAATTATTGGACAAAAGAGCCGCGCCTGCGTGCGAATATTCGATAATCGATTCAATCGCCAATCCACAACATTGTTGACAATGACAGGTAAATATTAAGGACTGAAGGGCATATACATGCCAAATTACGCTACCAAATAATATGCGTCAAGGTTTAGATAGACCACTACGAGAAACTACACATTTTTGGCAGCTAAATTTTCCCTATCCAAATGTTGTCGGGTAATAGGCGATCTTATAGTCAAAGAGCCAGCTTTGACTATAAGATCGCCTATTACCCGACTACTATCTATTTATGTTTATAAAGTTTGTGCGGTGTTAAGGTCAAAAAGATATATATGACGTAGAGTGACGCTAATAAAGACAAATGCGATTTTATATAAAAACAAACATATCAGTTACTCACTTTTGTGTAGTGCAAATACTGACGTACCGTGGTGGGAAAGTTTGGAAAATTGTGAAATTTTTACAAGGAAATATTTCAAAAGTTTTTGATATTTTTGTATAAAGATCGAAGTGTTCCCTTTCCATAATAAAATCTTCCTTTATTTCATGTTAAATTTTGCTGAAATTTCCGAGAACCCACTTTTTGGACTTTCCTTAAATTGCAGTGCATAAATCTTTAAGTGCAATCTACACTCAATGCCAGCTAGTATTTATAAGATAGCTGGTCTTTCACACGGACATTCGTTAATCGCTGCAATCGGCAAATCCCGATACTATCGATTAAGAATCGGCAACTCGGCACGTGATAGGCCAACCGCGATTATCAACCAAAGCAATTTATTATGAACATATACAGAACGGTTTCCACGTACGCGCCCCGATTAAACATAATTTTGAATAATTAGCGGCACCGATGACTGATAATGTACTGCTGCGGCTGCAAAAGGAGCGTGTACTTATTTAAAATACTGCTAATTACAGATTGTTCTTGGACACAAAGAACCGTAAAACTACCATAATTATGCTGAAAACCGTCTGGGAAACAGTTATACCGATGAACTTTGGTAATGACCATATTGTGCATACCTACAGCCTTGTCAGTCTTGGTCGAAAGTTATGAACCTATGTTGCCGTTAACAATAGCTATGTACAAAATGGAACAATTAATGGCAAGTAAGTAGTAAATAATATTAAAAAAACCGAAACACGAATATAAAATATTGAGAATTGTTTTTCTGTGCCGCTTAAATTATCAGCAGCTTTTATTATGATTGTTACTAACATCAAATAAAGTAAAAATACATAGGATATTTCCTAATACTAATAATCAACTACTACAAAAAAACCGGGCAAGTGCGAGTCGAACTCGCGCACTAAGGGTTCCGTACCATAATGCAAAAAAAAAAAACAAAAAAAAGCAAAAAGAAAACGGTCACCCATCCAAGTACTGACCCCTCCCGACGTTGCTTAACTTTGGTCAAAAATCACGTTTGTTGTATGGGAGCCCCATTTAAATCTTTATTTTATTCTGTTTTTAGTATTTGTTGTTATAGCGGCAACAGAAATACATCATCTGTGAAAATTTCAACTGTCTAGCTATCACGGTTCGTGAGATACAGCCTGGTGACAGACGGACGGACGGACGGACGGACGGACGGACGGACAGCGAAGTCTTAGTAATAGGGTCCCGTTTTACCCTTTGGGTACGGAACCCTAAAAAGATGTAGGACCTAATTGATACAAATCTGTCAGAATATTAAACAAATTTTATAAGAAAAAGATGGTCCTTAAATACCAATTGCGCTAAACCTTAAAAGCTAAATTATTTTATCATCAGTGAAAGTACTCAATACGGCGGTATTTTATGGTAGAACATTTCCAAACAAGAAACACATTTCACGGTTTTATGGATCAGTAGCGAAATCTAACACAATCTGGTCCGTCACGCCATCTCGTGAGAGCTGGCGGCGAGATTAATGTTCGTATTCAATATAGTGAGGCGCTAATAGCTGCGCTTAAATAAAGCTGTTGAGGAATCGGCTATCAAATGGCGGAAACTTTTCACACGTGAGGCTTTAGTAATTTGTAGCGCAGCCGCAGCCACAATAAAGAATCTTTATTGCACACCTTAAGAATAGTAGAAGCTTCAGGAAAACTATTGATTAAAGATGGGTCAAACAGAAAACTGTGTTCGCGTCTTTCCTGTAGACATACACAAGAGTTAATGGCTATAAAGGTTAATTTTCTTATTTACGAGTAAGGGAGAGAAAAATGTACAGTTCGCGCGAACGCGCTAGTTTTCTCTCCTGTGGGCAATAGTTAACAGCTTGTGGGCATGTAAGTAATGATTTTATCATAGTTCTCTAAATAAAAGGAGGACCTTTTCACGTGGATAAGGGTTAAGTAAGAAAATTAACCTTTATAGCCCTTAACTCTTGTGTATGTCCACAGGTAAGACGCGAACACAGTTTTCTGTTTGACCCAGATAGAAGATAAAGATTTTTTCGGTTATAGCCCTTGTCTCAACATCCTAAACCGTGTATAATTTTTATCGAGTCGAATAGCTCCCCTGCGACCTATAACTATTGCCTGTAATTATGTGTATAATTATCAACACTGTTAGGGGTATATAAATAAAATATAACCTACCCTAAACTCAATCACTGTCAACATACATGGAAGCCAATCACTACGACGATCGCCAAGGTCTTATCAAAACCATGATATATTAGAATCGACTTCCTGACCTCAATCATTTTTCTTTCATGAACAGAACAGAACAGCAGGCCCAACCCAGCAAACCAGGAAACATAAATATCACCACTTTTTACAAATTAAAATAAGTGTGGACACTACCCGGATATAGACAAACCACTTCCATATATCGCCCGACCGATCGATCAATCGATCCGCCCATTCATGTTTTATAGGAAGAAATAATTCAGCATACCAAAGTGCACATCCACTCATTTTAAAGCGTGCTACGGTCATAAAAACCGCAACTAACAACTGGTTAATTACTGTGCGCGTGCGGCGGCGCCGATCGGCGTAATTGCGCCGACGCCGAATCGTAATCGCGCCGACAAAGCGCGCGCGCCGGAAAAACGCCGCCGCGCCGCCCGCGCCCCGCTACTTAATGATCAATGGCATAGTGATCGCTGACGGCCGATTATTGAATTATTTCGGTATTGTGGGAACGGTTATTGTTAGAGTGATCGGCGTGAAATTCTTTGACATACATTGTTTTTGCTAAAATGATTGGTCTATTTTAGAATGAATATAGCAGCAAATAATGATTTAATAGCCACCGTTATCATAATAGACAAAAGAGAATATATTCGTTTTAAAAAGTTGTTTGTGTAGTTTCTTACTGAGTAATTAATATACATACATAAGTACTTATCAGTAACATATAATGCCTACGCCAATACGACCCCAAAAGTAATAGTGAAAACTGACATTGATCACAATGGCGCATAGTTGCGCCAATTTCAGTAAGTTAAATTTTATTAGATCTGATTGATAATAATTTTTCTAATTGAATAAAAGTTATGTGAATGCTCATTTAGGCAATAAATATTAATATGAGTGAAAAAAAGGTTACAAACTTGACAACGTCAAAGTGTACTTAAATAAAGCTTGTAGACGTCGATATTGCTGTAACTATGAAACTAAATCAAAAACCTTACTTAAGACTATCGGGCGTTTTTAGAATTAGAGTCCGTCACGTAATGGAATTCCACACACCAAAAAAAAATTTTTTTTGACTAAAAATGGGTTGAATTAAATCTACTATTTATATATTTTATGAAAATGTTACTTTCTTTCTATATACATTATTTATATTCTTAATAAATCACTTTAAACTGAATGACAGCCAATGTGACGATCCATTACGTTACAAGTTTTAGGCAGGTTTTAAGTGAAGATCGGAGTGTTTTAAGTGAACCAGTTTTTATTTATTGAAATACAAAACAATATTAATTTTCTAAAAACGAATAACAACTGCAATACTAAGTATTACAATAAAGTTATTTATAGAAGTCTTTCCAATACGTCACATTTTTCGTTTTAATAGTTGCTTTGCAATCATTTTGTTATAAAAAACGTAAGGTAAAGGTATTATAAAAAGTTGTTTTTAATAATTATCATATATCATTCTTGCAAATGAGATCGAAATCAGTATCAATTATCCTAATAATTAATATAAATTCTAATAAAATCAATCACAGCCACAGTAGGACAAAGTGACGTTATGGACCATAATATCGCGTTTAGGAACTACATGAAGGGTTTACATGTGCGGAAAATAGCTACTTAATTTAATACCTACTTAATGTTGTACTAAATTAAATCATTTAGTAATTAATACCTATTATTATAGTTTAACTTAACAGATTTTGAAATTTCCTGCAGTAATTATGCTTTCGACTGCAGCAGTATTGCAGCACGACAATACTGCCGACTGCATTACTGCTACAAAATCAAAATAGATGTTGCTGCCCAGTTTTTTGACATTTGCAGTCAGCAGTATTGTCGTACTGCAATATTGCTGCAGTCGAAAGCATAACCTGCGCCTGCCAGCGTTTCTTAGGTCGAGCCGCCACTGGTGCTAAGAAATTACTACTAGGTCGAGTAGTTAAGGACTGTATCGTTTATTTTAAATACAGATAAAACCTGGTCTAACTGTTGACGTGTGTATTATTTTGTATTACTATGTTCTTAAGGTATAATCTGGGGGTATTTTTAAGCCATATCTGATATAAGAAGGTTTTACATTTATTTTATTTTAGGGACTTTATGATGATTTTAATACCGTCTAGCAAATGTAATTCGGACAAGCCTATCGAGCTTAATTTGAGACTATTTCACCGATTCCTTGGTCCGATTTAAAGAAACAAAAGGTTAATAAGCTGCCAAAATATGCCATCTAAGTGTCCTTTTCATGATTGCTCAATTGAACATCCACAGAATAAATGTGGTGAATTTTTATCTTTACATGAAAACGACTTTTTATGCAACATTTTGGATTCCCGTCAATTTCTGACGCCAGCGAAATGAGGGAAACAGCTAAAAGAATCTACCGAAATCCAAAGCCTAACGGACATTCATGGCGTTGAACCATGGCTAGAACAGGTCGATAGAAACGCTCCATGATGGTTATATTGTATACCAAAGTCGGGGTTGTCGTAAGTAACATGCCATATTCTCTAAAAGGCCACCAAGCACAGATCCAAAACTTTTTTTCCAACTAAAAGAAATGATTAGACTATGCCCAGATGTTTCGCTTTACGAATCATATGTAATTGCTGTTTACATAGTACGATTTTTTTTGTGTAATATCTCGTCTTGTTCGCAAACCGTAAATTTTCTTGTAGTATTTGTCCAAAATCGTTGTAGTTATTCGGGAGGATTGGGTAAATATTGTCCAAACCATATGCTTTACGTGATCTCCCAGGACGAAATGTTACTTATTATTAAAGCACTAATTAAACTATATGTGTAATTTTTTAATAAAAATATAATACCAGAAAAAACGGCTAAGTAAAGTTGTATTCATAACAAACGATACAGTCCTTAGAAGAATATAGCTAGAATAAAAGTATTTGTGTCTTTTTAATATCACTCTACCTACTATATTTTGGCAACTTAAAATGACGGCATGTAAACCGTGCATTTTCATTCCATACGTCACGTTTTTTTGTTCCACTAATACATCACGTAACGTTTTGGATGTGACGTAGGCATGCCGGTTGGTTAATAAAGCGAAATAGCGGTCTGATCGTTTGAATTTTCTTAATTATAATTATTTGATATCATATAACACATAATAATCTAACGTAATTCATAAATATTTAATCAATAATTGGCTCCTTATCTTCAGTTTAATTCAGTTCGTTGTGGAAAACAAATTTCTGCACATCGTGACGCTCAACCTACACTAGCTTTTTTCGAGCCCAATTGCCTTGTAAAACCTAAACACCGGGTAATTATAGGAACATAATGTGACGATCATGTAAAAATCCGTATGATATTAGTAGATTTTTGCTACTAAGTTGGTAAAAACTCCGTGACGTTGGTGGAAATTTCCACTACGTCGATATTGAAGGACAACAATAAATTAAACTTTTGTGCATATTTTTACTTTAGGTGCTAAAAAATGAGGTTTTAAATAGATTTTGGCTGATAAGATCTTATCTCACAACAACCAGGTTCGAGCCTAGAAGGAGGCAGATATATAATATTTGGATCCAAAGTATGCAAAGTGTGCATGGGACACTCAAAAATCATCTCCCTTTCTTCAGTTTTTGTACATTTTCTTCACTTTAAAGTACCATTTAATCAGTTTTTTACCATAAATACTCAGATAATAAATCACTTTACAATTCTTGTATACATGTAGTACACTTTAAAACAGTATTTGAGGGTAAAAAAGTATACCAAAGTCGTGGGACAGTGATATTTTACCCAAATATTTTTTTCCGAAAACGCCCTATCGTCATTAATTATTAAGTTTGACGCAGGGATATTTCTTTTCCGCCTTACTGAATACCTTATATTACCGTGGTTTTTTAAGCAATTTTGACTTCAAAGCTGCTCTTAAAAATGACATTAAAGATAATATCATATGATCATGCGACAAGCTCCGTGCGATATAATCAGCCTTCCGCCCTCCACACCGCCCTCGCCCCGCCCACGCCCACGGCTTACGGTCACTTATTTTATGTAGTTATGTTATGACTTACTCATGACGAGAAACGACATCTAATGCAACGAGTATAAACAAATAAAATACATAATATAACTATAACTGCACCGAATCCTTAAGGCCAATTCGAATTATTCGATCTGTTTCCGATATGATACTTACCTATCCGCGTCAAAAGTAGTTTTGGTTGAAAAAATTACACTTTTGACACTAATCGGATAACTAAACCTCGACTCGAACTGACCTGTAGATCAATTTACTATAAGTAACTAGATGATATTTATTATGATTTCACGTCATAATGGATGGCGATTGAATTTCAATAAAGTGTGTTGGAACAAGATCATTGCAAGGATCTTTAGGAGAGAGCAGATGGAGGAAGATTTACTAACTTATACTTATTTATTACTTATTTTATTACTTATTTTATTTTATTACTTATTAACTACTATTAACTCAATATTAAAATAAGTATTTTCTACGCTAGGACTAGTTTCAGACGGCCTTAAGGTAAATGTAAAATGTGGACCGACTTCTAAGAGGAAAAATATACTTGTGCCGGTAAGTATTTTCTCAAAGTCAGAGGTTTTTCTTTTCGATCAGTCCCGATTGGTCCGATAGCCCAAATTGACCAACAAAAGTCTGTCGTTCTCCTGGTTTAACTTAAAATAAGTGGCAAGCGCTTCAAATCATGACGACATACAAGTACAAGCGTCAGTCGGTACAGAGTAGTTCAAAAGAGAAAAAGCTTACGGCGGAATGGTGACAGATCTCGCCATTACTCAGCATTAAGAGCTCACGGCACGGACTGATGCATCTCGGCAGGTTACTGCTTTCACGACCTACCTACCTACGGATTATAATTTCATTCTTATTAGCAGAGACCTGGGAATAATGAAGACTGACAATCTGCTTACACAGTTTACTACTATGTACTTAGTTGATTCTCGCACGTCTGCAGTCCTAAAAATGGAATGAAACGATAATCATGCATTACAGTGCGACATAAAATGTCTACCAAGTTTCTTCAATTTAGACACTACGACTACAAAGCGCGTATAATAAAAAAAAACTAGTACTAATGGTCTGAAAATGTGTTTTGCAGGATAAGCAGGTGTTAGAAACTCGGTGAACTTACAGTCATCAAAATTTTAGTTAACCCTTTGATCGGCAAAGACATAATAAATTGCCTGACGCTGCCTTAGAATTTATTGCCAGCCTTTTTTATCCACTTGTCTGTGTGACTAGACTAGCAGCGAGTGCAGAGTCAAGCAGCTCGTAAATATTCGGCGCTCATTAGCCCGCTCGTGACTATTTGTCCGCGGCCGGGGGCGGGGGTGGGGGGTGGGAGGGGGTGCGGGACGCATACTGATGCGCGCACGCCGCGCCGTGCCTCACTGTCTCGGGGAAAACGCTGGGAAACTGTATCTCTACAAAGTAGCCTTTTTACAGGCCTCGGTGTCTTTATACTTGAGGCAATCTCTCCTATCTATTTAGGTTTCTTCGACAATGATAATTTTTATTTGTATTTGGCTCGAGTCACAAAATGATTTATGTATTCATAACTTTATAATTCATTCACAATAAATTAGACAATATTATTCCAAACTGTAGGCACCAAAAAATTTAAAAAGTAGGTACGCCAATCTGCCTCTAACTCTCTGTTCTTTCCTAAGGATCCATGCATGTTTCACCTAAACTAACAACTAGGTAACTTGCACAATAAAGTTATGACTTACTCCCACCTCAAACTGTCAAACATGTCATTATGACACTTTAGACAGTTATCATGAACTGAGCTCCCTCAATGGCACTCCTACGCAGTCCTTCACTGAACTCGGCCTACGCGTAATGGCGTACGCCGCCACAATTTCAATGGGCGTCGTGGAAAATCGCCTTTTATGTGAGACACGGGTCCATTATTTTACTAAATTGGTCTGAATTGTGTTGGAATCATGTTTATCTATTTCAAAGTTTAGATTTCTCTCTCGTACAGATTATAAATGGGGAAGTTTGTATGGTTAGATGTCTATTGCTGGTTCACCTGAAAATAAAATGTAAAATTATTGCATTTCACTATTTGTTGTGGTTATTAGCATACAAATAATTTATAATTTAATAAGACCTAGGATCTTTTCATTCCGAAATTAATCAAGTAAGGGGGTGCAATTAAGGTTAAATGTTAGTATGGGAAAACTAAAAAACAGGCTTAAAAAGCAGGGGGGCTACAGTTTAACAACTTCTATTACGTCTAAGTGACGTTTTAATAAGCACATAGTCAGATGTTCCTGATACCTAAGATAATTAGAAATAGAGGGAGCTTTTGTCAAACTACTTATTGACCTGTCGACCATTTGTCCAAAATTGCCAAGCACACGCTACAGTCATTGTTACAAGATAGCAAACATAAAGCTATGAATAGGACGGTTTTGTTATCTTTCATTCTAAGTCTTACTTATAATTTCCCGTTTCAACGGTAATAATCTGCAAACTTACGAATAGGAAATATTTCAACTCCTAGAATATGAGTAATTCTGTAAAAGTCCCATAGGTAATGCATTCACAGGACAAAGCGTTGATGCAGTGATTGGGTGCTGCAGCTGTAGGAAAGAACCGTTGCGGTCATCTCGGGCCGCGGCAGGTGCCGCACTCGCATGCAAAGCAGCCAGATAAGTAGGGCTGCGGGATGAAGGAAATAGGACTTTTCATAAAGAAAGATACGACTACACAGAACAGTGGTAGACTGTTATGTATATATATTCTATTCTTCAGTTTATAGTTCCACTTCACCAATGTCCTCCCCGAGTGAAAATGCATGTTTAAAAAAATATACACAAAACTCGATTGTTAGACTTAATGGATGAAGAACTCCCGCGATTCCACCAGGATTCTACTATTAGATCCTGACGTGACAATGGGTACAACTATAGCCCTTAAACTCAAAATAAAATAAAATTACCTAAACGGAGTTAAAAACTAACGATTCACAGATTATACGAGTTCCCCTCGGAACCAAACGCGACAGAATTCTGTATTGTATGGTTTAAGTCTTTGAATCACTGAAATTGGGAAATCTAATTACATGTTTTGTTTTTAAATAATTGCAGCGCCACCTGCCTTAAAGCTTCGCATATTTATCCTCATTATGAAAGGTGTCGACACTACGTACACATGGTACAATACACTAACGGGGACCACAAACGATATCTACTAACTATCATACTATGTACTACATAAGTTACTATCGTATTATGTATTTTTCGGTGTTTTTTTTACAAAATATCCTCATTCGTCATTGATGAAAGGTTTTCTTTGAGCACAGTGGCAACCCTCGGCTCCGCTGCCGCTCGTCACGAGCCGCACGTCTCACGAGCACCGCTCCCAGCATCGCTGCATCGCCGTCGACACTACCAGTACCTACAAATGGTACAATACACTAACGGGGACCACGAACGGTATCTACCAACTATCACTTATCTTTTCGATGTTTTTTTGTTTGATAGAGTTAAATCAAGACAAGTCTGTTAACGATTTGGATAGCACAAGCAGCAGTGCAAGTGTCATTTTAGTTATTTATATGTTACAATTTCATAGAATTTTGTCATTTACAATAACACTTTCACTGTGTGTGCTATCAAAATCGTTGCAGAATTTTCTTGGTCTACCTCTATCACTGTAAATGTTGTATTGTCTGGTGAATGAGACTTTGCAGAATACATTTTTCGATTTCGAATTTAATTTAAAAAAGGATTTACATTTGAAAAACTTTACCTTATTAATACTTGTACCTACTTAAAATTTATAATTTTTTTGCCAAATCACTCACGGCTCGATTCGGAAAATGAATTAGATTTCTACTAGACTTCAACAAGTTACGATATGGACAATTTAAAGATATTTGTAAGATAGATATGTAAAATTTGACGTTTCCGCGATTCTGGAGGTTCTCTTGAACGATTTCGACAAGTTATGACTTAGATATCCAAGTCACATCTAGTCGATATCTAATGTAGATCTAATTGATCTCTAAATCGTGTCTAGATCTTGTGTTTATCTCGAAATCCGAATAGGCCTGTCATTGTCAAATTCAAGCACCGTTATCTAGGTATCCCTCTTGACTAGCATTCACCTGTGAACAGACGTTCCCATAGTAAAGTATCGAAGTCAAGAATATCATCCAGAGCGATCTTGGTCGACGTCGAGCCATCACAGTGAGCCACACAGGAAATTATAAACCGATCGTGCGTGGTTTACGTCGCACGCGCAGCGCACTCAGCATCCCGACCCGATGTCGCCGTACGAGTGATATACGCGAGCTCTTGACGCGTTAGCGCCTTTGCTACTTCTGTTTTTCTTATCATATTTTTTGTCAAAGATTTTATCGCTGACTGTACTTTTCTTTTAACTGGCAATTAATACTCATAGCAATCAATCAACAAACCCAAACATTATTAAGTTGCATAGTTTTACCACAGACCTCCTGTGTCCATTGTCAGATCAGCTCGATGGTAAATACAAAGAACAACAGTCCTAACTCTACGTCAGTGGACCTTACTACATAAGGCATAAGGTCCACCGATGTACAGTTAACAGTGTGGACGATGGTACCATAACCCATGAAGAAGCTTCGAGACAGGTATCTATCCATTGAAATATTACATTTGTAAACAGAAGACGCTGGCTCTTCCGTACGTAAGATAACTTGCAGACATAAATAAGGATTCCACCAGGTGTGTCTTTCGCGCCTTTAACGCAACTCTTCACCTAAACAAAACAGCCATATCTCATGGCGTAACGATCTAATCTCCTGATTTATTGCTATTAATTAATTCCAGTTCACGTTTCCCGAGGGACCTCTCACCCGGCGTGATGCATCGATAGCGGTGCGATGTACGGGGGTGTACGGAGGTGTACGGTGTACGATGTGGAGCGACGGGCCGATAGCTGTTCACACTGTTCACTGATAGCTTGTAACCCTTATTGCGAAGTCGCAAGGTTCATCGATGGTCAGGTAAGAATGTTACTGTTAATACCCGCGCCGTCTGTCCGCGCCCTCACGACTACCACACGTGACGGACTAAGGCGCTGTGCATAATGAACAATAGTAATCGTAAAATAAGTAAAAATACCTTATAATCTTCAGTGCCAATTTAAGTACGATTTTTTATGAAAATTCTAAGGCAAGATATCTTATTTTCAAGTTAATCAAGAAGGACAAGTTTTTTAAAGCAGTAAAGTAGCAGAAAATACGTTCATGCTCTTTCTTGAGAAGGAAAATTGCAGAAGAAAGAAAACTGCTACAGTTCGCCTTGTCTTGACTTGCGAGTTTGAGAGCCGTTCATAAGGCTGACCGACGGAGACATCTTCGGTAATTTAATGCTAACTCAACTCTATTGTAGTTCAAATTAGGAACACCTCTAATAGTACTTACCTGTTAGGTATTTATTTGGACCACAATACATCACATAATGGTGTAAAAGGTATCTACTTATTACTCAGTTTTGTCGGAGTATTTTTTTTATTTTATCGTAATCGTACCGAACCTTCTGTTCAGAAACTGTTAAACTAGGCCTCCTCTACTTACCTACCTCCTCATGACACCAAAGATTCTAAGACGAGTTGCATTGTCCTACAACTCCTACAAGTCCAACAACTCCAACATGATCATGCGCATGTTAACACCGCCGTGCGCGCGGCGCGGCGCGGCCCGCGCTCGCGCCGGATTTACGAGGTGCCGCCGCGCAGATCTAACTAATGCCAGCTTTAAGATTATCGGCCCCGAGTTATCATCGCCGATACGGCTATCTAGACGAGGGAAACCGTAGCGATACGTCGCCGCTTGTATCTGATTTGCTCCGCCTTGCTTTAGGTATTTGCACTCGACAACTGCAAAATTCATGAGGTCCACTCGTAGTTGCTATGGTTTGTAGACACGAAACTTTCTTTATTTTACATTTTTATATAGATGGCAAATGAGCATGCATACTGTCAGGTGGGAAGCACTCAACACGTCTCCTATGCAAATAAGTAACAAAAAAAGAAAATAACCAACCGCCTTTACCTATTTATGCGTCTAGGACATTCAGATCCTGAATTCCCTAGAGAAACAACCCTACACAAATCAATTTACTCTGCGAATCAAGCAAAACTTGTACGGGCAGTACTAGATGTGTAACCTGTCTTGTTACTCATGTAGCGATCACCTCACAATTACCTCGGAATCGGGCTGTAGCTATACGATACGAGTAATCTTCCTGGTTTCGCAATGAACTTGCAAACGCGACGCGCATAACTCGACACACAAGCTCGCCGATCGGCGGGTAATGGTGCCGGTTATCGTCCACAATGTCGGCCCAGGGAAAGCGGGACAAGGTGATTATTGAGATTACTCTGAAATAAGTACAACTACATGTACAGCTTATGTATTTACTGCTACGTCTACTCGATCGCTATCCTAGGATGTGCCTCCACGACTTCCGCGTTGTACCGCTAAGCGACGTGAGACGTGACATCTCCAAGCTAAACTCTTAAACTACGACTTAAATTCTCTCAAGTATTTTAAAACTCCTACGCTCACTTTGAATCCTACTTTATATTCTCAATCCAAACCACGGCACCGTTTTCACTGTTTACAGAGAAAAAGGTTAAAAATACAAATGGTTCATAAAGTACCGGAATATGTGTGCACGTGACTCATCATCTCACTGTTTGCTCGTCTGTCCGTTTAGAGCAAACAGCTCCAAACCGGCCGGCAAACAAGCACTGCTGCCGCAAACACACGTCTGCTATACATCACTCTCTCCCTACAGCTTCATCCCGAAATGTACATACTTAGCAGGCAATGGAAGCTATCGCTGTCAGATCATTGAATCAATATCCTAATTTCGGGTATCTGAGTGAAGCGCGCGGGCGTGGGCGAAGCCTCTATTTGGACGAGATCACAACTTAAACATACATTAAATATGAATTTATGAAGTTTGTATGACTGCGCTGTGTAGTCAGGTAACTATCGGGCCGATTTGGAAATTGCCGCAGCGGCTGAGTTATGGGGTTCATACGAGCAACGAGCAAACATACATGAGCGATTTAGTGGCCGACCTTTTCAGCGAGCATATATCATCGAGTTAAGTGACGCAGTGGCATTATCAGAGCAGAGGGAGCTGCGAGCCCCGGTGGCTTGGTATAAGTTATTAGTGTTTCATTTCGATCTACATTAACGATGGGCGTTGAACAAATATACTTAACTTACGTGCGTTTCCTTTCTACAACCATCTCGTGTTTGTTCTGTAGTAAGAGGACCTCAGAGGTGTGTTGATGTTTCTAAAATACACTGCAGTGGAGCACAAATATATTTTTTATGATACATAATAGGTTCTTAAGTCAACTATTATCAATGTAGGTACCTAATACCTACCTACCTTTTGTTGCCTTCTAAAATATATTAAATGTCAAGCTGATTCATAAAGAACAGTAGAAAATCGTAAATTTCTCGTACAAATGAGGCATTTAGTCACTTCAAATGATTTTTTTTTATCTACGACAATGTCCACACTATTCAAAATTGTAAAATTTATAGAGCTCGGAAGGCAATAATTTAATAAAAAAAAACATATAATAAGTAACGGTGCTAGCTCCACAACCGGGTTACAAAACTTTTATTAATATTACAAAAAACAGCACCGATAAGTGGCGACGACAAATATCATAATATAGTGTTGTGTTATCGCCGCCGGGCAACGAGCAGTTTTTCGAAACTCGGGACCACTACCTATGTTACTGGCAATGTAATCGGGTACAGGCATAGATCACACGACGCGACAAACTACTAAATTACCTTCGATTGTCGCGCAACTAATTGCCGCGTGCCGGGTTTATCGGCACGACACAAACAAGGAGAAATTAAAAAATATATTATTAACATGTTGTTTGTTATCAGTCATTTGTCAATAACGGATAACATTTGAAATATGATTGTGGTATGTCCAATAGGTGACGCCTTCTCATGTTTTATATATTGTTTATAAAATATTTGACATTCTTTACTTCATACTAAGCGAAGTCATAAATTGCTCAAGCGTTGGCCGGTACCGGTATGATGCCGGAGTAAAATCATTACTTGAGTGCTATATTTACTATCAAAACAAGCAAATATATAAACCGTAATTTTAACACGTTTTATTGAACTCTGTTAACCTGACTTTCCCGATATTTTTAGTGCCTTACTGTTTGCTCGTTTTGTAGGTATTGATTTTGGAAGTGCCACAAAGTCAACTTGCTCATAATAATTACCTAATTCTTAATAAAGGAGCGTTTTCCAAAAAAAGTGTGTATTTTCATACAAGTATGTGACGATCTGGAAAGGAAATTTTTGGACACATTTTTTCATGTATGAGGCGTGAATGTACAAATGATTCTGACTGCCGTATTCGAACTTCAAGATATTCACAAGAGACGACACGTACTAGATCCATTCTAGATACGTTATAGTTTAGATATCAACTAGTTCTCTTTTGCAGCACAATTCGGGCAACCAATGTCACTTTTACGTTAGATAGAGTAAGATATCTATTAGATGTGAATTAGATCTCTAAGTCATATCCTGTGGAAATCGTTCAAGAGTATCTCCAGAATCGCGTAAATGTCAAATTTGACAGGTTAGATCTTAAACATATCGTTATCGTATCTTGGTGATGTCTAAAAGATGTCTAAGAGATGTCTATTTCAAAATCCGAATCGGACCCTGAGTAAAATGAGCCCAAGAAGTCAATATTTTGAAGACATGAATGAAATGTACACTTTTTTTGGAAAACGCTCAAAGATTGTATTTCATAGAGACTCCAGGTTTCAAAGAGGCATTAATTAAGTACCTACTAGTATTAAGAACTGTGTTTTGGTTCTCTAGAAAAAATATATAATAATATGATCGTTAACACCTACTCGTAGTCATCGTCACTGCTTATATTTTCTGCTTAAGAATATAAACAAACACAGCTAAGCTAAACAAACACAGAGATGCAATCTCGTAGTTTTTCAACGGATTCTCCTGTAAAGTATAGCGGAAACAGCGGACGTGCACACAATATTTAATTGCCTCATTAGCTGCCAGCGCGAGCGCAGATCACGAATTGTAAATTATACTTTAAATACGTACTACTTTACAGACCCATCCAGGTAACCTAGGTACTTAGATATGTATGTACCGTTCCGGCTAGTTATAAAATGGATTTATGAAAGGCACGCTCTGCGGAGGGCATTTCATTAACCCTGCGCCGGCGCAGGCGGGGTCTGAAAGGCGGGGGAAGGGGGGAGGGTCGTGTCCAGTTAATTACAGATGGTATCGCGTAATTGCGGACACGTAATTATAATCTAGGGGATGCTTATTGAAAATGTACGGGAATTGAAACTGTGGTATGGTGAAATTAGAAGAGTAAGTTTGCAATTATCTACAATGTAATGTGAATAATGTGATAAAACGGCTTTTGAAGTTCAATAAATAGATCTCAGTTTAGTATAAATTTTAGATTTATTAAAGTAAATATCCAAATAGATCAGGTTTTTGAACTTTTATTTGCCGCTCATCAAGTATCATGTTTAATGTGTAAAATGTCTGGGAGCTGATATATCGATCGCTAATTCCAGAATTTATTAACGCGACGCCACCGGTATCGCTGCCGACAATTATCTTAATACACCTTTATATCTTTTTAAAGCGAGAATGTACCAATAGTTATTTACGATACAAGTGCGTAAAAGAGGAAATTTGAAACGAGCGGCGATAAATTAAAACACGACCAAAGGGAATGTTTTAAATCGACACGAGCTGCGAATTACTTATTCGCACGTGTATCGTACAACGTTTTACAGTACATATGGCCCTTTAACTTTTGACTTACGTACAAAAAGTGCTGTTTCCCGCACTAGTGCGAGAAAATAGGACCATATGTACTGTAAATTTACAAGCCACCTGATTATATTGTGCGAAGCGTGAAGGAGTGAACTATAGCGGTATCGTAGCATACTCGTATGTAAATGTAAATTCATGTCGGCTCAGTATCTCAATATGTACTAATTTATTTGGGAATACATATATTCTCAACTCAATAGTCAAAAAGCTGAAAAATCATTATTTAGGAGATAGTAGATTGTAAACAATACTTAAGTAAATTATTTTACAAAAAAATAGTATATCTAGGGGTGCCGCCCTTCCACACATCGACTGAAACCCCTTTTCTACCCTACCTACATATGTCTTACCTAACCCTTTGCCTGTATTACTTATGATTGTTATAATAAATGCTTTATGGGTCTTTTGATGGGTATATCTAGGGGTAATTTTCATATTTAAAAAAGTAACTGAGACCTGAATTATTTTATGCACTGAAATAATAGATCCTATAGACTCTTGTTTTTAAAAACCGAAGTAAATAACGATTGTAGTGGCTATATATGATTTATCGTCTTCATTTCATTTGACGCGTCAGTGGCCACTTGATCCGCTTCACGCTCTTGCACAATGCGCGCGCGCCGGCCGGCCGGCGGTAGGTACACGCTCGTAAATATCGGCTATTCTATTGCGGGATATATTTCAGTGTAACGGGACCCGATCAATTCATCAGGCTAACACGTTTCGTAAAGGAACACTTGGTATCTGTAGCGTGGATTGTTGATATGCCCATATATTTTAAGGGTAAATAAGTACATACCCTTAGAACATATCTACAGTTATGTTATGTATGTATTGTATGTATATAATATATTTGATGATTTACTTTCGTATGCTTCTTTAAAAATGTACGACTTTGAAATAATGTATCATTAGATAGGTACCTACTTTATTTTTGCAGCGGGAGGGTGGGAACTTAATTGCATGTAAAACATATGCAAGTAAGTATAACGGGCTAGCACTGATTGACTAGCACGTTATCTTTTCGCGGATTAGTAAAGTGATATTTTGGTTTTAATTACTTTATTTATATTCATGATACACTGCCGCTAAATTGAATCAGTTACCTTCTTACGGTTTGATAGTTAAAACTAAATTAACCAGATACTTTTACTCGTAGGGAGTAAAAAATAAACGTTATAAAAGTATTTATGACATCAGTTGAGCTTTATCTTTAATAACATATACTAAAGTTATCCACTTAAAATATTTGTATAATAACTATTAAGACCAACAAAGCGTCAAGCTCAAGAAGCCAGAGTTCACAGAGGCCTAACTAGCTTTTGTCGCTGTGTTTTACTATCGCCGAGTCAGGGGTCGCTCCGCCTCCCTAATATCGGCGCGGGCGCCGGCTGTAAATCACCGTACTGGAACGACGGGTGTCGGATGCCTAGCCAAGATGACAATCGTTTTCAGTAAACAAAACAAAACGCTGTTGTCTCACTATCACTCTTCCATATTAGTGCGATAGTGACGGATAGCGTTTGATTTGTCTGCGAGCAATTGATTGTCGTCTTGGCAAGGCCCCTTGGGCGGATAGGAAATGTCATCTTAAGGCCAGGTCACACTACATCATTCGTATGCGAACGGCAGTTAAAATGGGCGTACTGGTAATTTAACTAATTAGTCCGTATGTTATTATGAGTGGTTAGGTGGTAGGCCTAAATGAGACATTCATTTGCTGCGTTACTTCACTTTATTACAGATTTTAAACACGGGGCCTACGAGAACCAACACGAACCTACAATCGGCACCAAACGTGTAACGGCAATTATTTTGTGTCCACACACGTTCGCTATCGCCAGGCTGCAGATGGCAGGAGGGATTGCAAACAGAGTTACTTACCTCTGCCTGTATCAATCAGTAAGTACTCCCTACTTCCCAATATTATAAACATGAAAGTAGCTCTCTCTGTTTGTTACCTCTTTACGCTGAAAACCGCTAAACCGATTTAGACGAAATTAGAAATTAAGATATAGTTTGAGGTCCGGGAAAGGACATAGGATTAGCAGATGAAGTTTGGCAGGCAGAAACTAGTTTGTAATACTGGGATTTAAACATTTTTCTATAATGTACGATTTTTTTCCAATTTTGAATGTCTAGACTTTCAAAAACGACGTGTACACCTGAGGCACAATCAGACATATAATTAACATTCTTGACGTTTAGTATACTCTATACATTAATAATAGTTGTAGTAGTAGGTATTTTTGTGTGGGCAAAAATCTAATAATCGACATCCGCTTTAAAATGCGTTTCGTGATAGGAATATTATCTGATCTGTTTGCTGATTTTAGACAAAGGAACAGTATGGTTTAATGGCGATTGTTGCGATAAATGTTCTAAAAGAGGCCGAGATACACCCGCTACATAAGAAACCATCGACGCGATTCGGGAAATGAATTAGAGATTAACTAGATACGATATAGTAAAGATATGTGACGTCCCACGGATACCTTTATCCGTACCTTATGGCGCTTGGCGCTTACGCTATTATTAACGCCGCTCCAATATTATTGCGGCGCTATGCGACGTAAGCGCCGGCCGCCATAAGGTACCTTTTTCCGTGGAACGTCACATATTTTCACTATTTCATATCTAATAGTGAATCTCTATAATATTATTATTCATTTCCCGAATCGCGGCGCCAGCCGCCATAGGGTACCTTTTGCAGTGGAACGTCACATATCTTTACTATTTCATATCCAGTGAGTGTCTAATTCATTTCCCGAATCGAGCCGATTATCTTTACTATTTCATATCTAGTGAATTTCTAATACATTTCCCGAATCGTGCCCGTGCCTATCGCGCATATCGGTACAGAGCACTGAAATTATCATCTTACTGCCTCTACACAAAGTATATCGCAACATATCGAAATAAAATCTAGGTCATTGTGTCTTAACAAATAAAATAGGCACAAAACACAAAGCATACATGTAATTTTAAGAAACTCTAGGTGAAATTGAATTCATTTATTTAACGCATAAAGGCCTATTATTATTATACCTTACAATTCTCACAACTAATATTCATACGAATAATATGAAATTGAAATACTAATTAGTTTAAGTATACTAGATAGAAATCCTTCGAATAGGAGCTAGTTTATTTTATTGAAATGAACAGCTCTATTACCTACACGCAATCTTAATTTATTGTGAGTAAAGCTCAGAGCAATATTAATTAAACATCAGTGACGTTTATTAGCTTTAGTCGCTGTCATTGATATTTTCTCGTGGAGCCCCGGTAGACTAATCGCACACAATAATAATGTTTCTCAATCGTTCCAATTTGTCGCGCACGCATATTGCGCGCTGAACTCCCGATATGTCGCAACGACCGAGGTGTCATTCCATTTTCTTACCGAGGACCAATCGGAGGCTTAGCAGCCAGCATTAATGCACTCTCCTTTAATTGATAAACAGCCACTATAATTATTTGCTGGACTATAATGGTATTGGGGTTTGAATCTCGATAGGGGTGATTATTTGACTGACGATCACTGACAAAAAGTGTCATTGATACTTAACAGTTTCAACACTGGACTTAGTAATAGTTTAGTTTCAAAAATACGCTGTCAATAGTTTTGATAGAGCTTTAGTGCAAATACTTGCCACAAAAGTCAGGCCTATTTTTTCAAATTTTGCCTGACTGTGCCGATTTTTCAAAGTGTGCCGGTGCTAGATCCCGTCTAGCTAACGTCACGTGCTAATAATATTCTGGTGACCGGCACAGTCGGGGACCATGCAGCATGCTACACTGTTTATTTCAACTAGAACCACTTCTCGCACAGTCGTAATTGGCACGGCGGACGGCCACTCGGGAATAGATGGCCGACTGTCCTAGCGGTACAGTCAGCGTGTACACTCGCTCACTTGTCGCTCAACATGCGTTGGACATTATTACGGCGCTCGACGGACAACAAATGTACATCACTTAGATACATATCTGCTGAGAGGGCCAATAGATTCTGCAATCCTTTTGTGTATGTATTGGTTTTTCTATTTCCTAGTTTAGTTTTACATGCGAAGAGCGCGTTGATGTCTTGTCCTATAGGTACTGTAGCTACACATCTGGTCACGTTGGCATGATTGGGTTTTTAATTCATATAAAATACATATTCCAGATATTTGCCACCTGCCCTTGCCCTCTAATTTCCTAAATTTTTTAGGTACGTATTTTAATTTCTGCTTACCTATTTTACACTAAGTACCGAGCAAAAATTAATATGGATATTTCACCACACACGCGAGGAAAATACTAAACTGTGAAACATTACAAATCAAATCCAAATGAACGCTGATGTTAAATGCTACACATTAAAAATCATCAATCAACACGAGGAAATAACTCAAAATTTGCATCAAATTATTTTGCTACTCTTGTGAAATCCATATCATCAGTTTTTAAAGAATAAATACGAAATACTTTATGTGCAGGTGTGATGAAAAATATATGACAAGATCACTAGATCTTGAAAAAAGGCCATTAGGCCTTACACATAATATTATGACATACCTAAATATATACTCATCTTGTAATTGCAGGCGACTGTATTATGTATATTGTTATGAGCCAATCCGCTCCGTTTCACGCGTCCGACGCGACGTGTGCCAATTATGCGGGATTGTTTTCTTATCTCCATGTTTTGGCAAATGGCTCTTACACAACTACGTCCCACAGCTGACTGATTGTCTATCTTACTGCGACGACATACGGTCCAACGATGGTCAACGTGTTTCTGTTAGTATTGTTTGTATCCGACGTATCTGATCGCCGCTTTTAGGCAGATACTATCTTTGACGAGTAACCTTTCGGCCATTTATGATGATTAGCATAATGTTACGGTCATTTTGTAATAACAAATGTTTCAGTCACACGTAGCAATTAAGTAGCTTCACGATTAGTCGCGTTTGTGAAATTAAGAGCTATAAAGCTACATTTTGTACACTGAACAAAAAACATTAGCCGAACTCATTGAGTAGGTAATTCAAAAATAATTAACTTTACTTTAGACGTGGAATAGGCTTAAAATCAGCTAAACTATGCCCATAAAATTTTCCTGAATTACGAGTACGTAACTAATAATAACTCCTACCGTTTATTGTAAATATTAATGAAAATAAATGATTTGTAGTTGTATTTTAAAATGGTGTAAGAGGGTCAAACAGATCGCTGTGTTACGTTCTTTCCTGTGTTCTTTCCGGCATGTAAGTAGTGATAAAATCATTACTTACATGCCCACAAGCTGTTAACTATTGCCCACAGGAGAGAAAACTAGCGTGTTCGCGCGAACTGTACATTTTTCTCTCCTGTGGGCAATAGTTAACAGCTTGTGGGCATGTAAGTAATGATTTTATCATAGTTCTGTAAATAAAAGGAGGACCTTTTTACGTGGATAAGGGTTAAATAAGAAAATTAATTTTTATAGCCCTTAACTCTTGTGTGTGTCTACAGGAAAGAACGTAACACAGTGATCTGTTTGACCCAAGAAGGCCACTCAATAGTGCTTCTCGCGACGCAGTATTTTATATACAAGTGAAATTGCACCTATTTGTTGACCTCACGCTTGTACTAGCTTCACAATGACGTGTCTGTGCAGCCTATAAGTTCCGTTATCGCGACCACTTAACGAAATGTATTCAAATGTTAAAATAAAGGGAGATATAGCGAAGTTAAAAATGGCCGCTTAACAAATAGAAGTCAGAACTACCGTTAATTGATAGAATTGAACCGTAACTCGTCACATGACTACCGCGGTCGCGGTCGCGTGTGCTTTAGATAAGCAGTTTAAAGATAGCTTACCGTGTGTTATTATTGATTATGCGAGCGCGAGTTAAAATTTCTTGTTCAAACCAGTGCAACATGATTTTGAGATACGTTTTTAAATATTAGTGCTTTCCCGGGTTCATCCTATAAGAGGTAGAAGTCCGATTGGCAACTTAGACAGACCCCTTATTAGCGTCTTTTCGGCGTCGACGTTTAATCAGCGCTATGGAAAATGGTGTTGCTCTGCACTTGCAGCAAAGCGCAACGTTGCGCCGAGCAGCAGCCATAGGTCGACTCTCGAGGATCGACGACGCTCGGAAGGTACAGTATCTTCCGGGCGTCGTTCTGTAACTGTTTAATGTCACTGTATACGTTCGAATTGGCCTGTAAGTTTCATCCCATTTGGTCCGAGCAATCTACTCGCCTGATCTTGTACAGCTACCGGAATGACGTCGTTCTGGTCATAGTCACCCCGGACCACCCGCCAGTTCTGCGGAGAAGAGTGGAGGAGGGGGGGAACAGTAATGGCCACGATTAAACACATTAGCCGCTGATTGGAAAGCCGTGTCGTGATTACGGACAATGCCGTTACTGTCGCGAGCGAGCGACCACGCTTGAGCTTGACTCGGTCTAATACAAATAAACAGAAAAATGTATAAAGACCAGGTGTAGGCATTTTCACCACAGTCAGCTATAGAAGTAGCTACAAAATGTCTATTTGACAATCATTTCAGTATACATATATATACGGACGTCTGGTGAACCTCTAACTAGGCTGAGCTTGTATCTTGGGCTCCTAGAGTGCAAATATATGTGAGACAGATTTGATACTAAGCAGGTATACCATACTCGGAAGATTAATAAAAACAATCAAAAAGTTAAGCGATCATGAGGCGTATTCTGATTGTAATAACCGGCTATTAATTTGTTTCGGGGTATCTCTGTGTCAAAAGTATCGTTACTAATTGAAGAAATGTCACTTTTCATATCTTGTTAATACAATCAGAATGCTACAGTAAACAGCGCGGCCGACGCAGCAAAGTTTTTGTGTATCCCCGGTTTTTGGATGCCTTTTCATAGCCGGCGGTGTGTCATTCGTCATACGCTTACGTGATGAGAAATCCAATGCACTGTAGTTTTGAACTCGAATGCAAAGGTCTTATTACTGCAGCTATCATCCCCATCAGTCATCGCAGATGGCGACACGAGCGGCATACCAAGTGTAGATCTGCGAGGAAGTCTGGACTACAGCGAAATTTCAACATTCTTATTTGAGTTGCTACATCGTAATCCATCCTGTATAGGCCAATGATCGAGGATACCGTTAACATACACTGAAAAAATAATTAGCCGAAAAAAAACAATAACTAAATAAATAATAAATAAATAATAATAAAATTTTTATTCAGAAAAACATAGTTATACATTTAACATTAGGTTAATAATATCTTATCAATTAAGGCTTTTTAATGACTTCTACCTGAACTAGGAAAATCCTGTATCTCAGGTTGAAAAAATAAAAATACTTAAATAAATAACATAACGGCAAACTTATGAGTTAAACTTGTGTTCATTTAGGTAGGTATCAGTTTGATATGTTTACATTCAAGAAATATGGCTAAATAATGATTATGTGCTTACTATAAAAACAAACCATACCTATAATTCTAAAATTAATTACATGGCAATAATGAGTAATGACTAATCTAGGTTTGTGGCGTATGTTACTGAATACTGAATAACTGAGCCACTTAACTCGCCACCGTAAGCTGTAGCTACACCATAAACCATAACATTCCCATCCCTTTGCCCAACTCCAAACTTTTAGATAGCATCTAGTGGTTAGTTGAGGCTTTTAAAAAACCTCTGTCACTCGTCCCCCGCTATCCTGACAAAGGACCAAAAATTCTGACATGTCAGGAGAAATTCTGACGTATGGGACAACCCTACATAGAAGAACTATGGCTAAAAAATTACTTCGCAGAATTACGTAGTGTATTCAGAAAATCGATACAGCTAAACGTGTACAAGATTTAGAGTCCCGTCCGAGAAGTGTATCGGTAAGTCACGGAGGCTCGGGTCACGTCGGGTGGATTGATTGAGCATTGTTGTCAATCTGCGCTGCAATTACGCTGCCCAGGCGCAGCTACACTCGAGAGTAATAAAAATGGCCTACATGGGAATCCACAATAACCCGTTTTCAACTTAAGTGTATACATAAGTACCTACGTGCGCGATTTCGTATATGGTACATCATTTCTGTACTCTAAGGCTTTTAGCACAATAGGTACTTGGTATCACTGTAGAGTTTTTCTATTTCTAATGTACACCCGGTCATTGAGACGCTCTACCTACTCGTACAGTATTTTTACATAGACATGTATTCGATTGATCAACATGTACACAAGGATTCAAATCTATTTAGGTCAACACTATATGATCTCCGGATTGAAAGCAATACGCGTAATCACTAGTCTAGCATTGATAATTCTTAAATTAAGTGTTTATAACTACATATGTAAGACACCATCAATATGTTAATATGCAAGCTACGAGCAAGTTCGTGTCATTATTCGTGTGTTCGAAGTTGTCTGATAAATAGCCGATACAGTTGTGGCTCGTATCGATTAGTCTCCTTAATTAATATGCCGAATCAACTGGTGTGAAGCTGCCTACAAATACCTCCTATTAGCATGGTTAACACTATAGTCACATAGTAATATAGGACTTTAAATCTAGTTAATTAAGAGCTATATTACAATAGCAGGAAAGCTAGACTAAATACGTGATTTGTTCGTTGCCCATTCCGCGACTTCTCGGGAATGTAATCGGATAAGGCTAATGCCCCATTTATGGTTCGCTACAAAGTGCATTACTTTACAATTACAAGTGTAATCACATCCTTATAGAAGATAGCAGCGGCGCCGGGGTCCTGACCTGAACGAGAGAGACGACGTTATACGAGAAAGGAGCGGAGGTGTATTTGGGTTAGCTGACGTATTGCCCTGTCTTTTATAGCATGTCAAGATTGCGTCGTGCCTTACGGTGAGTGCAGGTGGTGGAGGGTTAAAAGCTCTTCCGGGTTATAAATTGACTATTTTCTTACTTCCTGTACTACCTTAGTCGTAAATTTAGCATAGCTAATACCTGTAAAATACTAACGAGTACTTTCTATTAACGAGTGCAGCATGTATGTAGCTAAACCAAAATTTTATTTTCAATTTGGTTTCAATGTCCAACGCTTAACTGAGTGGCTCCTGTGATGTTGCTTATGTCTATGGGCGACGATGATCGCTTCCCATCAGGCGACTCGTCTGCTCGTTTGCTGACTATCACAAAAAAAATGTCTTTTGGAAATATTAGGTTTTCAAACTCTTCCAATTACAGTCCCTACCTATTATAGGTACTTACTTACTGCTGTGGCGCAACGACCCGAAGTGGATCTTTGCCTCCGACACCAAAGATCGCCATGCTACTCTTTCCAAAGCCGTCCCGGATACCAACCAGAGAGAGGCCGTGATACAAGTCCGGATCCAGAATGCTACCTATTATACCCACTGATTAATCCGCAACTAAAATGAACTAAATTGTGAACTAAAATCTCTGGCAATCTTTTCCTTATAATAAGTTTTTGGCAAAAATTTCATTTTTGGTACAAGTATCGCCGACTGTACTTTTTTTTCCACAGGCAACTAATACTCATCGAGACAATTCTAAGAACCCCAAACACAATTACGTTTCGTTGTTTTATCGCAGACTTCACGGCCACCTCCGGTCTCCATCATCAGATCAGCTCGATGACACCATAATATTGCATTGTCTTTGTCACCCGACTTACGTAGGTATGTATGCAAACTTGCAAGATTTGATTACAAAACGGTCAGGTGAAACTAAATAAAAGCTTGTAAAAATAAGATAAATTTGATTTAATGACCAACACAAACTTAAGTGTCTACTTAAGTTAACCTTTAGTGACTAGAATGAATTAATCTAGCAAAATAATAAAGTTTCATCTAACAATAATGTTGGTCTCGATCGTTCGCAACAGCGACTAATATCCGACTTGCCCGGTGTAGTGCCTCCCGCTGTCGAAGTCCAGTCCGCGCCGGCGCCCCATATCTTCTCCTTACCACTCCACGGGCGGTCAGCCTAACACTAATATGCTACTTTGCTGATAGCTAACAGCCTCGTAAAGCCAAGAAATTAGCAGGAAACATAAGATTTTGGTGCCGCGCGAATTTTGCGACAGAAGAAATGTTAAAAATTTTGCTCTTCAAATCACTAGTTATTTAATACTAAAAGTAGGTACCTATACCGACTGCTATGGTATGCAGGGTACAGAACAGATTTTTTTTTCTATCGAGACAATTTGAATCTTTTATTGTTTTGGTTGGAGTCTGCCCTTGCAAATATAGTTTAGATTCCGTGTACCTTTTTTTCATGGCATTTATTCCCGTCGGGCCGCGCCGGAGCGCATTTTCAATGGACCTTTACATTATGTAAAAGCGATGGAGTCCGTCCGGAGCCGTCCGCATCCGCGAGGAGCCGACCGGCTTACGGCCACACAAATGTTGAATGAGGTCCGACTCCGTCCGCTCGGTGGGAATCGTACTTATGTAAAACACGTAAGAAATCAATAATAAAGCCTTCTCTTAACTGACCATTGGTGGAACTTGCTCCTTTGTAATCAGGTTAGCGAATTGCCACTTAACGGTGGACGATGGTACAAGGTACTTGCGGAAGCAACGTATAAAGAGGAGCGATGTAATGTTTTTTACTCTTATGGGAGATAGTGATGTAGCGCATAGCGTTGTGCTCGTCAAACAAGTTTATTGATGGTCGTTTAGCTTTCCTGTATTCACTTTGTTTATTGAGTTGAACGCTACAGGAGAACCAAGGACACTCAGCCCTCTAGATTGTAAGAATCTGAGAGCAAACTTACACGGAATTAATTTTGTATTAAGCACAAACGTCTGCTAACGATGTAATAAAGCTTAGCAATAAATTAAAAATGGAAAAATTCGCTGTCTCGGGCGCAGCACGAGCTCGCGCATCTGGATCTCTAGCCCATCGCTCTGCCAGCTCAGCTAACGGAGACTTCACTCCGCGACAGTCTTCCTTGCCCGAGACAGTAAATTTGTCCACTTTTAATGAATGTCCTATAATAATTTATTATTTAATATTTTTCTAAGCTTTATACTTACACTGATAGGATTAGGATCGACTCGACTGATACTCTCGGCAAGTCGTTGGAACAGCATTTCTGTCCGAACCATCCATTTGTTCCGAGCAGCAATCATGTTTGACGGGCCATTCGTTTAGTTTACATTTTTACATTACTCGTACATACATAATCGTGTTCTTGGGATAAATGATCGTACACGTAAGTTTCTAAGTTTCACACGTTTGGCAGACAGTCTGACGGCTTTCGTGATGCAAATTAGATAAACTAAAACTATTAACATTAATCTTTTCATCACGGTTTATTGAACGCTTTGTAGTACAATTTCCTGCAATAAATTTTAACTTATTTAAGTAACACAAGCAATAAATAAAATACGGGTTTTAGAAGTGGCAAACATCTAGAGCATCCAAACCAGTTGCAATAAATGTTTAATTATTACTTGGCCTTATTCTAATTAATTAATATATGTGATTGACATTATATTAGCCTATCCACTTACTGTACAGCAAGTCACAATGTTTTAATGATGCTATCTTAAGCTGGTTACTTACGTTTGTATGATTGGCACTTGAAAGTAGATATTGAATAAAAAACCACATGACTCTTAAGTAAGTTCAATACCTATATTATAAATAACCAACAAAATGAGACCCATTGTTTCCTTGTACTTCAAGTGGATATTCCGCTGCTATATGATTGAAACAAGCAGTAAATGAACTATGATACTGGATTCTATCTAAAGCCATGCGACCTTAAATGCACCGAGATCAGCAGTAATCCTCTTGAAACTTAATGTTAAAATTGGGTAATATACGTTTGTTTAAATTTAATGTTCAGTAGAAAATTCATTTTATTTCATCAAAGTGTAACCGGTTTTCTAAAGACATTGTTAGTCTAGTGGCATTAGAAATAACATCGCAGACCACACGCATATTTGAACCCGACTATGTAGCTCGTAGTTTTGACAGCGGCCGCTCCGAACGGACGCGGTTGGCACAACAAAGAATCGTTCAGCCGTTATCTGCGATCTCGGCCGAATTACTAAACGTCTTGTACCGGCTACACATCCTTCTTACCATTGTTAAACTTTATGGCTTTGTAATAAGGCTTACGAATGCTCAATTCAATCTGTAATCGAAAGTAGTAATAGCAACACGCTTACCTGATCACTGTTAACTCGTATATCGTTGCAGCAAGGTACACAACAGTATAAAAGTTGAAGGTATACAGATAGCGCCGAAAGGCCAAGGTTTCTAACGTTTAACATTAGTTCTTTATTGTTTATTAAGGCGAGGCAGCTTGTTAAAAAAAGGGCTTGTCACAGTCAAAATGTCTGTGTTTTAAAATATCTGTGATTCAGTAGAAACAAGTCTGAGAGAATTAACCAAAGGTAACGAAACCGTACAGGTAGCTCTACAACAACAGATCAAAGCTTGCTTTTAAAACATTTAAAATGACAGATTCTACAAAATAGTATTCCTCGTGAGGCAAAGTATATTGCTATAAGTAGGTATAACCCAGTGACCCTACCCTACGTAGTGATTTATAGGTATCCTACCTACCTAGTAGGTAGGTTACGTGGATATTTAAGTTATTAAGTACTTAAAAAACTCAACAGTTGTCTTGGACGAAAGTAGGCCTGCATAAATAATGTTTAATGATGTTCCTAACTGTACTTACTTAAACCCAAATTAAATAATTACAGATATGCCGCTCACCGACGACATTGTAATAAATCTATCAATTTCTAAACGACCGGAACTATTAGTGAAATTGATGATACCGTGATTTAGGAGCTGGCGATCGGAAACGATTTTTATTGATAATCGGCGGAGCATTGATGATCGGCGGAGCAAGCGCTAGCAACGGCATTCAGGTTTTAAGGATCTTGATTGTAAGTATGTACTTTTTTACTTGATTTGTCACTAATACAAACTAGGCACAAGTTAAGGTAACGTTGCATTTGCTACACATGATTGTATGACATGTAAATTTACCTAAGATACATTGAGCAAGCAAATTGCCAGCTCTTTTGTCACCAATATCGTCGAGAAGCCATTTGGCCAATATGTATTTGGCGTCGATACCACAGAAGAAATAATAGTACATACCTACTACCGTACATAAAGGACACTTCCTACAAACCCGAAGTTCTAGGGCTCATTTAGACGGCGCGCGAACTCGCATGCGATTTTAGTTACATTACGGACCATTGAGGTTTCATCATTTCAGCCCACCGATCAAATAACGCAAATAATGTACCTACTCGTACTGAAACTAGCATGCGAGTTCTCGCACCGTCTAAATGAGCCCTAAGAGCTCTCTTAAGATACAAGGCTCCTTCGAAATGTATTTTAAACGTATCAAAAAAAAACAATAAAAACTGCCGTTGCTGGCCATATTGATAGCAAACTTGCTTGACTTTTATTGCTAAGCGCGTATACCCTTTATTTCTGTACGAACGAGCTAACAAGCACATGATTGGCGCGACTGTATCTCGCGGCGACATAGACTACCCGGCCCTCTTTTGTTAACATAGATATAGTAAAAGACGGGTAGTCTATGTCGCCGCGAGATACTGTCGCGCCAATCATGTGCTAGCCGGGCTTATTTAATAGTTTTAAGCAAGTAGCACTTGCGTATGTCGCCGCTGGTGGTCTGTTTCTAATGAACGTTAAAACTGAATGGAGCTGCGTGGTACATTCGTCACAGTTTATAGATCAAACTATAGCCAACTCACAATTAACGAATGCGTTTAATGGCGCAATCGTAGCCCGATCCGCAATCATCATAAATTCGTCCGAGTAGCGGCGTTCGCGCAACCGAACCTCCACCATCTACGCAGGTGTTCCATGTACGCAGTTACCTATCTAATATAAATCCAATAAACCATATAAATATAATTAAAAATTATCGTACTTTAACTATACAAATATTAGTTAGAAAATAATGAATCTCAACCATCTTGTGGGAAAGAAATCGTTTATTACTTTATTAGCTATAAAACCGCCGGTTATTTATGTTTGTGTTTAATATTACTAGTGATTGTATTTTGTGGATTTTAGCTCTGACTTTTTAGCTGCAGACCGCATTAAAGACATTGTGTTACGAGTGATGAGAGTTGCTGATTTAGAAAGGAATTAAGAATTAACTTCTGAGCTCCGATGGGGCAAGTGCCCTGTACCTACTAAGGTACTTTATAATATAAATGACTAGTAAAAGTTGAAGTTTAAAGTTTGTTAAAACTGTAAACTTCAACATTTATTCAGCAAATAGCTCACAAGGGCGTTTTTACACGTCAACATGGAATTAACATACAATTCAAAAAACACAAACATCAATTCAAACTAGAGATGTACCTAGAGTATTCTGAATTCTAAAGCTCCTCCTGCATTTATCCTTCTCTTTCCGGGAAAAGTTATTAAAAAGGAAAGTGTATAGAACCTACATTTACGATTATGTATTGTTATGCACGACAGAAAATCAAACCATTCTTGTATTCACAACCATTCGAAACCTTAAGTAAATACATGCCTACAACAACTTCGCTACATGGTTTTGCTACAAACCGTGTTACGACTGCATAGTTAGTTTGGAGCTAGGTAACAACTGCTAATAAATTCGTTACCCTGCCACTTTACATGGCAACTGGCGAGAACAAAGGCTACTTTTGTGCGGTAACTATTTGGTTTACTATTTTTGCATTACCTATAACATTTTGATTTCTCTAATATTTATATAATATACCTATATGTAGGTACTTAGGTATATAAGGGTAAATTACAGTAGGTAAACCACGTTAAATATTGCATGGAAAATCGAACATCATAGCCGTGCTGGTCCATCTTGAAATTTGTATAATATTTTTGTTAGCTTAGGCAATAAGACAAACAATTGTTTCCTATGAGACTTTTTCGTTTATTTAACATTAAACTCCTGTGTTGTAATTTTCATTATAATATATCTGACGGGGCGTCCATATAATTTACTTCGACACAAACATATCCCTATTCTCGCTACCCTAATGGATACATCTCACGCCACACCGACTTATATGGGAGTATCTGAACTATATCTCGCAGTTTCCTATATCGTGAGGGCTTCATTAAGATAACCCGCGCCCGCCCCCGCGCCCGCGCCCGCCATGAGCGCAGCGTTCCGCTAGCCACGCGATAAATGCGCTGATAACGTCGCCGGCGCATACTAAACACTTATTAGCGAGGTATACAGGCTGTGCCGTAAAACAACGATGATAGACGAGGATTAGTAGATACCTTATCTACTACTACTTTACATTATCACAAGGTACCACCAAGGTTCCAAGGCTGTCTAAAAAAATTCACTGAAAATACCGGCACACTTAGGATTATATAATTCATAGTTAAGTGACGTGCTTTATTCCAGGGCTCGGAACCGGTATTTTTTTAAAACCCAGAATTAGCCCAATATTTTGAATTATTTTATGCTCTTTACGTAGGACTGAATAATGTATTTGGGTAACAACTTTGTGTTATTAGATTGTCCCATTAAAAATGAAATAATAAACCAAAGAACGAAAAAGAACGTAATAATACCGGTATTTTCGTATGGAGCAAATACCGGTTTCCGACCCCTGCTTTATTCATATATTATAATTCTTTATTGCAACTATACTACATTTTACGTTTAGAGAAATTACCGTCCAAAAAATGTCAGGTTTTTTGGGTGATGTCAGCAAGATATTCCATGGTCATATGGCAACCCTACTGCAATATTCGCAACTGCAGTTACAGTTGTAATCATAACATCGTTGTGTTACGGGACACCCTGTATATATAACCGTACCGCTCAGGCGCTCACTACCAGGCGGTCGCTGGCGGACCACTTACTTGGTAATTGTTAATTACAGGACGTTATCTGTGCAATGTGCTTGTGATAATGACCCTGGTACTTAGATACTTGCATTAAGCCTATAAAGGGCTGTGTGAATATTTGTAACCATATCTAACTATCTAGGTACATATCTGGCATAGACATTATGTCACTGTTAAATGAAACATGGAAAGTTTAAGTCTGTTAATTATTTACTTAACAATATCCAGATTTAAATCTAATTAAAATTCAGCATGTTTACTATAATTAGAAGTCCATAAAAGCAAGTCTATAAGAGTTCAGATCGATCGTTACTACATTTAAAGTAGGTATTCAAACATATTGTGTTGGGAAATCTCAGCAGAACTGTCCCAAAAACATTAACTTCGATCAGCTTAACATGCATTTTTCTGCTTCTGCCGAATTTCGTGGCCCTGACAAATCTAATACCCTTCAATATCTCTCTTCTCTTCCAACTCCTGACTCGTCTCCTTTCTGTCTTGTTCCTTTTACCGACAGTGATATTAAAGAAAACGTTTTATCCATAGCGTCTAATGCCATTGGGGTCGACTGTATTAGCCGTAAAATGATCCTTCCCCTCCTTGACATAATTACTCCTGTCATTTCCATTATTCTCAACACCTCTATTTCCACCAGCTCCTTTCCTTCACTTTGGAAGGACGCCTGTATCGTTCCGATTCCTAAAAAATTTAATCCATCTTCTTTCTCAGATTACCGTCCCATCTCAATTCTTCCATTCCTATCTAAAGTTCTCGAACGACTTGTACACAAACAGCTGACATCGTACCTGAACACATATAGTCTCCTTAACCCCCTCCAGTCTGGCTTCCGTCCTGGTCATAGTACGGCTACTGCTCTCGTGAAGATCACTGACGACATTCGGGCGGGGATGAATGATCAAAAGTTGACGGTATTAACGCTGCTAGACTTTAGCAATGCGTTTAATACCGTCGATTTTGACGTTCTCCTTGGAATACTACGTTCCCTTAATATATCTCCTGCAGTAATCGGATGGTTCCATAGCTACTTATTTGGTCGTCGGCAGCGTATTAAAGTAGATGATGTCCTTTCTTCCTGGTGCAACACGTTGGCCGGCGTTCCGCAAGGCGGCGTGTTGTCCCCCTTGTTATTTTCCATTTTCATTAACTCTATCACTTCTAAACTTTCTTCTCACTATCACCTTTATGCCGACGACCTTCAGATTTACTCGCAGGGTGTTATTGGAGATCTACCGTCTATGATCGGTAAGGTGAATGGCGACTTAGAGAGCATCTCGAATTGGAGTCGTAGTTTTGGCCTTAAAGTTAACCCAGCAAAGACCCAGGCCATTATAATTGGTAGCCCAAAACTGCTTCCCCGAATTGACTTTGCTGGCGTTCCTTCTATTTATTTTAATGGCGTTCTAATTCCGTACTCGCAACAAGTAAAGAACCTTGGCATCATCATCGACAGTACTCTATCATGGGGACCTCAGGTGGGCGAAGTCAGCAGGAAGATGTTCGCGGCAGTAGGCTCACTTAGAAGATTACGGAACTTCCTTCCCATTCCCACCAAAATTGCACTCGCACAAACTCTTCTCCTCCCCATTCTGGATTATGCTGACGTGGCTTATCTCGATCTCACTGAGGAGCAACTTAATAAGCTTGAGCGTATCCAAAATGTCTGCATTCGGTTTATATTTGGGTTACGCAAATATGACCATGTTTCTCACTTCCGTTCACAGCTCAAGTGGCTCCCTATCCGCTTCCGTCGTAACTTTCACGTTTTGTCCCTTCTATATTCTATTCTTTTCAACCCTGCAACTCCACGCTATCTCAAAAATCGCTTCAGTTATCTCTGTTCCGCTAGGTCCGCCCAGAAGTTAATTCTTTCTGTACCCTCTTCCGCTTCAAAATACTATAATAATTCCTATACTTTTCAAGCTGTTCGACTTTGGAATTCTCTGCCTCTTGACCTAAGGTGCGCTCAGTCTCCTAATTCTTTTAAGAGACTACTTAAACTCCATTTCTTATCTCTTCCTTAATGCTTTTATCTGGTTACTCTTTCTCTATGGCTGACACTGCTATATTATATTATATTATATTATATTATATATAATATGTGTATTTATTTATGTATGTCTATGTAAGTATGTTTATGTATTGTATATGTATTTTTATTCTGTTTATTTTTATTTTTTGCATGGTAATTTGTCTGTTTTCGATGTATTTAGTGATAAGTTTCTTTCATTGCACTTGCAACACCTACTGACATATGTAAATTTATTAATTTCCGCTACCCAAAGGTTGTCTGGAAGAGATCGCTTTTTAGCGATAAGACCGCCTGTTGTTTACCTCTGCCTGTATTTCTGTTTTCTTTTGTATTGTCTTATTTTATTGAGGTGTGCAATAAAGAGTATTTGCATATTAGGAGCTACAAAGAGATATAAAAATAATAGGTTATATGTTTTTTTATCTATTTTTCAGTGTCACCGTCTGTTGGTTACACTGTAAGTACATAAATTAAAGATATGTTTGTTTTAGTGCCTACTACGTAGTTATTTATTTCAGCTTGATCTTTACCATAATTATGATAACCTCTGTACGCTATCGTCACCAGATCGAGCCCGTTTTCACAGTTCATTAGTATGCTAGTAACGCCTGAAACAAGCCTTTATGGCCACGATAAGGAACGCTTTACATAAAGCTCTGTCGTGGCTCAGACATGTCGATCATAATCGGATAGAAAGCTTACCAAAATATGCTTTGTTATGGAAATTTATTTCAACATCGGAATACGAAAAACTGACTTCGGACTAATAAAGAGTAATCAGAAGAGTAATCTGAAGCAATGTAGGTGTGTGTAGGTACAATCAGTATCAAAAGTAGTGCTCTCCCCTGAAATACCTTCACATCCAAATAGAGAAATATTTCTACAGTTTGCGTTCAAAAGTATAATTATGTTACAGTTAACTATTCTAGTTACATATAGAGATATCGCTTTTTGTCAAATTATTACCTACCTATTGTTATATTTAGTCATTAAATAAGTATATGTGAATATGAATCGTCATTCGTAGAAAGCAGAAGAATTTGAAAATATAATATTTATTAGTCAATGCGTGTGGTTATTATTCCGAAAAGCGAGTTCAGTGACGGTGGTTAAATCAGGCCCAACAGGCACTGTCATTCAGAAGAATAACCTTTAGCAAACAAACATGTCGGCTACACTTCAGTCCGTTCTTGCAACATTGTTCGGGACAGGGCTTCTATTCCCAATGAGCGCGACCAGAAGTGATCGAATTATTAGGTTCATCGCTTGAATTTATTTACACAGTGTTCCGTAAAGTGCGCTTATCTGGTTGACCAGAGCTTTCAATTTGACCATGATCTTTTAACCTATAAGAATCTCGTTAGTATTCGTGATGCCCCCTTGCGAAATGGCTAAAAATCGCACACCCACTCCACAGATAAAGTCTATAGTTATTTGATAAAGTATCTAAGATTTCAAAAAGATATATTATAGATCCGGACCACGCTAAGTTTGCAATGACTTATCCCATATCAGGAGCGCCATAGTTGGCGAAGCACGTGGCTGGATAACATAGCGTGGTTCGCCTCTACCTATTATAGTTTTTCCAAAAAAGTATTTAAATGTCGTATTTTGATAGGAAGTAGTATTTTATGGTGACACTTCCACACTATAATTGCAAAGACAGTGCAGAGCTATCTTGTTTTGACTCTATTCGTTCTTGTATGTTTGTGTGAGTTGCACAGCCCGAGCACCGTGATCCATGCCCTTTGCGATTGCGACATCATGGCAAATATCGCACACCCACTCCAACACAGATAAGGACCTCTATCCGATAAACAAAGTATCTCAGATTTGAAGATAGCGGCGAGATCAACGATGAACGTGCAATAGCTAAGTGGGTTGGTTATTACGACTATCCTCCGTGTTATTGCTCTGTTTCGACAATAGTTTTGGCGATTTACAAACATAGACCGTAATCCTTTGCAAAAGCATTGAAAAGACTGGTCTAAAATTCCCATATTTCATCTGTAGCCTATTTCTAAGTAGCCTCTATTGTTCACTTGAATCTACATCTACCAATTACGCTCTCATACTTAGGTACTAGGCTTAATTTTTTTATTACACATATAACGAGTACCATAGTGTCTCAAGGGGACTGCATGCTTACAATTATTTAATATGGTGTTTACCGTGTTTATATTTAAAGAAGCATCACTAATTTATGTTATGTCTATGTTTGACTTAAACCAAATCTCATCTTTATCAAACACTTATAAAAACCCCAGGTATTTTGAAAATAAATGTGGAAACCTATATTTCATAATCGTGACTTGTTTGTATGTTTTTGTGAACACAGAGAGTAAGAGCCGTAACGCTACGCTCCAGAGCAACCGATAATGGAGTCCGCTCGAAATGTGAAAAGTTCAGCTGTCGCATAAAGCGTCCATCGGGTCACGTTTCAGGCATTGTGCGCGCGCGCTCCAATCAGCGCCGGCCCCGCCCCGCCCCGCGCCCGCCCACAGCCTAAGGGCACTGTACTAAGTACATAGTGCATTAGATGGTAAGATCTAGAAGCCAATCCGAACATTTAAAATTTCAATTTGATCTCAGTTAGACGTCACTCCCCTACGTACTTATATTGGTGCGAACGAGATATGTCATAGCAACAAATCAATGAAATGTTTATCAAATTCGAATAGTCAATTAGTCCTGAAATGTGAGAGTTCAGATCGTTACGCAAAGATAAAGAATCAGATAGATTTACTAGCGACTTCCTTAGACTGATGATTTCTTTAGATAAACTTGATATCTAATGTTTATTGTTTTTTCCAGCACTTGAGTAACTTACAGACAATAATATATATAGTATAGTAGATCGCGTTGGAATCGTGAGCAAATTCGTTACTATCGTTCGGAAGCAGTATCGGCTTTTCTTGTACACGTCGAGCATATTTACGATTGGTCTATACCTCTGTTTGAGTTTAAGAACGCTGACAGTTTTGAATGATTCACGATTAGTTTCAATTGACTAGAGAGACTTATATCGATCGACTGGTTTTTGTATTGTTTTTGAGCTTACGATAATTAAGCTCAATATCGGTAATTGGTAAAGCATACGCCACTTTCTGAGCCCTCGCGAGAGTAAGAAACGAGCGCTACCTTGCCGTATAAGTACTTAACATTTCATAAGTTCACGATATAAAGGTAAGATAACACCTAGGCCTGAATTTTTTTTTAAGTAAGTAAGAAAGAATCAATTTGTCACATTTATCAAACAACGCAGACAAGCAATCAATCAATATTGTGGCAGTAAACATCGTAAAAAGGTAAGTACCTACTAACAGCAACACTGTTAGCTGAACATCGGTGGACCTTATACCTTTGCAATAAGGTTTAGAATTGTTAACAACGTTGTCGATGGTGGTAGAACACTCCCCGCCACCGAATAGTTATTACTTATTAGTCGCCAAAAAACAACTCATTCGTGCGCGCCCACGTCACTCGCACGGCGCGACTCGGGAAATGTATTATAAATTCACTAGATATGAAATAGTAACGATATGTGACGTTCCACGCAAAAGGTACCCTATGGCGGTTGGTGTTTACGCTATTATTAACGCCGCTCCAATATGATTGCGGCCATAAGGTACCTTTTGTCGTGGAACGTCACATATCGTTACTATTTCATATCTAGTGAATGTCTAATTCATTTCCCGTATCGCACCGGCAGGCAAGGATTCGAAACGCTTGCCTAACGCAGGGCTAGATTAAATAGATGAAAATTGTACATCAACAAACGCCGATCGAAAAAAGTGTAACGGAAAGACAGTGCCACTAAACGTGACTGACGTGTAAGATACCGAAAATCGTACCTTTTACCGAAACTCCTAGATTACAAAACTATTGGGCCAAAATGCGGAATTCCAGAATGTCTAAGTAAGTATATAACTTTTTCTCGTGTGTGTCACCCTCAAAAAATGATTTAAATTTGAATAACAAAATGTACATGAATGGGTTGATTAGTAACTATTGCATGTATCAACAGCAATATTATATAATAATATTGTATTTATACACTTTTTATGCCCCTTACTAACTTTGAAAATGGGAGCACCGATGTTTTGTGTTACATATTCTCACTTCAATACCTAGTAAGTGCTCTTTTTAGGTGTGAACCTGGTCCTGCCGGCGTATTATGGATAGCTTTATCCATCTTTATCCACGTGACAAAATAACTGTCACTGTTTAACACCGTGGGATAGAAAGTGACGGACACCGTTTTGTCACGCTGTCACGTAGACAAGAACGACCATCATATCCGTACTGGTGTATCACTTATCAAAATTGAAGACATTTCGGGGTTTTTCCCACTAGTTACCACCAAGTTAATACCAGTGGTAACAACTGAGATTTTTTTCTCACTTTTTACCACTGTAACAACTGGAAAAAAAAACCCCACTAGGTATTTACCACTAAACTTTGATGATAAATACCTAGTGGGTGAGATGGTGGTTACTACTGGGAATTATTTTTATCTGTATCAGTAGCATACTGTAAATTATAGCATATTACGCTCTTGTAATTGGGTGTTAAAATTCTGTCTGAACACTTACTAGGTTTTAGTATGGGGTCGGCTCAGTGCCCCGCGCGTCTGCCATGCATGGATACCCAGTTCAAAAACATAGTAAGCCTGCTGGATAACCAGGCTAAAACCTAGTATGTCTCAGTCCCTTGCTAGGTTTTGATATGGGATTTGTGACTTGCTGAGTTTTACAATGGTAAACCGTCACTATACATGCTACTTACTAGGTTTAGAGGTGTCAAAATCTCTGCTATTTATGCCGATTTTTGAGCAGGTGTCTTTGTAATCGGGTGAGGACTTACTAGGTGGGTCCCAATAACACAAAAAACAAATTTTGAGAAATTTGTCACTTACTAGGTTTTGAAATGGGACAGCCGCTTTGGGACTAAGTTAGTTTAACATTTCGTGCAAATAAGGACAGTGTTTTGTCATGTAAGTGCGCTGTGCGCTGAAAGCTACTAAACAAGGCTGCTGTTGCGGATCGTTTGCTGACAGATCTCGTTTGAACCGCCTGTGCTCGTGAAGCAATCGGAACACTGGTGAGGTCATCGACCCGCGGCCGGTCCTGCGGACTCAAGAGAGGAAATGATTCATCCAACAAAAATTAATTGGTATTTTAGTAGACACTCCCTGCGTCAGAGACGTTATATATTCCTAATACTTACAAGTTTCACCTACTAAGTGACATGTTAAACTCCCATAAATATGCGAATATTAGCATAAACTGGTGTTATATGTACATGTGTATTTAGACTTTAGACAACAGCCTACACCGTAGAAGATTTTTCTGTCTTATTTTAAATTAATAACTAGTGTCATTACTTCTTAATGTGTGCACGAGTTTTAGCCTGTAAAAGTCTTAGCACTATCTGGGGGCCCTCCATTCCAATCCAAATAGTTCTATGAGATTTTTTCCGTGCACATTCCCTTACAGAAATATTTTAAAACACTAGGTAAATAGGTAAAAGCAAGAACTTTTGTTTTGGCCATTCGGGCAACAGTGCCGAAAAAGACCGTTGAAGATAGGACTTTGAAATTTGAAACATGGGTAGAGTCTTTCATATGTTGTAGAAGCTCTACTAAGATTTATATTTTTAGTAGGTCAACCCCTAATTTCCCGTTTTCCTTCATCTGCTAAAATTTTCGGTTAAGAGGTACATATATTGAATCGACATGCAGCCATTGCAGTTCATTTACTTATAAAGATGAAGTGAATACATTATGATTTTTATCCATATAATGACGGAAACTTTAATTTTTGTTGCAAACACACATAGTAGGTAGGTACATTATAAATAATCTTAATGTTTTCATCTGCGAAATTAATTTTAATATTACCTTAGCCTTTTATTCATGGCCACTCGATTTTAAGTGTCCCCTAAGGCAGTTTGTCACGTCGGTCGCTTTAATGAATACTCGTACTTCCCTTCCGAATTCGAACAGAAATTATATCACGTGCTTAAACGTGTCCCTGTAATTGAAGAACGCTGGTAATAAGTAGGCAGCCTTTATAGTGAGAAAAGAATTGTCCAATTAATTGACCAATGATAGACCTTAATTCGTTGTAATAAGGTTGTCGTGTGTGCACTTATTAACGACTGCGCAGTGTGCACGGTGCCACTCCTTGATTGATCATATACTTATTCGTGGACGCTGATAATTAGTTCGTTACACAGTTGTACTTTCGACCGCAAAATACATTTGAATTAAAGCAGAAGCTCAACTGGCGTTTCACTGTTAAAGTGCGAATAAAGTTATGATTGAATTATATTTTCAGGAGAAGTCCCATATTATGTTAGTATTAATTATGTAGCACAAAACATTTGTCGAGCGGTGATGGCGAACTTAAGTGCGATGTTGACGTCGCAACGTGAAAGATGCGAACGTCGGAAGGGTCGTATGAAAATGTGCCACATTTTGGTCCAAATCACTATTATTCAGGAAAGACTGTGTTAGATATTGTGGTGTTTACGTATTATCTACTCTCTACGCTCCGAAAGAGAACAAGAAAGTGGCAAAAAGGAAAGGAAGGAAGAAGGTTTTTAAAGAGCCAAATGTATTTTTCGGTAGCATTGGAATTATTTGTTCTCACTTAAAAAACTGTGTATATTCCAAAACTGAATGCAAAAAACGCTTTTTCAAAACGTGGCTCATTCATGCCAATTTCCCTTGTACATTAACTGTCCATTTCACATACAAGATTAGGTACTGTAACTTCAGCACATCACATTGTAATGTTAGACCTTTAGGGCCCGACCGTGCGCGTGAAGCGTGTAATTTGACAGCGACGCGCGCGCAGATAATCGCCAGGTTACTTAATTGTTTATAACCGCTGTGATTATAGTATGAAATGTCCACTTCTGGTCGCTGAATCATATGGCTGCGAGGATGAATGTGTTATGGTCGCAATACAACGAGTAAGGGAAAAGGGTCTCCTGGTGCGTAAAAGACAGCGGGGAAGGATGAGGATGTCGTATCTCGAATACCAGCAATATTCAAACTAGTGATATTTAGTTATACTTCCTATCCAAATTCAAGACAACAAATATAATTTACAAGCAGCAGTACATGGAATCATGCCGTCCTTGTCACACATTTTAGAGATATAATATTTAAAAAACAATTTCGCACTGTTCCCCTACCTCACTACGCCATCGTCCCTCGCCATCCCACTCTAACCCCGCTCCTCAGATACCCGTCATTACATGTTTTTGTGTTAGTCCGAATCACACGTATTTTCGCCAAAATAGTGTTCCTCTAAAAATGTCTGTGTGTGTGTCGATTGATGAAGTTAGGGTGAGTAATTTTAATATGTCTATTAAGCGCTGAATGATAATTATAGAATCAAAACATTATTACTTGTACCGCCGGCCGCCGTGGCCGAGCAACAAATGGATGGTTTTTCGGCACGGCAAGTCTAGTCTCGTTTGCAATACTTTACATGGCTAGTAATCTTTAATTTGAAATCGTATTTTCATTTAGCGTTATAAAGTCATTACGTAATAGGGTGTTTCACATTTGTATGGGAAAAAAAATATTGTGATATTTTTTCTGACTTCGCTCGGTTTCCGGGTCCAGCTTATCTTAAAAGCATATATACCAAATTTTAAGTGAATCGGACATTGTTTAGAGGTTGCGCTGGATGAACAGATACAAAAAAAGTCACAAAAAAGTAATGTAACTCAATATTATTACGAAATAGAACAATACGGTAGTTGAAACTTATTTGAAAGTGAAACTAAACTTAAAATACAACAGTGTTTACATGCAACCATAACAAAATAAGTAATCATTTAGCTACATAAGCTGAAACCTCTTCTTTTGTTCGCTTAGTAACGCATTTTCTGTGATGCTCGACGACTCTCAGCAAGAACTGTTTTTGCCCTTCATCTTTAACAGAGTCATTAAACTATTTAATTAAAGCTATACCCCTCTCTGCAGTATCGTTGACTACTTTCAGACTATCGACCAAGTCTCTGGTGTTAGGGCTACAATAATGGCTTACATCTTGAACACCAAATAATTCGTAGAACGACCTTGTTTTGGTACTTAGTAACAAAATCACCAAGAGATTTTTCTTCCAATTTCAGACACTTACCATCCAACCTTTTCATTTCTTTTTTATTTGCTGGTTTATTTAAATTCTTGAACATCTTCTGTGATACGTTCAACCTATAAAGCTAGTCATATGTTTATTGTCATATGTCTCTTGGCCGCCGCAAGAGCACTTTTTTTTACATTTTTATCGGGATAACTGTTTAAAAGCTCTTTCATATCCAATACATTCTGGTTAGCAATATCAAATAGATCGTCGAGAACTCCTTTCCAGATTTGGCGTTTCATATTAGCCGTTTCTGTATTTATGCATTTATTTTTTGCCAAATTTTGGTACTCCTTATACAGTTTTTGTATGCCGGCTCGAATAACTATCTCCGTCTTAACAGGTAAATTAGCCCTCTTCCACACTTCTTGCAGTTTAATACTTGTACACTTAGCAGCTTCTGAAAGTGTATCTTTATTTTCTATGTGATGGTACAAAAAAACCAACAAAACTTGTTCCTTAGAAGGAAGTCGAGCGCCAAAAAAATTTCACAAGGAACCTTGTCAAGTAACCAAATTCCACGTCTATTACCTACTCATTTTTAAATTAAAAACTTGCTTCAATATGAAAACTACTTATTCAAATTACTTTTACACCACCTACTACAAAGAGTTACATAAGTTTTGTTTCTATCCTCTACTGCACCTATATTAACTTCTATAGACAAAAGTTGCCACAAAGCGCAACCTCTAAATATTGTCCGATTTCCCTGATTTTTGGTATATGGGCTCTGTATAGGTGTAGAACCAAGAAGAAAAGCGAAGTCAAAGAAAAATAAAAAAATAGGAAAAATGAAACACCCTATTACGTAATAAATCAACTAAGTCAGTAATCTTTGCTTCCGTACGAAATCACTTGTTACAACTACCTCCTTTTTAGAATAAAATAATTACGGATGAAATAAGTACGGAGCTATAAATAGATAAATCACAAAATGATATTTAACCCAGTTATATGACTAATACAAAATCCAAAGATTATAGTAATATGTACCATATTACTAACATTTCATGTTTTGAATAAAATATGTTACATTCATTCTATGCAATGTTCGCTCAGTAAATTGTTTACGAATGCGAACACCATATTATTATATTATATTGACATGCTTTCGCCTACAGATTTTATATACTGTATACTAGTAGGTACTAGGTATACAAACTATATCCGAATTGAATAAAAATTATAGATCTACCCTACTGTGTAATAAAAAAGATAGGTAACAATATTAATCCTTGCCGATTGGTAATATTTAAGTGCCTATGCACGGAAGCAAATGTGTCTTTGTGCAAATAGACTTATTCTTTACTTAACCAATAAGTTTAATTAGCATCTTATGAGGAGGTATCCTCATACCTGTAGGTATACAGATACCTACATTTTATATGTAGGTACATAAAAAAATTTCATTAAATACACGATCTACAAGATACTTGAAGAATAGTTTGACCGACTGTTGCCAGTAACCGATGAATACGACGAGCACGCGCTATGCGTGCTCCGATACCGACATAGTGAATGTATCGTAAGGATTAAAACGGATTAGGTACTGGTTTTAATCGCACATCGCAGTATCGTCGAGTCTGGGGTCCAGTCGGTGTGGTCGCCTCCTTTTGCTCATCAGATCTCCTGCTTTGTGATAAATAGACATTACTGATTGACACTATTAAGTACCAATGCTATATGCTTAACATCACATAGCCAGTTACTTTCTACAACAGTACTGTATAACGGAGGCGTACCAAGTGTGAACAGTATATCTTTGTACGAGTAAGTAAACCTCATGAATGTGCTAACATCATTTTATTTTTATACACTCGCATATTATCAACTCAATGTAATTTTAGAATGAAATAAATCATGGTCAAAGTATTGGGACTTGATTTGTGTAATATTATGGACTACGTCAAATAATAATACTCCGCTAGTACAATAGCGTCGAGGATCGTAAACTCATGCGTAAATCGTATCGGAAATATAAGTAAACCTCCTAATGACAACTGGGATTCAGAATTTGGTAGTTTACGTAGAGTGAGTACTTAGAAACTTAGGTATACTATGCAACGAGATGATCATCAAACAGGTAGGTAAGTACTCGGTATAAACCGTGTTACCAAATAAAAGTCAATGACAAAAGGAGAGTTTATGATATTGCACATTAAATAACACATATAAATTAAAATTCATATAGGATAAATATTTAGTTACAAACGAGAAGTCGAGGCAAAATTTTCCACATTCATTGTGTCGAGAGCTCCGCCTTCACAGCGTTGAGGGTAAATTTGCCCCACTTTAATAGTGAAGAGGCCATCATTACTCCACATCAATTGTGTCGAGGGCTCCGCTTTAACAGCGTTGAGGCTAAATTTGCCCCACTTTAATAGTGACGAGGCTATCTTTACTCCACATTAATTGTGTCGAGAACTCCGCTTTAACAGCGTTGAGGGTAAGTTTGCCCCACTTTAATAGTGATGAGGCTATTTTGACTCTACAGTAATTGTGTCGAGAGCTCCGCTTTCACAGCGTCGAGGTTGAATTTGCTCCTCATTAATAGTAACGAGGTTATCCTTACTCCACATTTACTGTGTTGAAGATTTATGATGATAATTGCATAATATCAAAAACTACATAATAATGGCTGACTCGCTCTTCGATTGCTTCGGTCATTTGGTTTATCGGTCGCTTTGCTCTTCGGCCGCTTCGCTCTTCGGATGCTACGCTCTTCGGTCTCTCCGCTCTTCGGATGCTACGCTCTTCGGTCGCTTCGCTCTTCGGATACTACGCTCTTCGGTCGCTTCGCTCTTCTGATGATACGCTCTTCAGTCGCTTCGCTCTTCGATCACTTCGTTCTTCAGTCACTTCGTTCTTCGGTCTTTACGCTCTTCGGTATGTTTGTTCTGCAGACGCTTTGATCGTTATAAAATGAGTCAAAGATATATAACCATGCTCCACTGTAACAGTGTTGATGCCAATGTAATGTACTTGTCATAGTCTGCATCCAGACCTTTATGTTGCCTCCACTTTAATAGTGATGATGTGACTTTACGTATGTGAAATACAAAGGAGATTTTAGTTACGTTGAAGCAATTTAACTGGTGTTAATGCAGCCTAAAATCCTGTTAAGTACACCAACAGTGCTGTATGACGAGTAAACAATATATGGAAAGAGATATAACCCTTTAACCGGTTTTACATTCACACTATTATACATACATATAACGAAGTTATGTGTTCCAAATAGCTTCAAACAGCATCTTTGTCCTGCAGTCAAATATATAGCATCTCAACGAGCCCGATTTACCTACTCGTAACAAATCCAGTACGATTTGCTTACTGGTTATCTCAGCTCTAAACTTCAGGGGACCGTCGCCGCAACTAACAAGGGCTGCACCGTGGTTGATGCATATATCCCACGACGCGAAATCAACGCTGGAATCCTTAGCTGAAAACCAATATGCACAATTGCACAACAATGCAACCAGAGTTAAATGCTGTAACCTGTTACATGAGTCGCCATCGCTAAATAGCTAGATTGACAATCGCAATAAAAGATTGATATCCATCAACAATAATAAAATTAAATATTGTCATTAATTTAAATGCTCTAGGTTGTCATATTATATTGCTGTACAGTTATAATAGGGTATTTTCCTACTACTACTACTACTACTACAAATCAGTTACCTTTTTAGAACTGTCAAAACGATTTGCTAACATGGAATTTATATGAAACATTAGATCGTGACGTCACGGTCAACTCACCTACTTTTTACACGACTGCCCAAACAAAAAGAGTGTATTGTTATATTTCTATCCAATTTATAAAATAGAACTTGTGTTTAACAATAACTCTAATCTGTGTATTTTATGCATGGTGTAAAATAATTTATTTAAATACTTATAGTACCTATGTATGAATGCTACGTAACACGAGAAAGCTTAAATAATTATTGTTGATTGTGTATCACAAGAATACTGTGCACGCTGCACAGTATGATTGTTATTTTTTAAAAAAGGTTACTATAAGTTACTCCTTGAATGATAAATTTCAAGTAAATGCCTTATACACAAATATATCATAATTTAAGACCTAACTACCTACACTACAATCTACCAAAGTTTACTTGCCACTTGTATCACGTGTAGTCGTCATCGGTCAGATACGTAAAGAAAGACGAGTTATTTATTAATAAAGGTAGTCTATCTATATACATTATTTAGCTATTTACATATCGTTTGAGAATGTGACTGTCTCATTTCAATCAAAGACAGAGAGAATCGTACTATCTTTGTCTTACACCAGTACTAGCACCCAAAAGGAAAGGATGAGTATAGTTTTCCTGTTACTGACTGACAAATTGGTTTGACCAACTATATAAATCTATAATTTGAAGCTGAATTATAATTGAAAATTTGAAAAATTATAAGTTTCAAAACAGCACCTACAGGCTTTTCTACTAGTCATTGTCCGGACTTAGTCTAAATGTATAGAAACTTGATTTCTATGACAACCTTACAATGAAGAAAAATCTCCTTTACCCACAGGCTTTGTATAGAAGAGGGTATTTATTGTTGTATTGGATCTTCATTGCAAACTGTCATAAAGTTATATTTTATTCTACTTGTATATATAATACTTAAAAAGACATACATTCATAGATTAATCATAACGCAAAAAATAATTACATCCAGTGAGTGGTTGGTAAAATCTAAATGATAAAAAACAGCTTATTTATTATGTATAGTGTCTGGCAGAAAACAACCTAAACCGTTGTAGTAATTATAATCTTGAATATTAAAACAATGTATATCTTAGTTAAATTTAAATTGAAATTCGAATAATATAATGGGTATAAAGTGCTATAAAAATTGGTTCAGAGCTATAACTAAAGATTGAACACACCTTTCAATGGTCTACTTAAGCAAAGGCAAAATTACATTATACAACAGTTATAACCATAATTTTAAGAAGTTGTTTTTTAAAGTTATAGTTATAGTATTACAATAAAAACTAAGAAAGTTTAATTTATTTATGATTATTTTTTTCTTTCACCAAAAAGGAATATAAAAGGTACCTAATTTTACCCGTTAATCAATGACGCTTATCATTATAATATACAATGCTATACTTATATAAAATTACATTTGCAGGTAAATCTCTTCAGCTGAAATCAGTCATATCAGTAACGGTATACGTAACTTACTGATTTCATATCGATATTTCATTTTATTTTCGCACCTGTATTTAGATACAAGGCTCTGAACATCTGCTTGTAAATTATATTTGTTGTCTTGGATTTGGATAGGAAGTATAATTAATAATCAAACGAACTTACCTGTGAAGTTTGATTACAATTATACGAGTATCCAAATCCAAGACAACAAATTCCCGCCCCCCAACCCCGAAAATTAAAATAAAATAGTCTCTGTTCATAACACAAAAAAGATCCACTCTGAAATAATGACGGGTATCTGAGGAGCGGGGTTAGAGTGGGATGGCGAGGGACGATGGCGTAGTGAGGTAGGGGAACAGCGCGAAATTGTTTTTTAAATATTATATCTCTAAAATGTGTGACAAGGACGGCATGATTCCATGTACTGCTGCTTGTAAATTATATTTGTTGTCTTGGATTTGGATACTCGTATAATTGTAATCAAACTTCACAGGTAAGTTCGTTTGATTATTAATTATTAATTGTATTGTGATATGCCTATTATGTATTTTTTTGTCTTTTAATTATTTCAATTTTACATTTTATATTTATTTAAATTTATGATTATAATGATGAATTTGCACGCTTGAATGCAAGCTAGGTACCAGATCTGTAACACCATAATATATTGTAACATCCCCATACTGTATCAATGCAAATAAATAATTTCTGATTCAGATTCTGATGTAGTCTCCTTCTTTTATTTTACTGTAAGCAGGAAGAGAGCAACCTTATTAGTCGACCATCCATAGACCTTTCATGAAATAGGATTTGCAAATAGACTGCTAACTGTTGACGGGAACAGCGTGGACATGGGTAAGCGCGAGCGCGGCGCAACGAGATCCCGTTCCTAATTAACGGGGATAATGCGATTTGCCCTTATCGATTTACAGATAATACTCTTAAATCGATTCCGATTCTGAGAATTTGTTCCTACTTACTATAATGACCCTAAGTTTAGTAAGAACTTCGGATGAAATAGTGGTAGCCCAGAGCCCAGTGGTTATTATTGTGACATTCGAAGTTCGTGGGTTCAAATTTCCGTTAGAGCTACTTAGTGATTCGCTCTTAATTTTATGAGATCATTTAATTTTAATATGTAGGTTTTTATATATTTAACTTACAGCTTACTAAATAGTTTTTCCATGCCTTATCCTACTAAAAAGCCGTTTGAATGAGAAGAAAATGTTAGCTTTGTGTTCTGATACCTAGATTTGAGGGCCTACCGGGAAAATAAAAAACCGAAATTTTGTTTTATGACTCTATACCTCTTGTCTATTCGAGCAAACTAAAACGTCACTGTTAACACTGATCCATCTAATTCATGTCGTTTCTAGATCTATTAATTGATGTATCGTAAAGTTCGAATCGGGCTGTCTGACTCTCAAAACCGGCCACTTTTAACTTTATCCCTTTGCATGCTCTTCAGTTTATCAATCTATTTTCCTGTGCTCTTTCGCGTATATCATAACGTTTGTGTAGGTATCTACTCCTAGTACTCCTACGTGGCAGTTATCTCATAAGTCAGAAGAGGGTTAAACGCTACTTGAGCTATCTCGGCATACTAGTGGCGTGCCGCGGCGTCGTTTGTCCGACGCGATTTATTGCCTCGCGATCGCCGATATCGCGGATTCGACTGACGTCCCTGTACACCTGATGACCTCCAGTCAGTCAGACTGTCCCTTTCCTATCCAGCGAGAAGGAGCAGAAGGGAAAGATCCTGTAGGTGTCCATGCGCGCACGCAGCTCGTGAGGCACCGCATATCGCCGATCGCTGTTTGTTCGAGGTCAATTAATTTATTTATTGTCGGTGTAAATTACAGAGATATTCGAGGCGTGAGGGTCCGAGGGTAGCGTGGTATTCTTAGGAAATTAAAGCAGGTTGGATTGTATCTAACTCAGTGGAATCTATTTACACGGAATGGAATAACACTGAGTGTTTTATTTGTTGTGAATTAACGCGGTGGAAGATTGTGACTGTGAATCTAAGAATGCAATCTTGCTGTTTATTGTTACGAATTTTAAAAGAATATCTGCATCCAGTATAGACGGATAGGTATGCAACTAAAATAATATGGGTGTGTTGGTAGGTAATGTTGTATGTCATGACCATTAATATATTCTTGTATTAGATCCCCATCACTCCCATCAGCCTATCCTTCCTAAAAATCAAAATTTAATTGAACAGTTTCTTCATAAGTCATTAAAAGTCTGTAAGTACCCATCGACATTAGCAGAAAGAATCCACCTGGCTAAAATTAGCGAGGAGTAAAAGCCATTTATTTATTTATGGGGAAAAAAGAACAAATGTCTTTACTCAGATGCCAGAGATAATGAGTGTTTTCGCATCAGCACTGAAGGTCAGATAGCCTACAACTGAAATTGACTCGTAAAATAAACTTCGTTATATTACCGCCTAGCATTCCTATCTAGATGGGTACGCGTACCTAATACTAATTAGTACTTATGGTAGAGGTTGTGAAACAGCTAACGCTACATTTAGTGCCTCAACGGTACAAATATCCACTTAAATTACACACAATAAGTATAAGTAGCGGAAAATTAATACTTACCAGAAAAGTTAAGGTTCAATAGGTTCTTACAATTTACTGTGCTTTAAATGTCACAGAATATGTTAAAGTTTTCAACTCTATGTCATGGCATGTTATTTGACAGTTTGACAGCGGTGCGCCCGCGCCGGTATGTGACGGCTACAGACGGCGTCCGGCGGTCATTTATCGCGACAGAGCGGTGTTGCCAGCCTGCGAAAAATCTGGATCTTTTATATAAAATGCTTGTTGCTCTCATTACTCTCACAGCCACAGGGACGGACGTGACAGCAAGCTCCGTTGTGGAAATGTCGGAAAAATGTAGTTGTACTAACTTAGGGCCTCAGAAATTTAGAATCTTGAACTTTTCCAACTGAAAACAATGAGTAAAAAATTAAGTTTTGAATTTCCGGTTACTTTTACTAGACTTATATCGTCTAAAGTAAATAGTGTCTTCGCGCGAACTGTACATTTTTCTCTCCTGTGGGCAAAAGTTAACAGATTGTGGGCATGTAAGTAATGATTTTATCATAGTTCTCTAAATAAAAGGAGGACCTTTTCACGTGGATAAGGGTTAGTTAACCTAAAATTAACCTTTATAGCCCTTAATTCTTGTGTATGTCTACAGGAAAGACGTAACACAGTGATCTGTTTGACCCGATTACCTATTGTATTGTTTTCGAGCTCCCGATATTTCGACGCAGTTACATGCATCTTGTTCACGGGTAACTGAAGATAGCGAATGTCAAAGTTGTGTAGACCGCGCTCGGTCTGCCCTTATTCTTGCAACACAACAAAGCAAAACAATACAAAAGGTACTGTTTTGCTTTGGTCCATATGCCGTTCGATATAAGTCTAAAGTAAAAAAATGTGTGAGTGTGAAATACGAGTAAGTAAACGTGACTTTATAAACGTGATATATATTATATAATCCCAACAAGAACATACTACTTGAGTACCTAGGTAGAAAAGTGAAAAAATTGTGATATCCACTTACCATTCGCTGGACCATAGATTTATTTGCCACATTTGTCATAGAAAATACGGAATTTTAATTTATTTTATAAAACCATAAACATAATTAATAACAAACTTAGAATAAAAAGTAACCTAAAATTTAAACTACTTACCTACTTACCTACAAAACCAAAACTAAATTTTAATAAAACTATAGTGATTCTAATTTTTTTTTAAAGATTATATCAAGATAATGTGTACAGGTTTTTAGAATCATAATTTTAGAATATAATTGGCAACACTGGCGCTAAGTTGCGGTCGATTCACGAGAGCCCTGAGTTATGAGGCTTAAGTATGATTAAATACGAGAGCTTACTTGGCACAACACAAAGTGTGTAAGCGTTGGTATTTTGTTTATTTGGTTCATTGTAGGAGATTTCTCTTTGTTTGACAATTATTTATATAGGAACGAATGAATACAATTTTGTAACATGTAAGTAAGTAGAACATGTCTCACAAAAAACCCTGTACAGATGATTCTGGACTATTCTGTTTATAATATTATATTATAGAATAGTTATTTTTTTGTGTACACCTCGTGCAGATAATTACAAGCATCACATAAATGAGATACTGCCGTATTCGAACTTCAAAATATTCACAAGAGACGACCCGTACACGTATGAAGGAGCACACGGTACAAATTTTTGACTGTATCTGTGCTGGGTTCGAATCCTGGTAATTCAGGAACAATTATTTGTTCCTGAGTTGTTGATGTTTTCTATGTATACATATATGTAACTATACCTATATTATATTATATCGTTGTCTAGTACCCACAACACAAACCTTACTGAGCCTATTATGGAACTAGGTCGATATGTTTACTTAAAATTATGTATGTATGTAAACACTTTATTGTACATAAGACAGGTTAAGATACAATTAAAAGAAAGTATACAATGTACAAAGGCGAACTTATCCCTAAAATTATCCTTATTTATTTATTTTATATATCAAAATAAAGCCCAGTCTCTAGCTGAACGGCCAGCTTCCAGTTTTATTCATCAGCACACGAGCACAAAGCATTGATGCACATTACCAGCCGAGGTGTCAAGTCGTAGAGTCCTCCGCCTTCGCGTGTGACACGCCATGTATCTGTCATTCCCGTCCCTTACCTAAGGACTGTTCATTTTATTAAGCGGACACACAAAAAAGTATAAATTACATTTTTCTAATTCTGGAATCGCTTTATTTTGATAAATATAATAAAAACGGAAACCAACGCAAAACATTTTAATATAAGTATAGTATAATATAATAACATCGGTAAGATTTTCGTACTTTTACACGGTTGCGCCGTTCAAGTGCCTGCACATCAATTTTTGACACTTTTTGACAAGTTGTAAACAACATTCGTTTCAATTCTTTCAATGTTTTAGCTTCTCATCTACCCTTTTTTAAGTGCATCTTCACATTGGTCTAGTGCCACTCGATGGAGTGGAGCTCCGGGCAATTAGATGAGTTGACTTGTTTTTGAACGAAATCAATGTTTTTCAAATTCAGTAGCTTCACTTTCTGACCAGCATAGTGGGCACTTGCCAAATCAGGCCGAAATGAAGAGGTGACATTATGCGTCTGATAGACGGAAAGTACTCGTTATTAGATGCATTATTTTCTGTAAATGTCGCAAAATAGCCAAAGTTCATGTCGCAAAATAGAACAAACTTTTTAAGGCCACAGGAACCAATTGCCTGCCAGACAAGGACTTTCTTCATGAATTGGTCAATTTTGATGTTACTCTCCTCGTCGAATATATGATCTTCTACAACGGCATGCTAGCATCAGGGCCATTGGTAACGTACTACAGCAACATTATACGCATTTTCCGTTGTCCATTAAAATGCTACGAAATTTATCTTAATGTAAAATGTAGTACAGTTTGACGCTTCTTTTTTTCGATTGCTTTCGCTGCTCTGTAATTCTTTATATTTTAATCTGTGCCTACTCTAACGCCTGCTGTCTTAGGAATTTCGCGAACCAATAAGTAATTTATTGATTTTAACAGCCGCATGACAATACTTTTGTTTCTGGATTGGCCGGGCCGCTTCTGTGCCGGGATTTTGTAAAATCTTCAAGCATATGATGCTCTGCAAATGTTTTAATTATTTTATTCACGTTTAACTTGGAAAATTTGTACATATTTACGATTTTTCGCAGTGAATACTAGCCTGTGCATCCTTATTGCAGAACTAACTTGCTATGTTCCAAATTTGTTCGGTCCTTCGGGAAAAATATTTGACTATTATGGGAACAAATATGTAGCAATTGATAAATAAGGGATTGTTAATTATATTGTTATGAGCTGTACGTCAATTGATTTTAAATTCGCCGATTAAAAGAGGTGTAAGAGTGTCCGCTTAGTAAACTGAACAGTCCTTAACAGCTAACTCACGACCACCAGTTCAAATGTGACTTGATAATTGACCAAGACCTGACCTAAGTATCAGAGACCAAGCATATAATGGTGCGCGTGTGACGTGCGCTATTCAAGCGTTGGTAGTAACAGTGTTGTAGCACGACGCCACCCGCCATAACGCTATCGCGCATCATTGTGCTAGCACCTCATTACTAACCCCACTCTTAACTAACCATTCCTATACTTTATCTACTTGTAATAAGACTTATTTATATTCAGTCGAGTGAAAATGGTACTTCACGGTGTGAAACGTGTAAAATCAAAAAGTCAAATGTCGCTAACGAGTGTCGTGACGCGTCGCGCATGCGTCGTTACGGCAAATTGGGAGCGCGATATTTCTCGGGGAACAGATTTTACCGTTGTCTCTTCACCGGTGACTTTTCACCGGTCAATGTCGAATGGATTTCTCCTATTTTGTTGCTAGAATGTCCACTGAGTGTGGCGAGTGCGTATTTCTCCCGGCGGCGTTTACAATGCTGCAAATGTTGAATTTCACGCAGGATAGGAATAGAGCATAACTTGAATAAAATACTTGCAATGTTCCTTGTAGCTCATTAAATCTGTAAATAAAATTAGTGCTTCAAAATAATCAATAAATAGGTATTAAAACAAAAAATCATTATTAAATTCCATTTCAAAATATTGCTGCTCTTGGAAACGTTACTGATATGCTGAAATTACTAAACTTTGAACAAAATTTAATGAACACCGCAGTATTCCTAGAATACTATTAATCTAATCCATAAAATATTTTTTGCTTCAATCTCCTTATTTACCCAACCGGCTTGTCGTCGTAGTAATATGTATAAAGAACAACTTCCATAAAATATAAACGTTCACAACATTTGGAAAACACGTCACAGTTGAACGCTCTGCGCACGCGACTATTTAAGACTCCGCCTCCGGAAATATACCTAGATACATACTTTTAAATCTCGGCTAGATTTGATATTGATTTTAAATTACTCACAGACATCAAACAAACAAACATTATCATCAATTCAACATTTATTCAGCAAATAGGCCACAAGGGCACTTTTATACGTCAACATTGAATTTACATACAAGCAAAAAGAATAACAATACATCAACAATTTTATAAAATACAACTAACAATTCAAACTAACGTATTAATATTACTTAGAGATGTATATGGTGTTAATGTCGAATTACATAAAAATTCGATGTCGAATTACAGAAATGCGGGAGCGAATCGTAAAAGTGTGGACACATAAATATTTGCAAGCCAACGTTTCAAAGAAACATATTTATAGACGCTGACAATGAGATCGTGTGATATACTTTTGGAACGTTGGTATGTAAAGATGTTTGTGAGCTCGACGTACCTACCTATGCGAGTCAAATATCAAGTTAGGGTTTATAAGCTTCGAATATGCCTCCCGGAAATCTCGTGTTAAGCTTAACCTGTGACCCTCGGAATGCTGAATAGTAACCCGTCGATTAACTCGTTGGCTCGGTGTCGCGCTATTACGAGCTTTTATGACGCGACACGACACGAGTGCTTCTGCCGATTTTATGGTCGTATAAAAATAGCAGGACGTTAAAATTTCTTGTTTAGATAACTATTTGAAACTATTGTTTTTATTTACTTATTCCTACTATACTATAGTAGTTTCTTAACTGTAGCACCTATAGGTACCTACTTATCTTACTTATTAAGTACGAGTATACAACTATAATGCCTTCCTTTTCTATTAGCTTCTTATGCAAACTTTTCTTGGTCTAACTCTAGCTTGTCTCAGCGCTCATACAAATAACTATTCCTGGTCTGTGACTTTAAACATCATTGTACACCTATTACGTATAGCGAACTGAATGCCTCAACTGTAACGTTATAGCTTCCAAGGCGTCAGGCGTCATCCTATAAGCTTACGAATTACGAAGGAATTTCGTAAATGTCCGTGTTTAGATATAATTTGCGCGCATAATTCTGTCAGCACTAAAACACGGGTCCTCTATCGACACCGTATCGTGAGAACCTCGCAAACTTATTACTTTATGGAGCAGCTCATTATTTCCTTTTAGGTCAACATTAAGCAAGTTCGTGGTTATCGGGATACTTAATCTGTATCTTTAATTGCTGTGTGTCCGGTGCTATGTCGTCACTGGGATAGCCTGGCGTATACCGCTCGCTCTATCCTCCTATCTTAACAGCCCTTGCCTGGTTGGCAGTGAATCTGACTACTAAGCTGAATTAATTATCTGGGTTGAAATCCCGGCAAGGGCATTTATTAATGTGATGAGCTTAAATAATTGTACCTAAGTTAAGGATTGTACATGAGGTATGTGGCATATGTAGGGTAAAGGCACCAGTGCTCAGCCATGCACCAGTAGTCAGCCTATCTTGCCTATTTTTGGCTGTAAATAATAAAGTTTTTCTAACGTTCTTGTGAAAACTAGGTAATATTATAGATTGATAAGCTATTCATTGAAAAATACCTTAATTTTTAAACGAATACTCTACGATGATCCACAAAAAAAATTCAAAATTCAAAGTCTTCTGACATGAAAGGTTAAGATAGATATGCGCCATTTTTTTTTGGAATGTCACATGGTATTTTGATAAGACGATAGCAGCCGAATTGTGATTTCTTTTTAAAAGAATATGGACTGCTTCACCTAATTAATACTTAAACTATCTGAAAAACGTAAAAGATTAATATTAATCCATGTGGAAATAACATTTTTATGGCGGCTGACTATTGGAAACTACTTTTTTGTACAAAATCCAATAGTCAGCCTCCCCTGGCTGACTACTGGGTTTGAAGCAGTAATTTTAAAAAGATCGTAAACCCAGGAGTCAGCCGGGGGAGGCTGACCATAGGATTTAGGATTTATTATTATTTTAAAATGAAGTGTAAGTCGTTAAATCAAGCCCCTTTGAAAAATTACGTTATTATGAATTTATTTGATTGAAATACATTAAATACCCAGTAGTCAGCCTATGGCTGACCACTAGACAATAAGCTCACTCTATTCAAACCCACTACCCTAGTAGCATTTTCGTTGGGGCCCACGGTGCCAACGGTAGGGAAAACGTTGGGATGAGGTTCGTTCCGTAGCCAACATTAATTTTGTATTGGCCCACCATCGCATTTACCAACATTCGCTGTGGCACAGATGCCCAACAATGGGCCTTTGTGTATTTTGGTACCGTTGGCTAAACAACGATAATATTCGTTGGCCCAATGACGACATATATCGGATTTACCAACATTGGCAGTGGCAGTGATGCCCAACAATGGGCCTTTGTGTATTTTGCTACCGTTCGCTAAACAACGATAACATTCGTTGGCCCAATGGTGACGAATACCGCATTTACCAACATTGGCTGTGGCACTGATGCCCAACAATGGGCCTTTGTGTATTTTGGTAACGTTGGCTAATCAACGATATCATCCGATGGCCCAATGATGACAAATATCGCATTTACCAACATTGGCTGTGGCACTGATGCCCAAGAATGGGCCTTTGTGTATTTTGGTAACGTTGGCTAATCAACGATATCATCCGATGGCCCAATGATGACATAAATCGCATTTACCAACATTGGCTGTGGCACTGATGCCCAACAATGGGCTTTTGTTTATTTTGGTAACGTTGGCTAATCAACGATATCATCCGATGGCCCAATGACGACAAATATCGCATTTACCAACATTGGCTGTAGCATTGATGCCCAACAACGGGCCTTTGTGTATTTTGGTAACGTTGGCTAATCAACGATATCATCCGATGGCCCAATGATGACAAATATCGCATTTACCAACATTGGCTGCGGCACTGATGCCCAACAATGGGCCTTTGTTTATTTTGGTAACGTTGGGTAATCAACGATATCATACGATGGCCCAATGACGACAAATATTGCATTTACCAACATTGGCTGTAGCATTGATGCCCAACAATGGGCCTTTGTGTATTTTGGTAACGTTGGCTAATCAACGATATCATCCGATGGCCCAATGATGACAAATATCGCATTCACCAACATTGGCTGTGGCACTGATGCCCAACAATGGCCCTTTATTTATTTTGGTAACGTTGGCTAATCAACGATATCATATGATGGCCCAATGACGACAAATATCGCATTTACCAACATTGGCTGTAGCATTGAGGCCCAACAATGGGCCTTTGTGTATTTTGCTACCGTTCGCTAAACAACGATAACATTCGTTGGCCCAATGGTGACGAATACCGCATTTACCAACATTGGCTGTGGCACGGATGCCCAACAATGGGCCTTTGTGTATTTTGGTAACTTTGGCTAGTCAAAGATATCATCCGATGGCCCAATGATGACAAATATCGTATTTACCAACATTGGCTGTGGCACTGACGCCTAACAATGGGCCTTTGTGTATTTTGGTACCGGTGGCTAAACAACGATAACATTCGTTGGCCCAGTGAGCACAAATATCGCGTTTACCAACATTGGCTGTGGTACTGATGCCCAACAATACCAGTTGAGTTTGCTTGTGGCGTCACTAGATGGCTTTACTGTCTCCAAACATCGAAGTTATAGTTATTTTCTCGATTATTCCGTATATAATCATAATATTTTTTTAAAGTAACTTATAAATCTAATAGCTATAACTATAAAATTTATACATAAATTTAATAAATTGTATTTTACCAACATTTTCTCAATTTAAATCTCAAAAAACATAAATCTCGCTTACGAAGTTTCGAAGGGCGGTTAGTATATATACAAATTAGAGTGTATAGTAAGTGTACTTAAATAAATAAATAATAAATAAATATTAGGGGACATCTTACACAGATCAACCTAGCCCCAAACTAAGCAAAGCTTGTACTATGGCTGCTAGGCGACGATATACATACTTATATAGATAAATACATACTTATATACATAGAAAACACCCATGACTCAGGAACAAATATTAGTGTTCATCACACAAATAAATGCCCTTACTGGGATTCGAACCCAGGACCATCGGCTTAGCAGACAGGGTCACTATCCACTAGGCCAGACCGGTCGTCTTGCTTCGGCAGTACATATACTGAAATTGGAACGATACAGAGAAGATTAACAACAACTGCTGCCTAGGGCCTTCATGTGGATACAACCAATGCCTACCGTAGTGTAATTGTAATATTTATCAGCAAAGGCCCAACGTCGTATTACACAACCACTTACCTAACGTAGGGTAACTGTAGGACTCGTAAACAAAAGCCCATTACATAATTAGACTGTAGGCACACTATAAATTACACAACTATTTACCTACGGTAGTATTGTACGAATCCTACACAAGGCCCAACGTTAAAGTTACAATGTTGGCCCTTTGTGGGACAAGCTGTGTTGGGCCTTCAACCTGGTGCACGACTACCTACCGACCTACCTGACTTGCCGTTGGGTAATTGTTGAATTTGCAAACAGAAGCACAACGAAAAAATTTCCCTTTTTTATTTTTTTGCAGTTGGCCCTACAGCAAGCCATACGGCCAAATGTAACAATTAACCAACCATCAAACAAATGTGTATAGGCCCAACCACGGCCCAACCAAAACCACCACCGTTGAATAATTGTATAATTTATTTAAATAGGCCCAACGAAAAAATTACTCTAATGGCCCTCTGTTGGGAATCATCGGGAGGGCCTTTGTCGAGGGCCCTCCAGCAAATCGTACGGCCAAATGTAACAATTAACCAACCATCAAACAAATGTGTATAGGCCCAACCACGGCCCAACCAAAACCACCACCGTTGAATAATTGTATGATTTATTTAAATAGGCCCAACGAAAAAATTACTCTTATGGCCCTCTGTTGGGAATCTTCGGGAGGGCCTTTGTCGAGGGCCCTCCAGCAAATCGTACGGCCAAATATAACGGTTGCCCAACTAATACGTAAACAAAGGCCCAACAAAATCCCTACAAGAAAATGCTATTAGGGTAATCAGCCATTAGAATGGGATGGCTGGGCACTGGGTATCTAAAGACTGTGTATTGGTATACAGGGGGCTGATTACTGGCAAAAATGCCCTTTTATTATATTCCATTAAATATTTCCAAAATTTGAATTCAATTAAGTTTTATTCTTTACAAAAATTAAACTTTATTAAATTCTTGAACAGAAAAAAACATTTATAATACCTATTGTTCCATTAGTGTGCAAATTATATGATCTTGAACATAGAAATTTCGTTATAAGGCTGCCTACTGGTGCTTTTACCCTATATGCGAAAATGTATTTATTAGTGTAGGTAAATACCTAGACTTTGGTCAGTCCAGCGCATAGGCAAATCACCTATGCGCTGGACTGACCAAATAAAATCCGCAGTGGGAAACTGCGTATCTCACTGTGCCAGATAGTCTGCCAACAGGGAGAGATGGCGGGAGATCGTGCGAAGAGCTGTGTCCGCCTCTACTACCGATGCGGACGCCTCAACGTGACCACGACTGCTCTGTCAAGAGCGATACGACAGAGAAGAAGAAGAAATACCTAACTATTGTCATATTTTGTTGCCTAGAACAGAACCCATAGTGCAAGCTTAAGTTAGATTTGATCTCTCGATTGTGTCTCCTTGTGTATCCCAATCATTGGATATCTCCAATACTTGATACAATGACACAAGATTACTCCCCAAGTGCATATGAAGCGTAATTAAATAAAATGTGTTGCGCAAACGCTATGAGCAGTATTGTTGTGGGAAATATCAGCTAATATATCAAGAGGAACCCCAAAAATAGCTTTTTTAGTTTGCGACAGTTGACACGCTAATAATAAGCACAGACGCGTATTGCAATAATGTTGGGAGCTGTATTGTGATGAATGCAAGTAATTACTTAAAAAGTACGGTCTAGTTTTGTTAAAACACTTTTTGACACAATAGTAGATGATGTTAGAAAGGTATACATTTCTAACTCAATAAAGAAGCAACACATACACAAGCAATACATACTGTAACGAAATATTTATGAGTCGTTACACATTATATCTTCTCTTTATTGATATCGTAACGGACAGCCGGATCCAATGTCGGAACTTGTTTTGTTGACCGATGGTGGTGGTGGTGCATCACGGCTCTCAGCGAGACAATAACGCGGCTCAATTACAATTTATAGTCGGATTAACCAAACCTGATTATCTGACATCTTACAAAACATTCGTAGGCCCGAGTGGACTAATCTGTTCATGACGTCGCGCACCATAAGTATCCCATAGGGCCTAATTAAGAAAACTGTCTCCATGTAATTGAAACTTTTAGTAAGAGATACGGCGCATAACATTTACATAAAAGCCTTAAAGACGCCGTTACGGCCGCGAGGCGCGCGGGGAGGCCGCTCGTCTATTAATATGCTAATGCCCCGCTCTACACTATTTATTGGACAAATCTAGTATATTCGAAGCGCAGTGAATGCCCACGCGACTCAAGTAAGCTGTTTCGATTTGATTGGTATTTTTATTGGTGTAGAAAACGTGAGCATTTATCTGGGAATCGTTCGGAGCGTTATGACGGTTTGTTGTAGTATCGACACGGCCATTACGATCGTATCGCCTCGCTATGTTACTGTCAGACGCAACAGTAAAAGCTCATTTAAAAGGCGGCGGTAGTTTTTGGATTATGCCGGAACAAAACACGAGCGATAAGATCTCTTGATGTAGCGATTGCGACACCATTGTATCACATGCTCTCTATTTTGTTAGGTACATACTGATCGTGGTGCCCGCATGCCGATACCACTGAGTAATACTCGTGCCATATATTTAAATATCGCAATATTTCTTTTGCCTAGGCGGATCATAAGTGGGTGTAATAAGAGCAAAATTAAAAGCAATTTCGTGCGGGCCGGTCGGTACGGTCGGTGCGGGCTGCGCAGGCGCGGGCGCCGCAAAAATGCACACAATGAGCGGATCCGTGACAGATAGATTGCAGCAGCGCGACCTCTGCCGGTTGTTGCGAGCGAGGCGCTGCTGCCACCACGCTACCCGGTTTTCAAGGACTGATTATTAGTGTTCCGTACAAAACTTTGTTTACGGAACACTTATTTTTCCTTTAGGTTCTCTGGATTCAAAATGATTTGGCTTACTCATAGGACTCTTTTTTGCTACGATTGCGAATCTTTTAGATCTCCAATTCTTCTGTAAGCGTTTGGTTAATCATTGAATTGATTATTTTTGCAGACTCCAAAGTAAGTACATCATACTCGTGTTATCAAAGTGTTATTACATAAGTAAAACCCTATAGTTTTCCAGTTACATTTGGTAAGACTAAACCGCCGACGAGCCAAAATGTCGGTCGTCCTACTCCTGCCCTGGTGGTGGGCACCCTGGCCGGCGTCGGGAGCGAAATGAAAAGCTCTCCTCTCATAAATTATCGGCGCGCTGTTGGACCGACTACAGGGCTGCTGCACCTGCCCTCACACGAGATATATATCTCGATATACTTCGTATTTTTGAACTTAACTTTTTTTTATTAGCACATGTGACAACATATAACTGTCTAGAATTAGTTTATTAAATTGTTATTTTAGAGTAATGATTGTTGTGCCCTTGCAGGGTCCATGTCATTGTACTCAATTACATTGTAGGTAACACCTTCATAATTAACATGGAAATGCAATAATCAATTAACTACTTACCTACTCAATAGTAAATAGCTTTCATGATTCAAGAGTAGGTAAGTACATACCTACAACAAATGTTTTCTATTTTTGCAGACAATAATTTAAGCAAAAGGGAAAAATCAAGCAAAATATGTTCGTTAATTATTGTATGCTTATAAGCTATAGGCCTCTCGCGCATGAGAGGAGGCCTGTGCCCAGTAGTGGGACGTACATAGGCTGAGTTATTATTACAGTAACTTACCTAAAAAAAAAGATTTATAAATAGGACCCTTAGTCTATTAGGTAGGTGTACATAACGATTTAACAAGCTAGTTTTCCCAGTCGTCCTTCTTCTACGCAGCAAAGTTTCGACAGAAACATAGATATTTTGTCGATCCCTGAAGGATTCCTTGGCGTGTTAGATTTGGTTAGGCTATGGACCTTTGGCAGAGAAAAAACGATAAAAACCAGCTAGATCTCGGGAGAGGGATAATTTGGCTAGCCCAACTCTGTTCTATACGGCTGTCCAATGTGTGTGGCTAGCTTCCTTCTTCCTTTATCCGGCCAAGTGTGGTCCCTCCACACTGGTAGCACAGCCAGTGAGGGCAGCCCTGGGCCCGGGCGCCTCGCGTCGAGCGTGACGTGTAATTGCGCCGCGGTCACGAAACTAGCGCAGCCGCGTCGTGCGCGCGCGCAGCCGGGACCTGCCACCAACTTACAACCCTAAAAATTTTCGTATTAAAAAATATGATTAATATATTCAAAAATGACCCGGGTATGTCCTTAAACTACGTCCAGGACCCGGGTATGTCCTTAAACCACGTCCAAGACCACCGGTGGACGGGCATCAGCGTCCCTCAAATTCAGTGTACTCGACTGCGATCGCCAAACCGCCTGCCAAGCGTGGCGATTATGGCATTCACCCCCCAAAAAAGGGGGAGGCCTATGTTCAGCAGTGGACGTCTTATGGCTGAGATGATGATGATGATGAATATATTCAAGTTACAGGACTCTTCTTATGGAAAAATGAAAATATACAAGCGAAAAATTTTAAAAATATATATTTTAAGTAAGCTATACAAAATGCTACTTGAAGTGCAGAAATAGGTAATTATTCAGTGAGAAATAGGTAATTATTAGGGCTTGTTACTGCTAGCCCCGATAGGTACCTCAAGACGTTTGAGAAGCCATTAAGATCTGTAGATGGTAAAAGACGGTAAATGCCGGTGCTTTTCTAATAGTAATTGCCTACTGGCCAGTTTTTAGTTGCACTTCGTGTGTAGATGTTAAAAAGCGTTAAATGCGATTTTCTAATAGTCATTGCTGGCGAGTTTTTAATTGCACTGCAGGGATTGATTTTGATAGGTGTCAAAGGTGGGTACAGGTTGTGCCTCTCCCGTGGGAGCATGGACTTGGGGGCCCATGAATAATATGATTTTGAGTATGTGTATGAAAATATGATAAGACACGTTTCGAGACGTTATAAAACAACCATATAGGTAAGTACTTAATACGTATGTGATGGAAATAATAATCACCACAAACGTGTGCCTACATTGATATCAGATTCGATAACTACGATCCCATTTTTAAAATCATGTCCAAAGCATTGTTCCTTAGACAGATCCGATGAGTACAAAAAATAAGTTAGTTTACCAAGTACAGTCAGTATTTATTAGTTATTTAGATTATTATTCACACAATAGATATTTAGAATTATAATAAATAATATATACTTATCATTGAAAAAAAAAAAAAAAGTACAGTCAGCATCAATATTAGCGGATGAAATAACGCTCTAAAAGTAGGTAAATGAAAGTGCCATCCTGGAGTTCTTTCCCAAATATAAATATTTCAGTAGGTACAGTTCGCGTTTTAAAGTACCTGTTACAGTCTAAATTGATTGGAATGGATTTACCCGAGTTTGAAGCCAAGCGGACTTCAAACTCGGGTAAATCCATTTCACCCTCTCAACGGCAAATATGTACAGTCAGCAGCAGAAGTCGCTATACACTCCAGGTGCTCAAAGAGAGGTAAACGTTTAAACTGTCAAAAAGTTGTTGACTGTCATGGTAGTATTTACTTGTGAGCGCTCAACGTGTCACAAATATGTTAACAGTCGCTATTCATTAATTTCTACACTTACAACAAGTCATTGATACCTTAGCTGTCAAAAAACCAATGGTATCTAAGCGGTCAACGTGTCAAATATATCTGAACAAAATGGAAAAATAGACTTTAAAGCATACAAGTATGGTCGAATATTGAATAAAAGATAGCCATGCTAATTTCAGGTAAAGCGTTTGGACAATCATCGAAAGCAGTACAGTCTTGTCATCACATACATCTATCTCACGTTTTGCCCTTCAACCATTTGACAGGAGCCTCTCGGTCAACTTACTGCAAACTATTTCTTTTAACAGAATCGTCAAGACGAATGACACATAGCAAAAGCTAACTGAAGCCGAATTTAGAGCCAATTGTCAAGGCACGTTGTGGTCTCAGTAACAGGCGTTTGCTTTTCAAAGCAGAGACCGCGGGTTCAAATCTCAGTCCACCTAGAGATTACAGCTTTTTGTTTTTTATTTTATTTCATTTCTATTATTAATTTGTGTCTTCTGGTTTTATGTTAATTTCGCATTAGTTTATATAATTTTTGAAGATAATGTCACATGTAGCGTATACTGTACGACTTTCTATCAGGACGTTGTAGGTTTGAACCCGCAGTGGGCGTTACTTAGATTACTCCTGTGCGGAATGCCATTTGATATTTACTACTCAAAAATCACGTTTGTTGTATGGGAGCCCCACTTAAATCTTTATTTTATTCTGTTTTTAGTATTTCTTGTTACTTATAATAGCGTCAACAGAAATACATCATTTGTGAAAATTTGAACTGTCTAGCTATCACGGTTCTTGAGATACAGCCTGGTGACAGACGGACGGACGGACGGATGTCGATGGACAGACGGACGGACAGCAGTCTTAGTAATAGGGTCCCGTTTTACCCTTTGGGTACGGAACCCTAAAAATGCTGGTCTCTTCGAAAACTGACTAAATTAAATTAAAGGATATGAAAACAATGCATTTTATTAATTTCAGACATCATGTTATTCATGTTTCATAGTAACATTTATTGCTTAAGACCTACACAATCTATATCTAAATAGAAATAGTCTTAGTTTTATTTTTCAAAACGTTCGGGGTTCGATTCCCGAGCTGAGTACACATTTTTTTAAATGTATGAATGCAGTTTTTCGTGTTACTAAAATCGTTGACATGATTCCTAAGAAGAGATCGGTGTATATCGATCGTATAGTATCAGATTTTCCCATACTGGCCGATCTAAATGGGCCACCCTGTATAGTATATTTTACTACAATAAGTGGGCTAAATAAATATATTAACATAAGTATATAATATGATCAACGGTTTGGAAGAACAGCTGCATATGACAGTTAAAATAAAAAAAACCGATCATTCTAGTAGAACCTACTTATTTATTGTATAAGTTTGACACTTAACGATAAAATACTTCTTTAAGAAAGGAGGTGTCAATTCGTAGTGCTACAGTATTTATTTTAAAGTTAAACAGATAAAATGTTGATGCTTAGTTACCATTGAAATAACAACTGCTTAGCAACTGGTGGCACCCTGGCTGCTGACGTACGTGATTGGCAGTGCGTGTAGGTATTAATGACAGCAGCTTGAATTTGATTGCTTAGTTACCACTGACTTTTTAACCGTTATTGTCATTGTGATTAAATAAGGGTGTATGTGTTAAAGAAAAACTCAGAAGTTAAGGTATTTGTGACGAACTGGAAGCCTACGTGAAAATGACATCTTAGATGTCGTTATTTTTGTGACGATTGAAGTGTATATGTTTTCTTGGACACCTTGCCCGCTCAGGTATATCTGCTGCTGACTGTACCCTACTACATACCTTTTCTTAATACCAAAAATCCCATAATCTGAGTTAAGCGACTCAATTGTTCTATATATTTTTGTTAAGCTATTAAATCATGGTAGATACTTTTGAGGCGCAGTCTGATCCGTTACGCTTGATGTTACTGTACTTGTATATCATTGTAAAAAGTATGAACGTTTAATTTGTGTTCTAGCTCCCGGTCCATCGCGTCGCTCCCAGCATTCCTCGCGGTGTGGTGTACTGAGAGGGGCGGGGGAGGATATTCAAGTACTGAAGCTTTTTCAAATCCACATCTAGCCAGGCTTCTAACATAGGTCTTATCTAACGTAACATAACCTTTGGGTTAATCAAGCTAAAAAACCATTTAAAATGAATCCGGCGTATAAGCTAGGGCGTAAGGTACTTACTAATCTCGTCTCAATTGATTTTATGTGGTTTTAAAAGTAGTGTAGCCATCTCATTTCCTATGTGATTTTAAGTACATATATACAACTGTAGCAAATATAAATCGATTTTCAACTTCTATTATCATCAGCTTGCACTTAAGGCGACTTGCTTTTGCAAATTTAGCTTTAAGACATAATATCGATAAATTACTTGTTATCTTCCCTGTAATAAGTATATAGACAACGGACAATGTTGACTACTTTTGATTTTTGTCACTATCACCTTATCAAAGGTAAAAGCCATCACAGTAAAATTAAACTCGTTAGGTAAAGGTTAAAAATTATAGGTTAACCCATAACAATATTTATTTCTTCATAAGGAATAAAGAGATTGGGATGGTCGAATTGAAATCCACTTACATTACGGGTAATCGAATGTTTAATTACCTGTTATTTATTTTAATTATGTACAGCCAATACCTACAGCTTACTGCTATGATGTAGAGTATAGAGTCCTAACCAAATGAGATGGATTATGAGCGTCAATAAATCTCCCCAGAATGGCCTGCGTAACGATACGTTTACTACTTGATAATGAAACGTACGGGAAAGAATCACCATCTACCGGCCATAAACTCGCCGTGATTTTATGATCGACGTCTCATCCAGATATCAGAAACATAATCATTCCACCCATTATCGTTTCCATTCAAAGGTCTCATTGATTGGGAATCATTTCTAAAGCAGCAATCACGCACACGCCTGCGCGGGCGCCGATGGGGGGTGGAGAGGGGGGACACGCGCCTCCTGTACCTGTTATTCTAATTGATTTCCACTAAACTCAACTCATCTCATCGCCACCGCGCCACATACCAGTTTATTTAAACCGAATCGACTCTCATACCCGATCCATTGACCCATCGTGGATTTAATCAAACGTCTTTTGTTAACCGAAATTAAATTTCCTGTCAATCATACAAATAACGAATGATTAATTTATGTGAATCGACACAATCATAATTTTACTGTGTTAGAAGCTATCACTCAGCGTTTTAATTTAAACAACAAAGCCACAGTTTCGAGCGCTTAAAAAACTTGACAAAAAGCGTTCCCGGGAGTCATCATTCAAATTACGCGATTGGTCACGGCGTACTACTCTAACGGTAGCGATTAAAATCGATTACGATAATACGCAGCACTCGAAACTATTCGATACGATGGGGCATTAATCGATCCGATTTTACGCCGCGACACACAGTTAAACACAATAATCGCTTTAATGAATAAAAAGATAGATTTAGGGGCGAGGGCTCGCACATGTTAAAAATAAACTGCAGAGTAATAATGCTGTCTATTGCGGCGTCGTCTTTTAAACAATATCGTGCGATTTGAGCATATTATTCAATGATCGCGGTTAATCCTATTATTGTAGCGGAGTACAATGCTCCACTTGTGCAGCTGACGCCATAAAAAACCTGCCAAAAGGGGCGCTAGCGCAGCCCTGGCTGTACTGACAGTACATTGAACGCGCAAGCCCTGGCAAGCCGAATGCTCGGACTAACCAGTATAACATTACCCCGAGATCCGTCGAAAATATGTGTAATAGAAGAGCGCACTTATAACAACTTGTTAAGACTGTTCTGCGTTTCAACAATAAAATTACACCCCTAGGGATCTAAATCTAACCCCTGCGAACCGCGATCGGCAGCCCTATTCAAATTATATTTGCAAACACGATAACGCCAAATGGCACCCAATTAAAACACACATAAATAAGTGTTAGACGTCTGTCGGGCGATTTTTTACAAGTCTGCTCGTGAAACTGATACTCGGCCCGTCATAAAATGGACCGTTAGATTTTTCTATTAACCGAACCTGTCAGATGTGTAGCGTCGGGGGACAATAAATAATAATAGACGGATAATCAATACGCGTACAGTCGGGTTTTTATACACAAAATTCTTAATTAATGAACGAGATACCATGGTCAAGAGAGGCGTTAGAAATGGTCTTAAGGGGCTCATTTACTATCATATTTTAAAGCAAGTGCAAAAAGATAAGCTTGGCTTTTATGGCTACACGTCCCTATACGGACATGTAGAGCGAAGCAGCTCATTAAAAATTAGGTAGTTCTCATATGAGTGAGTATCCTGCACCGTTAGGGATTATCTGTGAACAACAACTTGCCTATAATTAATTATATAAAATTTCATATAAAATGCATTAACAAGATAATTGATGATATTGAATGCGTTAAATTGGTATGTAGGTAGGTATTTTAATTGTGTATAGTTCAAATGTACCATTAATGCGATGTTTAGTATTGTTTTCTTTTATCGAAGAGGACAGTTTTCGTAATACTTTCCGTATTGTCACTATTGAAAATGTAGTATTATTTCCAGAAGCTGATCAATTTTATAAGCGTGTTATTAACTAATGGTCTCGACTGTAGTTTATTTTAATTCGTTAAACGGTAAAACAAACTCTCCAGCCATAAAATTAGCGCCGATGGCTGCGGTAGACGAACGCGAATATATTATTATAAACTTTATAATTAAAATGTTACACAATAAATTCGTTTCGGCACCTTTCTTCTTAGCCCAGTCCATGACGCGGCTTATTATTTATCCGTTAGTGTGTGTAGATATCAATTAAATATACATTAAACAGATATTAGTAAGTGTCGCCAGAAAACCTGTAAATATAAAGTAGGTACCTATACATATATATGCTGACACTATTAATTGACCGGATCAACCTACCACAAGTTTTAGAAACTTAGGTATTGGCCTATTCTTACAATAATTAGTAATTATTAATTACCGATTAAACATTTTAGAACTCTTGTCATCGCGGCAGAAAAGGAAAGAATATAGAATAGAATAGAATAGAAAAACGTTTATTGCAAAAACCATCTACATACAGCACCACACATATAAATTTAAAAAAAAAGAGGATCTTATACACTAAACAGTTAAAACTATTAGTAGCTTAACTAACATGCAATAATAGTTAGTCGTAGTCTTGATGCTGCTATAGAGGCTACAAATGGACACCACTCAGCATATGCTCTAACATAATATATATGCTACAGCGCTGGTCTTCCGTGGAGCCCAGGGCAAGAAGATAGCTCAGAACAGTAAAGGCAGTGCAAAATGTGATTCAGTACTTAATATTAAACATAAATTAGAAACTTATACAAGAAGAAAAAGAAAAAAAAGAAAAAAACAAATTTGATATGGAAGTATGGAAGTGAAGTGGAAGGTTGGGAATATGTAAATATAATATATAGAAGAAGTCAGGCAAAGCATGTATTTAGTTAGTATAATATTAAATATAGTGGAGCATAAAATAGGGAACTCGAATAAACAAAGAATTAGATTTATAATATAAAATTTGTGAGAAAGAGAAAATGATTTAACTAAGATGCATGGAACACTAAGAACACGGCAGTTGCAAGCTGAAAAGATATTGTTTAAATTTAAGTTTAAAAGTGTGTAATGTTTTTGAGTTACGTATTGGAGGGGGTATGTTGTTCCAGCATTTCGTGGCAGAATAGCGAAAACTGCCACGAAATGCTGCACAACCACCGTGTCTTGGACAGAGAAGTCGAATGGCATCTCTCATTGGGCGGGAGGAGAACGACAACTTGTTAAAAAGGTATTGGGGCTGTTGAAATTTTACTACACCGAAAAGATGGGTCGCAAAATGCAACGATCGACGTGCTTCCATTTTCAAAATCTTACCACTGTTAAGATAAGGGGTGACATGAGTACGTGGAGGGATGGGGAAACAGAAACGGGCACAAGCATTCTGGATGCGTTGAAGGAGTGCCTTCGAACGAGCCAGTAAGCAACCATTAATCACAGTATCGACATAATTGAGTTTGGATAATATTAAAGTATCGCATAGTTTTATTCTAAGGTCGACACTGAGATATTGACGAACCTGGTATAGCACTTTCAATCTATAGTAGCAGTTTTTAGCGACATCGAGTACATGTTGTTCAAAACGCAAGCCCTCGTCTAAGAGTAGGCCAAGGTTACGTGCTGCGGAGACTCGTTCGAGGCGTTCCCTCCCGAGCATGACATTAATATCAAAGCTGGTAACTTTGTCAACTTGGCCTTTAGTGCCAAGCACTAGAAACTTTGACTTGTTGGGGTTAAGGACTAAATCACACTGGCCAGACCAAATGTCGATACGATCAAGATCCTGATTCAACAGCTCCACAGCAGTTTGTGTCTCCCGGGGATGGAACGTTTTATAAATTTGTAGGTCATCTGCATACATGTGATAGTGACAGTTCTTTATACAACTCGCAATGTCTGCCACGTACAAAATAAACAAAATGGGACCCAGGATCGACCCCTGAGGGACTCCGCAATTTACAGATTCATTTAAAGAGTAATCTGTTAGTCCAGAATTATTACGAAGCCCAACTTTCTGCGAACGACCAGAGAGATAGCTATCAAACCATTTTATGGTTCCGACGTCGAACCCATAGTAAGCAAGTTTAGACAGCAATAGCGAAATATTTATAGTGTCGAAGGCACGGGAAAAGTCTAGGAGGACTAGGATAGATGCCTCTCCTTTATCCTGCGCTGTTAGTATGTCATCGATCACGTCCAGGAGTGCCGTGGCCGTGCTGCGCCCTTTCCGAAATCCAGACTGCTTATTTGGTAATATGTTATTGTCTTCTAGAAAATCTGTTAATTGCCGACATACAACTTTTTCAAGAATTTTCGATACGAAACACAGAATGCTAATAGGCCTAAGGTCCTTTAAGTCAGTAGGTTGAGGTGTTTTGGGTATAGGCCTAACTATCGCCGATTTCCAGTCATCTGGAAAAACACCAGTACAGATGGATTGGTTGATGATGCTTGTGATAATAAATCCCACCAAAAACATAAATGTAAAAAAGGAGAGCCAAGTTCAATACAAAAATTATGCTTGGCTGTGGGGCTCGCCGCAAAAAGAATGGAGATCTAAATGAGTGCCACTGCCAAGTTCTATGCAAAATCCAAATATGTATTTATAGGAACAAAATAACATTATAAACAAGTATTAAACTCTATTTCTTTGCTTTATTGGATACCTATAACAATTGCTGTTATTTAAAAAAATGTGAGATCTTAAAGTAGGTTAGATTTGACTTGGCCAGTTTTCATTATATCAATCATTTTATATATATTGTAATTATGATGAAACCTGGCCAAGCCAAATCTAACCTACTTTAAGATCTCACATTTTTTTAAATAACAGCAATTGTTATAGGTATCCAATAAAGCAAAGAAATAGAGTTTAATACTTGTTTATAATGTTATTTTGTTCCTATAAATACATATTTGGATTTTGCATAGAACTTGGCAGTGGCACTCATTTAGATCTCCATTCTTTTTGCGGCGAGCCCCACAGCCAAGCATAATTTTTGTATTGAACTTGGCTCTCCTTTTTTACATTTATGTTTTTGGTGGGATATCAATACTTTTTGTAAAGAAAACTAGAGTGACGGCACCAATCATGGACATGTTAAGCGCACTAAATTAGAATTTCGTTTAAAAATGGGATGTTTTTTGACGATACAAAAATGGTGATTTTTTTTTCGGCACTCAAATACATGAGGAACATTTAAACAAAACCAAAAATTCTGTATGTTTAAGACATAATTAATAAAAAATATATAAATTGAAATTTACGAAATCACCATTGATGGACATCAAAAATTCAGTAATGGACACCCAGTCATGGACATGGACCCAATTATGAACATCCATTAATGGACACTTTTGTATTGAACACATAAATGAAACAAATAATGTCACAAATCAACTTTTATTAACGCTATTTAGAATAGAATAGAATAGAATAGAATAGTTTTTTATTCGTAAACACACAGACAACAGACATACATAGAAAAAACATAGTGAAAAATAAAGTGTCACGAAATGGTCCCATCTCAGCATGTTGCTGGCGACTTCCAGCGCTGATCTTCCGATTAGACCATCAAGTGAGAAATAATCACGGAAGGTAACAGACAAAAAAAATTAGTAAAGAAACATAAAATAAACCGAAAAATAGATTACACACATTTTACACAGCTAATACAAAAAGAGATGGATTAAGTACACGGATTAACCGATCGAACTTGTACAATCCGGTCGGGTCACATCGTGGCGCGGCATTAAGCGCGCATAACTAGCGCCAGCGGTAGCTACACGAAATTAAATTCGATGACAGATTTGACAAACAATAAAGTGAGTGAATCTAATATAATATTATGTAAAATCTCAATCAGTTTTAACTTTTTAGTCATGAAAACAATGTTACAAAGTTGGCTAAAATATATAAACAAAAACAACACCAGAGTTAAACAAATAGAAACATAATGAAAATGACACAGATAAAAAGGATGGCGTGTCGGGAATGGTGTTGACTCCTATGCGGAAGGAACAAGAACATTGTGGTAAGTAACAAAATTTACAATACAATACAACAACAGCAAGAGTCTTGACTACAGGCAGCTGGTTTCTAATCTGCAGGTTTCCTGGTTAAGCTGGTGATTGAGCATATACTGTTTGAGCTTTGTTTTAAAACTATATATATTTTGCAGGTTTCTCACTGGGGGCGGAATGTTGTTCCAACAGCGGGACGCAGAATATTTAAAGCTTCCTCGGAAAGCGGCTGAGGCATGACGCGGCGTCAACAGATGAATCCCACAATCACGGCGTTCTTTTGAACGGCAATTTGAACTTTCATTTAGATTTCTAAGTTATACTATAAGAGTTCTAGGACTAATCCGGTTGCCGGCTGCATGAAACAAACCTGATCAAAAAATAGAATATACCTACCCTGTAGAGCAGTGGTTCTTAACCTAGGGGTAATTACCCCCGTGGGGGTAAAACTGGTATTTTACGGGGGTAATAAGCTAGCCTAATATAACAATACAATACAATACACGTTTTATTTTTTATTACCATTGGGAGGAGGGGTAAAATCAGGTTCCCTAGTTAGTCATAGGGGTGACCGGACTGAAAAGGTTAAGAACCACTGCTGTAGAGGTACCTGACATTTAGTACCTTCCAACGCACTTGGTCGGCCTAGGCTTAACCTGGCAGATTTTGTACAAATGGCAAAAACGTTGGACAAAAAAACATCAAAAAAATACCTCATCGAAAAATGGAATTAAACTTGTATGGTAGGATACCTGACCTTGGGGACAGTAAAAAAAAAGTGGTCGGCCTCACCTTAGCCTGGCAGTTTTTGCAGTCCGACCAGATTTATTGGACCACATGACACCTACAATTTACCTCATAGCAAAATAGAATTGTTGACGTATGTCTTGGTCGGCCTCACCTTAACCTGACAGCTTTTGCAGTCCGACCACATTTATCCATCCATCTAAGACAAAACAAAGAGCCCAATTATGGACAACTAAAAATACCCAGTTATGGACATCGTCTATTATTGGAAAATAAAGAGCAATCACAAAATCAACCCAACTCAAATGTTTAGTGCAATAAATTAAATAATTTAACAACCGGGTACCAAATTTATAAAAAAAAACATGAAAAAGACCTATCGAAAAATCGTATGAAACTTGTATGGTACGATAGCTGCCTTTGAGGACAGTAAAAAAAAATGGTCGGCCAAATCCTGTATTGGCCGGCCGATTGGCGATTGGGTCGATCAAATTTGTGGTACCACGTGAGAGCTACAATTTACCTCATCAAGAAATAGAATTGGCAGTTTTTGCTGCCAGGCTACGAGTTTTTGCAGTCCAACCAAATCTGTGGTACCACGTGACAGCTACAATTTACCTATAGGATGAAAAAAACGGATTATAATAGCTAAAATAAACCTATTGACGTATGGCTTGGTCGGCCTCACCTTAGCCTGGCAGTTTTTGCAGTTCGACCAAATTTGTGGTACCACGTGACAGCTAGAATCCCTACAATTTACCTCATCGAAAAATAGAACGAAAAAAACAGATTATAATAGCTAAAATAAACCTGTTGACGTGTCTTGGTCGGCCTCACCATAACCAGTCAGTTTTTGCAGTCCGACCACAGTTATAAAAAAATCATCAAAAAAATCTTATGGAAAAATCGTATGAAACTTGTATGGTACGATAGCTGCCTTTGAGGACAGTAAAAAAAATGGTCGGCCAAATCCTGTATTGGCCGGCCGATTGGCGATTGGGTCGATCAAATTTGTGGTACCACGTGAGAGCTACAATTTGAGGTAAATTGTAGCTCTCACGTGGTACCACAAATCAAGAAATAGAATTGGCAGTTTTTGCTGCCAGGCTACGAGTTTTTGCAGTCCAACCAAATTTGTGGTACCACGTGACAGCTATAATTTACCTTGTCGAAAAATAGGATTAAAAAAACGGATTATAATAGCTAAAATAAACCTGTTGACGTATGGTTTGGTCGGCCTCACCTTAGCCTGGCAGTTTTTGCAGTCCGACCAAATTTGTGGTACCACGTGACAGCTATTATTTGCCTCATCGAAAAATAGGATGAATAAAAAACGGATTATAATAGCAAAATAAACCTGTTGACGTATGGCTTGGTCGGCCTCGCCTTAGCCTGGCAGTTTTTGCAGTCCGACCACATTTATCCATCCATCTAAGACAAAACAAAGAGCCCAATTATGGACAACTAAAAATACCCAGTTATGGACATCGTCTATTATTGGAAAATAAAGAGCAATCACAAAATCAACCCAACTCAAATGTTTAGTGCAATAAATTAAATAATTTAACACAATAAACTAAAAAAGTAATAAAAAGCTTAAGCTTGGACACTTGTCCATTACTGAATTTCATAAAATATCGAATCCAGTAATGAACAAACCCCACAAAAAACTTATTGCTGTGATTGGACATATTCAACTTAGCTCAATTTACTTGCAATATAGTATTATTCAGTAAAAATAACATTAAATCTCATTACAACATAACACAAGATAACACCATGCACAAATATGTACTCACCTCCTTAACGATTTCAACAACAATAACGGATTTTTATGACCACCGCCCGCAACGAGATTTTACTTCGCAGCCATCTTAGAACAAAACGGCTGATTTTGGTGACATGTGTCAAAATGACAGCTCAAACGTCTATTGGTTATGCTTTAGTGTTGCCAGTTGAAAAATGTTGGGACAGTTGCTTAATAAATTCGATCAACGTAAAAAATGTCCATAATTGGTGCCGTGTCCATTACTGGTGCCGTCACCCTAGGCAGGTATTGAGATTTAATGTTTTTTCTTGTGTTTCCGCTGTATGGTTTTTACTTCTGTTCTTTGTATAATTATGTGGTGCCGCGCGCCGCCGACGACACACCGTTGGCCGGTTGTTTAGAGCGTATTACAAGTTTTTTGTATGGGGACACCACTTATTTTTTGACTAAACTTTATTTTAATATAGCAAATATAATAATACATATATTGGGGTAGTTTCAAATATCTGCTTGTAACGGTTCCAACGCTACAATAAAAAAATATTTTTTTGTATGAGGACCCCCCTATTTTTTAACTTTTTTTTATTTTTAGATTTTTTCCTACGCTTACACACAATAACCGAGCTGGATTCCAAATTTCATCCTTCTAGGTCATCTGGAAGTAGGTTAGGTTTAGGTACTTATATGTCAGTCCCAATAAAAAATGGTTTTTTTGTATGGGGACCCCCCCTATTTTTAAACTTTATTTTATTTTTAGATTTTTTCCTACGGTTACACACAATAACCGAGCTGGATTCCAAATTTCATCCTTCTAGGTCATCTGGAAGTAGGTTAGGTTTAGGTACTTATATGTCAGTCCCAATAAAAAGTGGTTTTTTTGTATGGGGACCCCCCCTATTTTTTAACTTTATTTTATTTTTAGATTTTTTCCTACGGTTACACACAATAATCAAGCTGGATTCCAAATTTCATCCTTCTAGGTCATCTGGAAGTAGGTTAGGTTTAGATACTATAAGTCATAAGTCAGTCTTAAAATTTACGACTTTTTGACCTTCATACCTTTATAACCGTTTGAGCTAGCTTCATGAAATTTGGGCTTCTAGATATCCTTATGGATATAATTAAACACACGTAGTTTTATGTGTTTACGTCAAAGATGTTTTGAGTTATAGAAGGGTCAAAAGTGGCACCAAGTGGTTCGTGTAATATTACACTTGGCGCTGGCTAGCCAGTTCCTTTGCTTGAACTTGGCTTGACACGCTGCCGCGTGTCTAGATAGGGTTCTAGGCAAGGTAAGTTCAACCATATCCAACGTGATGTTGTCAGTGCCTACTGCATTGCTTGAAAAGGATTTAATTATACTTAAAACGGTGCTTTCATCTACGGGTTTTAACATGAACTTCGCAGAACCAAATCTATGGAACTCATAATACATTAGACTGGTTGGAGTGACGCCTCTTATGAGCCCCCATTGATCGGAGTAGGTATTATATATAGAACCCATTTGTCGTGCATGTTCCACGCGTTCGGCCATTCTAACGATAGTCACGATAAACAACTAACTATACCTAATAATTTAATACTAGTGTGCCATCTATTCGTAAACAAAATCCTTTAGTCGTCATGGATCGGGCTAGTAGGTGGAACCCGTTTCCAACGTGCATGTTCACGCGTTCGGCCATTCTCACGATAAACGCCAATTAGGCTAGAATTACTCTGAGAACGCAAACGAACAGGTAACGGGTAACACTAGTAACACTACAGTGTTTTCTACAAATGTAATATCAGTAAATAAAATTGATATAGTCACACCAATAAAAGTCTGCAGCGGATTTGATAGCCCACGCAGTGTAAGTGTTATTAATACGGCATACTTTCATAGAAGATTGACTTTTAAGTAATATGACACTTGCACTGCGTGGGCTATCAAAATTGCTGCAGACTTTTTAACGGTCTAACTTATACCTAATATCAACTAACAATTATCTATGTTAACAGAAAGAGGCAGTTTTTTTTATAAAGTCATCACACTAGTTTTGCATTTTAGAGCCTTAGGGGTCATCCATTAATTACATCACACGTTTAGGGGGAGGGAGGGGGTCAAGAAAATGTGACATATTGTGACATGGGGGAGGGGGGAGGCACAAACTTTGTGACGTCACTTTAACTTCATCAGTAACCGAAAAATTATTTAAATTATTTTATTCGCTGTACATTTAAATAACAAGTTTTAAAAACGATAATCGTTTTTATTCGTTTAATTTTCTGTCCTAAGCAGTTTTGGGTTATAAAATTACTAATATTTATATCGTCAAAAATAATTTAATAAAATATTAATAATACTTAATAGGTACTTACTTAATTCGATTGGGCGATTTCGAGAAAAAATGTGACGTCACACTAGGGGGGAGGGGTTTGCCAAATGTGACCAAGTGTGACAAGGAGGGGGGGAGGGGTCAAAAAACCTAGAAATTCGTGTGACGTAATTAATGGATGACCCCTTAGGGATGTGTTTGTGGTATTAAAACTCTTCGGTATCACTATAAAACTTTGTATTGTAGGTACCTAAGGTCAACAGAGCTACTTGCCACTATGGGGTTATTGCGTCTATTTTTAAACAACATATGTAGTTAACAACACAGCTACCTCCAATGTAGACAAAAAAGGCCAGAACTAAGTAGGTATATATTTGGAGGACAACACTTACGTAACATAGAGGGTTTTACCGGATTATAGGTATTGAAATAGTTGGCTATTTATTTTGAGAATTAGCTTTCACCTCAGACGGTGTACGAGGTACGTCAACAAAGTCCATTTACATCCTTGTCTTTCTTTAGATATTTGGTTTGGTATAGACGGTATTCCATGAAGAAAACTGCCCAGATACAGAACTTCTATAAAATTACATAACAATCGTGCAGTTCCTATAACTAGGCGATATCAATTCAACACAAGCGATCGTTTGCTGGCGCCTTTCCCGCAATAATGATATTGTTGACAAACAAAACAGAATGGTCGCAAACAAATTGTATTGCGAATGAGTTCGCGCCAAAAGCGGCGGCCATTTGCAAGTATTGCGCGGGCCTTACCTGGAGATGGCTTCCCAATGTCGAGAGGAGTCGATCGGACTCGATTGGTTGGACCAATTTTATTTAACTGTGGCTTAAAGATTCGTAAAACATTTTTTATGGTTTTGATACGATCTAGACGATTGCTTGGGGATTGGCGTGGATCTGAGGACCTACCTCGAACACCAAAGTTCGCAAATTGCGGTTGCGATTTTACTCCATCAAGGCGTAATTAGAGTGACTGTGTTCGGTGTTCGCGGTAGGCTCTCTGACTCTCTCACAGTTGCCCTGTACCGTACCCCGTACAATTTTTACCTTTAGTCCGATGATTCGAGTACTACCAGTGATTTCGAGAACCATAAAAAATAATCAATTTCGCCTGCGCTCCAGACTCGTCTGTTTAAGTTAAGAAATGGGAATACACCATGTCCTTAGTTGGCGAACTCTAGACTCAGGTAATTTAGTTCAGTGGCGGCGCGCGACCCCTGCCCTGCCTATCGCTTCATTAGGGCGCCAGCGCTACATTAGAGCTGGGGAAAATGTATTACAATGATATAGGCTGGGAAACAGATGCTAGTTTATTAGGATCATCGTGTACATTGAAAGTACGTCGATTTCCTACTGTTATCAAAGCATTAACACGGGCGCTAACAATCAACTCAACATACCAATTCGTCTGTAGTGTATTTTTAAGCTCGCCGATGGCTTAGAAATGTGAATAGGTAAGTACACCATGTCCTTAGATAGCCTAACTTGAGACTCGGGTAATTTCATACGGTGGCGGCGCGCAACCCCTTCCCCGCACTATCGCTCCATTAGAGCTGCGGAAAATGTATTAGAATGATATAGGTTGGGAAACAGATGCTAGTTCATCATGTACCTACACTTTAGGTAGTTTACTGTTATCAAAATGTTAAATCGAGTCGCTTTTCTAAAATACTACTCAACACCCTATCAGACATATTTTGTTATTAAGGTTGAGATTGATTGAGATTTATACCACTAATTGTATTGAATGTGTAGGTAATATTCGACAACAAAATTAGTTCGCGTCTGTCCCTCCGTCTACATTAGATTCCAGCAAGTGTTGTCGCGCTAAAGGTTAGCTCGCTCTCGAAGTTTCTTTGCTGTGGACTTCATTAACCGTCGCGAGGTGCCCGGAAAGGCGGCAAAATAAATTTAGGCACTTACGTACAGTCAGCAGCAGAAGCTAAGCGGGCAAGTTTGTGTACTTAATTGGGGTAACTGTGATAGCAATTGACCATGATGTCAATGAGAGACAATTGAGATCATTTATAGTTTCCAATGTCGCTGCTCTACTTTTTCCAAAGATCAGTAACTAGCAAATGTAACAATAGAGGGTGTAAAAATTCAGATCTACCTATACCCTATACAGTCTTGGAGTATTTCATTTTCTTGATTAGTGCCCCTTAAAAACTGTCACCGAGACAGGTCGGCTAAGTTTGGAACATAAATTTTATCTGAAGTTGATGATTTACGCTTTCATGAGACTTGCTATTACACCCATGCCTTCCTAAATACAGTACATACACAAACAGACCTAGTTGATTTTAAGATGATTAACCTAAGAAAGAACCTAATTAACATATATTATTATTTCGACGACCGGTCTGGCCTAGTGGATAGTGACCCTGCCTGCGAAGCCGATGGTCCTGGGTTCGAATCCCATGATGATTCATCATACAAATAAATGCCCTTACTGGGATTCGAACCCAGGACCATCGGCTTCGCAGGCAGGGTCACTATCCACTAGGCCAGACCGGTCGTCGAAATAATAATATATGTTAATTAGGTTCTTTCTTAGGTTAATCATCTTGATGATACAGATATTTGTTCCTGAGTCATGGGTGTTTTCTATGTATTTAAGTATTTGTATATTATATATATCGTTGTCTGAGTACCCCACAACACAAGCCTTCTTGAGCTTACTGCATGTGGACTTAGTCAATCTGTGTAAGAATGTCCTATAATATTTATTTATTATTTGTATCTCCGTTTTAAAACTCTCGGGTCTTTCGAGCCCGGTCATTTATAAGGCGTGCGTGGGGATATGGATCCAACACGTAGAGGCCGTTTGGAGAGATTTGATGTCATGTAGAACGCCTGCTGGAACCCATTCACGGGTACATCAATAAATACCCGTGAACCGGTTTCAGCAGGCATTGGAAGCTATTGTAAAGAATAAGGTAAACGGCCCCAAGTTCGTGTTAGTACGTTATTTCGTTAGTTTTTTTTCTGGCGCAAATAATAAGGAATTCAAATATCTTTTATTCAAATTATACATATGAAAAAAATCTGTATTATTTAATCTCTTCAATAAAATAATAAACAATATTTTAGTGATTAAACTGAGAGTAATACGACGGTCGAAACTGTCAGACGGCCGCGAACAGCTGTGTTGTATGCGTGCACTTTTTTTAGGCGTAAGGTGCGCGCTCTTACTTGTTAAGCTTATAGGAAGGAAAAGCTAAACCCATTCGAATAAAAGTTATTGGGAGTGTTTCTGTGGGTTCCTTAGTAATTGATTTGATAAGAAAAAAGATAGAATATATGCATAGAAATAACTTAAAATTGCAATAAATCGACTCACGAAATAGCGGTCATTTTATTTTTCGTGTGTCTCCTATTTCGTGCCACTAACGAATCAAGGATTTTCTAGGTATATTTTGAGTGCTTGTTTTTAAATATAACAACGAAGATAATTAAAAAAATAAATTAGAAAACAATTAATGTATGTCATGAAGTTTCGTATGAGCGAAATTCGGTATATGTTTTTTTCACTAGAATTCTCATAAAACGAGTTTGAATGTGACCCGAGTTAAAAATTTTAAGGTATGTTCCACGTATATTCTCATATTAACTACTAGCACAATTTTATTTAATATTAAATTTATTTGGTTTATTTTTGTGTATGTTTATATTTAACGTATAAGATAGTAAATAATTTTTTTTTTAATTTTTTTTTTTTAAATTTTATAAAATTTTAATATTATATTTTTTTTATTTAAATAGTTTGGCTTTGAATCAAGTATTAAAGTACCCATATGGTTTACATAGTCTTAATTCAACCATTAAAGTCGACGAGTACAAAAAACTTTAAGCTAGCTCTCAATTTAACATTTTTTAAATATTATTTTTAATTTGACCTTACAATTATTCGTAAGTAGGTAAGACCGTTAAATATTTAAAATGATTATCAGCAAATTATCACCAATTACTCTAAGAAAACTTTATGCCGAAACAGGGGACACGAATTCACGAACTTAGGAGCTGACCTAAATTTGTATCACGAAATGGGAGCCAAATAAGAGGTTCACGAAAAAATTAATATAAAAAAAAGTTTCAACTAAAACCCCACAGTTTATACATTAAATTATTAACAAAGAACTAATATAACTTATTCAAAAGCTTTCAAGGTATTGATATGCTTAGTAATATTTAAAAAAAATATACAAACTCTCAACTGACTCTCAAGAGCCTTAACCTGCCGAAACAGGGGACCTTTACCTTATGGTCAGAATACTGGTCTATGGTTTAAGTTTGGGTGGAAAAAAGACTGGGCTATTGCAAAGAAGTCCGGACACCTGCCATAACATTGCTTACACAAGTTATCGAGACAGGTGGTGACTCGCCACTCGTTAGATGGGCACCTGATGCGCCATCGTAAAGACGGCCAGGTGCAACACCGGCGTGAGCGGCTCAGGGGTGTCGAGAGGTGGTGCTGCGCTTTCTCCGAAGTTACTCGCGGCGTTATGCCCTTTAACACTTCCACCCCTGGAGCATATAGCTCTAGCGACTCCTCTCTGGACGGCCAATGAAGGCGAGCCAGAGCTGAGAGTCCTGCGGGTCCCCTTGGGGTCCACTCCGACCGACGAAGACACGCCGGAGACGGAGACCCTGACCGACTCTCGGGAGCACTCGGGTCCGTGGGGTCGTTACTCCCCAACAGCTCGCCACAAGCTGCCCTGCGGGCTTATTTATTATTATTATTATTTATTATCTAAAGGCACACTTTAATTGGCTATGTGCTATTAAGTTGGTGGTAGGTGGTAGGGAAACACACAAGCGAACGCCAACGCGCACGATGTGGTGGAAATATGAACTTTTATGCATAAAGGAATAAGTAGGTAAGGATAGAGTGCTAACTCCATTCCTTACCTATCAATTTTCTTACCAAAACGTGGGTTATTTCGTAGTCGACATCTAGTCAAGTAGTGTGGGCTACAGGCTGCTACAGTCATGCACGGAGCGAATAGTATGCAAATATGGATGACAGTGGCGTAGCTAGGGGGGGCGGCGTGAACATCAGTAGTTTACAAAAATTCGTAAAATCATGTATAACGAAAGCGAAGGAGTAAATCCTGAGCTATTTAACATAAATTACAATTACTATTTTTAAAAATATTTTACAATTTTGATTGAATTTTGGGGTGACACCCACAATTTCCGCACCGGGTGCCACCCATGCTAGTTACGCCACGGATGAAGGAACTTTAAAATGGAAGACGGGTCAAGTAAAACAGCCTTTTTATAATCTATTTTTTCATTGATTTAATAGACATGTAGGTAGGTTACATATACATATTTATCTCACCATAAAACTATATTATATGCATTAATTTACTCAGCTATGTGACCTAATAGTGATCAGTGAACCAACAACAAATATAGGTATGGCCTTATAATATTAAGGCCTAGAAACCTAGTTCTTTCATGAAGCCAAAACACTATCTTGATTGACTATAAGGCAACATGCTTTACAGCTCGGTTTTTAGTACTTTGAATGTGTTCACAATGAACGTACGAGTTACCCTCTAGGCCTTATTATTGTAAGGGTAAGGCGCGCCGCAGCCGCCGCCCACGACAGCTGAGGCACGCTTCTCTACGGATACCAACAAACAATTTTAACATTCAACTTATCTATGTGAGTCGATCTAACAATCAAAATGGGTTATTTAAGCAAGCTTAATCGATCGTTTCCATCGAGCCGCTCACATCATATTCACATTTCACATACATAACACTTTACTGGCGCCAGCGGGCCGGTGACCTTTATATTATGCTCAGAACTCGACTAGGATCAAAGCACCGACTGAAGGATTACTATCAGGTAGGTAGAGACCAGACAAGTAACTAATAGACAAGAATTCCGCACAAAGTCGCTTACGTCATAATACTATAGATGGCGCCACTTAAAAAGTATCAGGCCTATACATAATAGCACGATATTTCGTTTGTAGTAATTAGATGGCGTTAGCAAGGTACTTCTAGAATTAACACTTATCTATAAGTCGCACATACAGAAAACCAAAACACGAGACTTTGAATAGAAATTCTCCGATTTAAACACAACTATTTCCATGCGCAAGAAATCGTTAGTTTAGGGTCTTCCACGGTATTCCGACGCTACGACGTCTTTCTCGCTCTTATTGCGCAGATATAAATAAGGCTTTTTTCTATCTGTTTTTGCCGATTCCGCGTCGATATATGAGGGGAGACCCTTACATACTATATTGCAACGAATTATTTACGTGTTGCGACCAATTCTACCTCCCTGATATGACCCTCGACTGATGTGCCCACGGCACAATCTCACTGGTAAACTATACACTAATAATCTCTGTATATTAATCTCTACAGCCACCGGCACCCGCCGTCGTACCCGTGCTTGGCTACACTGGCAAGAAATTAACTAAAAACATAACAAAATAAAGGCTTACAGCCGCTTTGTACAATAAAAATACATTTTCTTTGGCTTTAACACCTCTGGGAAGCGTAAAATATACTTTTGTATAAGCGTTTAAAATGAGTAAGTGATCGGTTCGTCGGCAGGCGGTTCACGATTTCTGCTCGTAACTAGTCTTCGGTCTCCCTTATGGCTCGGCTACAAAAAAACGTTAAAAACGAATTCGCTTATCTGTTTTTGACAATGTTGTGACGGTCGGCGCTATCTGCGTGAGCATTAAGCGATAGGTATCGTTTTTTTTGTGGCCGAGACATGATCATAATATGACAACGTGATAAAAGACCTACCTCAATAAAAGGATTATTGCACCTAGCCCGATGAAACATCAATTATTAAGTACCTTTTAAAACAATAACCCTCTTTTTCAATAAAGCAGTTTTCTGCGTATTTAAATTATATAAGGCGATTTTACAATCATTGTCGGGAAAAAATTAAGAAACAGTCGTGGGTCGCCTGTCGCTTACATCTTCTGGTTCCCGTCAGCCCGAAATATACCTAGGTATAGCGCACATAAATATGAAGGCAGCAATCTTTGTGATGGTTAAAATATATCCGCCTGCCGACGAAGTACATAAAACAATGCTCTATGTTTGACACAGGACAATATATAATATAAATATGTAAAGGAAACAGCGTGATATGTTAGGTTACGGCGCACTATACATGGATCGACGCGCTCGGCGGGGCGGCAACTATAGTGTACGTATGACTATGTGTCACTGCTAATATGTAATTACAAATGGTATTGTGAGAAATGGTGTCTATAATGGACACTAAAAGCGATTCGTACAAGGCCTTTTCGGTGTAATGCTTCACAGTATAGCCATCTGCTTTAATGAATATAAATAATTAAATATGTATATGTAGTGAGATTTTTTATATTGATCTATCATTGTATAACCATTAAAAATATTCGAAACGTCAATTTTATAATTATATTTTATTATATATGTATAAAATAATCGTTTGTAATTTATTTATGGAATATAATTTACATTATAATCATTTTGTTTTAACATCTTTGACTTTATTTGCCTCAAATTTCTATCCGAATTTTAGTATACATTTTTCAACATTTGTTAAATGATAAAATGTCACCGAACCTTTATCTATGTGAAAATGATTGTAATAGAACTAGCGTGGTAATACGTTTGCGAGGTTACCTATCAATGTGACTAGGTGTCCACTTACGGACTTAACTTATTGCACTTAAATCCTCAAAATCATACCCTGTCATGGAAACAATACATTGTACATTAATTATATGACATTTTAAATGTTTCCTGGAGTTTTAACACTTTAAATAGTTTTACGATAACATATAATACATAATTATCTAATAATCCAGTACTAAATTATTGTACTAGCATAACAAATTCATAGTGTAACAATAATTATAGTATACATTTTGATCAACATCAATTGAAATAAAAAATTTAAAAAAGCATTTTGCGTACCTACAGTCAACAAAAAATTCAACTGTTATTCTTCAGCTAGAAACATTCGATTAGACTATTTTGTCTACCACACCCCACACCACCACATTTAGATACATTATAATACAATGTTTTTTTTAAAAGATCACTTCTCTGACAGGGTATGCATTTAAACAACTAACTCCCTAAGTGACCTGTGAACTTATATGTATACTTATAAAATAAAGTGCGCCCCGCCGACCCGCTTCGATGTGCTACGAGACGGTCGAGTCAACCGAGCTTTGTACGTAGTCGAGGACATTTGGCACAAACGGTGACGGCTTCTTCATATACTATTTATTAACAAGCGTAAATTGCGTCCATGACAGACAGATAAATAATACATTTCGTTCTGCGTTGTTGTAGATGGCGTCATTCAGTGGCTCAGTTTCATATACCGCATGTACTTTAAGAGACCCCACCTAGCTTCTTTTGAGCGTCGGCGTCTGGTCAGCGCTATGGAAAATGGCGTCGCTGCGCAGTTGCGCCGACGTTGCGTCGAGCAGCAGCCATAGAGTTGCCTGGACGCCGACGCTCGAGAAACGCCAGTGTGGGGTTTCTCAAACTCCCTCATTAGATATGTTAAAGCGTATTAAGCAGTTCACAGATGGTAAATAATTATACTTTCAGACAACTTATTAGATGGTGCTACGACGTTAAACAAGCACTTATACAACCTCACTAAGTGACGTCACCTACAATAAAAAATAAATCGACATAAGTATACTCTCTATTATTTACCTGTCTATGATTTTAATGTACATCTACGACAGACGTAGAGTTCGGAAGAAATAGAATTCTAGAGATTCTTAAACCCGAAGTATCGGAAGGAGAAGCGAACTCAGACGAGTCGAAACACTATAATTACCAACTATTGTACATCATATATTCCTCTTTTTAAATAAACTTTTAGAATCGCAAAAAAATAAAACACGTGTAAAATTCTCTTAGAAAAATGATTAAAAAACATATGTTCAAAAATGTTTAAACTCTCAATAACAAACGGGTCGCGGATACTCGCGCGGCGGCGGCGCGGCGGTGGCGGCGGTGAGGAACCGGATTCAGTCAATACTTCTTGTTAACATAAATATTTGGTACTAAATGCTACACTACTGTCTTCCAAGATGACTTTGCATTTATACAAACTATAACTCCTTGAGTAGCATTTAGAAATGAAACTTGGGCTCACAGGTTTTTGAAACCTCAGAGCCAAGGTTTGTGATTTATCATACATTTTGTTTTCGATATCGCGTCTGTGTGTTAGTGGTAACTTTTCTACCGACGCGAAATCGCGAGCGACGCGAGGGGTTAAACTACAATAAATTTCAGACATTCATAGGACACCAAACGAAACAATAGAGCAGGTACCGTAACCTGGGGTTACTTTGAATCGCGGCGAAACATTGATTATAGATTTTTGAGAAATTTATGATGTGGTTGACAACCTTACAGAAATACACTATAAAAAAGTCCAGAAACCATTTCCTTATCGATGATCAATATTTCCCCGCGATTCAAAGTGACCCCAGTTTACCGGTAATGATGAAACTTGCCATTGCTGTAAAGTGACGAGCATTCATCATAAAAGTCAATTTTTTATGAAATATTGACGTTCATTATGACACGCCACACTTTGTTGTCAAAGTCGTTTCAGAGTTAGAAGGACTCTAAACGTCATCAAACAGGAGTTTTAACGTTATTTTTATATTCAAAATGTCTTCAAATTCTCGTACGCACTGGCACATGTCACCGAGTCCACCCGCGCCGCCGCCGCGCACTCTTACACCGCACGCGCCGCGCCCGATCCTAACCCGACTAACGACGAATGGAAAAATAGACGACCGATTGTTTATATTCAAAACATACAACTCATACAAGTAATAAGCCGCTAATATTGCACTACCCGTTTTAAATTTCCCATTAAATAAATCACCTTTGTACAGGCAGCAGCAGAAGTTGCTAAGCGGGCCAGGTGTTCAAAATGATCTTGACGCGACTTTATTGTTAAGAGAATAAGAGCGGGTCAAAGTCATTCTCAACACCTCGCCCGCATAGCAACTTCTGCTACTTACTGTACATTTGTAACTATTGATACGTCTCCTGGGTAACTTTATACAACTTTGTTAAACTAAAATAAGCCAAGTGACACAAAACATGAAGTTTTTAGGGTGTATTATGAAAACATTTATATCTAAAGAAATTCTCGTAATGGCTCAGTGCAAAAAAAGTAAAAAAAAGAACCTTGATAAACTCGTAAAAGAATATGTAACTGATCTCATAATAGCACGTTTTTCGTATGTTCTGTTTTAACAATGACAACAACTTCGCCGACCTGGAAACATCCGGCTGACCTACCTTGCAAATACTAAAACTAATCCGGTTCGTATCGTGTCGGGTTCGGATCGGGCGTGGCGCGAGCGCTCTTACGCTTAACTGACTAGTTACACGACACGGTCGAGCAGAGCCCGCGTGTCCGATAAATCGTATTCGATGTAGGACACTCTCACGGATTGGTTCGCCAAAATCCACGGTCGGTATGAATGTAGATTTAAATAGGTGGTGATTAGGTAGTGCATTACGTATGTGTTACGTATGTTAAGATTACCATTTGTGCATTGTATTTTGTGCATAATGTTTAAATAAAAAAATACAATTGTTTCTTTTGCATCACAACAATATAAACTATTGTTTGTTATTATTTAAGTGTTTACTGTTGTCCCCTGGGTAACGACACGGAACAACAGTGTCAAGTTTGATTCACGCCGCTTTCATAAGTATGTCATTTCTGTACACACATTTCATAGTCCTGTTCCAATTATGGCGCCGCATACCGACAGTGGTTTCATAAAAACCAATTACGTGTAAGAGTGTGCTATCAAGAATACGCTGCCACGACGCACCAAAAGGAAGCGAGATGCAAAATTTGACGGTTCAGTTATCATAGACGGATAATACTTGCAAATTCATACAATTACAACAGTTACGGTGGCCACGATCACGTGATAAAGATATGATAAAGCATCAGTCTCTTCCTACCAAGTAGTGCCAAAACGAAAAAAATGCATTATATTATATTTATCGCGCGATAAAAGCATTTGTAGGCCTAATAGGCACAGCCATGAACTAATATTTGTACAAGATTTTATATAAAATTCATTTCAAATATCTCATTGACACGAATAATAAATCAATGTATCTTAGCAATAGCACGTGCCATTCAAATATAACCCTAATCTCTTTGACATAAGACCTTACATTAACAAATATGCGCTCACATTTGTGCGTTCCTTATTGAACCGCTCACATCTCGCCTCGTATCGGCTGCCGCGGCTCCCTTACTCTACAGTTAGTACGATTCACATCAAAATAAATCAGCACTCACATCACTTACGCTATAACAGAGAAACGCCCAAACACGATACATACATACGCGATTACACAGTGGACACGGAAAGCCTCGCGGCCGCCTTGCGTATGTACACACAAGGTCTAAAGTCCCGCGAACTCATGCTATTAAATTAGCTTGCACGAGCTATTACAATAAATAAATCCACCGAACGAAGCCCTCCTATAAACACCACAATTAAAAAAAAACGTACACAAAATCAAAATAACAGATCTTTAATCTAGTACAAGGAACTGTGGCATTATAAAACCCGGAGGGCGACCGAAATGAACACGAAATTAGTTATAAACATGTCGTTAGACGGGCAACACGTACAGAGATTTATAATTAATATTATTAATATTATAATACACTAACAACTACATAAAGCATCACTCGTGCGCGACGCACGGCACACCGGCACGTGTAACGCGCACTAACGACTACCGCTCTAACAACATAGCCTTTGGTTCCGGTCAATACTAAACCATAAAAACGTAAATAAATAAATTCATTAAACATCACTCAAAATGTACCAGAGGTACCGCGTAAAATATTGGGTCCATCGATTTTTTGCCTACACCTATTGTGATGTCTCCTGGGTAACTATTGAAATGTTTTCTTTGGTGTTTTCCTCAGAATGTTACAGTAAGCAATAATACTGAACGTGCAAAGCTATGTGTGATGCAAGAGTGATGTTGATGTACCTACCACATTATTGAACACGTTTGCACGTTATGATGGCGTCTGTGTCATACGCATTTTTTTTTGCTCACTGGGATAGCCCATATATCTACAACACAAATTCGATCGACCCAATAATATAAATATAAGTAAGAAGTGAACCGCGGCTCGCCGCGAATACTGTCAAACAAAACCCCTAGTGAGTATTGGGTCGCGTTCCGCGGTACTCGGAACGCGCGGACTAGAAACGGCAGAACCGTCGCTGCTGCTAGTCTAACCAGACATGCGTCAGTGGAAACTAATAGAGAATATACACTCATAACTCATAATATTTATAAGAATAATAATAATTGCATTGATATTTTGTAAATGACAATCCGAAACTGCTTGCGGGTAGGCCTACTTGACTGTAGTGTAGGTAAGCATTTTATTAGGTGCATCCATTTGTACAAAATAAATGTTTTCGATATAAAAAAAGTTAACACCGTTTAAAACCAATACTTATATGAGTAGTTTCATTTTGCAAATACGGCGAACATATCGAAATAAAATTATATTTCGAACGCAACATTACTAGGAAAAGCCACTATATCTGCCAATATACTGTCAATTCTCGTTTAAGCCCCATGAAGACAGAAGTGCACTATTAGAGGACAAGATTATGTGATTTTTTTTTATTAAACCAACTGTTGTCCCCTGGCTCACGGACACAACAAAACGAGCCAATCGACAAAAATATGAGACGTATCATGTATATTCTCAACTTCCTATAAGACGTTTAGGGAACAGTATCCAACACACAATAACCTGTCAAACAATTGAACTTTCTACCAAAATGAAAACTCATTCATTAAATTTTTTTTGAGGATGTCCTTCCGCTAAACGTGGTAATGTCTGAGAAGACAAGCAAACAGTAGGTCCTGCCGCTGTTACTCATGTGCCTATAATATACGCTTGTTCGCGTCGGTGACGCGTGGGGTTTACTGATTCCGCCTCCGCTTTACACCCGAATATTAAATCTTCAATATTTACAACGATAAATAATTGCTCTAACCCTTCCATTTATATATAATCTGTAGCCGGCGATCCCGCCGGGATTTGTGTGCGTACAATCAAGGTCATACACGTTTACACCTGTATTAGGTAAATAAATGTATAATTTTTGCCCTTAACTGTACTCGCGGCGGCCGGCGAGGCCAAAAGCGAATGGATCTTCCCAATTAAAAATAAAACGCTAAAACTGAGGCGCGTCGTTTAAAAAAAAAATCTGTTGTGTTTTACCTTCGTAAGATAAATGCGATCAGTATTGCATCTAAATAGTGAAATGGCTCGATGTCGTTAACAGACGTCTCCCTTTGCCAATTCCGAGGGTTTGCCTGAAAAAGTATAATACAACATCGCCTTTTTAAGTTGAATTGAGAAGAGCCAGTTTCTGCTGCCGGTCGCCGCTACATATTTGATCGCTGGCTCGTATGTGTGGACAGAATTTCATAAGAACCGGCCTGGAACTAAACCGCAACGTTCTAACATCGAAGCTACGATATCTCTGTCTCTCGAATAATGCTCAAGAAACTTCCTAAGACGTAATACTCGTGGTCACCACTAATATAGACACGTGTATATAAAATACTATGCAATTAAGACAGATCAGCTGAATCTCACCGCGTATATTATAATAATCCCTTGTAACTTGTTTTTTTTACGTACGCAGAGGTCAACGTCGTAGACGCAACTGACGGTACGGTTTAATAATTTATAAATACGAACAATCATAAAAATGACGACTGCGAGTCTTTCTCCATCTACACTATAACTGACAACGTATAACCTTTTTTGGAGACTCAAGGACCACGTTTTTGTTAGTCCAACCGCGCTAAGTTTTCAGCCGCCCCGGCAATTATGGCGCACGCACCCGGGTCGCTGCAAATTTAGCGCAGACAAACGGTACGTTTCGTAATACGAAATCATCGAGATATCGTATCGCTCTATTCTACATCACGGTGCAGACTCACCGTCTTTCTCAGACGGCGTAGAGTCGGACCTATCTAACTCCGCGCGACATCTACAACGACAAAGTGCGGCGACGTCATCATTAATCTATGAAAATATGACACGGCCTCACCCTGTTCTATTCGAGTCGCCCCAAAGTTAGCTCAGTCCGACTCTCGCACTATCCGAAAACTTTACAACGGAAATGCGAGAACGGAGAGATAAGGCGAGTTCAGCGTTAGAACGCAGCGGCGTCGGGCTCGGTGCGGGGCCGGGGGCCGGGGGCCGGGGCCGGGGGCGGGGGCTCTACCGGCGGTGGCCGGCTCGGGCGGGGGCGCGCGCGCGCGGGAGTCAGTTGGCGGGCGCGGGCGCCGGCGCCGGCGTCGGCGTGAAGTCCGAGTTCACGAACGAGAAGCCGCGGAACTCCTCCTGCAATCGACATACACGTCGTTCATTGGTGTGCAAATAATCCGAAATTGTGTTGCATTTCTTTATACAACGGCAAAATAAAGAAGGCCGGTATTCCATCTGTCCAATAATATTGGACAATATTGTGTTCTTCCGTGACCCGAGCGACAGTGATACATTTGATTAGAAACACAAAACGATTTGCCTCGTCTTTTTTGGTAAGAACGGCTAAGGAATGGAATGCGCTCCCGGCATCTGTATTCCCTGAAAAATATGACCTCGGTCTCTTTAAAGCCAGAGTGAATAGGCTATTACTGAACCGGTGAGCTACATCTTAGGCTCTGTCTTCACTTTCCATCAGGTGTGACTAGAGCCAATCGCCGATCAGTTTATTATTAAAAAAAAAAAAAAAAAAACATATTATTGTATTACTATAATATATTAATAATATAGGACAATATATTATATTGGTCCAATGTGTATTGCGTCTCACGTTTTGCTTATTGAGAGAATGAGACGCAATGACATCGGACAAAGAAATTGGACAGGTCGAATACCACCCTAAAGCATACATCGCGATAACAAACCACAATGTTAAATGATGGCATAAAAGTTGATTTTTATTTGGCTTTTTGCTATGTCCCTTGAGTTACTCTGTTAAAACATGACATAAAACTAAAAATTCATGAATGCTTTTCAACCTAGTCTCCTGGGTCACATTTATACAATATTATTACATGCTTTATTTAATAAACAGTAAAACTCATTCTATAAAACAATATTCTATATTCGTGATAAAAATAACTAAAAATAAACTACAGACAAATAAACCTGATCATAGTCTACATCACAAATATATTTCTAATCAAATGTGTCACTGTCGCTTGGGTCACGGAAGAACACAATATGTAAAAATATAGTTGATCAAGTCGTAGTCATAATTCATAGTGTGTTAGTTATGCGTAAAAAATTGTTCTAATCTGCCAATTTTAACAGTGAGAAACTACGAAACGGTGCTATAGCGGAGTTGAAAATGTATGAATGAACATGTTGGTAGTAGAGAGAGTAGCCAGTGGTAGTCCGTACCTGGTTGATGGTGCGCACGACGTCGGCCGGCACCGGCGTCAGCACCGGCTCCTCCTTCGTGAACTCCGCGTCGAAGTTCACCGCCTCGCGCTTGCTCTTCTGCAATTATAAATCACATTTTATGAGTTTATGCGTCGTTTAATATATAGCCATACTGCCGTCGATGCATCGTTTATGAAGCAAAATGTAAGTAAATAAAGTATAAATAAAATGTCACTACGTATGTGTAGCGTCAGGCGTGGCTCACTCCGCGATTTAGTCGCTTTGCTGCAGGTAGCTAAAAGTACATCCCTTCCACCCCAATTTTGGGGAAAGCCATAAGCCGCGTGTGGCGTTGTCACCACCTAAAGGCTATATCTGTGCTGATCGTAACAGACGCGTTTTGTTAGAGAGTGAGTCTGCTGTACCTAGTACTATTATTTATTCTGTGGTAGCGTCAAGTTTTGGGGTAATGCAATATTTGCCGCTCGACGCAACGTCCGGTGCCCGGTCGAACGCCCCGCTTAACGCTCCCAACTCTGGCGAGTCAATTTTGTTTCGGCCCAAAGGTTTCACGTCTCGTGCAAATTTATAAATTGGAGCACCAAACGGTAGGGTATAGCGCAGCACACATGCCTTGGGGCGGAAGGGCGGGCGCAGGCGGCGCTGCTGCAGCGCGTCCCAGTCCATGTCCTTGAAGAAGGCGTGCGCGCGGATGCCGCCCGCGCCGCCCGCCACGCCCAGCCGCCGCGCCGGGTTCTTCGTCATGAAGCCTGCGCACAAGGGACACCGCATGACATTAGATACGCGTCCCGACATTAAAAAAATAAGTTTCGGTTCTTAATCATAATTATAGAATTACGCCTTTCTGTAACAGTTTCACTCCGATACTATTTATATCCTTCCGACCGTACGAGTACGAGATGGAGAGGTGAGCTAAGAAACTTCGACAGATACTGGTAGAGAACGGCACAGAATAGGAAGAAATGGGAAAAACTGGAGGGAACCTTTTCTGCACACGCAACATGCAAATAAATACACGGTGTAACAGCGTATTCCTGATCATATTTAGAGACAAAAATGTCCTATAAACTTTTGTGAAATTCGCCTAGTTTCAGAGTTAATACCAATTTAAAAAAACATATTTTTATTGTTACATAGTGCTAAACGCCTTTTTGATGGCGATGTTGCTACTATGGGACGTAAATATCCTTATTGATAGATGTCAAAAAAAATGTAAAAATCAATTTTAAGTGACAAGTTTACCAATAATATTTATTTTTTAAGTACAAATACATTAAAAAAATAGAAAAAAAAATCCAAAAAAAATTTTTTTTTGCGAAATTGATTCATTACATTTTTTCCTTCTTTTGACCTAAGAAATGCGTGGTTAAAATTATTCGGTTTCCTCATGTTACACCGTGTATATTAAATTGTAAAAACTATGAAAGTGTTAAACAAAATGCATAAAAAAAAGATTATTACTAGTACTACTATCCTACCGACTGCGCCACATTTTCGCATATTTACGCACCATACAGCTGAATTTCCGTCCGTGTACAGGTAACGATACTATTAGATTAGCACCAGTGGCGGATTTGCCCTAAGACCAAGTAGGCCCGGGCCTAGGCCAGCAAGTTTTTTGGGGGCGGCAAATTGTGACTAAATATTCGCTGAAAATAAAAAGAAATAACTCAAAATGTACCTAGTCAAGGGTGCTACAGGGCCTGGCGCCTAGGGCGGCAAATACTGCAAATCCGCCCCTGCTTAGTACCTTTGCTTAAAAACTTTTATAGAGGGGGGGTATCTGTTCTCTGCAGCTGACCGTACTCACCCTTGAGGATGGACACGGCGTCCTTGGACAGCCAGACGAGGTAGAGCACGTCGGTACTCACCCTTAAGGATGAACACGGCGTCCTTGGACAGCCAGACGGGGTAGAGCACGTCGGTACTCACCCTTGAGGATGGATACGGCGTCCTTGGACAGCCAGACGGGGTAGAGCACGTCGGTACTCACCCTTGAGGATGGATACGGCGTCCTTGGACAGCCAGACGGGGTCAAGCACGTCGGTACTCACCCTTGAGGATGGACACGGCGTCCTTGGACAGCCAGACGAGGTAGAGCACGTCGGTACTCACCCTTAAGGATGAACACGGCGTCCTTGGACAGCCAGACGGGGTAGAGCACGTCGGTACTCACCCTTGAGGATGGATACGGCGTCCTTGGACAGCCAGACGGGGTAGAGCACGTCGGTACTCACCCTTGAGGATGGATACGGCGTCCTTGGACAGCCAGACGGGGTCAAGCACGTCGGTACTCACCCTTGAGGATGGATACGGCGTCCTTGGACAGCCAGACGGGGTCAAGCACGTCGGTACTCACCCTTGAGGATGGACACGGCGTCATTGGACAGCCAGACGGGGTGGAGCAAGTCGGTACTCACCCTTGAGGATGGACACGGCGTCCTTGGACAGCCAGACGGGGTGGAGCAAGTCGGTACTCACCCTTGAGGATGGACACGGCGTCCTTGGACATCCAGATGGGGTAGAGCACGTCGGTACTCACCCTTGAGGATGAACACGGCGTCCTTGGACAGCCAGACGGGGTAGAGCACGTCGGTACTCACCCTTGAGGATGGATACGGCGTCCTTGGACAGCCAGACGGGGTCAAGCACGTCGGTACTCACCCTTGAGGATGGACACGGCGTCATTGGACAGCCAGACGGGGTAGAGCACGTCGGTACTCACCCTTGAGGATGGACACGGCGTCATTGGACAGCCAGACGGGGTAGAGCACGTCGGTACTCACCCTTAAGGATGAACACGGCGTCCTTGGACAGCCAGACGGGGTCAAGCACGTCGGTACTCACCCTTGAGGATGGACACGGCGTCATTGGACAGCCAGACGGGGTAGAGCACGTCGGTACTCACCCTTGAGGATGGATACGGCGTCCTTGGACAGCCAGACGGGGTCAAGCACGTCGGTACTCACCCTTGAGGATGGACACGGCGTCATTGGACAGCCAGACGGGGTAGAGCACGTCGGTACTCACCCTTAAGGATGAACACGGCGTCCTTGGACAGCCAGACGGGGTCAAGCACGTCGGTACTCACCCTTGAGGATGGACACGGCGTCATTGGACAGCCAGACGGGGTAGAGCACGTCGGTACTCACCCTTGAGGATGGACACGGCGTCCTTGGACATCCAGATGGGGTAGAGCACGTCGGTACTCACCCTTGAGGATGAACACGGCGTCCTTGGACAGCCAGACGGGGTAGAGCACGTCGGTACTCACCCTTGAGGATGGATACGGCGTCCTTGGACAGCCAGACGGGGTCAAGCACGTCGGTACTCACCCTTGAGGATGGACACGGCGTCATTGGACAGCCAGACGGGGTAGAGCACGTCGGTACTCACCCTTGAGGATGGACACGGCGTCATTGGACAGCCAGACGGGGTAGAGCACGTCGGTACTCACCCTTAAGGATGAACACGGCGTCCTTGGACAGCCAGATGGGGTAGAGCACGTCGGTACTCACCCTTGAGGATGGATACGGCGTCCTTGGACAGCCAGACGGGGTCAAGCACGTCGGTACTCACCCTTGAGGATGGACACGGCGTCATTGGACAGCCAGACGGGGTAGAGCACGTCGGTACTCACCCTTAAGGATGAACACGGCGTCCTTGGACAGCCAGATGGGGTAGAGCACGTCGGTACTCACCCTTGAGGATGGATACGGCGTCCTTGGACAGCCAGACGGGGTCAAGCACGTCGGTACTCACCCTTGAGGATGGACACGGCGTCCTTGGACAGCCAGACGGGGTGGAGCAAGTCGGTACTCACCCTTGAGGATGGACACGGCGTCCTTGGACATCCAGATGGGGTAGAGCACGTCGGTACTCACCCTTGAGGATGGACACGGCGTCCTTGGACAGCCAGACGGGGTAGAGCACGTCGTCGTGCAGGATGGACTCGAACAGGTCGTCCTCGTTGTCGGCCTCGAACGGCGGCTGCCCGGCCAGCATCTCGTACAGCAGCACGCCCAGCGCCCACCAGTCCACCGACGGACCGTATTCCAGCTCTTGCAGGATCTATACACAAATACACATTCTCAACAGCTGTCAATAAAGAATACACGCGCATGACTGATGTGGTTCGCTCTTACGAACAGTGTTAAGATTTTTCTCTACAAGGCAAAATCAAGGTTTTCCATTCATATGTAAAGAACGAGCCTACTTGCAAGGAAATTGACACGTAAAACAAGAAACTTGAAACGCTGATTGATAAAAAAATCGGATGATTTGAAGTTCATGTCAAAAACTGACTTACCTCAGGGGCTATGTAGTCTGGAGTACCGCAAAAGGTCGTAGTAGTCGCTCCATCTGAGAATAAGTAGTTGACTTAGAATCCCTCTCAAACTATACATTTTATATTAAAGTGTGCGAGTTTGTCCTCAGCTCTCATAATCATAGGTCACAGGGCACCTCTGCGTTGGACATACCAAAGTGGTCCGTCTGTCGCAACTCCCCTCCAGCGCTTTTTGTAATCATAGGACAAAAGAACAACAAAAAATAACATCCTTAGAATAGAGGGTTTGCGTTTTAAAATCTAAACACTACATTCGTTAAATCTGTTGTGTTACAGAACATATTCACAGAAGCAGCGGCTCGCAAGTACCTAGTAGTTAAATTTGCCGAGTTCTGGACTAGAACGACTGACCTAGAGGTAGTATGCCCTCCTTGCACATGCCGAAGTCTATGAGCTTGCAGTGCCCGTCGGCGTCCAGTAATATACTGTCCAGTGATCGCGGTAGATGTGTGTGTGTGTAGGGCCGGAGTTGAACCTGTGGCCACTGACCTAGTATGCCCTCCTTGCACATGCCGAAGTCAGCGAGCTTGCAGTGCCCGTCGGCGTCCAGTAATATACTGTCCAGTGATCGCGGTAGATGTGTGTGTGTGTAGGGCCGGAGTTGAACCTGTGGCCACTGACCTAGTATGCCCTCCTTGCACATGCCGAAGTCAGCGAGCTTGCAGTGCCCGTCGGCGTCCAGTAATATGTTATCCAGCTTCAGGTCGCGGTAGATGACACCGTGCGCGTGAAGGAACTGTAAGGCCAATGTCACTTCGGCTGCGTAGAACCTGGAAAACAAAGGGATGGTTTATACTGCAAAAATTTTAGTGTTTTCGATATACGAAAATACTATTTAACCAAAAGTTCTTTTCGTAAACTAGAATATAATTTTATGTAAATTTTAGTTAGTCCTCAGCTCTCATAATCTTAAGTCACAGGGCACCTCTGCGTCGAACAGACCCCCAAAGGGATCCATCTTTCGCAGCTCCCCTCCAGCGCTTTTTGTTATCATAGGACTTAATAAATTATGTTGAACTAGCATTTCAACACATTCGACGTAGATATATTTTCATGTCGTTCTCGGTTATTCGTTAATAGGAATTAAAATTTTATATAAATCACGAAAAATAATACGTGTAAATCTAGATATGTACAGAATACCATACCTGGCGCGAGCTTGTCGAACTTCCTCGCGCTGTAGCTGGAACATCAGATCTCCGCCATCGACGTACTCCGTGACGAAGAGCAGTCGGTCCCTGGTCTGGAAGGCGCAGTGTGAGGAAGGAAGCTGTTCACTGTGTACGGAATACCGTACCTTGCTCGTGGTTCATCAAATTTCCTCGCGCGTTGTATCTGGAACATGAGATCCCCGCCATCGACGTACTCCATGACGAAGAGCAGTCGGTCCCTGGCCTGGAAGGCGCAGTGTAAGGAAGGTAGCTGTTCACTGTGTACAGAATACCGTACCTTGCTCGTGGTTCGTCGAACTTCCTCGCACGTCGTATCTGGAACATTAGATCCCCGCCATCCACATACTCCATGACGAAGAACAGTCTGTCCCTGGTCTGGAAGGCGCAGTGTGAGGAAGGGAGCTGTTCACTGTGTACAGAATACCGTACCTTGCTCGTGGTTCGTCGAACTTCCTCACGCGTTGTATCTGGAACATTAGATCGCCTCCATCCACATACTCCATGACGAAGAACAGTCGGTCCCTGGTCCGGAAGGCGCAGTGTGAGGAAGGGAGCTGTTCACTGCGTACAGAATACCGTACCTTGCTCGTGGCTCGTCGAACTTCCTCGCGCTGTAGCTGGAACATCAGATCTCCGCCGTGGACGTACTCCATGACGAAGAACAGTCTGTCCCTGGTCTGGAAGGCGCAGTGTGAGGAAGGGAGCTGTTCACTGCGTACATAATACCGTACCTTGCTCGTGGTTCATCAAACTTCCTCGCGCGTTGTATCTGGAACATTAGATCGCCTCCATCCACATACTCCATGACGAAGAACAGTCTGTCCCTGGTCTGGAAGGCGCAGTGCAGCGCCGTGAGGAAGGGGTGGCGCGCGGCCAGCGCGAGCACGCGCCGCTCGGTCAGAGTGCACTCCACGTCGTCGTCTTGGATGATGGCGTCTTTCTTTAGCACTTTCACTGCGTACACCTGATGGACGAACGGCTGGATTAAGCACTGACACACAGAAAAATTGGTATAACCGCTCAGTTGGATGTGTTTGTCCTCAGATCTCATAATCTGAAAGTCACAGGGCACCTCTGCGGCCGACTGACTAAAAAATGGTCCGTCTTTCGCAGCTCCCCTCCAGCGCATTTTTGTAATCATAGGACACCATAATGATATTCCAATTTAAGCAACATCAATTATTAATACAAAGTCATAAAGTTTAGTTACAATAAATCTCGCAATGTATTTTTGTTAATTCAATGTAGTAAACATTACCATTACTTGTGTAGACTGTACCAATAGTACCAAAAACATACTGAAAAACACGTTTTATACAGATTCAAAGTGAAAAATTGTGTAAAGGAAAACATTTACCTAGTTCTTTCAAATTACGATCAGAAATACACCTATTTTTTACGAACAACTGATTTCAAGTGTGTATGAATTTTATAAAGCCTGTTCGTACCTCATCGGTGCCCTTCTTCTCAGCAAGCATGACCTTGCCGAAGGAGCCCTTGCCCAGCACCTTGATGAAGGTGAAGTCCTCGAGCGACACCTTGTCGCGCGCGCCCGCCATGTCGCCGCCTGAACGACACACACATTACATAAAGTTAACACTGACTTGACGGCACCAATGCATGATTACATAGCCCTTTCGAGCTTTCTTGAAGCAGCCATTGGCATGAAAACTTAGCATAGTCCGACTGTATACATATTACTATTTTCATATTACAAAATCACAATGGTACTTACAGAAGTCTATAAAATTGCGCATTAAATCATTTTTAGAGATAAATATAAATTATTAGGAAGCGGTAAAGTAAACACAAAAATATAAATATGCCAAAGCTTTCAAACTAGGTGGCTCACTTTACTTTTAAAATACGTATACGTACGTAATTACCATTAAAACTAAACGGTTACAATACCTTATACAAATCCACCTAATCTGAAAGCACTAATAAATAAATATAAAAATCCATAACCAAAAAGCGTGCAAACCAAAAAAAGGAACCTTCGTAGCACGTAAATATGTCTTTCAGGTCGTCCCAATGATCGCCGCCGCCGTTCGGCGCCGAAGGTATGTACTCGCCGTAAAGGGGTACCAAGTCGTACGAAGGGGGTACGAAATCGTACGCGGGTGGTACGAAGTCGTACGGCGATGACATGAGCAGGTCCAGCACTAGTGTGGGATGCAAACAAACACAATAACAACAACAACACAACATTAACAAAAACAATGCACTAATACAAAATACATTGAGTTGCTTGCTAACATAACATAACATTCAGGGCTCAAAAATAAAAACTAGTTAAAAAAAATGAATAGAAACATCGACTTCAGCGTTCTCTTCTGTTTTGAAAGTTAGTTAAATGTCGATAAATTAATATCTCACTCCTTGAAATTGGCTTAGTACGTTTGACTTCACGCTTGACCGTACCTAGTCGAGTAAGCGAAAAAAAAATAAGATCATGCTAGGTAAATTTGGTTATTCAGGATAGTGAAGTGAAATTAACATTCGACAAAATTTAGTAATAAAAAACACAAATTATCATTAGTGCACGCATTGTAGTAAGGTTTACGAATGGCCAGTTAACCCTTTATAAGGCATAAGGGTGTCAGGAATTATGCAAAATTGAACTCTATCACTTTGAAAGAAAGTTCGTTTGAAAGAAAGCAGGTGGGAAATATATTCCCTCTGCCTTATAAAGGCTTAACAAAAACAGTCAGTTTTACTGTCTCTACACCAGGGCTCGGAACCGGTATTTTTTTAAAACCCCGAAATAGCTCAATATTTTGAATTAGTTTATGCTCTTTATGTAGGACTGAATCATGTATTTAGATAACGAATTTTTATTATTAGATTGTCCCATTAACAGTGAAATAATAAACCAAAGAACGAAAAAGAACGAAATAATACCGGTATTTTTGTATGGAGCTAATACCGGTTTTCGACCCCTGCTCTACACAGTTAACTGACCATACTTGAACCTTATATCAAGGACATAGGGTGTATAATAACGCAGGTGTTAGTGGTTACCTTTGTCGTCGTGTTTGTCGAGCGGCTCCTTGTCGGCGTCGGCCGCCGCGTCGCCGCCGCCGCCCTCCATCAGCACGGGGTTGTACTGTAATGACGTCACCGTTACTGACAATACACACATGACACTTCTGGGTTTTCGTCTATAGCAGCGGTCGGCAACAAGCAGCCCGCGGGCCGCATACGGCCCGCGAGCCTCCCTGGCTATTTTATACGTAATATTGACAAACGACAATGTCTGATAAAGTCATAAATATTAACAAAGTGCGGCCCGCGTCAACTTCGGAAACTACTATTTGGCCCTTGGCTGCTAAAAGGTTGCCGACCGCTGGTCTATAGGCATGAGCCGCTTACGAGTAGGATAAGAAGGCATACGGCCGTCTTATGTAAGCGATTACGATTGCCTTACTGGTTCTAAAAGGCATTTTAACCAATGGACATGTAGTTTTTAATGTTACCTATTTGAAAGTTGACTAGTTTACCAATCTGCATAGTGCGTCCATTTTTGGTGAACGCGACTCGGATGCGGCTGTTTTGCGTAATGGTCACTAACTGCCCGCGTGCTGCGATCAGGTTGTCAACCGGCCTATTCGCGTAAATATACGTTCTACGAGAAAATACACGTGTAATACCTTGGAGGTCCTCGGGCGAGGGTTCTTGTCGGGGGAGATGCCCATCTCGGAGAGGATCTCGGCCATGGCCTTGGTGTTGATGCCGCAGTTGTTGGCCACGTTCTTCTGGCACCGTTTGTGCACGTTCATAGAGCACACTGCACACAAACAACATGTTTTATGTTTATATGGCATAAAGTGAGGCATGAGGCATGACACAAGATATACCTTTTTTACAAATATGTTTATAGTATGTAACGATGTCCGCAGCATTGAACAACATCCACACAAGGGAGAGGAGAGTTTCTACGCCATTCATTGCTTCCGTATTTTTCTAAAGTGACCGCGATTCTATTTGCCACTTCGTAAATGATCAGGATTTCACTATTTCCTAAGAAGACAAGAAATGGGATAAACGCTTACCTTCACACTGCAGCCCCTGCTTGATGAGGCCGTAGAGCAGAGAGCCGCAGTGGTCGCAGAACGTGAACCGCTTGTAGGAGTGCACCACGAAGCGGTGCGGGACGTTCACGCTGAACCGCTGCCCGCCCGACACGCCCACGGCGCTGTGTTGCTGCAACACACAAACCATATGTTACAGATAGGAAATATCCCTGGATAGACGAGTCCACATGGCACAGATCGAGCCGTCTCGGGAAAAGAATGTCGCGCGAAGCAGCTAGGTCGAGTCGAGGTAGAGTCGCCCGAGGCAAGACACGCGTATTTGACAATTTTTTTGTGAAGCAATTAAATTGTCGCAGGCACTATATAGCGTTTTTTTTTTTTTACTTTGCGTCAAATTGCTTATTTATCATCGGGCATGAAGAAATCACAAATTTATTTTATGTAGTATTTAAGGTACTACGAGGTTAATACGTCACGACCACTTCTTTAAAACTATCCTGAAGGGGCGGATAGGACACAAGCGGGGAAGAGGAAAACCCAGCCGCAGCTTTTTGGAGCAAGTGAAAGAAAAAGTGGGGGTCGTGTCGTACCAAAAAGTCAAAGACCTGGCGCAGGATAGGGAAAGCTGGAAGATACTCCACCGAATACCTCTTAAGTTAATGATGATGATGATGATTTAAGGTAAAATAAAATGTATATAATATTTTTCGTGTGTTTAGGGAGTGGTTCATTGACCCTGGTGCAACATACCACATGACTAGTTACCTCTTCCTTCATTCCGGGACACTTGGTGACCACGGACGAGTGGCAGCGCTTGTGGACCACGCAGGTGCAAACTGCAACAAATCACACTCGTCAAATCTGTCATTCCCATTAGTTTCATCTAAATGGCAAACGTATTTTCGGCGATAACAATACATGCGCTAGCCGTGCCTGTTAGTCACAAGTACTGAACAAAAGTAGTTACCTTGACATTGATATCCTTGTTTTCCGAGACCCCTGAAAGCAAATAGTAAGCATTAATTAACTGTGCTTATTTTACAAATTCTACGTAGGGGTCATCCATTAATTACGTCACACGAATTTGAAGGTTTTTTGACCCCTCCCCCCCCATTGTCACACTTGGTCACATTTGGCAAACCCCTCCCCCCCTGGTGTGACGTCACATTTTTTCAGCGAAATCGGAAAATTGATTTAAGTATTATTATTTTTTTGTCATAATATTAGTAAATTTATAACCCAAAACTGATTATGAAAAAAAATTAAACTAATAAAAACGATTATCGTTCCAAAAACTTGTTTTTGAACTGTAAAGTAATTAAAATGATTAAAATAACATTTTGGTTACTGATGAAGTTAAAGTGACGTCACAAAGTTTGTGACCCCCCTCTCCCCCTTGTCACAACATGTCACATTTTCTTGACCCCCCCCCCCCCTAAACGTGTGATGTAATTAATGGATGACCCCGTATGTTCGTAGCAGCTTGCAAGGGTTGGCAAGTGATGTAGGGAGTATCGTTATTCAATGAGATAGGTACTTGACAGAAATAATACAGAGCCCGAGGCTATCCTTCTGGCCACCGTCGCCTGCCTATTCAAGCCGGCCTGCAAACGGACAATGAAGATACTGACCAGATGAACTCGCGGCAGTGTGAGCAGAAGGTGGGCTGGCGCAGGAAGGTGGCCATGAACTTGTGTCCGTTGACCTGGTGCACTCGGCGGCGCATGGCGCCCCGGCGGCGCGCGAAGCCGGCGCCCTCCTTGAACTCGCGCCCGCGCGCCGCGCCGCCCGCCGGCGCCCGCGCCGCCTCGCCGCCGCCGCCCGAGCCTAAAGAGGGCCGACATGTCACTCCTACTGCAATAGGGAAAGACCCGGCCTCCACGTTTGGGAGCTCGCTCTATCTAGACAGAGGCCTTGGTCTTGGTCCTCATGCAATTCACATGGTAATATAATTAATATAATGCTTGTAAATAGGTAAAAAACTTAGCGTAGCGGGCCCGAGGCTTATGTAGCATTGTCCTAAGCTTGCCTAAACGATGTGTATGTGTCTTTTGTAAAAATCGACAGTGATTTAAAATATGGGTGATCTGTATTTATACCGTTTTAAATCGAGTATCTGAACCTTCTACGGGACAGGGTGATTAATAATTAAATGTGACATTCAGACAACATATTATTTAAAATAAGGAACTTTACAGATAAAGTTTACAGTTGTAAACCATAATTCAACTGAAGACACCTATACGGAAGAGATCTAGACAGTGCTGGTCTAAGTCAAGAGAACGCTAAAAAAGTACGAAGAAGGTATCTATTACTAGGTAGTTGATATTAAGTGACATGAACAATTATTAAACTATTTTAGCTTAAAATATCGTATAAAATGACCCGTTTTCATTGCCGTTTCAAAATAAGTTAGATCCAACCAAGAACTTCTCTAATAGTTAATCTGCTATCGTACTTTAAAGCATTACAAATTATTGTCTGACTAAAATTACGAAAACTTAAAGTAGGTAATTTGACGTCCAAATCTATTGCAAAATCAATGTAGCATAAAAGCTAAATGTATGATAAGTACCTCGTATAATAGCAAGCAGCCGCTAAAATAAACCACTAGCAGCAGATGCTCTTCAAATAAAAACATTTAATAATCATAACATAGTAGGTACTTACTCACAATCATAATTCATATATGTAAAAGCGGTACCTATCCCTTCTTTTATCGGAAATAGGAGCAGATCATTCCTTGTTTTCTGAATAACCGAATACTAGGAATACAGATCTCGTCACAAATTTTGGTTTAAAACTGTTTATATTAGAAACTAAGATCGAATCACATAAAAGGTGTATTACTGTATTACATTTAAAAAAGCTCAAAGAATAAACGCAATTTTTTTGAGGGATAACACATTTCTCTAAGTTCCAAACAACTACAAGTAATAGAAGGGGTGATTTCCCTTTCCCCGTTTGTTAGCATAAATTGGTTATATGTACGGGAGTTCTTACGTCAGTACAATTTTCCACTTGCTGACCCCAACGCGTTCAAGGCAGATATTACTCATTGTAGGATTTGTAAGGCCAGTGGTCAAAGAATGCCTTGATAGAATAATAAGGACAATAAGGACATCTTGTGTGTTACATCACGCTAAATAGTGTCGGAAACCGCGGCAAGTAGCATGCCGCATGCGATCGCAATCTTAGCAGGAAACCGGCGTTCTAACAGCATCACTAACTGACCATTGGTGTTATATCTTTGAAATAAGGGAGGTCACACACGGCGACTTTTCGCACCGATTCAGTCGCGGCATGTGGTCCATTGTCGCATTTGCAACGTGTGATTGTCGCGATGCAGACTGGATATTGATTAATTCGGCATAGCTGCTAACGCGCGGCTGTTTCTCGCTAGATTGGGTGTGCAGCCGCGGCTGTGCAGGCAGACGAAATGAATTCTACATCACGACTGTATCGCGGTTGTCTCGATGCTGAAAGTGGTGAAACGCGGCTGTATCGACGCTGTATCGCTATAGTAGCGATGCATAATACGTGTGCGAAGGTATATTACCGGCGACACCATGGCGACTGTGTCGCGGCTTTTTTGCGACTGCATCGCTTCTGAATGGCTGCATAAAGATGCAGCCATTCAGAAGCGATGCAGTGACTTTTCACTGCGTGTGACCTCCTTAAGGTTTACGAATGATCAGTTAACTATGGTACTAATAGTAACATGCTAATCTGATCCTGGTAGACCTTATTTCTTTGAAATAAAGTTTACAACGGGTTTACTAACTGTGACAACAATAATACTTAACGTGCGGCCATGGAACCCGGTAAACCGCATTGATATTAAAATTATAACAGGAAAATAGACACTTAAGTTTTTTCATATAAGCTAAACAGAATGACAATGATTAGTCTGAAAATCTACTATGAATAATAGATATTGTATATCAAACTTCTTTAATACAGAACTGCTAAATTAAATAATCTAATACTTAAATTTTGATTACCAATCTTTCCTAATTACGTTCTAGCAAAGATGAAATAGTAAATTTTGAGGCCAGATGACTCCTAAAAAAGTAAGCGAAGCATCAAGAAATTTGATAACAACAAAGTAAACCCTATAGGAACAATGAGACATGATCTAAACTAGCACTACTGATAATAAGGACTTACTCTTGCCCGCGAAATAGGACGATTTTGCTTTGGTCTTTGCTGCCATCGCACATCCTGTTGTTATTGTGTTGAGTCAACATAGAAAGTTCCCAAGATTTATTACTAATACTAACTACACTCTTAACCAAACCCGTTATCAATGTGGCAATTCATTGAAAATGAGGATTGGCAACATTATCTACCGTAGGGAGCCCTAACTTTACCTTTGGTGCCCAACTTCGTCTAATTAAAATATCGAAACAACAAATTTACCAAGAAATATAATATCCATTGAATTCACAATAAATAAAACTACGTTAAAATAGTATTAGAGCAAAAAAAATCTAAAATAACTTTTGCTTCCTATACCCAACTTCACATTTTAGTTTTTTTAATTATGAAAATTACAGGTCTAAAGTACTACATTTATTCCAATTCCTAAATGTTAAATTAATAAACGCCCATAATACATTTTATAGTGAATTTATGATTTAATGCTATTTAAGACGAAGTTATTGACTGTGGCCAATTTTAACGTAAATAGTTTACCAATGCTTATTTTCAATGAACTGCAACATTGATACAGGATTTGACGATGGTACCTACTACCAGCAACAATCTTTACTGACCTTCAATGGACCTTATATCTTTGCAAATAAGGTTTACGAATTGTCAGTTAACAGTGTTCATGATACTACAGTTAGTAATTATAGAGAATATAGAGAAATGGAATTTGTGTGTCTGAGTCAGATATGAGTCATGTTCCTTGGAATGGAGATGCACACATGTGCCACACAACTAATGTTTACTTTCACTTCTTTGCTTTAAGATAATCTAATATTCAAACACTAACTGACTAAATCAATTTGGATCTTTAGAAATTAAGCTTATTATTGTTAATTGTAGTAGTGGGTATATTATGACAGAAAGTGTCACAAACATCACAAAATTAAGGATTGCAAGAAGTTATTTATTTTGAACAGCTCTTCTGTTGTGTTTAATTTATTTATTTGACTTACATTTTGTAGTCAAAAATACATAAATTTAATACAATCTGACTGTTTGCAATATGTTGATAAAGTATAAATAAACATGCATTACAAATTTTACAGCGCAATGATAATATTGTCAAAAATTTATTAGTAAAAGTGGCTATTTACCAGAATTTTATTCAACAATAATAAACATGAATTGCAATCCTTATTATTAATAAAATGAATGAGAACATGTATTTTCAGCTTACCAATTAAGTGATTAAGTAGGAATGTAGTGTTTGTGATAAACCAATCACTCACCTTGAGAATTCCATTTCAGATCTATTTTCAGATGCAGTTTTCCTTGAGGTTCTAGATCCACCTACAAGGGAAAATCATCATTAATTTATCTGGTAACTTACTTTAATAGTTATTTTTCATACACAAATTATAAATAGTGTTTATAAACAAATCTAATTAAAAGGTTTAAAAACTTTTCATGAATTCCAGGGGACATCATTGCCAGTCCTGTATTAAAAATTAAAAATATATAGAAATAGAATAGAAATATAAATATTCTATTTCTATTTCTATTTCTAAAAATATATAAAACTTCATCTTGTTTATAAATCACCTCATTATTAAGCAACTCATATTTAGGTTCAGATGACAATAACTCTCTTCTCCAGCAATACATGCCTATCACACTCCAATTAGACAAATGTAAGGCCATCAAACAATCCCAAGACTGATAACAGCTATCACCACAACAAACACACTGATGGTCGCTGATAACATCTTACAACAATACTGATTGTTTGTACTCTTATCAGAGATTACGGGATATAGATAAGCCATTGTCTCATAGATCCCTACCAATCACTTCACTTGTCAGTAGCTTCAATGCTGTAACACTGTTTTGTTTACTCACCCAAAAGTCTGTGGCATCTTTATCACGATGAGTTAAATCTTCAAAAGGAATTGTGCAGTTTGCAACAAAATCATCTGGAGGTATGGCGGCATCGTGAAATACAGTGATCCCCAAGCTGCAGGAAAATATTAGTGTGAGTATCCAAGTCAAGGGGTGATAAATAAAATATCAAAAACGAGGTCGGAGGGCGCGGTACCTGGCGACGTTCTGCACTTCGTGGATGAAGGTCTCGTTCCACACGGGGTCGAAGGTCTTGGGCTTGGTGGTGGAGCGATCCAGGTGGTGCTCGTCCGCGTCGATCGACACGTACGGGTCTATCGGCTGGTCGTCTACAACCCCACACCATATTTACATACATTATAGACACCCATTTTGGTAAACATGCTACGCCTATTACGAACGAAAATTTACGACTGCGCGATAGTTTTCAAGGGCAAAATTAATTAAAAACGAGTCATAAGGTTCATGAAGAAAAGGATTAAGACTACGGTCGGGACTCACCTGGTTTCCCGAAGGTCATGTTGTGCCGTTTCTGAAAGTCAGTCGGCCTGAGGCCCGTGGCCTCACACACCTTGACGCGCACCGTTCCGCTGAACATGGCGCTGACACAACCGGATCACCGGCACCGCGCCGCGCCACCGCACGATCACTTCCACACTATAAGCCCACTCAAAATCATTGAAGGTGCTTCATAATTGAAACAGAATTAAATAAAAGTCTTGACAGCGACGAGATCCGCCATGGATGGATGTTTTACTCTATGGTTGCTAATGGATTCCTATTCGATTTTAAAAAGTTTCGGGATAGAGTTTTTGGTGATGGGGACATTTGGGAATAAATTATAATTATTATTCAAATAATAATCTGATGCTGATCAGGTAATTACAATGATCCTTTAAAATTAGTATTAACGATGTTGACTATCAATGTAATTGCTAATTCGGTTTCTTACAATCTCAAAATGTTTTACCATTGCAAGATTTCAACGTTATTTTGTGGTATAAAACTTACACGAAAATATTTAAATAAAACCAGTTTGTCAAAATCTATTTATTTTTCTAGATTATTTTATTTACTTCTTTTATTTTTTCATTTTTGTAGTTTCGTTTACTGCCATTTGGCTGTTTGGCTTACAATGCGCAAGTTCTCGTCTGTGTTGTATTTAAAAACAAATGTTGACGTTTAACAGCTGACAAACAAACGTGTTGTGAATCACGAAATGCAGCGATAAAATTCAATTAAAATAGTAGTAATTCAGTTTATTCAGAAAACTTAACTAAGTAATAAAATGGGATTCCTTACAATATTGAAGAAGCTTCGACAGAAGGAGAAAGAAATGCGAATACTTATGTTGTATCCTTTTAAGAATGTATAACTTTTTTTCAGCCTTTGTTGTTTGGCCGTATATTTCCTTAGCTTTCGTTCAGAGGACTGGACAACGCGGGTAAGACGACGATCCTGAAGCGGTTCAACGGGGAGCCGATCGACACGATCTCGCCGACGCTGGGGTTCAACATCAAGACGCTGGAGCACCGCGGGTACAAGCTCAACATCTGGGACGTCGGCGGGCAGAAGTCGCTCAGGTACCTCACTTGTGGCCACATTCAACCTTTTGAAAGATGTAATTACATAAAAACTATTGATACAACCATGAATAGTACTATTTTTATTTAATTTGGACCTCTGGTGGCTACTGTAACCTGTCTAACAGAACAGGTTGGATTGTATTGTGCCAGGAAGCCCAATATCCGTATATTATATTGTTTTCCAGAACTAGATTTAGTGATGTTTGCAACCATATAATTTATGGTATAGATTCTATATTCTATCCTTTTTATAAATTTGACTTAAATTTCATGGTAATACCCATACAAGAAAAGCAAGTCTGGTTACTTAATAGTTTGTAATTGTGTATACTGCACTGGTGGCCTAGCGGTAAGAGCGTGCGACTTTCAATCCGGAGGTCGCGGGTTCAAGCCCCGGCTCGTACCAATGAGTACGAAATATCATTTGATATTTACCAGTTGCTTTTCGGTGAAGGAAAACATTGTGAGGAAACCGGACTAATCCCAATAAGACCTAGTTTCCCCTCTGGGTTGGAAGGTCAGATGGCAATCGCTTTCGTAAAAACTAGTGCCTACGTCAAATCATGGGATTAGTGGTCAAGCGGACCCCAGGCTCCCATGGGTCGTGGCAAAATGCCAGGATAACGCGAGGAAGAAGAGTATACTGCACTGCTGCAGGTCAGCTTGCACATGCACGGTACAAAAGTCACAAAAATATGTATAAACAGCCTAGCCTGGTCAATAGTAAGAAGGACTTCAAATTATACATTTATTTATTTTTCAAAGTTTTAAGTGCTTAACTTTCCTGCTACCCTAAGGTTTTTTGGAAAAGATCGCTTTTTAGCAATAAGACCACCTGTAGCCATAAACTTGTAAGCAGTCCTAAAATTTTCTTTCAACTTTATGGTGCACAATAATAGTACATATTTTCACAGAGAAAAGCCGTTGCCGCCTTTTTATTTTTTTAATAAAAAAATAGAAGTGTATTTTTCTGCCAAAAATACGCCAACCTATTTGAGACACCTAAATAGTCGCGGTACTAATCATCTGTTTGGCTGTTTATTGGGCCTGTGCCTTCATTTGATATGGCCATTTCAACTTTTAAAAAGTTTGGAACTCGACAAATAATGGAATTTGTATGCAACATTGCAGTCCCAAAATCGAGACTGCAATGTTTTTAACTTTTTAATTTTTGACTAACCATAAACTACGCGCTTCGCGACCGATTTTTTAGACGGCAAAGTCGACTTTGCCGTCCATTTTTGAGAAAAGAATATTTAAGTATCTACTTACTCATACACACAATATTTAATTGTATTTCAGATCCTACTGGAAGAACTACTTTGAGAGCACAGATGGTGTGGCCTGGGTAGTTGACAGCGCCGACACGAGGCGGCTGGAAGGCTGTGCAAAGGAGCTCCGCACGCTACTACAAGAGGAACGTCTTGCTGGAGCCACTTTACTGGTGCTGGCCAATAAAGCAGACCTGCCGGGAGCTCTCACTTTGCAGGAGATCCGAGAGGTACCCTTATTTAATTAGCATAAACATTCAATTTATGATGTTTGTTTATAGGTCGTGTTCCCAAAATAATACTATTGCAGTGGAACCCCAATAATCCGGCACTTCAATGGTCCTGTTTAGCGTTTCATCTTTATTTTTGTCTCATCCACTTAACAGCGTACTTGAAAACAAAGCAATTGTTATAGTTCGTTTTTTTTAGCATTAGAAATAAGGTAAACAATCTTGATGTGGCTTTTAATTAAAAAACACATTTTAAAAATAAATTACGGCAAATATGTAACAATTATGAATCTAATGCGATCATTTATATTCTTCTTCTGCTTTCATAAGTAATAGTTTTTGGTTTTAAAAAGCGTTTTTCAATTAAAAGACATGTCAAGATCGCTTACCTTCTTGCAAGTTCTTTCTAATGCTAAAAAAACGAACGAATAGGTTTACCAGAAGTAATAAGTTTTTTAACAATAATTTCATTTTTGATCCAAGCTTTTATAGCTTGCTGTACTTTCAACAGTCAACTATACTCATTGAGACTACTCTGAGAAAGCCAAACACTGCTGCTGTTCCTATGGCCACCTCCTGTCTCTATCATCAGATCAGCTCTATGTCACAACTCACAATAATATTGCATTTTCATCCAAATAGCCGGGTCCACACGCACAAGCAATTTCCTCGCACACAAACCCAACAACAAAAAAAATCCGTATTGTGAATGTCTGCAAACGTTTTTTCCATGTTCCAGGCCCTAGACCTGGACAGCATCAAGTCCCACCACTGGCGGATCGTGCGCTGCTCGGCCGTCACCGGCGAGAACCTTCTCGAAGGCATAGATTGGATGCTGGATGACATTGCCTCGAGGATATTCTCACTAGACTAGATTATCAATTATACTCTAGATTTTACTAATCAAATAATTCCAATTAATGTTTATTGAGGTTTCAGTATGAAAATTCGAAAGTAAACTTAAACAGCCAGTAAGAAACTTATTTGATTGAAATAAGGTCTAAATTATGTAAAAAATTCTGCAATCAAATAAAAGTCGATAATTTAATATTTTGGACCAACTTTAGCGTTAGCCATTTGATCCTTTAGGCAACTAAAGGATATATTAAAATATTATCGTTATTTTTACAGTGTTCTTGAATTAATTTTGTACTGTAAAGGTAGGAAAAGTTACCACTTCACGCAAAAAAAAAAACACTAATAACTTTAAAAAGCTACAAATTCTGTTAAAAGTAGCTTTCGATAGCTCTTACCGCTCTCAGAGAGCTCATTAGTTGAGTTATTAACTTATTATTCTTATGCCTTGAAGGCACCCGACTTGGTAAAGGGGTTAACAGTCTTCATTATGGATTAGTCCATGATTATACTCATAATATATTGCTATAGATTTCACGTGTATGTATTGGTAAAAGGAATGCAGCATAACAATGAATTCTTAGACTATTAAATTTTAAATACACTTTTCGAACATTGTCCAATGTTACTTATTTAAAAGACTAATTTAATAAAACATTTACATAAGGTCAGCAGTTTATTCACTTCATAACACATCCCAATTATAATCACAGTGATGCTGAATGTAAACATTTCAATTTATAATACACTAGTAAGTTTCACACTTATACTAGTAGAGGGCAGAACAAATCAAAGAAAATATAATGCCGTAAAAAATGGATCAAAGGCTCTACTGCGAAAATAAAAATTTCGTTATCCACCTCTCTATCGCTCGAATATACAAGAGTAATAGAGAGGCAAATAACGAAATTTCAACGTTCTCTGTAGACGAGGGTAGACGCGCGAGAATATTTTTATACCACATTGGTTGGAAAGAAGCATTGATATTATAGCCATCCTGATGGTAACCGCGGCTACCGTAGCCTGTATACGCTTGCAACTCCTAACATGCTCATTGTCGACGCTTTAACTAATGTTCAAAACCTGTGCCTTTCTGAAGAGCTTTATATCTTAGTTCTATTTTTAAAAAGTCCTACTGTCAGAAGAAGAACTTCAGAAAACATTTGACGCGAGGAAAAACTCCCAGCGGTTGGAACGAGATCACCTTTTGTTTTAGAAAGGAAAGGAATGATCTAATGTAAACTGATAATTTAACAGCATAATATTTCCTTTGCTTTTAGGCGTTGGTCTCCGGTTGACACCATACAATCCATACAGCAACTTGAACCGAACAAAGTAAGGGAGTGTCATTATAACGTCATGTTTTCGTAGAATTTTGACATTAAAGGTGACATTTCGACACTTTGTCATTGCAAATGCCTTGCAGAGTTAGCTTGGTCCGACACAAACGTCAGCTCTCGCAACTAACCATTGGTGGACCTTATGTCTTTACAATAGGGTTAACTTATGTTCAGTTAACAGTACGGCGTCAATTAAAGGCCAAGGCCTTATAAATCTAACCCTCTGCATATCATGTACTGTTAACATGGTATCATACGTCTGGTATTCAGGACTCTTCCGTGGGCTCCGGCGGGGCCTCCACATTGTTCCGTAAAAATAGGTCACTGGTGTCCACGGACATGTGGGAATCGTCTCGTTTCTCTTCGGCTTCCATTGCTGTTTTCTGCTCTGTGGTCGTTTCCAGTTTACTTTCGTCTGTTACTGAAAACAGATACATTTTAGAGTTAAAAATGCGTGATTTTTGTATGGTTCTTGAAGAACACAAAACAGAAGCAAATATTCATTACACTTTTAGGTTCTTATTGTTTTTTTTACAACCTTTATCTTCTTCCATCTTTGAGACAAGCACTGTGCAAGACTTATCGGGATTACCAATAACTAGCCTCATGTTACTAACCGACCCTATTTCCCTCGCACTTGTACAAACAGCAACACTCCTAACTGTACATCGGCGGACCTTATTACAAAAGGCATAAGGTCTACCGATGCACAGTTAACAGTGTGGGCGACGGTATCTCACTCAACCTGCAAGTCCTATTAACCTTATTTCATGGTCTTAGTACAGTCGGTACCCTAACGTAAGTATCCACGTTTCTATCCAGCTAGTATTGAGATGTGGGTTGGGGCACTGTACAGTCAAGTGTAAAAATATGGGTGCATACAACTTACTCAAAAATATAATTCTTAGTTCTTACGCCAAAATCGTCTGCCCTTTTATGCGATATGGCGATGCCCCATATGACCTGACCTATATGACTAAGGTACAGCTAAACTGGAAAGTACCATTAACAGAAAACTGAACTAACCTGGCTCATCTTTCACCTCTACATCTCCATTGCCTTGCCGCTCTTCATTCTGCTCCTCATGAGTCTGATGGTGCTCCTCCCCGTCGCTGTCGTCCTTGTCCTTGTGGTCGGCGTCGTTGGTGAACTTGTCCCGCCTCTTGCCGCCGTCGTCCGCCTTGTCGGCGGGCTCGTTCTCCTTGGCCTGGGGCCCGCGCGCGCGCAGGCAGCGCTGCTCTATCCGTAGCAGCTCCTCTTGCAGTTCCGCGCGTTTCTTTACCATGCACTCTGAGGATTTGATCATTAGGGATTCTTTACTTCCTGTCTTATCCTGTTATATGACAGATCTTCGAAAATGTACGAAGCGTTAGAAGCGTGATAGCACCCTAGGATTTCGTTTGAGTACTTACTTAATAGTACTGTTTCTAGATTATTCTAACAACTCTAACAAGAAATGGGTATCATGTATGGTGTGTAGTTTTAATATAACATTTTAAAATTACTTCAATTTAAAAGACAGAACATGTAGAAAGAAAAATTAAAAATTAAAACATGCATGTCTAATAATGTCAAAAAGAAACTTCTTTATTCAGACCAGTTTTAATTCAGAATTCGTAAAATACTACCATCTTTATTCCTGTAAAAAGTCAATGAGAAGTAGGGTTCATTTATTAAAGTAGGAAATATCAATATCATATCGTATTTTACTACTCACTGCGATACAAAGGACCATATTTAGCTGCAAATTAACATGCATTACTACAAAACAATGTAACAAAACACACACATAACACAAACAATACAAAAACTTACTTTCATGATACTTTCTACTGGAGTTCAGCTTCTCTGAAGCCTTGTCAGTCATCTTCTTTGGTATCCAGTATACATGCGGCTTGGCACGAGTCAATATAAAGTTTCCCAGGCTCTTCTGTGACGCCTCCCATTTCTCGAACTCTTGTACTCGCGCCATCTTGGCTTCGAGAGCTTTGATTGTGGCTTTTTTGTGTTCTCTCTCGGCAAAGAGGGTCTTTCTTTCCTTCTGTTCTTTTTCTTTCTGTACCCGAGCTTGCTCTTCTATCTTTCTTTCCACTTGTGCCTTTTTATCTTCCTGTAATAATTGATTTACTTTTAGTAACATTGTAGTGCGTGCACATAAGCAGCAGAAAGAGTTTTAAAATTTAAAGTTAAAGATTGGCTGAGCCAAAGATCCCAACCAACACAGGCATGACACAGCTAAGCTCCTTAGCCTGTTTTTTTTTTAACATAACTAGAACACATTTTTGTAAAAGGTACTCTAAATTAAAAAGGTTTTTGAGCAGCTTGTATATGTTGAATGTGTCTCAGACAAAATCAGTAACAACCTGTAATGACGGTGATGACCCATACCTTAGTTTGCAGCACAATCTCTTCCTGTTTAAATTTCTGCAGTGTCCCAAGCAGCGAGCCAAAGATGCGTCTGTTGCGCGTACGCGCCTGCTCGTCCCCGCCCTGCGCGCGCAGCACCGCCGCGCGCGTCGGCAGCTCGCGAGACACTTGAGATATGACGCGTGGACGCTTGCCGCCAGACTCTTCATCGTCACTGCCTGCTGTGCGCGCTGATAATCTATGGAATATCAAGTTCAAATATTACCTACCTTGCAGCAAATAGTAACCTTGAGTATAATTCCAAATCCCAGTGCCAGAGAACTGGATTTCACATAACTATGTAATTAAAGTCAGACCAACTTTGCACAAACATGGCAGTAAGAATGCATACATACCACTTTAAGCTTCATACTAGTGGTATTATTTTAATGGCCAAGTGTTCTTCAACAATTTTCAAGTACAGCAGCATTACTGCAGTATGTTTTTCCTAGATTTGCAAGCATACTTTTCCATATTAAGCCGATTAAGCTATATCTATGACAGGACGACTTGTATTAATTTAGAGTACCAAATAATTATCCTTGTCTATACCAAAAATGTTTAAAAACTTCAATTTTAATCAATTGTCTTCGGTCAAACCTACTAACACATTTTAGAAGTTGAATTATTCCTTAAAGCTTTGTTAAAGATAAGAAGAATTGAATGGCAAATAGAGTCTAAAATTTAGGAAATAGGTAGTCCATGTGTGAAATCAAAACCAATCAATAGATGATAAATTAAATGCAAAATAAGCATGACAAGTACACAACTGACCACTTTAATTACTTGCGTGACGTATCCAATGTGTTCGGAGATTAATAGGCTGATATTTACCTGCTAAAAACTGTTTTGGTTTCTTGTTTTCTCTTTCCAAAAGAATCGTCATTATGTCTAGCGTCAGGGAATGAATTTCGGCCTCCTAAACGTGGTCCACCTTTTAAGTAGTCACTAGATGAGTTATTAAACCTAAAACAAAGCAAATTGCTTAGCAAACATGGTCATAAACTGGAAATTTCCTGTCGTCAAGGCCCAGCACTAACCTATCGTTAGAGAATCGACCCGTCGTTTGGACTATCTTTTTGATGTTTTCGTCTATTTTGTACAAGCTGCTCCGTTCCGATTCTAATTGAGCACGCAGTGCCGTAAACGATATTGCTACTTCTGTCCCCATTTTGAGCTCAATCAATATAAATTTATAGTAAATAACAAATTCACTTCACAAGATACATTTCCGTACCGCTGCCGCTGATGGCTGTCTATAATGCGTTTTGTTATTTTCGATGTTTTTATTTATCTGTGGAAGTTACTATGTGCGTTTTGTTTTGTTCCCTTTTAAAGTTGTTTTTACAAATTAGAAAAATCTTCTGGATTTACTATAAATTTTATTAAAATAAAGAAATAAAAATCTAACAATAATATTAATAGTTAATTTTCATCAAAGAAGAACAAGTGAATGCTATCGCATACTAGATGGCGCTTGCTGCGGCAAGTTTGTGTTATTTTTCTATTGAACGGCAGATGTCGCTACACGTTGAAAATTGAAAGGCCAAAATAAAATAAATTCCTATGTAAAAAATAACGGCTGAAAAATGCTGTGTAGCCGATATCAACGACAATTAAATAATAATGACTCATAAGCCAGTGGTAAGAAGCCAGTGCAAAGTCAGTTTAGGTATATACATATATAAGTCCCATCTAGTTTTTTGCGCCGTTATCTTCCTGGGACTGACGTAATTAATTATGTTAATAACTGGTGGTAGTATTTCACATACATCAGTGCATTTCGATACTTATGCCTAAAAATTAAGAAAGAGTGATAACGCAGCCAGTTTTATGGGGTTTATGCTGCAGGCCTGCAGGCCGACCTGCCACTGGACAGGATGTTCTTTTTATGATTGGGGTTTTACACTTTGTAACTTTAGTTTTATATATAGATGGTCAAGCAAATCTTGTCAGTAGAAAAAGGCGCGAAGTTCAAATTTTCTATAGACGATATCCCTTTGCGCCTACATTTTTCAAATTTGCCGCCTTTTTCTACTGACAAGATCTGCTTGACCAAGTATATATATATATATATTTTATTATGAATGGGCTTACTCATGGCCACAGACTAGCCGAGGCGTAGACGTGGCCTACGATGGAGCGAGCTCGCCCAGAAGGTGCCTGTTCACTCTTGATTACCTCTTGATTTTATACCTCTTGTTAGTTTGTTACTATTAATTTTATTTCTAGCTTTAATTTTAAATTAAATTTATATATTTTTATATGTCAGTTCTGCGTAGGTATTTATTTATTTATTTAATCTTTATTGCACATAAGGAAATACACTGTACAAAAGGCGAACTTAATGCCATAAGGCATTCTCTACCAGTCAACCTTTAGGCAAAGCAGATAAGTTGTAGGCGGTGCAAAAACATGTAGTAGATGATACAATTAGGTACCTGTACGAACACAATACAATCATAATAAATACTAATATAAACATACATAAATATAAATAATATTGATACAAATACATATACCTACTTACATATACATATACATACATACATATGAAATCAGATGAACTTACAAAACAGAAACATTCAAGATTTTCCAGTACTGCTAGCAAAGTGCTCACTTAAGGTATAATATTGAAATAACTCTATCCCACCAAAAACACCACCTACCTACCTACCTTACCTATACCTATTTGTGAAACTCGGTCAACGCTGTTTAAGAGGGCGTCGAGGAGGGTAAATTTTCAGATTCTGTCAAATTACCCCATTTCACACACAAACGCAGCTCACGCACACTACCTCAATTTACTGGGACAGGTCAGTGACCCCTAATGTTTTTTTAAAGGTGCTGTTTCGAGTTTAGTGTTAACTACTGACCTTCTTTGAGGAATTTAAACTGTCAAAGCTTTCCTTTGTGAGAAGACAGAGAAAAAACACTTTTTATTTATAGCTTTCCTTGTTTGTTCATGTCATGTCATAGGTATGTGACGTATTAGGTAATTAATTATTTTCGTTGTTGACTTTTGTATTAAGATAGGTACAAAACGGCGACGCTCTTAACTGTCCATCGGTAGACCTTATGCCTTTTGTAATAAGGTTTATGGACTGTGTCAGTTAACAGTGTGGTGGTGTGCGATGGTAGGTATGCGGTTTGTAGACATAGACCAAATTAAACCTAGGAGTTTTATTATTAAAGATATAAGAAATCGTCTACTTTACCTACTCGAAAAAAGTGGACTCTATCTAAAATTATCCCTCCATTAGTTATAGGTCTTGTAACATTTTTTACAACTATAGACGCTTATTATATTTCACTTATAACTTAATTTTTAAAGCTCTGTTGATAATAAGGCTTTAAAAACATCTAATAAAATTCAGGTACTACACTTATACTTTTGTAAGTCAGTAAGTGATGCTTACTTAAAACTTATCGGGAAATCAAATAACTCATAACTACCTATATTAAAATATTTAAATTTACTAATTCATCTCATACGTTCAATAAGGCCCGGGACTGGGCCTTGTCACCCGCACCGACAGAGGGCCTTTTTAGTCCTACATAATATTAAAGAACTGTGTCCCGGATAGTATGGGTTCTGGTCCATGACGCGTCCTGAATTAACTTATACAGGGTGTAATTGTTAAGTGTGGCCAGGCTACAATTCCGTAAATATAACAGATATCAGAAAACTTCAAATTGATATCGAAAGTGCGTTACCTAATGAGTAAAATTACATTAATAACTTTTTTTAAATAAATGCAGAAATATCCCAAACATTAACTTCCAATCAAACCCTCCCATACATTTAGTACGACGACTCAACCCTCAAAGAACGTCGGTGTTGTAAGAGACAAAACTGCTTGAGATTCGTTATTTGCGATAATAAACTGTAATAAAATAATAAAACTACCGTTTATGGAATAATAAATCTAACACTTATTTTTTAAGGAAGTACATTTTTTGTTTACAGTAGTTTCTCGAAATGACGCCCTTCTTGTGCGATACATTGACGGGCCCCCTTAAATATTTCTAAATTAACTTTGCGGCGTGATTAAAAAATAAATGTTAGATTTATTATTTCATAAACGGTAGTTTTATTATTTTATTACAGTTTATTATCGCAAATAATGAATCTCAAGCAGATTTATCTCTTACAACACCAACGTTCTTTGAGGGGTGAGTCGTCGTACTAAATGTATGGGTGGGTTTGAAGTTAATGTTTGGGATATTTCTGCTTTTATTAAAAAAATATATTAATGTAATTTTACTCATTGGATAACGCACTTTCGATATCAATTTGAAATTTTCTGATATCTGTTATATTTACGGATTTATAGCCCGGCTACACTTAACGATTACACCCTGTATATCATTAGATAATTCATAGCCTATATCTATAGAATAAATCGTTCTTATGAGCGTATTTGGTGGGCATCCCTTATTAGTAAAAAAGCCTACTGCTTTATAATAGGGTGGCAATGGTGGCAGAAACCCATTTCATTTGTAAAATTGTAGGGATGAATGTATAGTTTATTGTAAATCCCAAATATATTAAATTACCCGCGGACAGAGCGACCGATTTTATTATTAGATAATTTTCACATGTATGAGCTCTGTTCTGTGTAAGTAATCCTAGAGCAGCTGTAAGCGCTGCGCGCCGTGTTTGACGGTCTAACGATCCGCCCTCGGCTGCAGCGCTGACAGCGATGTATTGTGCCCGCTTCCCGCAGGCGCAGATACGAACGTTGTTATCGAGGCTGTCATACTAAGTTGCTTTTTCCCGTTAAATTTGTGTTTTGTAATTATTATTTGGCTTTCGCTCTTTCTCCTTCTGTTTGTATAAAGATAGATAGATGTGTGTATTGTGTGTCGTAACGGACAATAAATCGGTGTGCGAAAACGAACGCTTGGTGCCTATTATTTGCTCCTGCATCTGCACCCGCTTACCACGCCTAGCACAACTCTACCTTCCACATCTACAAAATTATCACCTGTAATTTATCTGTAAAATATTAAAACATTGTATTCACACTTTTCAAATGCCAGATTCAGTTTTTTTTTTTAAATGTTTGACTTTGGCCATAATTCAATTTGAATAGAAATCATCACCGCCACGCGCTACTAATTAATATTCAGAAAAAATATATGAGTGCCTATTTTTATTTTTTTGACATTTAGATTTTATTCTAGAAATTATAGACTAGTATTTTTTATACAATCTTTTTAATGTTTGACGATCCTTCTGTGAAATTCTTAGTGTTAAATTTGATATGTATAATAATCCAATTTTATTATGGAATAATATTAACATCAATAAATTGTTCTGATAGTTAGATTAAGATTAATTACGATTCATAAGAGCTTGTTGCTAGGCCTAGATTTTGCAATTTTTTATTTAGTACAAATCACCACACTGTGATTGTAAAGGCCAAAATTGTCCTAAAATTACATATCATTATCATTTATTGTGCAAAAATCAGTTTATTTGTATGAAGTAAAGTAAAGTAAAGTAAAGTAAAAATTTATTTGTGGAACACAGGTACAGTTAAGGTGTTATATATAAAATAATAAATAGAGCTCTGTGTTTTGCCTATTGGCGTACAAATATTAAACTTAAAATAATGGTGACTCATTACGAGTATGTTTACCATAAATTATTACATTCGTTATACCTATATACGATTATTTAAAAACTGAATTCCTCGTCCCTAAATTATACAAAAATGATATATAACTTGCCCTAGTTGCTAAAAGCATGAAGAAATATAGCATAGATTGGACTTCATAGATTGGAGCCGACCATTTCCCCTCTTCTCTTATTTTTGGTATACTAAGCCACTAGTATTGGGTTGCCTATAATTATTTTTCTTTGAATGTACTCGTAAACCTCTATCCGTTAGTATGCGATTCATTAATGGACGCACCATGGCCCAAATCGGGACACGGTTCTTTAACACGTAATGTTAATAATCAGTGAACATCTTTAATTACGCTCAAATGCTTAAGTTTCAGTACAGGTAAAAGTACATATGAGCTGTACTTTTAATGGTTAGTACAATCGGCATCAAATGGAGAGTGACGGCCAAAGTGACCAAATATAGCTATAGGATCTAAATGTGGACGAATAAGGTCAGGTGAAGCATATAAGGCCCACCTTTATTTTAACTGAAATAGTTATATTAATAATCAGGATATTATTACCAAATCAATGTTTCTTCATATATACCAAAATAGTTATAAAAATATTCCGGCGCTTTTGAAAAATACACGTTTTATAAAAAAACCATACCATGTTGGTTCGGAACCGGGCCTTGTTACTTGCACTGACAGTTGAACACTGACTTGAACATAAGTTCAAGAATAATAGAAAATATTACCGGGCCTTATTAGCTTTTATCATGAATTAATTTCATCTTCAATTTAAAATGGTCTATAGTAAAATACGGCCTACATGAGTCATGGAAAAACAAATTGTATTTTATTTAGAAAGTACTTATAATATATGTTGTTCATAATCTTCAGTAAGCTGACTTCTAGGAGTCTATCTATTATAATTAATGTAGATTGACAGTTTACTTAGCAAATTGTACTTTTATACCTTTGAAACAAGCATTTGAGCGTAATTAATGATGTTTACTGATTGTTAATCTTAAATATACCTATTATGTAGGGCACTTAAATTATTTTAGCGGACCGAGCGGATATGTATGTTTGTAGACCACTTTTTTATTTAAATAATTAAATTGTAATTCATTCAAAAAAAGGTTACTACAATTAGGGATATAGATACCTCACCTACCTTATTACAAAGCATTACAAAAATGTCCAAAGGCCAAAGCCACACTGATAAGACATAAGACCTCATAAATACCTATAAATAAACGTTCACTGAAAAAAACCCTAAGGCATTTCTGATAAGTAATTATTTTTCGTTACTGAGTTATCGTTTTGCACCGAATATCAATGAAATAAAAGCACGTTAATTTGATAGATACATTTATATAAAAATCGTCAGTCGTATCTGTTAAATAATAGTGTGTACACCGCTTAAAGTTTTTATTGTAATAATTGTAGCTAGTTTCCTGAACGAACCCTGTCATTAGTGTCACTCTGTCTCCCTCCAATTTTAATTCATACGACGCAATAATGTTTTTGCTGTTTGCTAACATAAAATAAATGCAAATTATTAAAACCTCTGATATATATCATTTAAAAACCTCTCATGGTAGCAGAGGTCCGTGGTTCATCCCGAGTAAAACAAGTAAAAACGCTAAAACAACAATACGTGTTCTCTGTGACAAATGTGACAAGACGCTACGTGTTGAAATAAGCTAAAATAAAGAAAAACGATGGAAATACCAATTACGGCAGCCGAATTAGCCAATATTCAACGCCTGGAGGACGCCGAATCGTTCCCAATATGGAAATTTCAAGTCGAAATCCTATTTAAAAGCTACGGTTTGTACGAAATTGTATGCGCATCGACAAACGCCGTCGAAAGTGCCGGCCCGTCCCAACAAAGCCTGAAAGATGCACAAGCTCAACGCATTATTATGCAAACTATTGATAAAAAACACTTAACCTTAATTATGACATGTGAAAGTGCCTACCATATGTATAAGAAACTATGTTTCCTATTCGAGAAATCTGATGAACAACAAAGGTGCAAATTAATGCAGAATTTCTTTCAATGCCATTATAAAAAGGGCACTTCCATGACAGAACACTTGGGTAATTTAGAAAATCTGGCATTTAAACTACGAGGGCTCGGTGAAAAAATCGAAGAAAAAATGATTATCTCAAAAATCATATCAAGTTTGCCTGTCGAATATAACAACTTAATAACTGCATGGGAAAGCACTTCTTTTGCTGATAAAACTCTGGAAAATCTACAAGCCAGAATACTAAGTGAAGAAAAGAGATTGAACAAAAGCGAGCTTGAATCATCATCATCTGAAAAAGTGGCTTTCAAAGCATTTAAAAACAAAACTAAGGTGTGTAAAATCTGTAAAAAAACAAATCATCAAGAAAAAGACTGTTTTTTCAAAAAGAAATGCAGCATCTGTAAAAAATCAAATCATGAAGAAAAAGACTGTTTCTTTAAGAAAAATAAGACAAAGGAAAAGGTGGCCTTTCTAACAACCTTGAATAACACAAGAAACCTTGACACCTTCATTGAAGAATTCATTGTTGATTCAGGTAGTACTTCACACATGACCAAAAACAAAAATATCTTATCCGAGATTAAAAAAGAAGAAACTAGCATCCAAATTGCTAAAGAAAATGAGAAGATAATATCCACTGGAAAAGGTGTTATTGAATCGGAGGATGTAAACCTGACAGAAGTACTATATGTTCCTGAACTACCAAAAAACCTGATGTCGGTAAATGAAATTACCGAAAAAGATGGACAAGTTTTGTTTACAAAAACCGAAGTAATAATTTCTAAAAACAATGAAGAAGTGTTAACTGGTGAGAAAAATAAAAATGGCCTGTACTCCATAAAACTGCATATTAAAAAAGAAGAAACATCTTTATTGACAACCAAAAATGATACAGCATTAAACTGGCATATAAAACTAGGTCATGCGGGTAAAGAAACAATGAAGAAAATGCTAGACAAAGTAGATGGCATTAATATAAATAAAAAAGACATAGATCAACTCATTGACTGTGAAGTTTGCCTAGAAGCCAAACAAACCCGTTTACCGTTTAATACCCAGAGAAAAAAAGCTGAAAGAAAATTGGAAATTATACATACAGACATATGTGGTCCTATAACACCCGACACCTGGGATGGAAAGAAATATATACTCACTGTGATGGATGACTACAGCCATTTTGCAAAAATATACCTGCTGAAAAATAAAAATGAAGCGTTTGAATACCTGAAAGAATATATACAAGAAGCAGAAAGAACACATAGCGAGAAAGTAAAAATGATAAGATGTGATAATGGTGGAGAATACACCTCTAATAACATAAAAGAATGGTGCAAACAAAAGGGAATAATACTGGATTATACAATCCCATATTCACCTCAACTTAATGGAAAGAGTGAGAGATTGAACCGTACAATAATGGACAAAGTAAGAGCATTGTTGTATGAGAATAATGTACCTAAATATCTATGGGGTGAAGCAACAAGAACCGCGACATATATTGTCAACAGACTACCTACAGATGGAAAAGAGGTTACACCTTCAGAGCTATGGACTGGCAAAAGACCGGATCTGAAGAATCTGAGCTACTTCGGAAGTGAAGCTCACAGTAAAATACTTGGAAACCTGAGTAAACTAGACAAAAGATCTGAGAAATTCCTTATGGTTGGATACTCCCCTACTGGATACCGTCTTTGGGATGAAGAAAAACGACGTATCATAGAACGAAGAGATGTAACTTTCTCAAATCTAATACAAAGATCTCTCCAACCTAAAAATATAAAACAACAACCTGTAGTAGAACTGGAAGTAATAAACCTGGAAAATAGAAGAGTAGAAGAAAGAAAAGTAGAAAATCCAAGACAAGAAGAAAGAAGAGAAACTAGAAACGAAGAAAAACCAAGACAAGAAGAAAGAAAAGAAACTCTAAACCAAGAAGAAAAAATCGAAGAATACCCAAGACAAGAAGAAAGAAAAGAAACCCTAAACCAAGAAGAAAGAAATGAAGACAACCCAATACAAGAAGAAAGAAAAGAAACTAAAAACCAAAAAAGAAGAGAAGAAAAGCTAAACCAAGAAGAAAGAAACAAAAATCAAAACTTCAAAAAAGGAGAAGAAACCATTGACGAAGAAGAAACACCTGAAACAACTCGAAGGCCTGGAAGAATAAGAAAACAGCCTGCAAAACTAGATGACTATTTCACTTACCTTACCTACAGCGAAGCCACAACCGGTTCTGAAAAAGAAGAATGGATAAAAGCCATCAACTCTGAAAAACAATCATTGAAAGACAACAATGTATGGGAACTCGTTGATAGAGCTGAAGCTGGAACAAGAAAAATCCTGAGCAATAGATGGGTCCTGAAACAGAAAAGTGATGGAAAGTACAAAGCTCGATTGGTGGTGAGAGGATGTGAACAAAAACCTGGTATTGACTATGGAGAAACTTTCAGTCCTGTGATTAATAACAGTTCTATCAGAACTATGCTAGCTATTGCTGCAAATAAACAATACCATATCATGAAACTGGATATAAAAACAGCTTTTCTCTATGGAGAAATAACTGAAGATCTGTACATGCAGATACCGGAAGGCTATGAAAAACAAGAAGGAAAAATATGTAAATTGAAAAAAAGCCTATACGGATTAAAACAATCTCCTCTGAAGTGGAACCAAAAGTTCTCAATGACTCTAAAGAAGAAGGGATTATACCCACTTAATACAGATCACTGTATTTTCAAAACAGAAAATGGAGATATTATCCTTGGAATATATGTAGACGATGGATTGTTGATAGGAAGAAATAAAAAAGAAATGCTCTCATTGTTGAAGAAACTCGAAGAAGACTTTGAGATGACTTTTGCAGAAGATCCTACTTCCTTTCTAGGAATGGAAATAGTTAGAACAGAAAAACAAATAAGAATCGGACAAGAAGAATATGCTAAAAGCATAGTGGAAAAGTTCAAGATGGAAAACTCTAAACCATGTCCGACACCATTAGTAAAAGATCAGAAGGAAAAAGACAAAGAAGATGCAGAAGATGTGAGATTTCCCTACCGTGAAGCTATAGGTTCTTTAATGTACCTAAGTAGCAAGACTCGACCGGATCTGGCATTCTCTGTTAATTTTGAAAGTCGTAATATGGAAAAGCCTACCAATACTGATGTGAAAAACGTAAAGAGAACTCTAAGATATATACAAGGAAGTAAGAATATAGACATTGGCTATGACACAAACTCAGACCTTACCAAATTAGAAGCCTACAGCGACTCAGACTTCGCTGGAGACCTGGAATCAAGAAGAAGCACTACCGGGTACATTATTATGTACTGCGGAGGTCCTTTGCAATGGTGTGCAAGGAAACAACCTATAGTCGCACTCTCGAGCTGCGAAGCTGAATATATAGCAGCTGCAGAATGCAGTAAAGAAGTGCTGTACCTGAAAAGCCTAATAGAAGAAATGTTACAAATTAAAGTGAATGTGAATTTAAAAGTGGACAATCAAAGTGCTATTAAACTCATAGAGAATGGAGTGTTAAATAGACGTTCTAAACATATAGACGTTCGTTATAAATTCATTCATGAAAATGTTGTAAAAGGTAATTTATATGTAGAGTATGTACCTACTTCATATAACTGTGCTGACATTCTAACCAAGCCATTAGAGCCTGTTAAGTTTAAAAATGTTTGTGAACTAATCTACAATTAAGGGAGAATGTTAAATAATAGTGTGTACACCGCTTAAAGTTTTTATTGTAATAATTGTAGCTAGTTTCCTGAACGAACCCTGTCATTAGTGTCACTCTGTCTCCCTCCAATTTTAATTCATACGACGCAATAATGTTTTTGCTGTTTGCTAACATAAAATAAATGCAAATTATTAAAACCTCTGATATATATCATTTAAAAACCTCTCAGTATCATCGTCAGAACCAATATAGGTACTCGTAAACCAGACCACTGCGGTATTTAGCTCAATAGTGGGACCGGATTTTTGCACGAAAAGTTTTGATAATTCTAAAGTTGAAAAAGTGATACTTATCTGATATAGGACATATTTTTAAGCATATATGCTATATATGATGAAAAGTTAGAACGAGCGTTAGATATAAATTAGGTATTTATATATTTTTAGTAATGATTTTTTAATATTGAATTAAAGTGCAATGTTTAAGTTCCATTGTTTATAATATGTATGACGCTTTATAATGTAAAATTATTAGAAATTTTTTTAACGTGCTTCTTTGTCAAACTACAATTAGCTTATTATTTTGTCGATATTGAATTAAAGTTTAATAAATCCACAACAACATATCTAAATTTATAAGTTAATAGGCAAGCTAAAAAGCTAGAAGAATAAGATATATGCTTTAGAATTAATATGCGTTTTTTGTCCTATAAGATCTAATATTGAATTAGAGTCTGTAAAAATAAGTCTATTACTATAAAATAATATATGCAGCGTATATATGGAAAGTAAGAAATTTCTGTGTGTAGCTTGCATTGTAATAGTAAAATCTAGTTAAAAAGGCGCGAAATTCATAGATACGCCGCGCTGGTCCGTCCGTCGCCGGCGCGGCGCTCGAGAGCCTATCATAGCCTACCTATACCTCGCCCCTCGCCCCACCTCCCGCTCAGTAACACTGTCTGTCTTTTCTTATCATTCATTTGTTTGTTTACCGTGCACATATATAAATTATATGCGGACATTACGTGAAATTAAAATATCTTATTAAGTAAAAATACCTACAGCTGGTCAATCGGATCTTGTCAGTAGAAAGAGGCGGCAAATTTAAAAATGTAGGCGCGAAGGGATATCGTTCCATAGAAAATTTGAATTTCGCGCCTTTTTTTAGTGACAAGATTTGCTTGACCTATATTTCATTATCTTGACTAATATTGTAATAAAAATGTACAAGATATTCACAACTATTTTTTACTATAAAATAAAATAAAATAAAATAAAATAATCTTTATTGCAACTTTGAGTTGTTACATAACATTGGTTCCTGGCTCTCAAAGTAGGTTTCCCTGTGTCTCAAGAGCCAGTTCCTTCCCAATTACAAGCGTAGGTAATGTTACAATGTTAGACATTTTATATGACATATTAACAATATTAAAATTAATTTTAAAGAGAGATGAAACTGTGATGTGTGTGTACGCGCGCGTGTGTGAGTATTCTGTGTCTGATTTTTAGAATATGTGTGTGTTTCTGTGTGTTTACGCGCGTGTGTGTCTGGTTATTTTAGAATGTATGTACTAGAACACGCATCGTAATAGCTCTTCTGCTTCAGTATAACTTAATGTTTTAAACCAAATCTTAATTTTGTTTTTTAATTGAAAATTACTAATGTTGTTTATATTAAGGGTTTTGTGTGCTTTGTTATATAAGTATGGTGCCAAAAATGAAAAATGCCTTTTAGACCATGCACTATTACAGCGAGGTACGGGGTAGTGAGCTATGCGTTTGTTGCCAAATGTGATTGTAGGGGCTATTAGTCTGTGGTATCTGCGTAATGTTTGATAAATGATAAAACTATACATAGTTTGTCAAAGGACTGTCTCATTTCAAACATAGACAGGGAGAATCATCATACTATCTTTGACTTACACTAGTACTAGCACCCAAAAGAAAAGGATGAATATAGTTTTTTGTTTTTATTTACTGACAAATTGGTTTGACCAACTATACCTATTTCTGGTTCCTATTGTCATGTCCTGTCCTATTCAACGTCAATATCATAATATGTATATTATAAACCAACTGCTCAATATTACACGGTATACATCCTGAATATACAATAAGGTAAGTGGCCTCACTTACCTTATTGTATATTCCGTGTGGGCCGTATATGCCTATACGGCCCACACGGAATACGTATGCCTCACCTTAAATTAAAATGGTTTTTTTTTTAATAAACAGGACATGAAGTATGAAAAACTCACTCAAATAGGTTTCTCATTTATTTAAGTTTCTTCATTATACCAAAATAGTTATAAAAATATTACGATACTCTTGGAAAATATACCTTTTATAAAAGTCCTATTATGGGCCTTATTGAACACTACCAGAGTATTACTTAATCCCGCAAAAAATAATCATTTTGACAGTAGGTAATAACAGATTTTATTGTTTTTAACTTAAGAGTTATACATATACAAATAACAATATTTGATACTTCATAACAGGAGGATTTATTTATAATAAGTGAAAATAATTATTTTGGGTCTTAATAACTAAAGATATAAAAATTGTCTATTTTACGCGAAAATAGTAGGTAACTAAACATAAATCTTTATTAGTTACAGTAGTCTCATCCTTTAACATCTGGGGGCACGGCAGTGCCCCCGCCAAGACGAGAAAAGCGCAAGGGCACTATCTACCTTTTCTCGAAGCGCTTTGTCGTTTTTTGGAACCCTCATAACTTGGGGTTGGATTATACCAGATAAACAAAGTTCTCGGACTTATTAAGCATATCAATTGCATAGCTCTTATACTTTAGATTTTAATCATATCTAAAAACTTCGATTTCGTCACTGACTCACTCACTTGATGATCATCAATACCGGGTACTTCCTGAAGTCCTCTAAGAAGCTGAAATTTGGTATGTAAGATAGTTTTAGTACACAAACAACAAATAAATTCAAAAAAAATTTATCCCTAAGGGGATGAAGATGGGGTTTAATTTTGTATGGGAAATCAATAATCACTGAACCGATTTAGTTGAAATTTGGTATGTAGATAGGTATTGTTATGGGGAAGGATATAGAATAGATTTCAACCTCAAAGTTTACCCTTACGGGGTGAAGGCAGATTTCAACCCCAAAGTTTACCCTTACGGGGTGAAGGGTTTATATGGGGAATCAGTAAGAAGTACATTGTGTAACAGATGCCCCCAGATACTTATTTCAGGATTTTTAATATTAAATCACCCCCAACCCTTTAAATTAGGGGATGGAAGATTGTCATAAACAACTTATAAAAAGAAGTGAAATCCCATCAAAAACATTTTGATGTAAAATGTTGCCCAAACGAAACCATAAGGCTCGCACTGTCAAAAAGTTATCAGATCTCTTGCTAAGCTTCTAACTCTACAAGCCCTCTAACTTTACTAGCTCTACACCAAAAGTGAGTGGCTTGGCCCTTTCGTTTCTACAAGAACTATTGTATGTAAGTATAATACAAAAACCGCCCAAATGCGAGTCGCACTCGCGTTCCAAGGGTTCTGTACATTACACAATTTTTAACAATATATTTTTTTAGAGAAAAGTGAGTAAAATGTCTTTAAAAAACCATTTTTTGCGTATTTTCTTAAATAACTTCTAAACTATTTATTTTAAAATTATGAATAAATAAATCTGACATTCTTACAATGAGCCCCTTCATTTGATATATATATATATATTTTTGAATTTCTATTATTTACTTTACATGTATGTCCTTGGGCTATAGACTTACATGTATGTGTATACCAAATTTCAACTTATTGGTGCAGTAGTTGCGGAGCAAATAGGCTGTGACAGACGGACAGCCAGACACACGAGTGATCCTATAAGGGTTCAGTATTTTTCCTTTTGAGGTACGGAACCCTAAAAATAATGAATTTAATAAATTTTTCACCTTATGCCCATGTGGCGGTAGCGAAACAGTCAAGCCACATATTTTGACTAAGGTGTAGAGTTAGTGAAGTTAGGGCTTGTAGAGTTTGAAGCTTGGCTCGACAAGAGATCTGACAACTTTTTGACAGTGCTAGTCTTATGGTTTCGTCTTAGCAACAAAATTTACATGAAAATGTGTTTGGTGGGATATTTTTTTACAGTATAAATATTTATTCGTAACAGTAAGTATTATCTTTTAACATAATTTTTACAGTACATCTGGTGCTACATTACGACACCGGTGCTATAATAAGCACGTTAAAACACTCCCTTTGACCGTGTTTTAAAATTCGTCACTTGTTGCAAAATATCGATTTTTCGCAATTCTATCGTAAAAGAAAAGAAAACTAACGAAGAGGTTTTACGCATACTGAAAGTTTTGCGTAACTTTTGAATAAAACCATTTATAACCATAATAATACATTTATTGCTTCTCAAAATGTTTCCCTTTACATTCTATGCACATATATTCACTCGCTCGGACCATTTTTGGAAGCATGAGGCCCAATCACTTGACTGCAATTTTTCGACGTGGTGATGAAACGTAGTAACTGCCTTATCCGGGGTCTTAAATGTCAAACCCCAAATTAAATCCTTAATTTTGGGAAATAGATAGAAGTCACAGGGTGCAATGTCTGGATTATAATCCGTATAAGAGACATTTTCCACGTTTTCGTTATTAAAAAATGTTTTTGCCTTTATTGCGGTATCGGTGGACGCATTATTATGACGCAGGAGGATGCGGCTTCTCGGTCGTCTCTCGCGGTCTTTTTCAATGACTGCGAGCACACAAATGGTAGTGTACTGCTCAGTATTTAACGTTCTTTTATTATTTAAAAGTACGGTACAAAAATGTCGCGTTTAAAAAAAACAGACGATCAAAATGTTTGGCAACGCTTTTGGCTTGTTGAACTTGTATGGGCCTCCTGTCACCTTCGAAAGACCCATTGACAGGACTAATGCCTTTTTTCCGGATCGTAGCAGTAAATCCAGGTTTCATCTCCTGTAACGATGTTATATACAGCATTTGAACTTCCTTGCATATACTTACGCAGCATTTCTCGGCACCAGTCAAAAAGTACCTGTTTTTGGACTGAAGTTAATTCGTGAGGAATCCAAGGACAACAAGGCTTCCTGACTTTTAAATATTCTTGTAAAATCTTTTGTATTTGTCTGAACCTATCCCTAATTGTCCTCAAATTTCGTCATAGGTGATTCGTGGGTTTTCTTCAATGAGTCGTCTCACAGTAGCCACGTTTCCTTGAATGATCGCCGTGGACGGTCGACCATCACGAAAATCATTACCTAGAATAATACTGTCTCTACTAAATTCACCATACCAACGCCTCACGATGCTCAGATGTGGTGCTTCAATCCCAAAAGCATTTTGAAGGCAAGCACTACACTCTTGCGGAGTAAGCGAACTTTTAAAATCATAACAAAATCATAGCTCTAAAAATATTTTCGCGTTAAAGCCACGTTCAACGCACTGACTTACTTTGACAAGCCATTAAAAACAAAAGACGATCAATTTGTCGCCAACATTTGTCACATTCCATAATCAAAAGCCTGTATTTTTTTTTAAATATACAATTCATAATTTAAATGTTTACCAGTGGCCAATAGTGCAAAACATTCAGTGTGGCCTATGTAGTAGGAGAGAGGGGGAGTTTGTTAAGAACTATAGACAATAGAAGAGGAAGGATGCTTGGGCACCTGATACGACACGACGAATTTATCAAAAATATCATAGAAGGGAAAGTTGAAGCAAACAGGAAGAGGGGAAGACCAAGGAGAGCGTACATGGATCAAATAAAGGAAAAGATCAACGTCGTGTCGTATCGGGCTGTCAAAGAGAAGGCGGAGGACCGCCAAACATGGAAATTCCACCGACCTATGTATTAACAAAAAAAAGTCACTTGTAATTAGTTACTGCCTTTAAAAAGTATAAGTGCCTCAATGTTATTAGACTTTTTGATTCTTTAAAACGTCTTTAGGTCAATAAAGCAAGTGAAAAAATATTAGAGTTAGACCAAGAAAAGTCTGCAGCAATTTTGACAGCCCACACAGTGCAAGTGTTATTTATAAGTCATAATTTCATAGAAGTTTCTTCAAATCGACCTTATTAATAAGAGATTAAAAATATTGAAAATTATCTTAAAATATTTTAATCTAATATTTCATCTCATACGTTCAATAAGGCCCGGGACTAGACCTTTTTACCTGCACTGACAGTGGGCCTTCTTAGCAACAAGTACAAATTCAGAATAATTGGGAATAATAGGGAGCAACTGCTATTTTTGAATGCTGGGCCTTGTTACCCGCCGGGCCTCATATGCCTGCACCTCACCTACCTTATTTATTTGTTTTACAAGGGGAAAAGTTGTTGATTAACCGCTCGTGCTAATATTGATACCCAAACAAGCGAAACAATTTTTTTTATTAAATAGGAGGCAAACGAGCAGACGGATCACCTGGTGGTTAGCGATTACCGCCGCCCATGGACACCCGCAACACCAGAAGGGTTGCAAGCACGTTGCCGACCTTTAAGATGGGGGTCTTTGAAGGTTTGAAGGTCGTATCGGACAGTTCATTCCACAGTTTGGCTGTGCGAGGCAGGAAGCACATTCACAAATTCAAACATTCTAAAATTGAACCACGAGCGGAGCGAGTGGTTCGTAAAGTTGAACCTTGAGCGTAGTGAAGGTTTCAAGGGACGAAGGTTAAATAAAATTTTCACCACATCAGCTCGTAAAGGCCCTCTTGATTGTTCGAAACGGATAAGAAAAGTGGCATTTAATTTGATGCAAATTTTGAGTTGTTACCGTAGGTAAATTGGATCAGTTGGTTGGTAATATTGACTTTAAAATGATAAATATTGAATAACGTTAGTTTGAAATTGATTTTATGATAAAGTAAATATTATCGGAGATGATCGCTCTTATAAAATGTATGTCGCTAGTCATTTATAACCTAAAAGCGCCAAATTAAGCAAAATTATATTGAAATGACACCTGTGTATTGAATTTGAAGAATACTTTAACAAGGGTAGTTATCTGTATGACAATGCACCTAAAATAATTTTCAAATGTATCTATTATTTCTATACTTAACACGATAACGAATTCTACGTAAACGAAACCGCGGGCAATCCCTAGTACATATAGAAATAAATAAGGGAAGGTAAGTTTCCATTAGTGTACTGTGTAAAATAACTATTTACCATTGATAATAATTTTATAAACGCTTTGCGTATTTTTAAGGGCACTGCGCTAACCGCTAGCCCGCGACCGTCGATCGCTGCCTCCTGCCACGGCGCACAGCGCGGCGCGCGCAAACGCCGCGCGTTTGAAATGTAACTTAATATAAGCTCGGAATGCATACTTACGTATGAGTATTTAGTGTCGCCGTGATTTTATATTTCTAATCTTTTGTGTGAGAAGTAAGATCTTTATTATGACCGTGTAATATTAACTCTACAAACTTTAATTCAATATTGGCTATACTGCTTAACGAGAAATCAATATCTAGACAAGCACATTGTCTACATTTCTAACTTTTTACATGTATACTAAGTTGATAGATAATATCGTAATTTTGCAATATCAGCTACTCTAATTCTGTATTTACATAATAATTCCTGTTTTTACGTTCACCAGAAAGCAGCTGTTCCAGATTTCTAAAAACCGAATATTGTGAATAAATTAAAGTGTTATTGAATATGTTAAAGTTTTTTGTAACTTTAATTTTATATTTACATAGTTATTTAGCAAAAATTGAAAATTTAAATATGGCCGAACGCTCCACCTCAAATTTTCTAACTTTTTACATGAATGTTATTTAACATGCTTACAATAACATATCAAAAAAGAAAAAACTTTAATGTTATCAAAACCCATTTTTGTTCCACCGCTGGTCTAATTGGCTTTAAATATCGTTCTTTCAACTGATAATATAGCCACAAAAACTCGCTGAGACTGCAGGTCGAGTCTTGATTTCAATTTCTTTATGATATATCATTGAATTAACTTTCAAAGCACGTGATAGCTCTCAGAATAGCAACAAAACTGGTTGAAACTAAGAATTTTATTGCTGATATTATGTGAACAACATTGCTTCGTCTTCATAAATAAAATTTTAATAATTTATATTGTTTACGTTAAAATGTGAAGAAATTTGTTGATAAATTGTCTATCTAGTATATTGACATTATGTCATATATGTTTTTAAAATGACGTAATATGAATGCCAGCACAATGAAAATTTATTCCAATAAGATAAAACAAATCTTCAAACTTTTTTCATTTTTAGTGAATTAGGAAGAAACTAATTACACTGATTTGGTTGTGTTCGTATATTTTTTATATAATTTGTTATATTTTTAAAGTATTATGACTTATGAATAAAAACAAATCAAAATTTTAATGACTCTTGATCTCCGTGTGACATTATTCATTTACCCTATTTATTTTGAACACAGTTTTTCACTGGTATCATCATTCGTATACGGACATGAATTTATGTCATAAATGAACTGTCAAAATGGGAGATTTTAAGTACGCGTCCGCTCCGGACGGCCCACAGCGGGCATCTGATTCAAAGGAGAATTTGACAGATATGGCGGATGTATGGAAATTTTACGAAAGTTTACGTTTACGATTGAGTTTCTCTGTTGTCTTTAAGAGGAAAAATAGGAAAAGCCTGATTCGTTGTAGTCCAGTTATCTGGCTTTCGAAATCACTCGATTTTATAGCTTGAGCATCGAAATTTTTATACAAATTTTACTAAACGCTGACACTCGTTCATCTCGTTTTAGGTACAACTTTGCATGAGTGTATTTATTATATTGTAAAAGATTTCAAATTTTCAAGGGTGATTCGTTGTAAACACACTCTTTGGGATAATAATGATATTTATTATAAAAAAAATTATCAAGAGATGTGGACGCTAGCCACTAAACGGTGACTGCCTTTTTCGCTGATTTTGCTCGATGCAGTCTTAAGCCGCATCGCCATAGACAAGAACACACGGGCGCCGCAAGACTAATTATTAAATTTAATTTAACCAATATTGTGTAATTTTTGTGTGTTGTTAGGCGGCGCGCTTTGGCGGGCGGGTTCCGGTGGGCGGTTTAATTTCACGCGCCGCGGCCTGTAGCTCTACTATGAGTTCCGTGAATGACAGTGAGAAGTGAAGATAGTGAGAAAGTTAAGGAAAATGTATGGAGTAATTGTACAGTGCCTCTACCGGTCACGTAAAGAACTAAAAATTTCAATTTGTACCATGAGTTACAAACGTTTTTACGCGAGTTTTCCATACTTGCCTAACTTCACACCTAAAACGCTCTCTTTCTAATTATATAATGAAAACTGAGCCAGAATTATTCTGCGTAAATACTTTACGCGAGTAAACGTGACAGATGTTATGGAAAAATACGTGCGTTTCCAACGTGACATTTCTGTCAACTTGTAAACACAACAAATACGCAGATTTTTCACGAATATTAATGCAATTTTCAACGTAATATGTATAAATTTATAACAGTATGTGAACTTCAAGCAAAACTTTAAGGGATAAATCAATTAATAGTTCGATAAAAGGCTGATTTAGTACAAAGGTAATGAGTTATACTTGACATCATATTTTCCTATTTCTACTGCTACATTTGCGAAAATCACATTGCTTACGAGCAGTTTTTGGTTTTAGTCAAGAAGCTGATTGAAAACAACATTTCCATGAAAACCCGGATTGCATCATGTATGCATGTAGAAGTTACATATGTATTAAGAATTAAGGCTCAATACAAGGAGCGGTACATAGACATGTTGCTGTTTTTGTTGCTGGGTGCACATAACACATAGTAAGAATAAGACATACCGCAAGACCTATTATAATATTTACACAAGAATTGCTACGTATTTTATTAAGCATTATTATCTTAAATAAAATAAAACATACAAATGTTCTGTGGGTTTATTTATTTTTCTTTACTAAGTAAGTATTATTTTATTTTCCGTTGTTCAAATTATTGTGTTTGGTACCTAGGTAATCGTTTTTCATGTCAACTTGGTAACAGGAAATATAAAACTTTCTTCAAAAACTTTTGCTGGTGGTTCTGAATCTGAAAATTTAAATAAGATTTAAACACATTTATTGCCAAAAACCCGCTGCGTGGGTTCATTTTGTATTGGAAATGGGGCGCTTGGCACTGAAATATACTCGAGATCATATAGGTACTATAAAATTAAGATCGCTATTAAGGTCATACGTAGGGTCTGTGCGGAAAGAGAAGAGTCGTAGGTATAATGTATGGGCTCCCCTAAATTTCACGACTTTTCTCTTTCCGGACACTCTATTAGATAATGTTACTTAGCAGTAGGAGACGGCCGCTGTCATGATGCGGACTGAAGCGGACCATTATAATACATACCTATTTTAATATTTCTTCTCATGTGTGTACTATTTTCATCATAGGTAATAAATATGTAGCCAAATGTAGCCTGTATAATCGCGCCGTATACTTTGCTTCCTATTTTTTAACACGCAATGTCATAATTTTAACTCGATTATTAATGATGTTTACGTAATTATCATATTTTGCAATTTTTGTCTTGAATACAATTATATTTTAATTTATACATTGTTTACTAACATTGATGTTTATTATTTTCGTAACTATGGCAACGTCAAATCTTTAAAAAATTGTAGAATGAAGGTTGAGTCAGTAACAAAGTGACAAAACTGGTCTTAGAGCATTTAATAACTGGAGTGGCCATTGAGTGCTTACTGTTAGGATTTAGGATTAGGGTTCCAAGCAGGAAAGAAAAGCTTGTTTTAACACCATATTGCTTCGAGCAACACGGAAGGGAGGCGGCATTCGCACTATTTCCCCTCTGCCGAGGTACAAGATTAGCGCGTCAATATAATCTACCGCGGGTAATAAAACTAGTTGCACTTGGATTTTTCACTAGACCGAGTCCAGACGCGCGCGTGAACACTGCTGCACAAAAATGCCTGTTTGCTCGGTTTTTTGCTATAAAAAGAGGTCGGGGACATCAAATTTACAAAAAGAAAGTGTTACATTCCACATGTAATTTTTTTTTTACATATCATACGTTAAATTACATTTAAATACAATTATTATATTTTAGTCTCAAGTATTTGTTGGATTTATTGATTTTGCTCGCTCAGTACAAATTGCGGATCGGTCGAGCGACAAATCCGACTTCTCATCTCTCAGAATACAATGACATACTTCAACGAAAATGTGTTAGTGTGCGTGTTGTGACACTAGTCACTCGTCCGTACACAAAATGAGAACGAGGTTTGCAAGATTTGTCTTTGACGTGTGTCATTTTCTATGTATTTGTGTCGTCATTACAGAGGGCCTACCGCGAACCACGTTTGACGTGTTGCCTCCCTGTCACACTTACGTATGAATTTACAAGTGCCATAGAGAGGCAACACGTCGAACGTGGTTCGCGGTAGGGCCTCTGATTGGATTTTGTATGTAAGTGTGTGAGAAGTGCGACTGTGTGCACCTTCCCCCCGCGAAAAATGGCAGAAAGATTTGTACAGTGAGATATCGCTTGGGCCCGTCCCTTCCGACGTGTCGGAAGCCGGTGTTGCTCGAAGCCATATTGGTAATGTTTATTAATCTCAAGCAAGATTACATAGTAATGGCGTCTCATACGAGAAGAAAGAACACCTACATTTGTTTTATATTGACAACCGAAACCGAATAAATCAAATATCATAGTCGTAGTAGTCTCGTAGGTATACTCTTTATTTTTTTCCTGACATTATTACTTACCCCTCTGCCGAAAAACTTGCACAATTGTGCAAACTTTTGTATGGACTGACATGGCTATTTGTACGTTACGTACAAATCATGTAGAAATAGCAATACATTTGACGTCCCCTCCCCCGCAAAAATCGGCAGACTGTTTTGTAAAGAAAATGACAGCGATGACATCTCCCTTCTAAATGCTCTTAGTGGATGGTAGAGGTAAGGAATACAATCTCCATATAATTAATAATGAAAAAGTGTCCGTCAAAAACCTTAAGAGGGAAGTATACTACGTAATCGTCCATACAAAAAGAGAAAACGTTTTTCCACTTGTAAATACGAGTATCTTCCATTCCCCATGATTTTTAGTACGGTATTGATACAATGAAAAACTAGGTTTATGGGTTTTCTTTTTTTGGCTACTCTGGAGAGATTTAGAAAAATTATAATAGCTGACAGCGTGCCCAGTTTTTGCAAATATTCTCCCATAAAGGAGTTTTCTCATAAAGTCATAAAGGATTCTCCTTACCTCTACCCTCCATATTCACGGCTACCATCAGTATATGTAACATTACTTTCTGTGCATCTCATTTGCACTAATATGCGAGAGCGAGATGCATAGATAGTAAATTACGTAGACGTGAGAATGTGTCAATTTTGTTATTTAGTTCTTTAGGTGAATCCTAGAGGCGCTGTATAAAACTCCGATATAACTCTTGCTCTGTTTTTTAGTATACTTAGAAAGGGACAGCATCGTTTGGAGTGGAGTGAAGTTAGGTACATAAGACCGTAAAGAAACCTAAAACGTGACTCACGGCACGTTTATTCACCGAGTGTAAGTGAAAAATACTCTGCCAACTGATGGTAGAGGCACTGGAGCGGCGCCCACGCTTGTCGGCACACACTGCGCTGCGTCATGTCAGCCTGGCGCTACGAGAGTACAAATCAAATGTTGGGTCATACACACTCAGAGTATACAAAAGTTATCTCTCTTGTTCCTGATAGTTCTTCTACTGCACCTGTAACTACTATTTTCTAGTTGAGACCTTAATAAGCCGGTTCTCACGTAGGTAAGTAAGTAATTTTGTATGTGCCAAAGATGTAAGCATTTCCTTAAAAAAATTTTTTTTCACCGTGAAATTATTTTTGTTAAGGCAATAATAAGCATGATAATTTTACGTACAAACGACGGACTTAGGGCCTAAAGGCATTATCAATCAGTCAACTATTTGGTCAAACAGAAACTTACAATTTTCATTTCGTCTTAATCGCACGATCACAGTTCTGATATATTTTGTTTTTCTATTATAGTTCGTTTTTTTTAGCATTAGAAAGAACTTGAAAGAAGGTAAGCGATCTTGGCATGTCTTTTAATTGAAAAACACTTTTTAAAAATCAATAACTATTACTTATGAAAGCAGAAGAATATAAATGATCGTATTAGATTCATAATTGTTACATATTTGCCGTAACTTATTTTTAAAATGTGTTTTTAAATTAAAATACACATCAAGATTGTTTACCTAATTTCTAATGCTAAAAAAAACGAAGTATAGGTACCAACTACATAGGGATATATGTATATAATTGGGTGAAAAGTTAGTAGGTATCAGACAAATGAGGTAAACAAGATACCATAATTATTGTCTTTCATTACGATAAGTAATTGAATAATTTATGCTATATACCGTAAGCAAAGAATTGAGTATAGGTACCTTTTAAACTACCTTGCACACAGGCATTGTACCAAGGATGCTGGCGGCATTTCCCCGCTGTATCGCAATACTGATACGTTGTGCGAGGTAGCCGCCAGCTCTTCGGTCACCAGTTACGTCAACCAGACGCTTCGCGATTTCTGCGAACAACTTACGCGCGCTGGGACCCCATGGACCTAGAGTTTCAACTCCAAATGGTACAAAATGGTACTCTCTACCGAGGCTTTTATATTTGTTACGTTTTAGAATTTCGGCGCTTTCCGCCGCCCCGCCCGCTTTTACAGTAGTCCGTTGGAGGTGGGACGGTGCCATCGTGTCGACACACTGGCACCGTCTACTTCTTCTCTACTCTGCGCAGGAGCTCTCGACTGTCCGTCATGTCAACTACGGCACCCGTTATGATACCTATTCCTTCGAACATGCGTAGGAGTTCCAATCTTGTTGGCCGCAGTTATCCATTCTTGCTAGCTCAATTGCTATCAGCCGGTTACGAATGTTTAAATTAAACAGACAATGTAGAACAAACTAGGCTGGAATTCAAGAGAACTCGATAGTACTTAGGTACCTACGAAATTTTAGCAAAATCATCATGCTAAAGAATGATTTTATGTGCTTTGTTTTCACAAAAAAAAATTCTCGCTCTCTCTCTCTCTCTCTAACTCTCTAAAAAAATAGTTCCCAGATAAAAAAAGAACAATTTTATTCAACAACAACTACTACTACTTAATGGCGGGCGACCCAAAATGAGTCTTGGCCTCCGACACGAGTACCTACACACCAGTTGTCTCGATCCTGTGCCATCTTCCGCCAGTTATCGGCATGGAGATCGCGCAAGTCCGCTTCAACCGCATCGCATACCTGCAATGAGACGGTCGATCGGCCTCCGCCCTACCGGGCGTCCCAGGTATGCCCTTTTAGCGCCGCGATCTTCCTGCATTCTCAATTTTATTCACTACTAAAGTAAAATTAAAACTCCGATTGTAAGATAAAAATTAAATTAGCATACCTACCATCTTGTAAAATACCTAGTCTAATCCAACATTAACCCTTACAGCCATTTATCTACGAGGAACTAATTTCAAATAGCTTTACATCGTTTTTGCTACAAAAGGTGCATGTTCACGATCAAATTACGGGTTCTAGCTTCAGATTTTATTTCTTTACTAGCAAACCTCAAGTTTAAGAACCCTATTAAAATATCGTTGCTCCAGCGGAGCGTGCATCCTCGTTTCCCGCTGAAAAACGCAATTAGCTGTTATGCCGCGTCTGTTGTCTGTGGTTAAATCCGAGGCGCGGCCGAGCGTTCAGCCGTGCCATGAAAAATGGCCGACTGAAACTGCGCTGGCGTCGTTCTATACACTAAACTAGTAGTGACACTGCATGGTGAGGCGATTGTGTAGGGGACACAGTATTGAATGCGGTCGCTCTCCAATAGCGATGAAGAGTGCTAAGTAAAAATAAAGGGCCGTAGCCAAAATGGCATTCGTTTACCCACAAAGGCCAATCGAAAAGCAAACTTGTATTAGAGATGATAGGTACAAAGAAAAGTGACATACAGACTGCCGAATTCGAACTTCAAGATATTCGCCAGAGACGACCCGTATTAGATCCATTCTAGATACGTTATAGTTTAGATATCATCTAGTTCTCTTTTGCAGCGCAATTCGGGCAATCAATGTCACTTTTACGTTAGATAGGGTAAGATATCTATTAGATGTGAATTGGATCTCTAAGTCATATCCTGTGGAAATCGTTCAAGAGTATCTCCAGAATCGCGCAAATATCAAATTTGACAGGTTAGACCTTAAACATATCGTTATCGTTAATCGTATCTTGGTGATGTCTAAAAGATGTCTAATAGATGTCTATTTCAAAATCCGAATCGGGCCCATAATCATTTCCAGTTTGCTTGTCTTTCGATTGGCGTAAGGTAAATATAGAAAGTGGTTGGTGTGTGTTTTAAATTTTGAAACTATTTTAGATATCAATGGAAGTCTGGCCATTAGATACACATGCTTGTTAAAAATGTCGAGGACACGCTGGTGCACTGGAAAATCGACTCGCCTACGCGCAACGCTTCTATTACGCTAGAAAGAATTGTACCTACATTTCTACTCAAATGGATTTTGACGTAGCGAAATAATGTTTTAGAAACAAAGATTGTTGCGTCAGCTAAGGTCGACGTGCTTAGCCTGTGTCCTAACATCAACACCCTATGTTGAACATTTGTGAACCCTGTGACATTGTAATAAGGTTTAAGACTTGGCACTATTGTCAGTTAACAGTGTGAACTAAGGTAAGTTTATAATCAAGAGAGGAGAGAGGTATGCAATGTAGTCGGGTGAACATTTTTAACCCTTAATAACTCAAACAAATGGCGATCGGTGCCTATGAAATGCATTGTTAGTTTTGCTTGTAAGTAATCTTTTAATAACTATTAAATAAGTGTTATTTTAGGCTACAGTAATTAAAACTTAATTTACTAAAGCTGACTGAACTACCGGAGTTGCCCCATTTTGATTCTGGTCCCAGACCTTAGTGGCTCACTGGCAAAAGAGGATCCACACCCGTACCCACAACTTTGCTGAAATGAAATGTTTCATAAATGTAAAGTGTACAGTCACGTGCAATAATATGTTACACAACGGGCGCCGCAAAAATATCAGACACGATCTTATTTGTAGAGCCATAAGATCACCTCACATATTTTTGCGGCCTTCGAAGAGTAACGTATTATTGCAGGCGACTGAGTACATATATGTAAAATGTAGTAGTAAGTGGGTGTGTGCGCGAGTGTACGGCGCATGTTTGTTTGCCACGCTGCGCGGTGACAGATGGCGAGACCGATGTGACTGTACAGACGGGGGCTTCAGATCTAAACACTCAAAAATACTTATACGTGGTAATTACTTCCGGGCGGTATATAAAGAGATTTAATTTAAGTTCGTTTACACTGTTGTTTGTGTTATTTTTAACTTAAAGCCTTACCCCCTTATTCATAAACGTTTGCTAAAGTTGACAAGCCAACTTTAAACAATACAATCTGATTATGGCTAAGAAAGCCGATGGCAGATGAAAGTAGAGAGAAAAAAAAGTTGACAAGCCGATAATAATCTTTTGTTCCGTTCCGTCGTATTAGTATGATGGAAAGGGACAAACGATTATTATCGGCTTGTCAGCTTTAGTAAACGTTTATGGATAAGGGGGGGGGGGGGAGGACTGATGTAACTAAAATCACGCATATGACCTACTCGTAAGCTTCGATTTTGATTCAGAATTTCCTCCTATCTACAATAAATAAACACAGCGATACTTAGTGCCACCTAGCGCTAGTAGGTAGGTAAGGATCATTTCCGTCCACTTGGCGTAGAGTTGCCACAAAGAAATGTGTATAATTTGAATAGGCACACTACATAGCATGTATTTTTAATGGAACCACAAATTGAATCGAGACGTGGGTTTCAGTATCATGAATTAACTTGAATTAAGAGAAACTTAGAGCGTGCAATTATTTTTTTGTTTCTTTTCGAGCGACTATGTATTACATACACAGTCATCATCACTTGTGACAGCGGTGGTGTTTTCAATAAAAATAAAGTATTCTTTAGTAAAACATATAAAATTTGATTTATTAGAGTCGGTCGTATCAAAACCAATCACATCAGAAGCGTAGTCAGTTATCCTAGTTTAGTTTAGCTATGGTTAAACGCGACTATCTTGAGCGACCACATAAATCGCTGCGGGGTTACACCCCGGGATAAATCAGGTGTCAGTCCCGCCGCGACCATTTGCGTCCGAAACTGGTTCTGTTTCAATGTTTTTGTATTCGTCCGACTGAGTGATCTGGCGGAACCCGCTAATAAAACGCTTATCCTGATTAATCGCGACGGCCATTACGAATAACTCGAGCCGTTTGTCACCGAGCGCGGAACGAACCGGCTACACCACCTCATTTTTCCGACCACACATAATTGAGTTTTGTTGATTGTTTTATTTTCTGGACGCATGCTGAATTTCAATTTTGCTTGTAAAATAAGCAATTTGTCTTGGAAATTATTTAAAAGTTGTTATTTGTGTTGGTAGCTTCTTAAGCATGCGTAAAATGTTTTAGTTACTAAGTTTCTACGAATTAATTTAGCATTTTATAAACAATATTTTTATTTTGCTGTACTTATTTATATCAAATGGTGTACCTATGGTAACAATTCTTCAAGCTTTAATTTGAAGTGCACTACACTTACAATATAGTCAGTTTAAAACGTTTAAGGTCCACGTTATTAAATAACGACGTTTTGTTCTTAGAATAAATAATCTATTTCACTTTATTTTTGTGTAAGTATATGACGACATCAGAAATTAGCAATTCATAGCATGCATTAAAATTTCTGTGAGGACAGTGCGTAATTAAATTTCCATGTACAGTCACCTGCAATAATATCTTACACAACTAAGGCCGCAAAAATATCTGACACGAACTTATTTGTAGAGCCATAAGAGCGTGTCACATATTTATTTATGCGGCCTTCCAAGAGTAACATATTATTGCAGGTGACTGTACACTTAAGTACTAGGCATTTGCCTAAATTACTACAATGATTTTGTATGTGTGTCGTGAACTAGTAGACCTGTCTGACTGTCTCGTTAGCCTAAACTCGCCACAACGACTCTATATTGCTACTGCTATCGCTTTCGCCTCTCACCGATATTCGGACCAGTATAAAGTGCGCTGGTAATCAGGCATAGTTGTTACGTGTGTTAAGATTACAGAATCGGTGGATGGCAGGAAGGGGAACGCGTGGTGGCGCAGGTACGATGTACGATTAGGTGCGCAAGCGGCTGCATCGAGGCGGGCGGCGCGCGCGCGGTTCGCTACGTACCAGTGGAGCACGGCGCTGCTGGTGCCAGGGGCCTATTCAGATGCTTACGTTACTGTACAACTGGCTAGTCGCATGAACTGTGAACAAAGATTGTCATCATACTTCAGCTAGGATCTTGTTTTTAGAACAACTTTTGCGTATATTAAGTAGGTATCAGTATATTTTACCTACCTACCTACCTTGGTCGTTCTAAAATATACACAGACAAAGGTATATTTTAGAACGACCAAGGTTCAAGAAACCATGATTTTTGACCTTATCACCGCATTCTCTGCCAATCAACCAAGGGTCAAAACTAAATATGTCGAGAAATGGATTAATAAACAAGTGTCCACGTGCCACTCAGCATCCTTTTTAACAAATTTATATGTTTGATTTAAATAAATCGTATATTTTTGGTATGTACAGTAAAATAATTTAATTTTCGACCCATTTTGTACCTATTCACAGTGACAATAGTATGAAGTCTCTAGCGACTTCTATATTGATTGTCACGTGACATGGTACGAAATAGGTCGGAAATTAAATTCTTTGACTAGTAATTTAGACTCGTAAATCTCTACATCTCAGCAACGTAACGGCATCATTCTAGTTACATTATACTGTAGCGACTTTGATGTTGCCGCGCGTTGGCAGGCGCCGCGCCGCGCCGCGCGACGGCTACCAACTGACATTGGCGTCTTGGCATCTTGGACGACATTCGATCGCTTTGTTTTGCTTGGCGTCGGTCTACGCGCTAGTAATATTATTCCAAAATAAACGTCATGAAGCTCATGATAAATGTCATGATGCGCGAGAGCAGCAGCAGTGGGTCGCAGGTGGTCCAGCAGGTCTCCATTACAGCTCAGCGTGGAAACGCAGCGGGAATAATGGGGACCTTTGAGCTGGGTACGATTCAGAGAGAATTAAATTTATTAATAACTTTATTATTACTTTTTATTTAACTGGGAATTGTTTTCCCAACAGACTGTTTTTATAAAATGTTTATTACTATATTTAGTGTTGTTCAGTGTTTTTTACAATAATATGACAGACAGAATAGGTCCGTCGTGGCTTGTTACTGCTACATGAAGCACACTTGAACGCAAGAACGCTACACCGCACCATTTCCCCGCTGGCAGCCTGCGCTGCGCGTGCGCCGGTTCATAATTTACACACTTATCAACAAGCTGGCGCTGGCTTTCAGTTATGAACGATAAAATAGGCTTTTAAATGTAATATGATTTAAATTATATCAATGGCATGTGCTAAGATGCGTCACGCGCTTACGTATTTGCGAGTAATTATAGATCGGATACTAAGTCCTTTTTACAATAATACTAAACTGAAACCCAGTATATCACGGGAAAACCTCGCAGTGTGTAAAGGGCCTAATATGTCAGTAGCGCCTAAATGGTATTTTCCCAGCTTGCAGCTTGCTACGCATGAGTTGATAGTCAGTGGCGCGTAGCAGCGTAGCGCCGTCGTAGCTCGTAGATCCGTAGCCGTAGACGACCGCACCGCTTCACTGCCTTTCGGAAAACTATTATTAATTTCATAACTATTATTAATTTTTCATTCATTTCTTTAGTTCAATACATCCATGTAAAATGTTCCTAACATACCCCGCGAGGTGTATATAGGCAAACAAGTTGGCTAATGAGATCTGGATTGATCCCACATTCTTCGCAAAACTTTAAAACCCTGTGCTTGGGATCTTGTTTTCAAATGTCCCTAACAAACAAAAATTTGTCAAGCCCACGTACTTACTTACCTATATTCAAATGCGGTCGAATATTGCAGTTGTCAGGCAGTTGTATATTCAAGAAAACTAGATTTTTCTGCAGTGAAATATTTAAAAAATATACAAATGGCAAAAATATATAAAAATCTGATAGGTACTTCAACACAATTGTCTTTTAAGCAATACAAGCTATCATTGAGCTACAAAATAAATAAATACCCATACAGTCAGCGGCGTACAGTAGGTAGCATCCAAAGTTCAAATAGTTCGGTACACCATATTATTTGTATGACATACCGAACTATTTGAATACTTTACTTTGGATGCTATCTATACCTACTATACGACGCAGACTGTACCATCGCCCCCACTGTTAACTCTACATCGGTGGACCTTATGCCTTAAGTAATAAGGACAATAAGGTCCACCGGTGTACAGTTAGGAGTGTTGCTGTTTGTACATACATACTTAGTGTTATAGTCAATCCTTACTTATATTATTAGCAGCGCAAGCGCAGCCGGCCGGCGGAGATGAAAGCAGTTTCACCGCGCGCGCGCACCCCTTCTCGGTACGTGTATAACTGCTATCGGATATTAATACTGAAGTCATGCTATTCTTGCAGAGGACCGGTCTGGCCTATCTAGTGGGTATAGTGACCCTGCCTGTGAAGCCGATGGTCCTGGGTTCGAATGCCGGTAAAGTCGCACCAAGAAAAGATTGCAGCGGATTTGATAGCCCACTCAGTATACCTAAGTGTTATTTATACTTCATAATTTCATAGAAGTTTGACGTTTAAAATGACACTTGCACTGAGTGGGCAAATGAAATCACTGCAAACTTTTTATGGTCTGACTCTAGAGTCAAGAATAGTCTGCAGCGGATTTTTGGTCCGACTCTAAGCATTTATTTGTGTGATGAACACAAATATTTGTTCCTGAGTCAAGTGTTTTCTATGTATTTATCTTTGTAAGAATTGTAAAGTACCTACCTTCTTATGTATATCGTCGCCTAGCACCCAAAGTACAAGCTTTGCTTAGTTTGGGCAGATAATTTAAATAGAGGCGTATTGTCAAAGTAAATTTTGTAGTCACAGTACTCGTACTGCCATCTTTCGACACTCTCTCTGGTTTGGGGCTAGCCGGGCTAGGTTGATCTGCGTAAGATGTCCCCGAATATTTATTAATTATTTATTTTAACAGCCTACAATCCTAGTGGGTAGTAATGCCCACGAAGCAGGGAGGTCCTGGGTTCGAAACCTGTACCACCACTATGACACTGACATTTTCACTAGCGTGATGTGCGTAAGAGATTTGCACATCAGGCAAATGGCATGCAGAGTTGGCTAGCAACAGGGTGTCTACTAATGGACATTAGCATCGAACATTAGGAAGTTAAGATTACTATTTAATATCAATTTCGGGAACCACAGGATATTGCCTAGACGACAAGGAATAGCGTTCAGTAAATGACTGACATGTTTAAACTGAACAGTTTAAACGCTCAACGGACAGACAGACGGCCCAACAAACAAACTAATGATCCAATTATCGCTCGGATAACTCGCGGTTCTTCATTAAGCCGGCTAATTAAAGATTCCGATAAGATCTCTGCGATGCTGCTTCCGTTGTCTCTACGCCCTTTGTTCGTGTTACAATCAAAATTATACCCAATCGTATTGAAGTACGCTTTAAAATCCAATGACGCATGAAAAGAAGCACTGTTCAGAAGACAATCACTCAGCTTCAAACAGATTTCGACTTTAGCATGATTGTTTTAGGGTTCTTATTATTTTGGGCATGGTGTATACAGGAGTAGGGTAGGCGGTACGATTACCGGGCGCGGTGGCGCGCGACGGCCGCCGCTGAGATCTAAGGCGCATGTTCGGCGGGGAAGCACCGACTTTATTTATAGTAAACCAACGCTACACTACCCCTGCACTCGTCAATCAACTCATACACTTTATACATCGCTGGTTCCGCACGTAGCTATAATATAGGACTCCCTTTAGAAGCCGTCATGTATATGTAAAGAAAGATAGACAGAATCTCGTAGTGGTTGCTTGGTAGCGGAGCGGTGGGTTGCACCATGAGTTTACGGCACCGATAAACATTGATGGTGAGCATTGATAGTTTACGATGTTCAGTCGTTGTTGACATTCGATTATCTTCAAAGCTAGGGCACCAAGAAATGGCTTCGATGGTGGCCTAAGAGTACATGGTTTTGTGTTCGGCCTCCAAAATTTTCGGAAAGGTAGGTAGAAATTTGTACAATAAATATACTACTCTTCTTTGGATACTTAAAATGATATGACAGGCTCTTAATTTCCTAATGCTCACTATAATTTAAAGAGAATACTAACACTCCTTAAATCTAAAATATTTAGTCGAATTTACAAACATCTTTACATGCTAACGTTCCAAAATATATATACACGCCTCTGACAATAAGATCGTGAAAATATATTTTTGGAACGACGATGGCTTGTAAAGATGTTTGTGAACTCTACCGTACTAATCTTGTCATACCAACCAACTCCATAGAAATGAAATATGCTCCTAATAATAAAACATATGACTGTCTAAAACCAAATAAGCACTGTAGTCCTTCGTTATTGAAGCTAGGACATTAATAGTCGCGCTCCGCGGCGCGTGACGCGACAAACAACTCTGTCGCATGCGACATATCCATTGCAGCTGTCCCTTTCCTTCCCGACGGTCTTGACATTTGACACACACTTGCGTGACACTTGACACGTGACATCGGTAAACGGATGTGAAATGTGAGGAGGATATTTCAGTTATGAGGAAAAAGTCGCTGCATGAGGGAAAAGTGGCGTAGAAATGGAAAGTTTTGTTATTTTGATATGGTTAAAAATGTAACTTTTTGGATCAGCTCCTAAACACTCTTTTTAGGGTTCCGTACCCAAAGGGCAAAAAATGGACCCCATTACTATAAGACTCCGCTGACCGTCTGTCTATCCGTCTGTCTCCTTCGTGCGCGAGTCCGACTCGCACTTGGCCGGTTTTTTTCACCGAAATTGAGCGCTCGAAATTCAAAAATTTCCGGTACTTGTTTTATCAAAACTGTATACATAGAGGTATAATTACCATTATACTTTTTAGATAGGGTAGGTAGGTAGTTTATATGCATTTGACGCTTTATTTAATAAATAATTATACATACCTGTAGGACGAAACGAAGTCAGTAACCCCTACAAGTAAACCGCTGTCAGCAAAAAAGGCGACACTTGACAAAGAATAATCATCTCCAGCTGACTATTGTAACAACAAACACATGTTTATGTGTTCACTTTTGATCAAATAACAGTGTACTGTTTATGTAGGTACCTACATGGACTCTAGGCAGGCCGGTCATTAAATTTCCCACCTTAATGCATTGGAATAGAGTTGATTACGGAAGTGTAAGATTCTCGGGGTTTTAGCTGCTATAAGGGACGCGGACGGGGTGTCCTGTCCGTGTCAAAGGCGCCGCACATGTGCTCTTTCACTCTGTCACCCCCGTACCGTATTGGTACATGTGTTTTATACGGAAGTCCGTATGCGACTAATACATTACAATGTTTTACATACCTACTACTGTTATACTGTACCGAGATAGACTATTGTATGTACCTATTTATTTTAGTGTGATTTTAGTCTTCGGTAGAGATTTAGACAGCAGTTAGAAGTTGTTGAACTTCTAAGTGGAAAAAATAAACAATTGTAGACACAAACATCTCAGCTCATCGATAAAATATCAATCGTTAATTGTCTTCAAAATTATACTTTGCCCGAGGTAATGTCTCGAAGACTAGTAAGTAGGTGACCCTAAATAAGTTTTGTTCATTTTGGTAAATATCAAAGAATCTTGAACAAAGAAGCATCTACAGTACCTAGTTACAGTAAGTAGGTAGGTAAGTTATTATGTTTCATTATAATCTGTAGTTACTTCGAGTTACTTAAACACAGCAAGAACAAACAGAATCTGATTTAAAAACAATAAACGCACAAGAGAAACTTAATGATCGATTTCCGAGATACGGGCCGATAATCGAGCTAAAACAATACATTGGCAATAAAACGTGCATTTTCGAAAAATATCACATTAAAGCTATAAATGCGTATAGAAAAGATAAAGTTATGGAACAATGGGGGTGGAAGGGGGGACAATCGCGCATAATCCACGGCTTGCGCGCGAACAATGCGTCAGTTTGCGCCCGCGGCGTTTCCCGCGTGCGATATTGAAGAAACGAGCCTGTTATTGATATTTTATTTGCGTTCCGGTGGGATTTCGGGAGGCCGCCGGGTTCCGAGAACGTTTCAGGCTCATTATTTGCCGGTTTCGTGCCGGTCTTGTTGCCTCACGCCTACAATAAACTCGGTCTGTCGTTCATGTACCTAATTCAAGGAAACTGGCTTGTGGCGCTATGTATTAATACTACAAGTTACCCATGTGCCAACGAAATGATAGGCCGTCCGTCTTCTAAAATATTGTAAATTGTTTTATTTTTAGATACCTACTAGGGGTCATCAATTAACTAATTACGTCACACGTTTATGGATGACGAAATTGGGGACAAGACAATATTACATGTAACATGTAAGTACCTAATGACGAGGGGAGGGGGAAGGTTTTATCCGGAAAAATTATAACAGATGTAGAAAGGGCTAGTACCAAGGAAAGCAACACGGCTCTGCCTTTTGGCACTCACAATTTTGCTTTGAGCCCACGCATGCAGAAATGCGGTAGGAGAGGACAAATTTTATATTAAAGGAAAAAATGGAAAAATTACGCTTCCGGCAGGACAATATAAATTGGACAGCTTTTTTTAAAAGATTTTTTTTTCAAATAAAAGTCTCATGCAATTTTATTACATGATCAAAATAAACTAGATTAAATATAGACCGACCGCTTAACTGAGTACCGCGCAGGGAAGGACTCGGTTAAGCGGTCGGTCTATACATTAGGTACTTTGGGAAGACTTATAAAGACGTTTATTGCGATTTCGATTTTAAGTACATACCGCACCGGATTGTTTGCATACCAAGCAATATTCAATATAGGCACTTTCACTTTTTAGCGCTAGAAGACATTAGTTCTTGGTATACTAAGTATATCTTAACGACTGGCCGGAGATTGCCCAAAATTGAGACGAATGGAAATCTTTGCCCAGCAGTGGGACACCGTATAGGCTTATAATATAATATATATACTAAGTAGGACAGGTACCTCCCAGGAATAAATTCTCTTAGGGTCTAAGAGTTAAAAAAAAAATTATTTAGGACAATCTTACTCAATTCGACTTAGTCCCACAGTAAGTAAATGTGTAGGTACCTTTCTTAGAAGATTATGTGGTTTGTGAGTTTTAACTGTTATGCTGTCTTAATGTTAGTGTTTGAACCAAAAATGCCCCGAGCTCATATCTAACTCTGTTAGAAAGGTTAATGCGCCGTTAACCTCAATAGCATATTTTTTCCTCTACCGGCACACATGAGTCGCATAAACCGTAATAATTGCGCCACAAAAACGCCTCAAACGGGAGCTACCGAGATCCTGTTAATTACCCCAAATATGTCATCTATGTGCGTAAAGACGGTCGCTCTGTCGGCGCAGGAGCAACAAATTGCTGCACGCAAATGATGCGCGCAGACAAACGCGCCGACGTTTCTAATGCGGTAACTAAACTACTACGGTAGCTATGCTATGTGCGCAGTAACACTAAGTAAATAACAATAATTATTATATAAATATAAAAAAATAACAAGTTGTAATTTGTAGGTAGGTAGTATAATACTTAATATTACAGGAACTCTCTTTCAGAGTTCAATTCAGCATATATTCAAAGTTACAAATTGTTATGAAATAAGCCACAGGTAGAGCTAGCTAACAATTACGGACCAATTTAAAATGTTATCGGCTCTTGTCGTTGTAACCTGTAGAAGGTTAAGAACCTACTTAATTGTATCGTTATTCCACACTTATTCAGTGTACAAATTAGCTACGAAAACTATATCTACAATCTAACTATATACATATAAACTATATCTATAGCCTGTAGATACAGGTACGGCAGGTACCTACAGTGTTTTAATGAACATATTCTACATTATAATGTATTAAGTTCAGTTATACCTAGATCGAGTTTATGCATATTAATACTAGATCATCAGAAATCGAGCTGTGCTTGTATAATTTTTCATTTGACTGTACCCAGTAACAAATATCCAGCAACAAAGCGCATGCGCATACCTAAGGAAGTGGAACTAACTAGCTTCTGTTGCGAGTCAGTAAACGGCTAACGAACATACATTATCAATTACAAACCGAGTACACGGATCCGGCACATAACATGCTCCTACATGCCCCGCCGACACACGTTCCTTGCAGTCGTCTCGCTCGCCGCCCGAGCGCAACCGACCGAACGGGAAAACAGACATTTTACAACGCCAACACACTTCACCGACGCCTCTAAAGCCTCCACATAGAGTTCCATTCTCCGTGGCTCAAGACGGAGATGCATCAACACGCTTCAAATAGAACGCGACACGGAAAAAGGAAAGCGTTCGAAATGAAGCGCGGCGATTGGGCGACGCGCGCCAATGGCGGCGACGGGCGGGGCCCGCGCGCATGCGCGGCGGCGCGCGGCGCGCGCGCACATGTCCCGCTCGCGCGCCGCTCGGCGGACGCACGCGTAGCTCGGTGGTGAGTGTGGGTAGTGCAGTGATCATGCTCGGCGGCATGGACGGCAAGGAGTACGGCGCGCTGCACGCGGCAGCCGCCGCCGCCTCCTACGCCATGGACTCGGGTACGTCTTTCGCCCGAGAAAACCTGGACCACACACTAGGTAATTCCCGCCAAAACCATATTGCCTTACACATACCTATAAGGCTAAATTATCACCTGGCGTCCGCTCTACATTAGTAGAGAAAAATATTTAAAATATTCACCAAACTTTGTATCAGTAGTAAATAAATATTGCCAATTATATCTTTGACTCTACCGTCTCTCTAATACTCTCCCACTGTGAAACCTAATTCTTTAGTATTACGTGAGACTTTCGTAACCTATACCTTCCTATATGCTAACTATGCTAAGCGATATTTAGGTACTTATGTTTCTATGTTAATGAATGCATTTATCTCATAAGAAACGCGGTTACCAAATCCTGACAAAAATCTGATAGGTAGAGCCAAAATGTTTGTACGATAAAATTAAAGTAATTGTATTAATAACAATAAGTAATGGAGTACTATCTATCTTCCTAAACCTTTCTATGAGTATATAATCAATATTGTTGCGAAATCACATAGTTAGAGGTGTTTGCTAAAAACCGATTTACCAACAAACTTATTAAGATTTTAATTACAAATACTATTCGAAATACCTACACATCTATACCTACATATCCTCTAATTTATAAGTTTTTTCATTGACGGTTGCGTGTGGTAGCAGTGAAAAACACGAAAAGCTGCAAAACACGAAAATCGAAATTTCATTATCTGCTTCTCTATCGCTCGAACGTGCAAGAGTGAGAAAGAGGCAAATAACGAAATTTTTATCTATATGTTAAGTTCACTTAGGACAACCTTTTTAGGGTTCCGTACTCAAAGGGTAAAAACGGGACCCTATTACTAAGACTCCGCTGTCCGTCTGTCTGTCTGTCTGTCACTAGGCTGTATCTCATGAACCGTGACAGCTCAAAGATGATGTGTTTCTGTTGCCGCTATAACAACAAATACTAAAAACAGAATCAAATAAATATTTAAGTGGGGCTCCCATAAAACGTGATTTTTTTGCCGCTTTTTGCGTAGTGATACGAACGAAACCCTACATGCGCGATTCCGACGACGAATGACGGAGGCAGGGACCATCTTCAATATATTGTATAGTAGGACTAGTTGGGTACAGTGAGCCAAGAAAGTGGTCTACCACTTTTCGACTCTATCAATCAGATAATAGAGTCAAAAAGTGGTAGACCACTTTCTTGGCTCACTGTACCCAACTAAAGTTCATAAAACCACCTACAAACAGTACAAACATATTTAAATGTAAGAACTTGACTTGTGATATAATACTACATATTTGTATGCCTATGAGATTTGAAGAGTTTCTTCGAATTTTCATGGATCCCATGGGTCATCATAATTAGATTTCAAAAGGCATTCCAATTCAGTTTAGAAATGAAAATCATGGAGTAGGGATGGGTATCGAAACGTTACGAAAACCTTTGAAATCGCAGAACAACCGAATTCCGATCATTGCTAATTTTGAATCATGCGTTGTCATCAGTACCTACCTACCCTGCAATAGGCTTTTTGGGTGGATACCGCGATTCCGTTCCGGCTCGGATAGGCCAATTCTGGTTTTAGTTATTTGATATCTTTCCAATATGAAACTGATCTAGTAGTGTCAAAATGACGTTTTTTGAAGGAATGCCAGTTTTGACACTAACAGATCAGTATCATTTTGGAAACAGATTGAATACCTAACTAACGGCTCGATTCTGAAAATGTATTAGATCTCTACTAGACCTCAGCAAGGTACGATATGGATAATTGAAAGATATTTGTAAGATAGATATGTCAAATTTGACGTTTCCGCGATTCTGGAGGTCCTCTTGAACGATTTCGACAAGATAGATATGTCAAATTTGACGTTTCCGCGATTCTGGAGGTCCTCTTGAACGATTTCCACAAGTTATGACTTTTAGATATCCAAGTCACATCTAGTCGATATCTAATGTAAATCTAGTTGATCTCTATATCGTTTCTAGATCTTGTGATTATCTCGTTTCCCGAATACGCGTGTAAAACTCGATTGTTCTGAGAGTTTTACGGCTCGATTCTGAAAATGAATTAGAGACTCACTAGATATGAAATAGTAAAGATATGTGACGTTCCACTGCAAAAGGTACCTTATGGTGGCCTTACGTCGTATGGCGCTGCAATAATATTGGAGCGGCGTTAATAATAGCGTAAGCGCCAGCCGTCATAAGGTACCTTTACCCGTGGAACGTCACATATCTTTATTATATCGTATCTAGTTAATCTCTAACTCATTTTCCGAATCGCGCCGTTAGTTTGCTGTTGTTTCTTGTGGAATAAAGCTATCGGGATTTACTTATGTCGGGCTGTACCGATATGGTTCCTCTGTGTAAGTACCTCTATATTTATTCCGACTTTCATCATAGGTATCTCATAGAAGAGCACTCTCTATAAAAAGCTGTCGTCAGCCTTCCCCATTGAGTATCTCTTCCTTGTGGTGTATTCAATTACTGGGGTACAATCAGCACCAAAAGTAACAGATCAAACTAAGTACGCGTAGCTACATTTATGCGAGCATAAAATAAAGTATATAGAACAATTAGTCTGTGACAAATACTATAGGACGCGAACTGTACAGATATATCTCTCACAAGATAGTCAGACCGAGATAAGTCTGCAGCAATTTTTTAGTCATGCAGTCAAGTGCAAGTGTCATTTTAAACGTCAAACTTCTATGAAATTATGACGTGTAAATAACACTTGCACTGCGTGGGCTATTAAAATCGCTACAGACTTTTCTTGGTCTAACTCTATTAATCTTGGAAAATAACACCCGGATGATAGATACTCGTACTTTTGTAGCGTTGTTTCATCCGCTACTACTATTTAGTAGGTAGGTAAATTAGTACCAACTAGTACTAGCATTAGCTGACTGTACTGTTTACAGCTGTTTCACGCAGAGTACAAATGAGAAAGGGGCCAGTAGTTCTGGCACAACAAGGAATATCTTGGCCAGTAGTGCTGGCTCAGCTGTACGCAAACAAGCGTAATAGTGACGCACGCGCGATAACCCGCGATACCCCCGCGATACCGCTCGCTGCAGCGCAACCACCGTTATGACCTGACTTCAAATTATATACCTGACTAAATTATTAGGTATCAACCCCCATCCTCCATCCTCCATCATATCAAAGGGCGACACGAGTGCGAGCGAGGAAATTCATGAAAATACTACCTACCTCATCAAAGGAGAGATGATTATGGTCATTGAGATATAAGTACCTTAAGCTTCTAGTTAGCGCTCACTCTATACTCAGTTTCCTGTATGGGAGGTATGGCAAAACGTATTATAAGTTTTAAACTCACTTAGAACTTAAAATTTATTAAGTAGTTTACTAAAACTCACTTAAAACTTTTAATCTAATATGTAAGTTATTTTTATCTATGTATGGCGTAAGTAGTCCAAAGAAATGAGTAAAGATTACTTTACTTATTTCTCTATGTTTTGGTGCAATTAGAGCTAACAATAGCACTCTAACAATAACTCGTATTAAAGTGATAATTCGCTACTGCCCAAACTGTATCATCAGTCCCCTGACGAAATGACGTTCACTTCTTCTGAGTTCTAAGAACATTAGTATTGGTGGCGCTACTGCGCCAAATTCCCTTTCGACCTATTTTAAATTAAATACTCTACGGTGACTGCTAGCCACCTAGACATGACGTTGACATACTGACTTACTGACAGACTTCACTATTGAAAATTAATTGCCGCATAAAGCATCGCGTACGGATTTCTTCGTGTTCGAAGATTATTTTACAAGTGAATACATCAACATACCGCTTCGCCCGCTAGAAATATATTTAAACTAAACCGCTCCTGGATTTCGTGGACTAGGACGACGGACAAACGGGTAAGTCACCTGCGAGTATAAATTTTGTTGAGAACCGCATCGCAGTATCGGCTCCAGTTCCCGGATTCTCCGTATTTCCTCAAAATTCTAAAGTCTACGACAATCTATTAAGTATTAAGTAACTAGGATTGTAATAATGTCTATTTAAAATTACGACTCTACAATGACCCTTTCCGCCATGCTTTTATTTACTTTCGCCAAATATTGTTTTGCGTACTTCGTTATTAAAAGATGATCGATTCGATAGCTAAATACGTTTGTCCCGTCCCGTCCCGATCAACCAGTCATATCGACGCCGATACCTACAGTATTTTATTGTGGTCGCGTCCTATTTAATACTTATATTGTATATGTAAGAAATAAGTGGGACTGGTTCCTCAACTTTCTAAAGAACATTGCATTAATTTATATGCTATGTATATATAATTATGTGCTAAAGTGTACGCACGTATTTATTACATAAGGATTAGTGTCACATGTAAGTAATAACAAAGACAGATAACCCCGTTATCTCCATTAAACAAGTTAATAGACTCCCGTAGATATTCTTAATAGTCATCTTTCACAGATTTGATATCTTTCGATTTTATGGACATATTTGCACTTTACATATATTTCATAGCTTTTTCTTATCAATAAGACGGGCTTTTTAGTTCTTCCTATATATATAATAATAGTGTACATGTATCTGTGCATCAAGAGAGCAAAGTTAGTTTTTAACTTTGTGTCGCAAGTTTCGACTAGATGATATTTTCTACAGAGAGTTTCTAGGTACTAACTTGTACTTAAGTATTTTAAAACAATTGTAAATCAGGCATTGTGCGTAGGTAAGTTAATTTGAGATTTACTATACCTACCTAACACAAATAACGAAACAGTACGCATAGTCTTAAGTTTATGAAAAGAAAATTTGACTCACTTTTACGTACAGATGAAGAATTAATGTAACTAAACAACTATTAAAATGTAACGTTCATTCATAGTTCATACCTTAGTTTACAATTAAGTGTGCCGGTACCGGCGCCCGCCGCGCCGCGCCGATACGAGTATCGCGGGTCGGCGATAATCGCGGTTATCGCGGGTCGCGTCAGCACGAGCCAACATAAACTAATGTTCCAATTGTTATTTACTTTATTTACACGGAGTTCTGTAGCTGACTCTTAATTCCCAAGTTTTGGCTATACGCGAACAGCTTGGGACAATGCACGGCATGAGAAATATTACAACTTGCATAGAACAACATCTTTGACCGAGGTGAATCGGATCACCAAGTGAATAGACTCATGATGAAAAAATTGTTGAAATTTGAAATATTGCATGGATACGAGTGCACTAAAATAGTGCTGTACAGCGTCTTCTGTTCGCTTCCCACGCCAGTCATTATTCTAATTTAGTATAGGTTTAACTACCCCCCCAAAAAAGGGGGAGGCATATGTTCAGCAGTGGACGTCTTATGGCTGAGATGATGATGATGATGATAGGTTTAACTAAACTACTAAATACTAACACTACACATAATATAATAATGATATGGTCATGATCTGAAATTAATATATTGAATCGAATTGAAGTAAAGCCTTGTTCGGACTAGGCTAGTATTTTAGTCTAGTGGCGAGTAATTTAGTAGCTAAACTATTCGCTACTGCCTAAAAATCACTAATGAACTCGACTAAATCGACAGGTTCGGACTTGTTTAGCCGGCGGCCGAGTGAGCACGGACGCGTGGTGGGGGGTGCTACTCGCTACTAAACTACTAAAAAAAATAGAATAAAATGGATTGACTCGACTAAATTACTTACTAATCCACTCGACTAATTTTTTGGTGTTCAGACACGTTTAGCTACTAAATTACTCGCCACTAGACTAAAATACTAGCCTAGTCCGAACAAGGCTTAAGCAATATTTTCAATATCAACATTTTCTTTAGTCTGACCCGATTCGCCGTGTTAAATATAAGTAGGTAATATACATATCACAATGTTTCCTACGCCGGCCAATAAAAAAATAGCTATATGTATTTAAAGTTTTTGGAAGAAAATTACAATGTTATGTTAGTTATGTAGACCCTAATTCAGTGAGATTAAAAAACAAGAACCGATTTACCCCGATTAGCCCCAGACGATTATACTTTAAGTAGACTCCGAAAAATCCTAAAAACTGACCCCCTTATAAATTTGGACGTCCCTTTCCTGCCGGAGGCTATCGACAACTGGAAAACGGCCTGCCCTAACGCGGACTTGCCCATCACCCGCCATTCGCAACACCAATGGGACGAGCCGCTCTGTCTGCTGGTACGGGATAATCTGTACGAAACGTCAACCAGCACCACAGAGCGCGCTCGTCTCCTTGCTGCGACGAAATGGGAATCAGGCTCATGGTTGCAGGCCCTGCCATCAAAGAACCTGGGCACACTTCTCTCTACGAACACCTTCAGGACTTCTTTGTGTTTGCGCTTGTGTGGCACCCCGGCTTGTGTGGCTCCTCATCTGTGCCAGTGCGGTGCAAACGTGACGCGTTTTGGTGTCCACGGTCTATCTTGTGCGAGAAGTGTCGGCCGTCTTTCACGACACGCGAGCCTAAACGACATCCTCCGCTGAGCTCTTGTCACGGCTGGGGTGCCGGCGGTTCTGGAACCGTCTGGTTTGGCCCGCGATGACGGGAAAAGACCGGACGGCATAACCCTCGTTCCCTGGAAGATGGGACGGCCTTTGGTTTGGGATGCCACATGCGTGGACACCCTTGCGCAGTCCCATCTTCCAGGAACATCTAACAGAGCCAGTGCGGCCGCCAACGCGGCTGAACACCTCAAGCGGCGCAAATATGCAGCCATTGATTCTGGCTGCATGTTTGAGCCGTTTGGGGTGGAAACCCTAGGGCCCTGGGGCTCTGGCGCCCACGGCATATTCGCCGAGCTGGCGAAGCGCCTCGTGGAGGCGACGGGTGACAAGAGGGCTGGCTCATACCTTGCGCAACGCATTGGTATTGCCGTCCAGCGCGGCAATGCCGCCAGCCTTCTTGGCACCCTGCCCCAAGGCACTGAACAGGAGCCAGTTTTTTATTTATAGGTTATTTTAGTTTAGTAGTTATTTTAATTGTAGCTTTATGTAGTTTTAATTTTAGTTTATAATTGTTTTTATTTTGTTTAAGTAGATAATATAAAAGACGAAAATTTCCACGACTTTTCTACGAGTAGGTATTCGTTTTTCCTGTATACTCGTAGATAGCTTCTAGATAGCATGTTTATTTTCTTTTCTTTATATACTCAAGATTCTTGCTACATGTTGCTGTTTTTGGCACTAGTATTTATATGTATCATGATAACAAAAATTAAGAAAAACATAAACATAGCAGCCGTGGCACGATATCAGACGTAGACGGTAATAATAAGTTACCAGCAATAAGTATAACATTAATGAATGAGTGTGCGCGAGTGACGGTCGATTCATAACTTTTTTCGACATTTTATATAGCATTCAAACCGTTTGATAACCCCTAGGTTTATAGATATATTTAACACATCTATAAACATTATGTTATGGTTTAGAATACCTAAATAATTACTTGACAAAATGGCAGGATATGTTAAGTATTCATTAACGCATGATTTTTAAGCTATGAAAAAAATTACATGTTTCAAATTAGTGATCATAAATTTAAATATTTTAACAATTTACATGAAACAATGTCAATTTGTATAACATTTTTGCTGCGTCACCGGGTCGATTCAGACAAGTATGTGACTCTTTGCCGCATCAAAACTCATACGCATAAAAACCATTAACTGGTAAGTATTGTATTAAAACAGATATTAAATAACAAAATAAATAAATCATAAATCTAGCCCTAAATTAGCCTGAGGCATTGTTCCCAGGACTGAGTTTTTGTACAAAAAAAGGGGCAGCTCGTAGGTCGCCAGACACCCAGACTAGTTTGGTAGAAATTTCTTTAACTAGTTTTTTGGTGTCTGACGACCAAGGACCGAGAGTTTCAATTGCAAGTGCCGCAAATACACAATGGTAAGTATTTCATGAAATTATTAGACAAATAACTGAAACGATATAATGAACAAAAGATCTACAATAAAGTAAACAAATAAATGAATAAGTAGTTGGTAGATAGTAGATGATAGTAGTAAATAAATAAACAACACAAGCTTATTTATTTGTTTATTTATTTATTTTGTTTATTTACAAATAAATAATCTTATTTATTTGTTTATTTATTTACTACTATCATCTACCTAGGTATTAAGGTAGGTAGGTAAGGTAGGTGTTTTGACGTGTAATGTATCCGTGCATGAAATAAACATGAAATATGAAATAATAGTGCTTGAGAGTAAATAGGTAAAAATAGGTTTAAATGTGCCTTGTATCCAACAGGAAAAGATACATTTTGTTTCTTTGAATAATTATAATCAAGGAAATGATATGAATGAATTCAGCGGTCATATACTTAGGCAATAAAATACTTAGTTTATTTTTGTACATTTAGTGAATCATCACTAATTCTATCATATCAAACTATCATCATATCAGTGAATGTTTCCTTCCATCTAAGATTCTTTTACACGCCTAAGATTTATAAACATGTATGTACCTATATGACCTACATGTATGGATGTAAACACTTACATAAGACAGATTATAAACACAAAAAAACTATATGCAATTTACAAAATAATTTGGTTCAATAACATATCGGTGAAAATTTTATCGCAAATTAACTACCACTTCCCTAACAAATTTTCCCAAAATTTCATATGAGCGTATCATCTAATGGTGATGAGACTGATGAGAACAAAATTAACTGTCATAAAAATTTAAGAACCGAACTCTTACTTATAGCGCCGCCGGCCGGCGCCATTGCTAAAGCTGTGCTCAAACAACGCATAATGTTACAATTTCCTGTCAATTAGCTCTATTTACACGCTACCCTACTCTACTCCCATCACCCTTACTACCTACGCCGTAAGGTCCAGCGAGTGTGCGTTAGGCAAGTAGAGGACAAACATTGCTGTAGCCATTTGTACTAATCGTATTGTGGTTGTTTGGCTGCTGCGCTTTTTATCCACATTTGTATTGGCTCGGCGGGACAAAGTAGCTGTCTTTATTTGTTCAACGGATTTACCTTTGTTTCTTTAGAGCCAACCCCTTCAAAAAAACAAAGGTACTTAATGTTTAATGACACATACATTTAAGGACCTAACTTTTTCTTTCTGAAGGTAACATAATTCATGAAATAAAATTTTTATTTAGAGAAAATACGTTATTAAAGCCACATTCTTAAGTTGAATTATGGCCGGTCACCTCACATTAGGAATGAGCCACTCAAGCCCTGGTTTGAATTAAGCAATGCTTTCACTCACGAGTGGACAAACAATTCAATAATTCAATAAACGGCGGCGCCTTCACGGCTGCCGCAGTGCTCGCATCACATCAGCAGGCTAGAGTCCATCTAATCTAAGCTAACTTTGCACCAACTTGATTGGGAAAAAACCGAGGGAGTGTCATTAGAAAGGTCATATTTTCATAGAAGTTAGAGATTAATGATGACATTATCACATCTGTCATTACAAATGCCACGCAGAGTTAGCTTGGTCTGACTCTATTTTACATTCCCTAAAAATGTGTTTTGTAAAGAGTGAATGGACAAGCATACATAACATTGATCATTAGTATTTAAAGGCTCCAGATTTTACAATAAGGTTTAACTACAAGGAGTAGTGGTAAAAATAGCTTTTATGTAAGTCTACTGTGCTATATAATGAGATATATTAACTGCTTTAATGATGATATATTAACTGCCATAGTCACCTATCTATACCTGACTCTGCCTGCAGTGTAATGTTGTAAACTGTGTACTGTGGCCAGTTTCTCTTCGGTAGCTTGTTTGCAGTACGGACGCGGAACGCGGCTGTTTGGGTGCAGTCATAACACAAGGAAGGTCTTAAGTGTCCATGACGTTTGTCTGTCTGTCTGTCTTTTCGTGTGAGCCGAGGTTGTGCCTGAGATGCTTCGCTACCTCTCTCTTTGCTCAGTTTGTGTGTGATTATCGTACCGCTAAGTGACGCTATTGTACTCATATTGAATTTCAGGATAGGTACTAATTACTGAATGCAAACAGTTTGTAATTAAGATTAACACTTTAATAACGTTTGGCATGTGTAACACGGTTTGTAGGCAATTAATTTGGCATGTTTGTATCTAATTAAAAAATCACAGCGATCGATTAATACTATCACTTCGTGTAATGACATTGTGACTAATTAATGGATACAGCTATGTTGTAGGTATGTATTATGAATATTATCAGGATCTAACTTTGTGGAAGGTCGAAACTGAAAGTTCCCGATTAGTCTTGGTTTCACTTGATCTCATTGATAATAATAATAAATCCGTTTATTTAAGACAACATAGGTCATCATCAACATAATGAAAATGAACACCGAAAAATAAAGTAAAAAACAGTTTTACAGCTTTAGTAAGCTACTAAGTAAATCGCATTTAACAGTACCCAAAATCCCAAAAATGTTATTAAAAAACAAGTTGTTTAACGTCTTTTAATTTAATTATTGTACGAACTGTTTTGGAAAAAATATCGTCTTTTACGATGAATAAAATATTAAATATATTAAATGATTTCTTGCTAAATTAATGTAAATTATAATTATTTGAATGTAATGTTAGAAAAAGATTATTTGGGTAAATAGTGTTATTTAATATTTTAGTAAAGTTCAATTGAAATTGTACATATGTAAATAATTGTGAATATTTTGCATGCTATAGATTATGGCTAATTAAGGAATGTGCATAAAAATATTGTAATAACACCTGTAAACCAACCCTTATTATAGCAAAATAAATTGATTGATTGATTGATTGATTAACTATTTGACATCCAGTCCATAAACTTTTGAATTATAAAGTTTTGCATATTCAGAGTTTCAAAATGTAGGCAAAATTCTTAGATTTGTATATTAATAAAGTTGTAGTTTTATTAATATAACATTTTTTGCAATCAAGCTGATACCTATTAGGCATTTTTAATAAAAAACCACTCGCACTTGCATATGCGTGCTAGACTCAAACTCATAGGCAGTGATGTGGAATAAAATAAATGTAAAACAGACCTAAAGTAAAAAGTGTCCCTATAGTCCTACTACTGCTGTCCTCGAATTGTTGACGCACGCATTAGCCGAGTAAACAGCATAATGGCGGCAAACACGACCCCGCACCCCCCTCCCTGCGACTACTGAATCAACTCCCGCGCATCGAGTGCGCGCTCTTCTATTTAAATGGTTATGCAAGATCTTCAGAAGCCTTACGGCATCTAGTAAAGATAAAGATAGTTTATTCTACAATGTGTTATAGGTGTACGTACACTGCGATTAACGTCAAAAAGGAAAACTATCACCGGTTCTAACCCTGTGAGATAATGATAACCTAACCTTTGAGAAGAGTATTGAATCGGTAGTAAGATTATTATCGATTCTTCCAGATGAAAGTAATGGATTTCGAATGGTTTTGAAATGTTTTCGGGGGTTACTGCTTTCCTATAATGTCTATACTGTCATTTTGATGATTTTCCAAAGTGTCTGCCCTTTCAAACCTTAACATGTGGAGACTCGAATTTAGCGATCCTTGATATTTTTGAGTTTCGTAATCAAGGCCATTCTCTCTCCCAGAGGTATTACTGTACCTAAGTATTTCTAAAGATCCGAAGTAAATGTACGTAGGTTTTGAAAAAAATATTAAATAAGTTATTATAAAATACCTTTTTAATGGTTCGCTGTTATATGTATGTGTAGTAGTGAAAACCCAAAGAGAATAACGACAAAGAGTATTGAGACTGAGAATAGGTAAGATAGGCTGAAGGCACTAGCAAATAAAAATGTTACTAGTGAACAAATCAAATATTACTTTGATATCCGGCCACTAGAGAGCTTATTCATTTGTTCTTTAGTATATGAAATATATTTCAGTTTAAAAATAAAAATGTACAAACAGCAAAACTCTTGACTATAAAAATAACTGTTAACAGTGTGGGCGATGGTACCTACGCGTACGTAAGCGTAAAATTCTGAGAGCAAGTAAAAATACATAAGTACAACTCACCCTCCAAAATCAAAAATATAATAACTAAGTATACAACTCCCTCAAAACATGTTGAAATATTTACTCTATGGCATCTTAAGGGGTGTACAAGACTGCAGTCCAAACCATTACTCAAAGTTTTTCCAAAGTCCAGCTGTAACCTTTAATTGGGCGGTTGACTTTAAACCATTACTTCTAAAAGGTCTTTAGTCAACAAGGCGTGTATTGGTATTGCTTACGCTAGCGCAGGCAAATCGGGACCACTGTAACGTAACACGACCTATAACAACTACTTATACGTCATCTTAGAGCACCCTTATACTGGTCTAGCAGCCTACAACTCTGCTGTAAGCATTCTAAATAACATCCCCGTTGTGCGGAAATCTGAATCTAAAAATAAGCCGAACAAATTGAATCCCCTTAGTTTGGTCGTAAAAGTGCCACAGCCTAACAAATTGTGCTCGAGCGACGGTTTCGAGCCGCATGATGGATCGTTGGCCATCGATTGTCTGTGGCCTGCTTCAAAGAACTTGCCAGATCGATTTATTTATGTGGCTGTAGATATATTGAATACATATTTATATTAAAAGTTTTATAACACTGTAACGTTTACAGCGTATTTTTCCACCTTTTCTAAAGATTTGTGAAAATACACATAAAAAATTAAACTAAGGTGTATTCGGGTAATACCGAATGTCGGATAATTCCGAAATTCAGATGAAAATCACCCTTAATTCCATCATAATAAAAGTCTCTTTTCGGAATTATCCGACAGTTTTCGACATTCGGAATTACCCGAGTAAACCTTATTTCTTTTCGCTCCAGTTCACCGCTCTCTGATAAATCCGAATTGAGTATATAAATCTGTATTTTACTTCCCTATCATACCATTTATATTTATACCGAACAAAATTATTAATCTTGGCCTTCGACATAAGTAGTATGAAGTACCTACACGCCAATTGTCTCTATTATTTATGTATATGCACATGCAATCTCAGTAAGTACAACAATATTTTTTATAAGGTGCTGTTATTTATCCTATATTATATATTCCCATATGTTGTGAGATATATCATACAGATCTTTGTTTTGGTGCCAATAAGACGAAGATAATAAAAAATAATTATTAATACGTAACATTTGAATTTATGATCTCTTCCATAGGTACTTGAAAGAAAACATATCTTAAGTCCTATATTCTTGATTATCGCCTTGATCTTGCAATCCGTAGGTCTTGCATTTTTTGCTTCTTGCCCTCCTAATAAATGATGTTGGTCCTCGGGCACGTGCCTGCGGACAATTAGCGAGGGCACGTGTCGGAATGGCAGCTGGGCGAGCTGGGCCACCTCCGACACTCATTAAAGGTGATTTAAGGTGACACGAATTGTCGCACCAATGCCCGCCGGTATTCGACCTACTTTGAGCGACCGTAGACCCAATAGTTCATGAATTCATGATATGTACTATATTCTAACCTAATCCTTGAATTCGGCCTTTCATGACAAATAAAACAAAAAAGTAGGTGCTTGGTGGAAAAAATTGTAACAATTACAGAGGCAAAATTAAGAAAATGACCAAAATCTGTATTTCATTTGAAGAGGTTCCACAATTTCACCTAGGTATAGGAGGCCTTTTGATACAAAGGAACCGGGACCTAACATTTAGTTGCAATTTCATATTGAGGTTTTCCATTTATCCAGTAATGCAGTAGCAAGCACGCGGTCTTCCCATAGACATCAAATTTTTTAGTGCAAACAGAATACCATTTTCTTACATAGAAATATTCTGTGATATTCATAACTGAATGCACGAGTTTACGAGCGCGACACGGACCAATCACAGCCCAGCGCCATTACAGATGTAACGTGCACGATACGGAATAATTACATTTACTATTAAACTCCGTGATTAAAACGCTCCAATGTTTAGGTGGCTATCAAACGTGCTGATAACGCGGAACCAAATGCGTGTACATTTGATTTACTGCTTTTTTAATAATATTTTGTGATATTGTTTTCGTACAACTGTATTTATACGTGTAAAAAAATATAAAAATACTAGAAATAGATTCTAGGATCCTTTGGAATGCTTTTAAATAATCATGCCAGTATTTTTGTCGAACTTGACAATGAAGACTTGTCTTCATTCAAGATGTCCAAGCTACAAAATTGTAGGTACCTTTTTATTTAGTCATACTACTATGACGATATTTTTTTTAAATCTGAAATTAATTTATTATTATTTAACTTAATGTACTTACATATGTTTGCATATGTTTTATTTAGTTAAGTAAGTAATCTTTAGTATAGCAAACCTGCCGGCGTATTATGGATGGCTTTATCCATCTTCATCCACGGGATAAAATAACTGTCACTTTTTAACACCATGGGATAGAAAGTGACGGATACCGTTTTATCACGCTGTCACGTAGACAAGAATGACCATCATATCTATACAGGACGTACAAAAGGCAATCGTTCATAAACTTATGAACGATATACTTATTCATGCGTGAATAATAATATTCGCAGAAATTTCACGTTACCATTATTTATATTACGTTCATTATACTCAGCAAAATGTTGAATAAACCTGGCTTCCACGCTCACAAGCGCACCTTTAGGCGCTCCGCCAATCAAGGCCCGATGTGAGGCTCTCACGCCCAGGGGTAAACAACATTCGTCGTCCATGTTTAATAATTGATGACAGTCTAATTAGCATAGTTATGTAGTTGTAGGTGTGGCAGAGTTCCTCAGTTGAGAAGCAACTTACTATTTACTCTGTTCCTACTGTGGCTTGCTTGGACTTGCAGACATTTATGCTTTTATTGCACAGGTTTTCAAAACTAAGGGCGGCCGATTAGCTCTGTCTGGGTCGCCCAATTGGTATGTTTGATAATTTTCGCTGAGCTCATTTCATTTACATTATTTGAAATCATTTTGGTGATAAATGACACATAGTCCCTTTTCAGGTCTTAGTAGGTTAATAAGGCCCACTTGCACCAATGCACCATCCCACTAAACCGGGGCTAAGCGGTTTAACCGTCAACCCAGTGTCAAATTGTACTGGTAACCATGGTAACTCTAGGTTTAACCGGTTAACCCCCGGTTAGTGGAATGGTACAAGTGGGCCTAAAAGAAATAAAATCTCTAAAGGTATACTTTTTAAAATGAATTTTATTTTAGTCTCGCACAATGAGGCGTACAATCAAGTTATTATGTTTCTTTTAAGTACTAGGTGTACGTTTTTTATGAACTGTTATTTCAATGCTCATATTAAGATTGAAGGTATCTTGGCAGAAACGCGGTCATCATAACACAACCAGTAGTGCTGGCACTGGTACTCGAACCCACTCGTACCTAATACTTGTTTGCGGGCCCGCCCGCGGCGACAGGGCGCCGACAGGCCGACAAACAGACGGCATCAGCCACCGGACGGCAAACATACGGGAGCACTGCGCGCGCGCACTTGCTAGAGAGGCTGTTCGAAAAAACATTTGGTCTGGTTTGTCTGTCTAGCTATTATGGACGGCGTTGTTGGCGTTGGCTTTTTATTAATATATATTTCGTAGTAATAATTTTCATGAGAATTGTAATTTTTTTAAGTTGTTAGTAGTCTGGCTTAGCTAACCCTGCACCGTGTTTGATAGCACCGAGTGTGCAATTGGTATTTTAAACGCCATATACTCGTATTAATAGAAGTTCGAGACCTCCAGGCTCTATGTTATCAAACACGGTGCAGAGTTAACTAGCTTAGCCTGATTGTATACCGGGTGTGGCCTGTAATATGAGCAAAAAATTAAACTGTAGGTTGTACTCCTCATACTCATAAACTCATAAATGATTTGTGATTTGATTTTTAATACACTTTAAAGTTATTAGTAATATTTATTTTTATATGAAAAATAGGGAGTCTAAATAGTTCATAATTTTTAACAGTTGTTGAAAAAAAGTGTCACTGTTTGAGGAGTACAATCTATGTTTTAATTATTTGCTCGTGTTACAGGCCACACCCGGTATATCCCTCTCAGGGTGGAAAATGTTGTGGTATTCTTGGCAGCAACGTTTGTATACTTAACATTTATTTATTTAAGTACGGGAGCAGTAGCTTATCAACGAAAATTGGCAAAGTAATAAATGAAATACGTAACTTATGCATATATATAGTCGATATGAGTAAATAATTATGAGGGCGTTTTAACAATAAAAAGGAAAGACGGTGAGAAACTTTTTTTTTTATAAATATGCGTGCCATTATTGATATCATCAACTATTTGCAAAGGTCAAACATATGCTGGTTAGTGAAGAGCGGACTGGTGAATACCTTGGTTGATATTGACATAATGCGGGGGCAGTAGCGGCTTTCGGAAAGTGAACAAGTCAGCATGAAGTCAGTGACAAAGCCGAACGCTCAGTTTGAGGTAAAAAATGTACTATAGGCACCTCTATCATTAAACGTTGAATGAACTAGAGTAATTATCTAGTTTGCTCTGGTTTAAGACATCACGAATTTGTTTAGTCAGCAGAACAAAAATATTGTTCGGTCGATTATTGCAAAGTATTTAGTATTCGAACGAAAATAATATTTAAAGTTTTAAGTCTTTCATGATAACAACGGATTTAATACCGTATTATATATCCAAATATACAAATCGTACAATTAATAGATGCAATAATTTAAATTTTATAATAGATTTAACGATTAAAGTAGTACTAAGTAGGTACTTAATTAAATAAACGAACTACTTAATAGTAGTTCGTTTATTTAATTTTTACTGTGTATTGTTTCTTTTATGTTATTCCATAAATAATTTAACATACTTACCTAACAGTTCATTTAGGTTCATCCTTCTACCTAGATACATTATTAATATTTATGATTGACCAACTACATGATTGAAATATTTTTACGCAGTCGAGTCGAGGTACCTAACTATTCACTGAAAAAATGAAAGATTTCGTTCATCATCAGTTATTGCACTTTAGCTTTAGCCCAAATCATATTTTATTGGGAATACGTAGTCTTTCATCTATTTATAGTGTTATTATACTTATAAATACTTCTCATCGACACACTTCACGGGACGCCAGAAATACACCGCTTTTGTCCTTAAGCCCCATAGCGACCAAAATACTCGCTCAGAACTGTTTTCCGACTCTCCGGCATTATCATTAGAATCAAAGAAACTAATAATTATCATATTTACGGGCCACAAACCCGACCACTATAGCCGCTTAACGATCCATTGCATCCTTTGTTCTTCCTAAAACATCGACAAGTATACGGGAAAAGCAATATATCTCGCTCTCTGAAGCGCCGCTTGGATTAATGAATGCATTCGCCGAAAACACTAGTAACTGTCAGCGAACAAACGTCAAAGAAAACAGTAAATTATTTCTGAAAAAGATGTTCCCCGCCTTATTGCTCGGTGCTCTTCGCGCTCGACGCCAGTCGTATATGGCTGTCCCGCTTAGGAACCAATTAGTTGATGCTCAAAGAAAACAGTTTAAATTGAGAAGTCGATTTGGTACTATCGCGAGTGAAGGACCGTTTAAATATCGATGAAGTTTTATTGGACAACAAGAGCCTAACTAATTGACACCTTTTAACATCTTTTGTAGTATGGTTTCGTGAACCTACACGAAACCACACCTACCCACTAGGTACCTACCTACATTCTTCTTTTTAGCCTTCGTTGACCATGCAAGCATTTGGTGTAGACCTCCTTCAAACCCCTCCCTTTGTCCCTATTTTGGGCAGTTTAGTGTACGTTATTAGAGAATTATTTCTGTTTGCGATAATGTCAGTCCTTATGGTTATTATTAATTTTTATCTAGCTATAAGACGCCAAACGTGGGTAGTCTGGCAAATCAAATTCATCGCTAGAACACTCGTGTAAAAAGACACCAAACAGTTCGATCTCTCCTAGTAATTTTGAATTTCAAGACTATTTGCCAGACCAAGATATTATCGATACAGCCAGAGTTAGTTGCTCGCTCGCCCCTAGCCCGTCGCTAATGTGTTGATCGGCGCGACACTATCACCTCGTAAATATGGCACGTCACACTTTGTTAGCTTTATTGTGGAGGCGATCTACAATACTGTCATGTTCCGACGGAATACGAATACGCATTCATTTGAAGCGGTTTAATGTACTATTTATTTAATGAATTTGTTTATTGCGAGCTTTTAGTAACGAAAATGTAGTAATAAGTTTATAGGTATAGTACCTACCAAAAAGATAAAAAGGAACCAGCTGTAATGGTATGACTCTGTCCGATGGCCTCATCGCTAAATATCTCAACTTACACTATCGATTTGAAATTTGGAATAGTTTAAATAAGGCTAACGGAGACACATTGAAATGAAAGTATTTTTTACAAAATATGTAAAATGGGTGCCGTTCAATTTTAATACAAACATTTTGCATAATTACATGTAACTACTTTTAAAACTCATAATAAACATAATGTATAGAAACAAAATCAATAATATTATTCGTTATAATAATTAAATTACAGAATGTTCTATAATCATAAAAACGTTGTTTATAACGATCATTAGGAATAATTTTACTTGTTATAACATACAGTTAGTATTAAGATTAAACTGTAGAAATATATTTTAAAGAATGATCGGGTGACATAATACAACTTACTTACATATACCTTAAGGCAGGTCGCCGTTAGGTACGACGACGAGCGAAGTGAGGAGGAGTATTAGGTAGAACTGTGACCCTACAGCGACTTATTTTATAATAAACAATAAAAACCAGAACCGACTTATTTTATAATACATAGTTCACATATTATTACCCTCTCGATCATGAGGGGATGCCTGTGCCCAGCAGTGGGGCGTGTATAGGCGTGTATTGTTATTATTATTTTGTCTGTCTCTTACAAATTCTCGGGACCATGGGGTCCAGGACTTTTGGAAGGCGTGCGCGGTTTTTATAGGAAAAGAACGTTATGTTATGAGCATTAAATAGTATACAAAGTGATAATTATTACTGATTGCCTGTTATGCAAATACATTACTATGCAACTGCATTATTATTGTTTCTGAAATTATGCAGTTTGTTCTTATTCATTTCGTTTTTATACTAAATAATCATTTCTGCATTCAAAATTATGCAATTCGAATTATGCAAAATGAAAATTCGAAAATAGTTGTTATTAAAAACATTACACACCCGAAAAAAGTACTTACTTACAAAAAAAAAGAAAAATACGTTATACTGTCGTAAAAAAAAACCGGTTAATAAAGACCTACGATTTCTTACTAAGTACTTAAATGCAAAACGTATTGCATTTCCTAATGCTGGTAACATATAATTAACCAACTTTTTTCAGACTGACGACAATGCTGAAAAAAGGTAACTATTAGAAGAAAAAATCAGCCCAAATTCGTAGTCATAAAACGTGTAACGTAAAAAATAAAAGAGTGTTTGTAGTCAAAGAAACATCTCTTGCTTCGCACATAAATCAGAAAGATGTTTCCAAAAAGTAAAGCAGCGGCAATCCTTTGAAACAACAATCGTGTGACAGCGTTCCTTGAATTTGCGCCACGTGCAGAGCACGCCACCACCGTGCGCCCGCGCGGGGCGGGGCGGGCGCTTCTATATCATAACTTCAAGAATTAGCTCTGAGTATATCTAGAGAAATAGCTCTTATACCTATAGGAATAGTTAGTAAGATCACTGAAGATCAGTTCGAGAAACGTCCAAAAGTCAAATGTTTCATTACAGCAGTAGATTTTAGTTAGCTCAGGATCCCCTGAAAGAATTGTTTGCATACCTAACAGTAACAAAATATTTTGTTACACAAAAATTGGTTTTAAAATGATTTAAAATAGTCGCGGAATTGGTGAATTCTACAAATTTCTTGAGACTATTACTGACAAGATACTAAAGACAAGTACTTACTCTTTTGCAACGCTGCAACCGAAATAAAACTACAGGATGTAATGAGCTCCCCGGGCAGTACTCATTAATCCTTAAAACGCTTTAAATTTGCCGACACCTCGATCTAAATCCGTAAAGTCGCAACAAGACGACTCGGCTGTCGGGCGATTTGTCGAGGCCGACTAGTGGGGCTGCGCACGCGTCGTTTTGGGCTGTCAGCCGAGAAGGGTTGATTTGTGGATGAGAAATTTATGAGGCGATGACTATTCATTAAAATTTTGCGACCGGATTTCCGATTTTCTACCTATATATATGTCCGTAAATTATTATTATTGATCAAGTAGGTTTCGTCAAGATAGTTACGTACACCTACATATCATGATTGTGTGATATGCACATGCATCGCAGTCATTGTTCCTCTTCACAATTAGTAGGTAAGTATACCTATGTACTCACATAAAGAAAGAAGAACCTCGCTAATCCGGACCTATTATCCTATGCCCGCATCGGGTCCGTCCCGATAACAGTGATTTTCAGGGGTCATTTAGTGGATATTTGTCTTAAAACTCTTAAATTAAAAACATCATGCATTATTATTACCTAAAATTTTTTCATTACTAAATGACGAAGTTCTAAATAAGTAGGACTCTACAAGCTGACAACTTTACATTTCTAAAGAGTAATAAATAATTCACACTGCAAATAATCACACAAAACTGCTTTTCAAGTAAGAGAAACGCTGACAGTTAAATAGAGGATACAAGACAAGATACAAAATGATTCCGATTGCACTAAAATATCAAAACGGAACACTTTACACGTGTTTTCCTTTAATTTGACAGCACCCGTGCACTTTTACTGTCATCTAACATTTTAAAGTCAATCATTCAACTGTTCACGAAGATTGACAGCCGGCTCCCGTTTCGTTCATTCACTCGTTTGTTGTTCGGCGGTGTCGTGGCGGTGTCGCGGCGGCTCGGGTGGCGTGACACTGATGTGACATTTATTAGGAGGATGCAACGCGATACGGTAGGGCCGCTTTAAAAACGCTTCAGTCGCTTTGAAGTCTTCCGTTCGTATTCTGATGCATTAATATGACATTTTTGTAAGGGTCAACTCTTTGCTCATGGGAGCTGGCTGCGTTCCAATTACAGTTCCTTTGGAATAAAGGCTGGGAATTCTAACGAGCTTACATTTTACAGCCGGAGTCGGATTCGCAGCATGGCCGCCACATCAAAGGTCGCGGGCCGACACCCGACACCGGCTGACGTCAACACACGTGTCTTTCAGTAGGAGACATTCGGGGAAAACTGCTTTTTGTTTTGTTTGAGGGTTATGATATCAAAAACATAAAAATTGCAATGTAGCAGTGGTTTTGCCTGATCAGATTGTCAGTTGTTTCAATGAGACGGGCTTGGCCGGTTATACTTTTGAGGCGTATTCATAAATATAAAATACGATACCAATTTAAATATTATAGGTAATAAATCAGTTTAATCCCGTGAAACGCGTGAACTGATTTTTTGAATAAACTACTGACGCTTTTTTTAACGAGTGCTACAGTCGCATGCTCGATACTTGCAGTTTTTTCTCAACCCTTTTTAGCTTGAAGCACCCTTGCAGCAAAAAGTTTTTAATTCTCAGTAATTTTTAGAAGTGCGCCTAATATCCACTACGTATCATACTCAACTTATTCTCATTTGTACACAGATCCGAGTGGCGGCTCACTAGGCGGAGGCGTAGGTGGCTCGCAGCAATATGGCGAAGTGAATCAGCTAGGCGGAGTGTTCGTCAACGGACGACCGCTACCCAACGCAGTACGGCTCCGGATAGTGGAGCTGGCACAGCTAGGCATCAGGTGAACACATCAACCAGTTACTCGACAACACCAGTACCTAGCAGTACGGTGAGCTTGACCTGTTGGACGGCCTTCTTCATCGTGCTGCGGCTAAAATATCAATCAGGCCTATCAATGAAATTCAGTAATGTTGGGTAAATGTTCTATCAATAGATAGAAATAGATGGAATGCAATAAATAAATGAAATGAAACAATAATTTTACATTCTAGGTAATTCAGCCCAATCTCATCACACTCATGCCAGTGCCTTAAATTTATAAATTGATTAATTCATTTAATTTCATTTATTTATTGCATTCCATCTATTTCTATCTATTGATAGAACATTTACCCCACATTACTGAATTTTATATTCAATATCAACGTAACAATGCCGTGTATCGGGCTGATCCGAAAGTTGTTAGCTGCTCTGGCTCTACTCATGCGATTTCAATATGATTTATACCATTGTGAGGGTTATTTAAATACTAATTATGACCATTATTATTATTTTTACTTATATGTTTATTTTTTATATAATATATTATTTACTGAAAGCTGTTTTGTATCATCATTCTTAAATCGTTTGTACGAGTAATATTAGAGTAGGGCATGTTATCTGAAGCTCTAATAACTTTTTCTTTCCAGGCCTTGTGACATCAGCCGGCAACTTCGAGTGTCACATGGCTGTGTATCAAAGATCCTGGCGCGGTACCACGAAACGGGGTCAATTCTTCCTGGTGCTATTGGAGGCTCAAAGCCCCGCGTTACGACGCCCAAGGTAGACCCAGCTAATAATACCTAACGGAAACTTGATTTTTAGTTTTAGTCTTACCTAACAGTTGAGAGACGTGTGAAAAATAATACTAATATTTTTAAGGGATTTATTTTTATCACCCAAAAATTTTCACGAGGATGATTCTTCCTTCGAATGGGTAATTGACGGAACACAAGCTTCAACGTAACTTTTGTCCAAGAGTGACTGCACTGAGATTAAATATGAGCGTTTCACTAACCCAGTATTCACGCTCCAGGTGGTGTCATACATAAAGCAACTAAAAGCGAAAGACCCCGGCATCTTCGCGTGGGAGATCCGCGACCGGCTGCTGGCGGACGGCGTGTGCGACAAGTACAACGTGCCGTCCGTGTCCTCCATCAGCAGGATCCTGCGCAACAAGCTGGGCGGCGCGCTGTACCCGGTCCCGCCGCTCTACCCCGTGCCGCCGCAGCGCTGCTGGCCGCTGCATCAGCCCTACGACTACTACGTCTACCTCCAGGTACAATCCTGCTTCACACATGTAATCACGGGACTTCTTCGTCCAATTAAAAAAAACTGATGAATGAAGACTCTGTGTAGTTAGTGTATATAAGAGTTGATTACGTTTGTATCTTGTCTGCAGGGCCGGCAACACGCCGGCGGCGCGCCGCATGGGCTGCACCCACACCAACAGCCCGCGCCGCCGCACCACGCGCACGCGCTCTGACCCGCCGCGCCCGCGCACCCTCACCGCGCCACCGACCACGATCGGTGACCAATTGAAAACCAGAGGGTGACCGGTTGAGCACTCTCGCCGGGCCACCGATCACGTCCGGTGAACGACTGAGAACCAGAGGGTACTGGTTGAATACCCTGACCGCGCCATTGACTATATATCTACGACCAGTGACCGAATGAGAACAATCGGTTGACAGGTTGACTGCGACCGATAATACTAGCCAGTTCGAAAACACTGAGGCTGCTACAAGTCGGCTGTAGGAGTCGACAGAACGGATAGAAAGCGCCCACCAGACAAAAGAAAGACGGATAACGAAGGCCTGGTGGAACAGAAGAGCATTGAAGTCCAGCAGTGCGGTAGACCGCTGTCGGTAGTGACTGCTATTATTTTAGTGTGAGCTGGCATAGACGACGTTTACAGTGCATCAGTCCATGCACTGTATACTTTTGGGTTCGGCGCTATAAGACAGAATGTCTTAGAAGTTTTGATGTGGTAAAACAAACCTTGACTGTCGTTTATGGCAATGTGACGCAAAAGTGAAGTGTTTTGTGGTGTGTGTGGATACTCGGTGTTTGGATTAAATACCTACTTTAGGCGAATTTAAATATGTGATCATATTATCTATTGTGCTATATATAATAGTTATTTTAAGAAGAGTAATACGTTTTGTGTTACGATTAAAGTGCTAAATGCCTTACACACCGATAATATAATTTTAATAATTTGTGTGTACGATACGCCTTAGTGAAATTCGTTTCACATTATTACATTTTTTTCCGATTTAGTCACAGAAGGTATAGTTGCGTTTACAACTCAGTTAATATACCTACCGAACAGAAAACTGTCTCTAACGTGACTGTGCACTAGATATAATATACCCAGCTATATTGTATTTATTAAAGTTATTAAACATGTTAAGTCATCTACGAAAATATAAATAAACACGTTAAGTCATAACGAAGCACGCAGAAATATATTTTCCATATTAAGACACACTATTATGGCTTTATATTACCTGATAACGTCAGATATTTTTATGCGCGTCTTTATGTAACATTAGTGCATAAGTAGGAAATTCGCAACTAGTGGCGATAAATTAAAATTAAAAGTTTTTCTTCTATATATGGCCCTTTAAATTTTCTACATGGCACGTATTGTGCTAATTACCGTATTATAAAGTAGCACCATATGTACTGTATAATATATTATTACAGGTGACTGTACAGTACCGTACGTATCTACAGTTTGCTTTCTGGGCAACTAAAATTTTGAGCAGTGACAATTAATTAATATTAAATCCATGCACGATGACGAACTGATATCAGGAACTGGCACTGACATATTTTTTATTGTTTAACGTACAGTCGACGTCAAAAATAAGTTTACATTTTTCTTCAAAGGTGCTTATAAATATCCTTTTTTTTCCTAAATGCTCATTAAGTTGTTTCATTCATTTAATAGGTGCAAGTGCAGATCTAAAGTATTATCTAGTGTAAATACCTACATGTTAACTTCATGATATTTATAAGTTAATCTACAATCTTTACGAGAAGTATTACTGGTGGAGTACCTAGTACCAACTGCTGGTAGTTATGTGACACAGGTTCAGAATATTCACTATACATTCTACCCTACCCTATACATCTATATTTAACGACATTTACTGAAATACGACGCATGGACTAATTTTTCATTTTTTGGGAGAGTGGAGGATCCGGCTGTTATTTGCTTAATCTAAATTAAAAGATAGCTATTTTCATTTCGGTGCATGTGATTTTAACCATTTTTCTTTATTTTTTTTAATCTTCTCGCCACCGTGATTTCTAAATTATTAGTTGTTTTTTTTAAGATGTAAGTAGTTACATACCTAAGAATTTGAAGACGGTGAATTTCTGAACCTAGGTACCGCTTAAATAGGATACTGACGCGGGTGAAATGTTTTGTTGTAAATATTATATTTCTATTAATAAGCTCAGAATATCTCTTCGTTTTTAAGTCAAATATGGGTACTTATTAGGTATATGTGAGAATTAAGAGGTTTGTGACTCACAGTAAAGTCAGCAACAGCCATAGCTAAGCGAGCGAGGTGTTCAAAATGACCTACTACGCTCTTAGTCACTTAAAAATAAAGTTATGTTTAGTTAATTTTGAATACCCAGCCCCCTTCTGCTGCTAACTGTACAAAGACATTTTTATTTTCTTTTTAATATTTGCCCGCCGTGTAAATACATGTTAAGCTTATAAGAGTCATTTTTCATATTTAAATTATTATACGGATATCTATGTTTCCAAAAGTAGGTAAGTACCTACATCTAGCCCTTCGTATGCCATTCTCAAAAATTTGCTATTATATTAATATTGACGTATACTAGATGAGGCAAAACATTATTTTATAATTTACCGTAAAACCTCCTAACTAAATTACAAATGGTTCAACAATAAATTGCTTAAGTAACCCATTCTATTCCCCTAAACCATGGCCACGTGTATTTAAATGAAATAAAGGATTTTGTATTTTTGTATTTGTATTTTTGTATTCTTCTCTCTAGCAATTTTATGTTGAAACTATTATTTAGAATCACTACTTTTTTCATAATTTTAATTTCAAATTGTTAATCAACTCAGATAGTTTGTTAGCCCAGTTATGTCTTAAGTGAAATGGAGTAGGTATAGGCATATCTAGTTTAGGGGTTTTACGGCGCTTCTGTTGGCTAAACGTTTCAATGTGTAGGCAATTTGTATGACGTTACTTAAACCCTGTTCTTTCATTGTATAACTAAAGTAGTTAATTATTTGCGGGCCACAGCGTCCTGACCCGACCTGAAGCAGTCAGGAGTCAGCTCAAAGGGTCATTTCCAGGTTAAAGATTATTATAACGAATATTTTACTTGATAGCACCATTAATGTAAGTAAATAAGTGCCTTTATTAGAGCTAGCGGTGTAAATATATACATATAGGTATTTATGATAATTTAGAGCCATTTATGGATACGACCATTTACAAATTAAATCGGTTTGCACGTGACTAATTTGTTTTCTTTTCTTTTCTCCTTTTATAGCTTAAATAAATTCCATATAGATACAGACGGACAAGTACTTTTTGGACCGCCTATGTCGTCATCATCATCAACTGTTATTATGGATACGACCCATTGCTGGGCACAAGACTCTTCTCGTAAGAATGTTTGGGGTGATTTCGGCTATATTCTCACGCTAGCCAAATGTGAACTTGGAACGAAAACACACCTTCAAATTTCTTTATTCGTACGAGTTATGTATATCAACAAGTTATAATTTCGCTCTGTTTTCCTTCACCAAAACAACTGGTAAAAAAGATATACTTATTTCATACGTAAGTTCCGAGAAACACAATGGTACGAGCCAATTTGTATTGTAAGTATTGTTTTTTAACTTTTTATTTCATGTTTTTTTTATTTATTTACATAGTGAGCGAAGTTGGCATCATTGGCAAGACATATCCGACTCGGGCATTAAATAATGTTTGGATTACAAAAGTATTTGCTTAGTAACATTACATTTAATAACCAGAATTTATAAATAACTTATGCATACACATATGCCACAAAATGCACATACAAAGGTTTTATGGTCGAAACTCTAATTCCAGCGAATGAAAATAATCTCGAGCGTTTTTAATTGATTCGCGGCGGGCAGCGGCGCGGCGCGGGACCAGCGCGCACGACACTCGACCCGCTGAATCGGCTTTACAGGCGAAAACAATAACCCACACGAATTACCAATTAAATCCTTGCTTTGTTTCGAATTTAAGGCACCTAATCCGAAATTTTACTGAATTAATAACAAATTTTACGACGGCAGAAAGCGCGGGAGCAAAAAACATGGCGGCTGTAAAGTGACATCCGACGCTCTGACGTAATTAAACCGCCGGCGGCTTTGCGCAGGCGCAGCGCAGACGCGGCTCCGCCGTAAAACCAACGCGAATAAAATCAAATAAGAATTTGTAAGCATTCGACCTGTGTGTATTCGAGCACGCAGGTTAACCTCAAATCGATCGAATGGAATCAAAGAATGTTGATTTTGAAAAGAAATGATTATCCCGATAAATATTGAATGAATATATGATATTTACTGCTATCAAATGATTAAGGATTTATTAAATTATGTATTTGTATTTATTTGGATCAAACGTACTCGGGTATATCGTGAGTAATAAAAAGACCATTTATGCAATTTTTTTAAAATATGATCTAACATTTAACTAACAAACGGCATACCCGTACCGTTTGTTAGTTAAATGTTAGATCATATTTAAAAAAATATTGCATAAATAAGTAATAGGAGTTTATTTTATGTCTGAAGCGTAAACTAAGCTAAACTTATGTCTGAAGCGTACTACTCTGTTGACGAATTTTTCAACGGCGTGCACTCTTAAACTGGTTCACACCACAATTTAACTTTATGTACCTACCCAACATTTATAATTTGAAAATGTAACATACCTACCTTGTACCTAATATTAAATATATAGATGATGTGTTATGTTATGTAATATAGATGTAAATAGTTGTAAATATGAAATACTGTAATTGACATGTAAAACTATGTTTTATAAAGGAATAAATGAATGAATGAATTTCAAGTAAGAATCAATATAAATGTTGTATAAAAATTTATAAACTAAAATTATACTAAATTAATAAAAATAAAACCTAAACTACAATAAAAAATCGCCCGTCGAATTTGAAACGTAAATAAGTAATTAATATGAAGTAAGTATATGAACACTACAGAGACATGACAATTTATTTCGGAAAAACTGAGTAATTCACCACCTTGGGCATATTTTTGTTATAACAGACATCTATATATCTGACCCCGCCGTCCTAAAAACTGTGAGCTAGGTATGAATGTTCAGCATCCCCGGAAGCGCCGAACTGCCTTCTTTGCACCCACACACTGAAGGAAAAGGAAGGGGGGCAAAGTAATGTTTGTAAAAGTACCTGGGTTGATGCCATAGTAGCATGACATTTAGGTAATATGTAGATAGATCAGTTGACATTATATAATATAAATTAAAAAAAGTAAAATACGTATTATGTAGGTACACAAACAAATACGTTCGTAGGTCACAGACAAAAATCAATTAAGATTGAAATTAAAATTTGTTGGTTCTTTTAAATAAATAAAATCTTCTAAAATACGAGTAAGCAGTTTATTAATTGCTAGGCTTATAACCAAGTATATAAATATGATATAATCACGCCACCCTATCAATTGCTACTTACATGAGTTTGCTGAGAATCATGATTACCTACCTTATCTCCAATCTCCGCCGAGTAATTTACTGTCTTACACCGGATTACACGATTATTGGTGTTGAGTGCTTGTCCGATCCGATCCGAGCGTGATTAATTACTTGTGAGTAATTACAGATTTCATACGGACACGCACACCTGACTAATATTGATTGCAAATAATTCGCCATGAGAAAATAAAATTCAATTTTTTAACTCCGGCACAATGGCGATAATTTCGCTTTTCACTAAATACATAGCTAACATAACCAGCAAAATGCATACATTTGCCAATGTCAAAAAAGAATTTTGTTACTTCAGTTGCCCACTACCTACCTGTAGTCTAGTAAGTAGACGTGGATTAATTTAATTTAATATTAAAAAAATTTGCAACGCAACAATCTGTACACAATTCAGTAAAAGTGTTTAAGGAAAAGTGGGTTCTCGATCCCAACACAGGCAACAATTTGCTCACCAGGAGGCATCATCCCTTAGATCTTAGATCATAAACATTGTGCATTTTACAAATAAAGTATTTTGTATAAGTATTTGTATTTTGTATTTGAACGAAGCCCTTCTTGTCTAATATTTCCTTTATGTTGTCACACGCAACAACAACAAGTGGCCGCGGGCGCCACTTCGTCATCTGTTAACTTCAACGGTATTTATGTATTTAATTACACAAATTAAATTAAATTAAATTACAAAAATTATCTAATTACACCGCGATATAGGTAATTTCATTGTTTTTACCTTATATTCCCACGTTTCAGCTGAGTTGCACCAGCACCTCTAGCACAACTGGCCGCGACAGGCGTGAGAAGTGACAGATCGGCGCGACTTGGCGGCTTGTCGCGTGTTGGCAGCACAACTCACGCGCGAGAGCCGCGACAAACTCGCGATCAGGTGTCACTGTCAGAAAATGACAACGATCGCGACTTTGAACTAAAATCCGTAGCACAACTGCCTATTTTGAGACAAAATATTCTCTCGTCTTTATGTCAATCCGCGAGTCGAAGTCTACGCGACTTTATAACGCGACTCGCTCTCGCGGGTGGTTTGCTTGTACTTTTTTAACTAAACTCATGACAATTATAACTTAAAAACAAGTTTCATATAGTATGTAATAATATAATTTGTATAATTACTTATTGCCCTAAGGAATAAGGAAGTATGGAACAATCACTAAATGCGCTTTACGCACTCTTATATTGATTATGCACGGTGATACCTGTTTACAACTTTACTTTCAAACAGCTAGTTTGTAGGTACTCAATTAAGTAATTAGGTACATATGTAGGATTTTTAAATTTCAATTCAGGTTCGTAAGTTTGTAAAAGTAATCCTTAGACTTCCTTACACAAAACTTTCATCAACCTAACAACGGAGCCCGTTTGCTTGTACATAAATGAAGCCTATGAGGTGGGTAGGTATAAATGTTCAAAACAAACTATCCAACTTATTAAGTAAGCCATAGTCTTAGTAGTAATATTTGGGATCACGGTTAGATGTCTAATTTCAACAATCTCTTACTATTTAGGTACCGTTTGGAACCTTCCTCGACTTCAACAAAACATACCTACATGTGGCCTGTGCCCGCTGCATCGTACTGTAACAGAATGATGTAATACGTGGCTATAACAGGATCATGTCCGGCTCAAAATCATGCTTTGTATGAAATATTATCAGTCATCACCCACTAAACCATTCCGTCCCCTGCCAACACCATACCGTGACGTGACTGGACCGAGCCGACCAACAATATTTTGAAGGAGTTATTACGCTCATGTCATAGTCTGCGTAGGTAGCATAGGTACGGTTATCATATGGTCTATATACCACATTGAAACTCCTCTAGATCAAACCCGTGTTCTAGATGTTTCACTTCATGTTTGACAGGGCCTGATACGATCATGCTATGATACGTTGCTGTCAGCATTAGGTATGAAGTGGGCCTTGGGGAGCTAATTAATCATGGCTTCTAGGAGTTCTAGGTAATTACCTACCTACTTTATTTTTGTTTCTTTTCAGGTAAAAATACAGGAGAGAAAAAAAACAATATTTAAATTAATAGTATATTGCTTTGCCTTATATATTCTTGCAATATTCGACTTCTTATTATTAAACCTAATATATATTAACATCTAGAACCACTATAGAGAAATTGTAAGAATCTTCTTTATTACCCTTGATAAGTATTTTCTCTCTTCCTTTTTCTTCGACATGCGGCGTAGGACAATTAAATATCACCCTGGAAAGAAAATTGGTTTATAAACAAGACAATAAAATATGGTCATGACTTCATCGAGGACTATGAAATAAGCTTCTCATATCAATTTGTCAAATCATAAACAGTTAGGTACACAGTACACACACTGCCGTCATGCCGTCCATTATTGGCACAAGAAAAACTATATGAAACTTATTTGAGAGTTACTGTGGCAGCTTAGATAGGTACGCCATAACCATTAGGGTTATTATTAATAGTTCACTTCGTCGGTGGTGTTCTTAAAGCTGAAGCGCTTCTCACATCTTAGTTAATTTAGAAAAGGGGACAGCTCCGCGTTAGAAACCTACAAGCTTGCCTAGTGTGTTTCTTTTCCTGAATCTCCACTTCGGGTCCCGTTGGCACGTTCCTGTTAATAATATTTTCCTTTGGGTGCTGGGATATCAATCGTGTCTAGGATAATGCTGAACTTATTCTGAAAAAAAAAACACTATTTACAACAGGAATATGAGAACAAACCCAATAATAGCAATTCCATTATTATAGTTACTTACAAAACTATTTTATTTAAAAGGTTTATTAAACAGAAATTTTTAAACAATATATATTTTAAGGAATATTATCAATATTCATTATATAAGGCTCTATTACTTACATTTTTTCATATGTTTTCCCGTAATTAAATGTTGACAAAATTTGAAAGTTCCTTGACTTTGACAGGAAAAACTTAACCATCGACAAAAAACTAGATTTTTTACCACCAAAGAACGAATGATTTAGCGCATCCCTGGTTTCCGATTCAGTGTTGCCACTTGCAAATATCGATTTGTTTAGACTTTGATTTCGCCGGGTAACACTGACGAGTCGCGCCGCGACTTTGAGTTCTCTACGCGGCTGTTGCAGTCGCGGGTACAAGTTATGCTACGGAAATCGACAGATTTGACAGCCGCGGGAATGGCGACTCGAGTCGCGGTCTAAGTCGCGGATGCAAGATGTGCTAGAGGTGCAGCTGTGGTCACGGAAAGACTGACGTCCAAGCAAATGTCAACGGGGATATAAATAAAACAACCATAAGTAGATACTTATATAAAAATATAAGTACCTACTTTATGTTTACCCCCGTTTATGTTAACCCCCGAATATTTAACATTTATATTATAAGACTAGGAATCTGTAATATTATAGCCCTTTAATGACGCCTATGATGCAGTTATTTAAACATAGTGTGACGTGGTATGACGCGTAAATAAGTACCTACTTATATTTTTTTATAATACTATTTTCTACAATATCTTTTGGCTTTCGAGAGGTCGTCTTTTGAGCGTACTACTCGAAATTAGTTTATAAGTAAAAACTTACTTCAACGGTAGTACTTATAACAAGTACTTATAAGTATTCGTAATTCTAGTAAACCACCTCAGCCACATATCAAGTGTTGTGTTGTGGCTGATAGAATATGACACTAACAAGCCCAATCAGTGGCCAGACGACCCCTGCCCGTGTCGACCGACAGCTGAGGTCCAAAGGCGCCACCCGCGGTCTATTGCGTCTGGGCGGAGCGGCTCGGGTTACAAAGCGCCCGCGCAGCCTTGACTACGTCTATGATACTGGAGTGGCTACGAAAATATACTTTTAAAAATGTATATAAATTATATCTGTCCTACAGCTGCATCAAACAAAGCTTAAAACATATTCATGAAGTATAATTTTATATACCTAGGGTGTTTAATATAAATGGGTCAGTGAAGAAAAATCTGTATCTATTCTGTTACTTACACATACTTATATTTAGAGAAAACTGTACTAAGAAACCGGTTCATTAATTTTTTTATTTGATTTTTTTAAAGAAGTTATTCACGCCGGGCAATTGAACCCGGTCTCAAATACAATGAACTTGTGTGCCATTGATGAGTCCTATGCTAAGTTTACTTAATTACACCTACCTATTTCGAAAAAATAAGTTACATAGCAGTCGAGAATTAACTGCTCAAAAATAAAATGCTAATAGGTAAGAGATAATCTACTTCTTACATTGAATCGCCATGCTATTTACTGTTACTTAGTACTGCAAACCATGCCTAATTAACTTTCAAGTTTAAAAAATAGTTATATAGAGGCTAAAAGTTCAGGATAAAGGGGGGGGGGGGGGTGAGGGTTTATGTACACATAATTATAAAATTTGCCTAGAATTTCCTGAACAGCAGGTGTCTACGATAACTTCTAAAATAAATATTTATCTCTTTTCCTTTGGACTCTATTCATAATAAAATTATCAAATAGATCGTGAGCTAACTGCTGACAGTGCCCACTATAGACAATTTGCCTAGTGTTGACCTGTGATGGGGCGCCATGTGACACGGCCGAGTGACCCGGGGCGGGGCGCGTCGCGTTACAAAGCGCGCCGCGCGGGCGCATTCGTCACGCCTGCGTGTACGACACACGCGCAGACACAGGGACAAAAAATCGCACGACACTGGGTTAAGCAGCGGATTGTTAGGATGGTCATAATTCATATTATACATATAATTAAGCTTCGAGATATTGTAATCTACAAAATGAAATTCTTGTAAAGTTCTAAAAGTTTAAAGATTCTCAAGAAATATTTTCATGTGAGCTTTCAAAAAAGTATCTATAACAAAACTCTTCAATAAAAGAAAATTTGATTAGATGTATTTTGCATCTGCATTGCTATAGATAGGTACCCATATGAACCTACATATTTCAAATTTGATAACCTCCTCCCAAACCATATTTTTAATGTCATTCTATGAAAAAAAGTTCCGCTCTTCTAAGATCAAGTACGCCACAGTAAATGTATGGCAAACTTGATCTTAGAAATGGGACAGGCTATACTTAAATGCATTTTAATAGAATTCAAAGTAAAAATAGTGGAATCACTTTCGAGAACTTTGACCCCTAAACTCGTAAAACCGCTCGTATTTTTATTTTTATTTTATCTCAGGTCAATATGTTAACCCCCGAATATTAAACATTTATAAGACTAGGAATCTGTAATATTTTAGCCCTTTAATGACGCCTATGATGCAGTTATTTAGACTTAGTATGGCGTGGTATGACGCGTAAATAAGTACCTACTTATATTTCTTTATAATACTATTGTCTAAATCTAAAATATCTTTTGGGTTTCGAGAGGTCACACTATAGTTCGTTTTTTTAGCATTAGAAATAAGGTAAACAATCTTGATGTGTCTTTTAATTGAAAAACACATTTTAAAAATAAGTTACGGCAAATATGTAACAATTATGAATCTAATACGATCATCTATATTCTTCTGCTTTCATAAGTAATCGTTTTTTATTTTTAAAAAGCGTTTTTCAATTAAAAGACATATCAAGATCGCTTACCTTCTTGCAACTTCTTTCTAATGCTAAAAAAACGAACTATAGCGTCTTTTGAGCGTCCTACTACCGTCCTACTATATTTTTCTAAGATCCGACGATCAAGTCGATCAACTGCGTCACAGCGAGTAATCGGGAACATACATAAAAATCCTGAATAAATTGAAAACCTCTTTCAAAATTTCCAGTCGATTAAAAAGACTTCAAGAGGAATAAAAAGTAAAGTTGTAAGTACCACTTAGGTATATTTTCATGGGTGTAAGTAGGTAACCGGTACGAGTGGAGGTCCAAAGGGGAGGCCTATGTTCAGCAGTGGACGTCTTATGGCTGAGATGATGAGATGATGAAGTAGGTATAACCAGTAATTTTAGGTAGGTACGTGATATTTTATGAAATAATGTCTATAATTAGATACTTAACATATAATTTATGGCCTTCAGCTCTAATGACCCTGATGTTACAAATATTGCACAATATTTACAAAACGTACCTAATAGAACTAAATATGACCTACCCATTGAAAAAATCCCAAGCTAATTAATGGTAATGATAAACAACAAGTTTGGTAGAGCATAGGGCCAAATAATAATTCATTCCGGGAAGTTCTCTATTACGGAATAGTCCGATAAACACAAATAGTTTCGTTTTTAAATGGTTTATCACATTATCATTGTAAGCACTTTTAACGGAATTGTACTTAGTTTTATAACTGTTACTGATACGAGGTTCTAAATTAGGTTTGACGTCATGCTACCATCATCCGATGTCCAGATAGATAGAAAATAGATATAAAAAAATCTACATAATTGTTAATTAAATCACAGATCAATTAGGTATTCTTTTTCTTCTTCTGGCCTTGTCACATCTTTTATTTCAGGTCGGCCATGGTCGGTTCTCCTAATCAATTTTCTCCAGTTATATCTACTTATTCCGGGTCGTCGTTGAGTCTTTATTTTTATCAGAGACAGAGACAGATCAATTAATATACAGATTATATATACATTTTTCATAATTATCATTGAAAATAAAATTAATTTATAATGTATAAGTAAAAATTAGAGATGCAACAGATAGTTGTTTGGCCGGATACCGGATACCGGATATTCGGCCTGACCATCACCGAATATCCGGTATCCGGCCGCCTAATATTCGGCAAGCGGAACTATACCATACCTACATTTCGGTTTTTCAGGTGCGTATTCTGCAGGTTTGACCTATTTCCTAGTAAACGTTCGCGCGGACTCATTTCTAGGTTCGAAAAGAGTGCGCGTGCAAGTCAGTAGAATGATTAAATTGTTTTAAAATAATAAACTAGCACGATAATGACCGTGTCTGTTTCTTAAATCCAATTTGTTTACTCCGAAATCAAGCAATGTTACTATCCGGTATCCGGCCGGATAGTAGGTCACTATACTCACAATCCGGTATCCGGCCGGATATTAAATAATGGCCGGATAGGCCGTACACCGGATAGTAACCGGATATCCGGTGCATCTCTAATTCATAGTAACGTTAGTTCAATGTAACTGCTGCTCTCAATTAGTGTTATTAAAATTCTCCTTCGTAGAACTGATGTAACTGAGAAGATTGATTAAGGTTAAAGTCTAAAATAATGAACCTTTATATAATAATTAATAAAAATAAAATTTATTGACCTTCGAATTCTTGGGACCCGCACTAAGGGTCAATTGTACCACAAGGAATCATTGACGAAAAACTGGATTTTCAGCCATACTCTTACCCTTAATTAACATTTACTCCCAAAAATACGTAGATCAATAACCTACTACCTTACTACATATGTACGTACTTACCTTCATATGTACGTACAACTTAGGTTCAGCACCTTTAAATTCTGAACTTGGAGCCATTATTCAAAAATTGGTTCAATTGTCCCCGGTCTACCCTACAATTAAACACGTACCCCCTTATACATAAACGTTTACTAAAGTTGACAAGCCGATAATAATCGTTTGTCCCTTCCATCATACCAGTACGTCGGAAAGGGACAAACGATTATCGGCTTGTCAATTTTAGTAAACGTTTATGAATAAGGGGGTAAGTGTTTAATTGTATATTTACCGTGTAAGCGTTTTAAGTGTAAACTTTACCTATTGCAAAATTTGCATTGCTGGATAATTTCATATTTAGACGTTCTTTCAAATATAGCCAGCAACTACAGCTTTTTAAATATTATTGTAAACTGTTGTATATGTAGGTAGATTAGGAATGCATGTACTGAGGGTAGGCTTGGTGAAAATAAATCAGTTCTCTTTGAGTTAGCATATGGAGTGTTTCATTGTACTTTTCCTAAACATTACATGGTGTCAGGTGTGAATATTCGTGTTAGATCCGTCGAAAGATTGTGACAATTAAGTAGTGGAGATGAGTGACACTGAAAGTAAAAGTGATAAAGCGGCGCGTAAGGCAGGCGCGCCGGCCGCAAGCGGTACACCATACACGGCGGTGCAGCAACCACCCGCCATGTTGGGTACGGGCAACCTCGCCGATAACTGGCGGGACTGGAAACAAACGTTTGATTGGTACCTAATCGCATCAGGCCGAGAGAAGTCCCCAAGTCGTGAAAAATGTGCCCTATTACTTCATGTCATAGGAAAAACTGGTCGTGACCTATATGAAGAATTTGACATTAGTTCGAGCGAACAAAGTGATTATGAGGCGTTATGTCAAAAGTTCGCTGACCGCTGTGACCCACAGAAAAATGTTAATTTTGAACGACACTTATTCTTTGAGACATATCAAGCTAGTGAAAATTTTGAGAAGTACTTAGCGTCACTTCGTGTTAAAAGTAAAACGTGCGAGTTTGGGACTTTGAGGGAAAGTTTAATTCTAACTCAAGTGATCCGGGGAATTAAAGATGGTCAATTAAGAGAGAGAATGTTAAGAAAGAGAGATTTAAAATTGGAGGATGCGACGGCTTGGTGTCGCGCCGCAGAGTTAGCAAGTGAGCAGGCGGGAGCGGTGCGGGGCGGAGCGAGCGCGGAATCGACACGGGCAAGTACTAGCGCGCCGCTCGCCGACGTCGAGCAAGTTCGGGTGCGCCCTCACCGCCGCGCGCCGACGCCGACGCCGACCACATCTCGCGCCGCTGCGCCAGGTGTGCCGATAGCGCGACGAGCGCAACAACAGTATCGTGGCGGGACTGGCTCTAAATTTAAATGTTCTAATTGCGACTATGTACACGAACGTGATCAATGTCCCGCGTACAAAGTGAAATGTTTCAGATGTGATCGTGTCGGACATTTTATGAGGTGTTGCAGAAGTAATTATGTGCGGGAAGTGTATAATGCTACAGACGAAATAAGTGATTGCGAGGAACTGATAATACAGGGAGTGGAGATTTTGTCGGTCGAAAGCAAGGGGTGGTTCGAGAGTGTGGCGGTGAACGGAGTTCCTGTGACGTTCAAGCTGGACAGTGGTGCGGACGCCTGCGTCATGTCGCGCGGCAGCTTCAGGGCGGCAGGGTACAGTGAGGACATTTTGAGCAATGCTGGTACGGTATTGCGGGAGGTTAGTAGGAACGTTTTACCTGTGGTGGGATGTTTTATAGCTGAATTGTCGCATCATAATAGTGAGAAAAAATGCAAAGGCAAAATTTACGTGCTAGACGTCAATTGTAATAATTTATTGTCACGAGATTTATGCAGTGAGTTAAATTTAATTAAAAGGGTAAACGAGATTTCTAATAATAGTAACTGTACTGAGTTAGTAGATAAATATAAAACTGTGTTTCATGGGATCGGCCGTTTACCGGGTGTACACAGATTAACTGTGGACGAGGCAGTTCCTCCGGTCGTAAGAGGTTCGAGGAAAATACCTATTAAATTAAGGCCACGACTGCGCGAGGAGCTGGACCGTCTGCAGGAGCTAGGTATTATTGAACCCGTGGATGAACCTACCGACTGGGTGTCGAGTATTGTTCTCGTGGAGAAACCGGATGGCAAATTGCGATTGTGTATAGATCCACAAAATTTAAATAAGGCGATCAAACGTAGTCACTTTCAGCTCCCTACACTAGACGAGGTTACAGCGAATCTATCGGGAGCTAAATATTTTTCACATTTAGATGCTAGCAAGGGTTTTTACATGATCGTTCTTGATGAGGATAGTTCAAAGCTGTGTACCTTTGCCACACCATTTGGGAGATGGAAATTTTTACGTTTACCTTTTGGCATCTGTTCTGCATCGGAGGTATTCCATAATGCAATGGTTAAGATATTTTCAATGGAGGGAGTGGAATGCTTCATTGATGACTTGCTTGTGTACGGGAGAACGAAAGAAGAACACGACTCAAGGTTGGAGGCCGTGCTACAGCGCGCGTTAGACTACGGAGTGAGGTTTAATAAAGAAAAATGTGTTTTGGGCGTAGAAGAAGTGAAATATCTAGGTCACGTGTTTGACGCCAAGGGCATGCGCCCCGACGGCGACCGAGTAAAGGCGATCAGAGACATGCCCCCTCCTAGTTGCAGGAAGGAGTTGGAGAGGTTCCTAGGGATGACGAATTATGTGTCGAGATTCTTGCCAAACTATGCTGAACTGGTAGAACCATTGAGAGGACTACTAAAGAGAGATAGCGAATTTCAGTGGTATGAAATGCATACCAGCGCATTTCAGAGAGTTAAAAAATGTTTAATGGAGGCGCCAACGCTACGATACTACGACCCCGGGGAGGGGGTGGTGGTGTCGGTAGATGCCAGTTCGCGAGGGCTGGGCGCGTGCTTGCTGCAGGGCGGGCGGCCGGTCGCCTTTGCCGCCCGCACGCTCACGCCTGCCGAAACGCGTTGGGCGCAAATTGAAAAAGAATTGTTGGCGATTCTGTTTGGCTGCCAAAAATTCCATCAATTTATTTATGGCCATAAAAATGTATTAGTGGAAAGCGACCATAAACCTCTAGAGGCTATATTCAGAAAGGCACTCAATGATACGCCTGTACGACTACAGAGGATGTTACTGAGACTACAAAAATACTCTATAGAAATAAAATACGTTCCCGGGAGACTAATGTATGTCGCCGACACGCTATCGCGAGCCCCGACCGACGACGCGTGCGACAACAAAACTGGAAGTGACATTGATGTTCACGTTAACGCCCTGTACGACAGCGTTAACTTTAGCTCTGACAAGCTGAAGAAAATCAAAGAGGAAACGGATAACGAACCAGGGCTCGGGAACGTTAGGCAATATTGCCTGAAAGGCTGGCCGCACACTAAAAATATCCTAGAAAGTGAGGCTAAGCCTTACTGGGCTATTAAGGAGGAGCTTCATGTAATAAAAGGTATAGTTTTCCGTGGCAACCGCGTTGTAATACCTACTAGCCTTAGGAAAGAAATGCTGCTGAGAATTCACGAGGGGCATTTAGGTATTGAAAAATGTAAGTACCGAGCACGAGACGTGATGTGGTGGCCAGGCATGTCGGCGCAGGTGGAGGCGCTAGTGGCTTCGTGCGCGACGTGCGCCGAGCGGCGCGCCGCGCAACCGCGCGAGCCGATGCGCTCGCATCAAGTACCTGGGAAACCCTGGGAAGTATTAGCAACTGATCTATTTGAATTTAGAAACAAACATTACATCTTAGTTGTTGATTATTATTCCAAATATGTCGAAGTTGTTTCTTTATCTGATATTCGAAGTGAAACCATAATTAACCAACTTAAATCCATTTTTGCCCGCCACGGTATTCCTAAGAAACTCGTATCGGATAATGGCCGACAGTTTACCTCGGCAGTGTTCCAATCTTTTGTAGAAAAATGGGAATTCGAACACGTTACGAGTTCACCTTACTATCCTCGAGCGAACGGCCTTGCGGAAAGAAACGTGCAAACGGTTAAAAAGTTGATGGAAAAAGCGCAAAGTGATGGCACGGATCCATATTTGGCGCTTTTAAACTTCCGCAACACTCCGGTCTCCGGCGAGTCATACTCCCCAGCACAACTTCTTATGGCGCGAAGGCTTAATACCAGATTGCCGGTCTCAGAACAACTACTTGCGCCAAAGGTACCAACCTCAGCAACTGTTCAAAAATGTCGGTTAGAGAAAAATCCAAAATCCAAAAAACATTACGATGTCGGAACCCGGTCACTAAAACCGCTTGTGCCAAACGAGCAGGTACGAATGCGGCGGGAGTCAAACACCGGCCGCGAAGCACGATGGATGCCAGCACGAGTCGAAGGTCAAGCGGCTCAGCCTCGCTCCTACTGGCTACGTGCGCCGGACGGCTCGCGATACCGCAGAAACAGACAGCACATTTTATCACAACCACAAAATAACCAAATGAGTGACCAACCAATCCGCGACCAAAATCATAGCGTTACTCATAAATATTATGACGACTTCGAAGATAACAATAATGCTAATTCCGATACACAATCGCAACGCACTGTCAGCAATAATAACCCCGGGCGCGCAAACACAGGTGGCTGTTACGTAACGCGCTCCGGCCGGCAGGTCCATCCACCCGACCGTTTGTAATATACATATATATATGTACCTAAGTATCGTAAAAATACTACACCGTTACTGTCTAAAAGTATGTACATACTTATATAAATATTGTTCCATATAAAAAAAAATGTATACTAGAAACCACTAAAAGATGTTGAATAAAGTTACTGTTACACATATAATAAGTAAGCTGGATTAATACATGTAAAAATAATGTTGAAATAAATAGTACATAGATAAATAGATATATACTATAACATATACAATTGCATTTGGCGGTACTAAAGGCATGTAAATAAGTTAACTTTATTTAATGTAAAATAAAAATAAACTACAAATTCTTTGGCATGTTATAATTATGTAATCATTATGTTATCTTGTTAGGCTTTTGTAAGATAAAGTATAACTAAGACAATTATGATTATTAGACCTAAGTATACTTACTCGTACCTATATCTATATCCCGTTGTGAAGAAGGGACATGTTGTATATGTAGGTAGATTAGGAATGCATGTACTGAGGGTAGGCTTGGTGAAAATAAATCAGTTCTCTTTGAGTTAGCATATGGAGTGTTTCATTGTACTTTTCCTAAACATTACATAAACCATTTTTTTTCTTTATTTTATTATATTATTTAACTATCCGTACATTTTCCATTTAATTTTCATGATTATTCGAACATAATATCTCGAACCGACAAAGCCATCTAGCGGCGAGTAGATACACTACGAAAGAGAAAGGAAGGTCATGAACCTAAGTTTGCACGTTGTTTGAGCGTTTCATCTGTTGACCGCTAGATGTCGCTACGCGTTGCATACCCTTTTGTATTATTTACATAAAGGAAAAAAGTCTATAAAATAACAAATGATTAATAATTTCCCTCGTATTAGCCAGGTCATTATTTATAAATAACCTTTTATCCTTCAGTTCTAATCCACTGTAATTTTGATGAATGAAATATACCTAAAAAACAATCATTACACACTAAGATATGGACAAGGTGTAGTGACCGGGCTAGGCGACACCGGCTGATTGAGTGATACTGTATCTCAATTAAGCGACTGATAAATTGATAGAAAGCCTTCTTGCGCACGGCACTAGTGCCGTGTGATTGATATATAAGGAGAAGTCCTTACTGTAATATGTTTCATGAAATTTTCAGCAAAATTTGTGAGACTGGGTAACGTTCGGAGTTTCATCGAATCAGACAGACTCACCTAGTTACATAACTAAAGATAAAATGAAAGCCAAATGGCATCAACATTTTAATTTGAAGTACCTATAGGCACTTATTGCAAAATTTCTTTTTTTTGTTATTTATGCGCCATAAAAACAGCTCTGAATGACATTCAGGGCATAAGATTACTTAGTATACGTTACCTACTAAAATTTTCTTGACGTGTTACTTATTGTACGCCTTGCAATACCCAACATTGCTCATCAGCGTGCATCATCAACATCATCATTGTCCGTCTATTAGATAGGTACCACAACACCCACCTGGCTTCATTATGTTTTGGGAATACCCCCAACGGTGCGATCTCTTGACGTTCAAGTTTGCGGCTGTAAAGAAGGGCTTACAGATCTAGTGCATAATTATTTTCCATCGTATTTTGCTATATCGGTACAAAAAGTGCTGACTTTGACTGAAGTAGCATGACAAGCACGAACATTTCCGATAATACGATGAAAAACAATTACTTAATGCACTACATCTGTATCGTTTATGGCACTACCAAAAGTAAAAGTATGTTGTAACTAACACCGTCTTCCACTTAAGGCGATGTTTGCACACGGCTCCAATCTCGCCCTATCGTAAGCTTTAATATCAATTAATACCACTGATAGGCGCAAGTTCGGTAGTCAAGCGAGTGCACATCGTCAATGACTTTGTCTCCATGCCTATCTTGTATGAAAGCAGAAATCAACGATAGCGTGCCGGATGCAAAGGTTTTTTTATGCCGCTCTCGTCACTCGTGACAAATAAGCAATGGCCGTTCTTGTAAGCAGTTACCGTAGTCTATGAATGCTTGCGATCAGGGGTTTTACTTGCGTTTTAATGACCCTTCAAAACTCAGAAGTTTATGATGATAAGTTGATCATATACTCAAATCGTTAAACTGTAACACGTAACTCGAAAGCATCTCGGCAGGCTAGGGGCAACAGCAGCAGCGTTTGAAGCACCTACATATAAAAATATAGCTAATATATACTTATCTTAGTTTGCTTAATATCTACATCACACTGCATGATAATTAGATGGTAATTAGACTAATTAGTTAACAATTATTTACGGAATATAAATGTACACAGGTAGGCTAGACTCTTGTTTATTTTAAATATATTTATTGCACACAGTAATTAAATACACCTACAACAATCAGTGGACTTTGTATACCTATTGCAACAGAAAAACTAGGCTGGGAGAAACATAATTCTCCTACAAACATTCCAAACAATACCGTGAGGTTAAAAGTCCAGTCCAGTGAACACTCTTGGTCTTGGAATAAAACCTATTCTTTTTTCGTCGAAGAAGACTATGAATAGAAACATCAAAGCACAAACAAAAATTTTTCACCCGATAAAGAAGAAAATAAAGGATGAAAACGGATTATATCGGATTATATATTAACGGATTATCTTCATATTTTTTCTTTGCGCCACCTACCGTATATTCTAATTCTTATGTCTCCGATACCCAAAGGTTGTCTGGAAGAGATCGCTCTTAAGCGATAAGACCGCCTGTTGTTACCTCTATTGTCTTTGTTTATGTTATATAAATGGTTATTGTAAACTACGTGTATTGTGAGGTGTGCAATAAAGAGTACCTATTGTATTGTATTGTATATCGCGTATTAAAAAAATCGGGCAAGTGCGAGTAGGACTCGCGCACGAAGGGTTCCGTACCGTAAAGCAAAACAAAAAACGGAAAAAAATGCAAAAAGAAAACGGTCACCCATCCAAGTACTGACCACGCCCGACGTTGCTTAACTTTGGTCAAAAATCACGTTTGCTGTATGGGAGCCCCACTTAAGTCTTTATTTTATTCTGTTTTTAGTATTTGTTGTTATAAAGGCGACAGAAATACATCATCTGTGAAAATTTCAACTGTCTAGCTATCACAGTTCGTGAGATACAGCCTGGTGACAGACAGACGGACGGACGGACAGACAGCGAAGTCTTAGTAATAGGGTCCCGTTTTACCCTTTGGGTACGGAACCCTAAAAATCATCATACATCCCGAAGTTTCGAACCCTTTACAAAGAAAGAATCAAACGTACGGTGGTAGGTAGGTGTAGGTACCCTTACCAAATCCTTAGCACAGCAACGTGTATAAGACACTAATGTAAGAAGAATACAAAACCAACTCTATCATCGAAACTGCAAATCAAGCCATTAATTTTGCACACGCTTTGCTCGTCTTCGATATGTTGATGTAGCGCAATCGATCTCTACAGTTTGCGAGCGCGCATACTCAGCGCGCAGACCGCTATCGTCAGCACTTTGAGGGCCTCGACTAGCGAGGCTTCGGGCGGAAGAAAGAGCGAGGCCCCTGATAAGTATTTGTTCTACGTAACAAACTGCTCAAGTTGTTGCGGAGAGCGAGGGCCCTGCGCGCCATCTTCTCCAGCCTGGAGACATAGGTAACACCAGACAAATGCAGGTAAGAGCACCCAACGGCAGAACTAGACTACCAGTTCTCATTATTAACTTATGTCAAAAATGTTTGTTATAACATTTATTTAATCAATGAATAAGTGTGTTATTCAATCAAAGTGATCTCAAAATGCCATTCTGGTGGTGGTGGTAAGTGGATATGGTATGTTGAATTTCTCCCAAATAAATTTGAGGCTTCGGCCGAGAGCGTACCGATTATCCGGTATTCGGCCAAAACACTACTTTTGGTTTTAGTAATTAGTGCCGTGAGATATGCTATAAACAACAAGATGGCCTAAAAAAATTAAACCTGGAACTAGAAGTCATGGAATCGAAGCTTATATTTATTACCTTTGCGATATCTATATAGGTACTTGCTTTAATTTGTTTGTCAAGTGTTCGCACTTCGCAGTGAAAGACTATGATTTATTTTTTTCATTTACGACATCGCCTATAAGTTAGATAACCTTAGAAATAACTTCGATTTCATAATTTACTTACAAATGCATCGCAGGCATAAACTGACTAATCGCCCTCATTAACTCAAAATGCCTGTTCATGAAATCAATAGTCAATAGCCATTGGATTACTTACTGCCTGATTTATTGGTTTCTGCATACAAAGATTACTGTACATTTATGCAGTTTATGTGAATCGGTAAGAAGCAATAACATAGCAGCCATGCAAGGTCACTTTATATGGGTACTTACGTACGCTACGGTCAGCAGTAAGTAATGTACCTATTTCAGCCTTTTGGCCTTAGGAAGGCCAACCGGGCATTAAGTATGTTGACTTAAATCCAGATCTAGTTTAAACAATGAATTCAAGTCAGGTAATTTTAACTGCAAATTAATTTGCACATTTTAAAAGACAACGTGCCTCGAATAAACATGGAATTACCTCGCAAACTAATAAATATTTCGCACTCGAGTTAACTAAAAAAAAGAGCATAGGGTTTGTAGACTACTGTGTTTTAACCCCTTAGAAACTTGTTTTCAGCGGCTTTAAATTGGTATACTTAATTGTTCTCTAAGAAATCTTAACCCCTGAGCAACCGTGTAGCTGGTAGCTCCCACGTACACGGGGTCTACTGAACGGTTATCAGTACGTTCAGTACCTACATCGCGTAGCTACCTATATATAAGGGATCCTCTCGTTTCCACTCGCATAATTAGCAGCAGGACAGCGCTATCTACACGGCAGAAATCGAACAAATAGGTAAGTGTCATCTAAACATAGACAATTGCAAGCGATTTCCCATTGTAATCAGATTTTTTGTTAGATGATTGATCAGGTACTGTTGCCCTTAAAACTGACTATATGCATAGGTGCTGAATTAGTTGACGTGATAAACGGATAGGATCGAATACCTAGTAGAACACTGCAGGTCGACCGAAGAGACAAGCAATCCTGAAATGTGTTTCAATTTTCGCGAAATCATGAAAAACAAGCATTTGTATTTGGAATTTATGCACGAGAATGAGATTTCTGTATGAAACATTTAAATGAGTTTTCCCAGAGCAATCACGGCTGGCACGATTTAGCAATGTACAAATTGCAGAACATTCCCAAAAAGCGGTAACGTTCTCGAGAATGTTCTCAGAACATTCCTGCAACATGGAAATTATTGTTTAAACAAGAGAATATACTTGAAATAAAGTTTAAATAGGCATAACTTAAAACTAAATGTTATTATGCATATATTATTGTCTTTTACAGTTAGCTATTTTGTTGATGTGATAAGTTTACCAATAAGTTGCTTAAATTCTCACTGCATTTCAGAGAGCATTTCGACTTTCGACAATTTTTTTCAAAATTTCTTTTTTGTTTCATTAGAATCTAGAGGCCTCTGTCTCCCGCCATGCCAAATCTCAGCGCGCTCGGACCAACTTGAAAAAATTAAAAAAAAAGTCGGCCATTTTGATTTTTTTTAATGCAGTTTATTTTGTTTCGGGGCCCTCTATGACATTTGGTCGGGCACCCCCCACCTATCACGCACCGTTTAAAAGTTGCCATACAAAATAAAAGTGGCCAGTTTTCCCGCAATCGTAGCATTTTTTCATGAAAAATTTTTTTATAGGTATCTAGGGGACCCCGAGATTCCGTGACCAAAATTTCAGCGCACTAGGACAAAATTAAAAAAGTAAAAAAAAAAGTCGGCGATATTGAAAAAAAATGGCGGCGTCAAAAACTGCCAGGGTCCGTCTATGACATTTGGTCGAGCACCCCCCACCTAAGTCTGACCGTTTGGCCGGGCCGTCATACATTTTTCTGACCGGAAGCGGACGACCAAAAGTGGGAATTTTCTGGGGGTAAGGACTACACCTAAACTATCGTGAATATTCATGGTATAAACTACGATAAATAAATAAATTCTCGTTCTCGAGAACATTCTCAGAAGTTACCGAGAATTTCTCATGTGGAAAGTTTCGCAACTTTGGAAAGTTCTCGTGCGTGCATTGCTAGCACGATTATTATACTTAAAAACTTAAATTAACTAGGGGGTATCAGCTTAATGCTCACTATTAGCCCGTACTGAACCTTACGCTCTATGTATGTGTCAACTAAGTGTCTTCTAACTTATTATTATCTTATTCAACAATAAGTGACAAAACACAACTAAGTTAAAGCTCTTAGTGAAGATATCCCCGCATCCTCGACGAGAGCTGCCAAACGCCTTCACATATATTACCTCCGCGTGGCACGAGGGAATGCCTGATTTACACACGAATTACTGGTACGAAGTTATATGTATTAGGTACCTATTACCTATGATTACCAGCAAATATACTCAAGATGCATGATTGGCTTCACCTCTATACAATTTCTTAAGTTTTCCTAAGTTTCCATGTACTTGTATAATAATAATTTAAACGTTAGGTTTTTTCAATTCCCTGCAAAAATTTATTATTATTAAATGTAGCTAGCTTTAGTTTTATATTCGTGTTTTTTAAGTACCTACCTAAGTCATTCAATTGTACGTATTTTTATTAAATAAACGTCAAATTATGATTAGATACGCATAATTAAAATCACGTTAAGTTTATTACCTAAGCGATCGCAGCACTTGTAACTCTTGAAGCGCTTAGTGTATATTTAATGGTCATTGATAGATTAGATAACAGTCGTTACCAATTGCATGTACAATTTATACCTACCTATAGTATTACCATCAACACACGGAGCTGACTAGTTTTGGACCTTATCTGGTCGCAATAAGGTTTAAGTCAGCCAGGTCTTTGCGCGGAAGATGGTACTCTCCAAATGTCACAGAGTAAGTATGTCAAACTAGTAGCTGGTAGCTGTAGGTTATATCATCGCTTCCTTTTCTCTACTGACCGATTCGCACTGAGCAAACTTGGAACTTATTAAAGTCGGATAAGTATTATTGAATTTTTGCTGGTAGTCTTCCCTTTCTCTCCCATCAAAGTTGTTTTTGGAACTCTGTGATAAAACAATGCAACCTAAGCCCCCCCCCCCCACATCTAGCGTCTTTCGAGCGTCAGCGTCTACAACTCTATGGCCGCTGCTCGACGCAACGTCGTCGACGCAACTGCGCAGCGACGTCATTTTCCATAGCGCTGACCAGACGCCGACGCTCGAAAGACGCTAGATGTGGGAAACCCTAATTGTGTTTGAGGTTGTCAGAAGTTAGTTGCCTGTGAAAGAAAGGTAGTTATTGATAAAACCTTCGGCAATAAAACTTATTTTTGTACTTAACATGCAACTTAAATATGAAATATTTAGTATTTATGTTAGCTGTGATTCGACAGAGGCGCCGCAACGCATATGAATATAATTAGTATTCATCGCTGTGTTCTATGTTATGTTTTTTATCGATGCATGTGATGTCACCTACTATTTACTTACAATAGATTCGTAGTGGGTTTTTCGTGCTACGACACGCGGAGTTATGGTTGGTACCGTTTTAACATATTAATGCGAACAATCGGCGTATTAAACGCTTTGTCCCTATGTACAAATTTTAGGTCAGAACGACGAATTTAGGTTCAAAATTTTACAGTATTTTATAGGTGCAGCTTTTGCAAACCAATAAGTAAATAAATATGAAATAACGTTATTAAGAAAAACACTGACTAGTGAAATGCGAATAAAGAATTTCCTTACTTATTGATTTTATAACGTTATTTTTGATATAAGTATAAACGTTTTAAAGCTTAGCCCTGTGTAAAGGTCTTGTTCCGTACCTATTAGTAACAACTTTCTATTTTTTGACACAATTTAAGGTAGTTCAAATTAGATAGGTACCTACTTATTGGTTTACAATTACTTCACTTTTCACGTGTCTGTGCAATATGAAAGTGTACTTTTGTATATCGACAGTACTTTAGGTACATTCCAACAACCGAGCATGGTGTAAACTTGAAGAGACGTAGAGTAAAATATAATCGGAATAGAGTTTCGACTTAATTTACCATATGTATGTACTTATATAGGTATGATCGGTCATCTTAGGTTAGTATACCTAAAATTACTATAGGTATACTAACCTAAGATGACCGACAGTATTTACTGTTTGCATTTATTTTATGTATTGTTAGATACTTAATTTCATACAATAGAATATTAAAAAGAATCGTCATTTAAATTAGTTTAGAAAAACTAATCTATTAGACTTAAATTAAGTAACATTATAAAATTTATAAATATATCTGTCATTGTTACTATTATCATTATATATATATATATATATAGTTATCCATGCCGTAATCGGCAACGGCGACCCTAGCTAATTACGAGCGTGAGCTCTGATATGGCTGGCAAAGCCGAACTTACTTTTAAAAACTCTATCGCAGGTGGGACAGTAAAGTTGACCAGAACTATTGTAAGTATAATTATAGGAGGGTTTCGAAACCCTCCTATTATCATTAACGAAATAGGCAATTGAAGTAAAGACAATAAATGATAAAAATTGTCTTTTATCTCTTGCCGATCTTATCACTAGATATTACACTATACATACGTTGCTAACTGCAAACATATATGGAATTCAGTATATCTTGGATGACGCACTCTCTAATTTGTTTCATACATATTAAGAGTTAGAACATTCTATTTTGAGCCTCTTATTTATTTTAACTTAAAAGATGTTTAAGTAATTAATTAGACTTCATAATATCCCCTGACCCTTCACCCATTCAACTTTCTTTCGGACCCTGGCGCTAGGCCGGGAAAACGCTACGTTGAATAATATAAAGTCTTCATAATATCCTTGCTGACAGTTATCGCCAATGAGCTTAACGGTTTTCCTCGTCTAATTTTCTTAGTACATACATACATTCATTGGTGAATAGGTAATTTAGATTATTTCTAGACGATAGGATTATCCATTTGTTTCCATACAAATAGAGAATGCCGGGAATATCACACAACTTTCGACACTGTCCCAAAGAGAGGTCAAAGGTGACCGCTCGTGGGGTCAAAGACCCTTTGACATGTTACATCATAGAGCCTATAGATTTACTAGCTCAGACAATTATCCATCTTGGATAAAGTTAGTGCTCAGCACGTTTTGCAGTGCTGTAACTAAGAACTAGGTGACTGGCTGTGTCGCAAGCGCCGCTTGCCGCCGCCGTCATACCGCGACCGTGCGCCGACGCTACAGCACGTCTGCTGACGCTACTCTCCTGACAATATCGATATATATATCGCGAGTGTTTATTTACCAATCATAATTTGAAGCTACAAACTTGCTTCAAGAGTATTTAGTGATCACTGACTGAATTTTTGGTGAGTTTTTTTTAACGATGTAGTTTTTGTTTAAAGGTATTTTTGGAATTTTGAACTCTACTCGGAAAATTAAAAACTAATTCCTAAATAAAAAAATACATATTTTGAATGTACCTACATAGTTTCTTGCTGCACTAAACAACAACATAAAGGCACTAACCAAAAGTTATATCTGGCATTAAATGTTAAGGTCAATAAATTTAAAAAAACTTCATTAGTTAGTCGTGCGCGTAACCTTGTGTTGTTTAATTAAGTAATGCGTGTGTTTACGACTCGTTCATAACTTAATTTGCCGGATTTATGCATTAAAGTGATTACCCTTGTTCGACTGATTGTTTTCTAATCGCCTTATTGTTTATATACGGACGTTTGATATCGAAACTAGTAAAGTCATTAATGAAACTAGATTAAAAGATGTCAATTAGTGACAAGCTGCAGCTTTCTGAGGCAGTCTGGGAATGTTGTTGGTAAACAGGTACCTGGAAGAATGCCAAGAGATCACTCCTTATCTCGGGCATTCGCTGATACTTTTCGTAGAAAACTACTCCTACTGCACCGAGAAAATGCTGACCATATTTGTAGCAATTGTAACATTTTAATGGTGTGACTTTTCTATTAAAGAATTTTGATTACGGGCTAATTCTATAGATATGTTTTCAGTAAACAGTCACAGTTATCCCTTAAATACAACGATTTTGATCGCAGTGCAAGTGTTATTTTAAACGTCAAACTTCTATGAAAGTATGACCTATAAATATGTTTGCACTGCGTGTACTATCAAAATCATTGCAGACTTGGTCTAACTCTATCAATAGTGTCGCAACTCACGAAAGTGTTACAGGTAAAATAAATTATTCTATAATATTAATTAATTAATTATTTTATTTTATTTTTTATTATTGTATAATTAGGTACATACCTACCTAATTATACAACAATTTATTTTAGCCACATGGCAACTTACCTTTCAGATAAGTAGGTATAGTTTATTCTTATTTACAGTCCGGCCGCCCATTGTCACATAGGTGCCTAAGTACTACAAAGACATGCAAAATTGCATTTTCTTCCAGTCAATCATAGGGCCAGTGTTATGTACAATTGGTGCAAAGAGCAAAGTTTCTTGCATTAGGAACCTATTGTACTATGTAGATACAACAAACATTTTCGTAAGTGGGTGACCGCGGCACCACAACAAAACAAACGGCCTCCGCGCGTGCGCGTGCCCATGCGCAATCGACGCAACCAGCATAGCCTCTTGCGCCGACGTTGCCCGGCGTGTCAGGCCACTGTCACCACTGTGCGAGCGTTATGGACATTATAAGAGCTGCTATTCGTAGCGTCTATTTGAGCATCGATCGCCTCATTAGCTATTTGGCGACGTTAATGTGGTCTAGGAAAGGTTAACCTGAATCTCACTTGGACAAGTCAAAATTTATGTATGGTTTTGGGAGTCTATTCAGTCTTGCCTCATCTTTAAACGAGACTATTTTAAGAACGAAGGTTCTGAAGAGACAACGAGGAGCAAATTTGACGTGCAAGTCTTTAATGTCTTTACCTCCACACTCTGCAAAATATAATGCGGATATAACTCATAGAACACAGACAGATAAGCGGTACCTACCTAAAGAGCCGCTGTTCAAGTAGGTACAACTCTGTAATTTGACTCAATCGCTCGCTGGACTCACCAATTACCAGATTTATTAGTGGTTTACTGTTGGGATCGGGAGTGTTGACGGTGCACCAGGAGTGCACAGGTTTTCATCGATGCATATCTCTGCAGCAAGTTTTACCATAAACGAGCTCTCAGTTGGAACAATGTATTGTGAACTAGCTGCATTTGCATGCGCGGACCGGTCCTCTGCTCCGGCAGCCGGCATCGTAACTGTAACTATGAAATAACTGCACTAATGGGCCTAGTTTGGTTACAAACTACTGCCCAACGAGTACCTACGTAGGTACCTCTGTAACCTTTCCGGGTTCATGTAAGTAGTAATAAGTTCGTTATATAGTCAAGACCAGTCGCTGTGGCCGAATCAGGATAGGACTTCAATATAATCATCACTATCATCAGGTTCGTTAGGTATCTAAGAGAACGTGTTTTTTGTTCTTTCAAAGAGGTTAATATGTTTTTGAAATGCCGATAAAATATTGTTATCTTTATACATAGCAATGTTAGCGTTGTCGCAAATTAAAGAATGCTAAGGTCATAAAAAAGTAAGTTTATGTATGTTTACCACATCCTATGATAACATTACTAGTCGTAGACATGTAAATGCATAACGTAACATAATACCGAGCATCTGGAATGAACGTGTCACTCAAACACACATTACTAAATTTCTCTACTGGTTCATAACATAGGGTACGTACCTAATATCCTATAATAAATATAGGTATAGTAGTATTAAGTATAGGTATAGTATCCGTGATCCGTGTAGAACTCATTGGCACTTCCACATAAGCTGTCAACTCCAGAAACTGGCAGAGGATGGTCACTATGTGGAAGAACTTTAGGATAACAAGCATCGTTTTAAATCGGGCTTTCAAAATTTCATTAAAATTTCTTCAACCGATTTGCAATTAGATATTTATATCACTTGACCTTGACTCACTACAAAAACATGTGTATCATAAAGGTTAACTGATTTATCCGCGGCGTGTCTATGTCTAATGTAATGCAAACTCGTAAACCATTGCTAAATTTCTGTCAAACACGCATTATTATCTCGATCCAACGCAGCGTGTAGCGTGTAGCGTAGCCAGCAAGTGTTAGCGATAAGAGGCTGCATTGCTATCGCCTGCTGAGTCTAAGTCTCGGTCAAACCATCGTAAATGAAATCATTGTTTAATATACACAAAAATGTCTGTTACAGATTTATGAGGTAAAGGATGTAAATGCTTACCTGTGCTTTAGATAAATCGAATGATATTTGTTAAATATTTTCAATTGTATTTCGATATGTGCTATATATTTTCCTTTAGACTTTAGTTTAATAGAGGATGGCCAAGGTTCTTGAAGTGACTGGCTAGTTGATGGCTACCCTATATGGAGATTAAGACGCGTGACGAATGGACCATTTGGTCACATTTACCTATTACCTACTTTAGTAGAGTCAGATCAAGACAACTCAGCGGCGATTTTTATAGTACAGATGTGCAAGTGTTATTCAATCGCCATAATTTCATAGAGATTCGACGTTTAAAATAACACTTGCACGTCTGTGCTATACAAATCGCTGCAGAGTTATCTTGGCGTGACTCTTAAGGAATAAGTATATTTTCGATTAATTGTTAAACTGGTGGTGCTCACGAAATAACTCGACTCATAGTCGCGTGCGCAGCCTAAGGTAACACGCCACAAGAGGTGTAGCCACTTTAGTCATGTGTATCTAATAGCAACTATAGCAAGGACAAACGATTGTTATACCGTGTATTGTTAGATTGTTACCCATTAAGTAATGTGTAATTAGATCCATTGTGTTGAGATATTTGGCGGACCTAATATAGATTAAATAACATTTTTGAATGATTCACGGTTAGTTTCAACACAGCTTTGACACCTACCCGCTATCTTCAGTTATTCAATCGTGAACAAGATGCATGTGGGTAACTGTGTCGAAATATCGGGAGGAGCAGGTGCAATACATACCATAATATATGTATACGGCATATTGGAATGATTCAAACCCAACCCCAAAAATTTTTTTTGAACATTTATATACTTAGTTATCGAATACGGATTTCCAATAATCAATCATCAATTAGTACACTTACATTACTTATCTACTAATTAATCAATCATATTGAATAGAAGCCTACAACATAATTAGCTGGTCCTGATTACATGCAATTTGCGAACGTTTATCAAATGACACGATACGAGTATAGGTCATTGCTCGCGGGCCAGCCGGCCTAGCCAAGGTTACAATCGCTATCGCTACGACAACGAAAAGCTTTATGTATCTCTATCACTCTTCCATATTAGTGCGACAGTGACAGTTGCGTTTCGATCGCTACGGAGCGTAAGCGATTGGCATCTTGGCTACGCGGCCAGTGCGTGGAGGGCCATCGAAAGAAAAGTGGGGGGATCAATGCAACCGAGGAGGCTACACGCATCGGACCCCAAAGGTCCATTTGGGAGGCACTAAATCGGCCAGGGTGGAAAGCGCTACCACATAGAGCGACTAATAACTGGTGGTCTCGACCCTCGGACATGAAAATGTAGAAGAGGTATACTTATATGTACCCCTGATCTGAAGATCAAGTGATTTCACTGATTCACGACGACCTTGGATCAAACGTGGACTAGAATCGCGATAACTTGACTGATAAAACAATACAGAGTGGTTGAAAGAGGTTTTCTGTCAACAAATTATACCGAAATAAGATAAAACTATAGCAGAATATTTTGTCCGATGACCAAATTAACTAAAAATAATAGCTATTAGGCAGCTTACTTAATGTATGTATGTATGGCTGTAATATGTATTTATTCATTTAAAAACAAGTTAAAACATCATCTTATCACACAACAAATTTCTCTCTCCTAGTCGCCTGTGTCTCTTTATTTATCATTTAAATTTTTTAAGTTGCATACCTACATTCTACATTCCTCATTCATCTCTGTTTACATACTAACAATAAGTACTTGTTTTTCAAAGAATTCTAATTCTGTTTTTATGCCGGCCATTGTAATTTTTAAATACTCCCTGCTTCGCATTGTTCTTTATATGTTTTAGTACGTTTACGTTAGTAATGTTTTATTTCTTATTTTATAAGTTTAAGGGTCCACTGAAAATCAGCGTCGTTGCACTAAGTGCTCCGACATATGCTGAGTGGTATCCTCTTTGGGACAACCAATTGCATAACTATATCACATGCTTGTCATATACTAACTGTATTAGTGTTGTTTTTCTAATAAATTATTTTCATTTCATTTCATTTCATTTCATTTCATTCATTTCATAATAGGCCGATCAAATCGTATAATTACGTTTCACCAGTCATTCACTTGCATATTTAAATGTTTATTTTCGGATTTACATGTACCTATACAAGTACATATTTCACGTGTAGACCAAATAACATTAGTTATGAGTATAGAGTAATTTGCCAGTAACTAAGCTGTAGAGAGCGTCGTGTGACTATGTTATGTATGTACTAGATTTAGCTCGTTTATGGGCCGAAAATAACATAAGCTAATGAATCTAATTATGTATTCATATAGGTACATGTTGTAGGCTGATTCCGAAAAGGTACTGCGTCTCATAGCCCGGCAGCGACACTAAGTAGTAAATGTGTGATATCCGCGAAATCTGCGCGTGACTGCAGATCGAGCTCCCCAAGGAGCGGTTATTGTTTCAATTGAGCAAATCGCCTATCGAGCGACCAAGGGGCACGCGGGCTACATATTGAACTAATTTAAAAAATAGAGATAAATCAGAACAGTCATCCTTTGGTGGTTACACATACATATAATACGTCCGTCAAATCTAACAAGCCGTTGAAAATCATTTGTTCCTTTCCATCATTTTGACATTAGTATTATTTTAGAAAGAGGCAAATATAGAATTAAACTTTTTTTATTATTATTTAATAGTTATTTGTACAACAAGAGATCAAAGTTTGATATTTCTTCGAGTGCTTATTTTGAGTCCCGAGCAAGCGAAAGATTCTATAATAGATTCATGAGCGTAGCGAGTGAATCTAATTTAGAATCTTGAGCGTAGTAAGGGATCCAAAAGCGCACGAGAAGTAAATAACTTTGATCTCGTGTAGTACACAAAATTTTTCACCCTAAGCAGTGAGAACATACCTAGAGGGACAGAGATAATAGAACCCAAGTATATCGAACTTGTATTAGACCCCGCATGTTGATTTTGCTCACTCATACTGTCTCACTAAGTGAGCAAAATGCGATTTTGCTCACTGAGTGAGACAAAATGACTCAGTGAGCAAAATGCGATTTTGCTCACTGTTTTTAAGAAGCAAAGTACCCTTGTTCGAGCTGCTGAGGTGAAAATATTATTAATATTAATAAAGGGCTTCATTATATCTAACTGCCTATTTGTCTGAAATATTCTTAATTTTTGTCATCAGTGCATGGAGCCCAAGAGAAAAATAAATTAATCGGGCCTAATATTATTTATAAAGTTTATAATTATAATTTATCCTGCTTCCGATGAATCCGATCTAAGACATCTACAATGAACACTACTAAGTTGCTACTATCTACCTGCTTTACTTTAATTTAAAGTGACTTTTGCATTCCTATTATAAGCGTCCGAAAAGGTAGAGATTAGCGTGACTCTACCATTAGCTCTGCACGCGAAATTTCAATATCGTTCAGAGAAGCCACATTTCAGTTTAAATGGTCGTCTGTACCTAATGACAATTACGTTTACTATTATTCTAATCGCGCCTAAATCGTAGAGTCAACAGACGTGACCCGCCGCCGCCGTTGCATGCGCGAGCGCCGATCTTACGGCCCGATTCCAACTTTAAGATACGTCAGTTAATAGATCTAGAAAAGATATGGATTAGATATGTCAGTGTTAAACAAGTGTCAAAATTGACGTTTCCTCAAACAAATACGTCACTTTTGACACTTGTTTGACACTGACATATCTAATACATATCGTTTCAATATCTAGTATTTGCCGTATCTCATTGTTCGAATACGGCTGTTGGCCCGTACCGCGCACCACCTCCTTCGTTCGTCTTTATTGCTTTCAGATTAGTGATAGACTGCCCAATTCGAACTTTAAGATACGTCAATTAATAGATCTAGAAACGATATGGATTAGATGTGTCAGTGTCAACAGTGACGTTTTTGTTTGAAGAAACGACACATTTGACACTGATATATCTAATCCATATCATTTCTAGATCTATTAACTGACGTATCTTGAAAGTCAAATCGGGCAGACAGAGGCAAAATGGAAGAAACTTCGGTTTTCGAGGTGCGTGTGCGCTAGTCTGGTATACCATCATCTTGGTTCTAACAGTGAGATGTTTGTTGCACCACACCCTTGTACGTAGCCTCCCGAACATGGTCGCCGCTTTGTCAATACGAATATCGATCTCTGCATCAAGCGAGAGATTGTTCGACACGGTCGACCCAAGGTAGCAAAATTTATTGACGACTTCCAGAGCTGTGCCATCCACCAGTATTTTGGGTGTTTCCGCACTGCCCTGCACTAACACGACTGTCTTTTTGGCATTGATGGACATGGAGAACAAAGTGCATGCCCGGGAAAACCTGTCCATGATGTTTTGCAACTCGGCTGTTTTGTTTTGATGGTAAAAATGTGGGAGGTCATGCCGCTCACGCATCGGCCTCCACAGTCACCAAACCCGGTGTCTGCACAGCAATGTATAAATCGTCTGCAATAGACGGAAAGGCCTGTGATGTGCGCTAGTCTTTTTAAGCATGCAAATGTCGCCCGCGCCGAGTCGTGCCGTCCGGTTTCCGATGTTACGTTAGATAATACATAATACTGTGCAAACCTGCAACGTTTGGAATACCTACCTACTTACACCTCATGTTTGTAAATAGATACGAAGAAATAGAACGAAGCTTCTGCGTTTTGAGTTACTTTCTCAGTGAAACTGATACTGATACTTACCTAATTAAATCTTTGCAATGATCATACCAATAAATGGCGATTTTTCTTTAATTTCAACATTACTTTAACAATTGACAGTTCTCAGAAATGTTATCCATTGGAAGTGATTTAATTGCATCCCTTGTAAGTGGCAGATCGGGTTCGTGTTGATCGTAAAGGTTTTATTGTTCCGTTACTGCCCTACGGCCGAGCGACACACTAAAACGCGGGATTCTTAACTTGGGAATATATTTACAATCTGCCACTTATGTATACATTTACATACATAATAATAATAATAATAACCCCGCGGGGGCAGCTTGTGGCGAGCTGACGGTGAGTGGCGACACCGCGGACCCCTATTCCAGAGGGCCCTGTCATCTGGCCCTCGCCTCTGTGCTTGCCTTGACTGGCCGGCCAGAGTGGAGTCGCAAGAGCGGGACCTATGCTCCAGGTTGGAAATGTAAAATGTCATAACGCCGGCGGCCTGCTGAACGGAATACCGGGATCTGGCTACCGCAGACTCACCTCTCGACAACCTCATAGCCACTCCAAAGTGTTGCCCTGTTGTCGCACTGTGCGTGCGGCCATTGCGGGGCCCACTCAATGAGTTGGCGAGTCACCACCTGTCTTACACAATTTTGAGACTGATTGTCACGGCAGGTGTCCGCTAGTCTCTCCCATAGCCCATTATCCAGTCCATCCAACTTTCAAATCTATAGCCCATGACCTTAGTTCCCATCGCAACACAAAAGTGCTGCACTGCAATAGTCTTTGCACCTGGCGGGGACCATCTCCGGATGTATCACGTTATGCGTTCGGGGATGGTATCCGCCACGTGTATCCCTTGCTTTTAGATTAAAGTGTCTTAAAGGGCCTCTGCGCTGTTGGCTTCGGCCCCACGTACGCCTCCCAAAAGTCCGGGACCCCATGGTCCCGAGATATGGAAAAGACATACAAATAATAATAATAATAAAGCCTCTTTATTTCCATAATGAAGTACTGAATTAACATGCATAACATAATTATTAAATTTATACATTGATTATTAAATTGTCGTCTAACCATGATTAATTTACTTAATACAAATTGTAGTTCCATGCAGAAATCAAGTTTCATTCTCTATATATAAATTACATTATTCTATCACTAATTATGTTAAAGCTGTTATTAAAAATCTAAATTTATAAATATATTAACACATTAAATTATTAAAATTATTAATTGCAAATTTTTCAATATGGACCCCTCAACAGGTAAAGGCCTCCTCCATTTTGCTCCACGCCTGTCTATCCTGTGCTTTTGTGATCCAGTCTTTGCCGGCTTTTCTTATAATTTCGTCAATCCATTTTTTTCTCGGTTTACCTCTTTTTCTTTTGTTTGCTGGTCCTTGCCAAGTAGTTATTCTCTGTGTCCATTTTTCTTTGTCCATGCGCGCTATATGGCCGGCCCATTTCCATTTAAGTTTTTTAGAGTGTTCCAAAGCATCTATTATTTTTGTGATATTTCTTATTTCAGTGTTTCTTTTTCTGTCTTTTAATCTTATATTAAGTACACTCCGTTCCATTGCTTTCTGACTTACTTGAATTTTATTTTTTATTTTTTTATTATATATCCAGGTTTGGGAGCCGTATGTTAGGCAGGGTAGTAAACAAGAGTCGATAACTTTTTTCTTGAGCTTTATAGGGAGCTTTGATTTTAGGGTTTCTTTACTGCTCCAAAATTTATTCCATGTAATGTTAACCCTTCTTTTGACCTCGTCTTCGATTCTTGTTGCGGAGAATGACACCTGTTGGCCTAAGTAAACATAGCTTTGAACGTATTCTAGTGTATTGTTGTTAACACTTATTGGTATTTTATGGTGGTTCGTCATTACTTGGGTCTTGGTAGTATTTAATTCTAAGCCGATCTCACTGCTTACTTCATTTAGGCCATTAATCATTTCTTCTAATTGAGATGCTGTTTCAGAAAAAAGTATGATGTCATCCGCAAAACGGAGATTACTGAGAAGTTTCCCATTTATATTTATTCCTTTTCTGTCCCAGTTCAGAGTTTTCATCACGCTTTGGAGGACTGCTATAAAGATTCTTGGTGATAGGGGTGTCACCCTGTCTAACGCCTCTACGTATATTTATTTCAGAACCTTGTCTCTCTAATTTAACACGACTTTTGCTTTTGTAATAGATGTCTTTATAAGATCTATGGTTTCCGATGGTACTTCACACTCATTTAGAGCCTTCCACATACTATTATGTGATATAGAGTCAAAGGCCTTGGCGTAATCAATAAATGCCAGGTAGAGTGGCATTTTGCGCTCTATATATTTCTCTATTATCAAATTTAGAGTGTGAATGTGGTCTGTTGTGGAAAAGTTTTTCCTGAAACCAGCTTGTTCTGGAGGCTGAAATTTCTCTGTAAACATGGCTAAGCGGTTCTCAAGACATGAAGCAAAGAGTTTGTACATATTTGGCTGAAGACTTATTGGTCGATAATTTCCAATATTGGCCGGGTCTCCTTTTTTGTAAAGTAAGATTATATCGGATTTTGCCCATTCTTCTGGAATTGTTCTGCTGTCTAAAATTTTTTTTTTTTTTTTTTAGAAACAAACAGTCTTATAAAACATGTAGGTAAGTAAGCTAACAGCTAGAATTTCATATAGTGTAGACCTATAGTTCCCTATATGTAAAACATATTTTGTAATAAACTTAATACTATGAAATGCTACCTAAGTATAACAACTATAAAAAAAAAACAACAAAGAACACATAATGTACATAAATAACTTAACCTAACTTTCACACTAAGGTATTTAATAAACAATAAAGAGGGCGTAGAGGAGGGTAAATTTTCAGATTCTGTCAAATTACCCCATTTCACGCACAAACGCAGCTCACGCACACTACCTCAATTTACTGGGACAGGTCAGTGACCCCTAATGTTTTTTTAAAGGTGCTGTTTCGAGTTTAGTGTTAACTACTGACCTCCTTTGAGGAATTAAAACTGTCAAACTTTCCTTTGTGAGAAGACAGAGAAAAAACACTTTTTATATATAGCTTTCCTTGTTTGTTCATGTCATGTCATAGGTATGTGACGTATTAGGTAATTATTTATTTTCGTTGTTGACTTTTGTATTAAGATAGGTACAAACGGCGACGCTCTTAACTGTCCATCGGTAGACCTTATGCGTTTTGTAATAAGGTTTACGAACTGTCAGTTAACAGTGTGGTGGTGTGCGATGGTAGGTATGCGGTTTGTAGACATAGACCAAATTAAAACTAGGAGTTTTATTATTAAAGATATAAGAAATCGTCTATTTTACCTACTCGAAGTGAACTACTTATATCTAAAATTATCCCTTCATTAGTTATATATAGGTCTTGTAACATATTTTTTACAACTAAACACGCTTATTATATTTTACTTAAAACTTAATTTTTAAAGCTCTATTGATAATAAGGCTTTAAAAACATCTAATAGAATGCAGGTACTACGCTTATACTTTTGTAAGTCAGTAAGTGATGCTTACTTAAAACTTATCGGGAAATCAAAAAACTCATAATTACCTATATTAAAATATTTAAATTTACTATTCCATCTCATACGTTCAATAAGGCCCGGGACCGGGCCTTGTCACCTGCACTGACAGAGGGCCTTTTTAGCCCCACATAATATTAAAGAACTGTGTCCCGGATAGTATGGGTTCTGGGCCATGACCATGACGCGTCCCGAAGTAACTTATACAGGGCGTAATCGTTAAGTGTAGCCAGGCTATAATTTCGTAAATATAACATATATCAGAAAACTTCAAATTGTTATCGAAAGTGCGTTACCCAATGAGTAAAATTACATTAAGGGGTCATCCATTAATTACGTCACACGTTTGGGGGGGGAGGGGGTCAAGAAAATGTGACATGTTGTGACATGGGGAGGGGGAGTCACAAACACTGTGACGTCACTTTAACTTCATCACTATTCATCAGTAACCGAAAATTAATTTATATTTTTTTATTCGCAGTACATTTAAATAATGAGTTTTTGGAAGTATGTAGGTAATTTTCGTTCCTAATTGGTTTTGTGTTATAAAATTATATATATTTATTTTACCAAAAATATATTTTTTTTAAATAATGCCGAGTTAGTACTGCCCATTTCGTTGAAAACAAAATTACCTAAAATGTGACGTCACACCAGGTGGGGAGGGAGTTGCATAATGTGACCAAGTGTGACAAGGAGGGGGGGAGGGGTCAAAAAACCTAGAAATTAATGTGACGTAATTAATGGATGATTCCTAATAACTTTTTTAAATAAAAGCAGAAATATCCCAAACATTAACGTCAAACCCTCCCATACATTTAGTACGACGACTCACCTCTCACTGTAATAAAATAATAAAACTACCGATTATGAAATAATAAATCTATTATTTCATAAACGGTAGTTTTATTATTTTATTACAGTTTATCATCGCAAATAATGAATCTCAAGCAGTTTTATCTCTTACGACACCAACGTTCTTTGAAGGGTGAGTCGTCGTACTAAATGTATGGGGGGGTTTGTGAGTTAATGTCTTAGAGTAGAGTTAATGTCTGGGATATTTCTGTTTTTATTTAAAAAAAGTTATTAATGTAATTTTACTCATTGGGTAACGCACTTTCGATATCAATTTGAAGTTTTCTGATATCTGTTATATTTACGGAATTATAGCCTGGCTACACTTAACGATTACACCCTGTATATCATTAGATAGTTCATAGCCTATATCTATCGAATATATCGTTCTTATGAGCGTATTTGGTGGGCATACCTTATAAGTTTCAGTACAGGAAAAAGTACATATGAGCTGTACTTTTAATTGTTAGTACAATCGGTATCAAATAAATAGTGACGGCCAAAGTGACCAAATATAGCTATAGGATCTAAATGTGAACGAATAGGGTTAGGTGAGGCATATAAGGCCCACCTTTATTTTAACTGAAATAGTTTTATAAATAATCAGGATATTATTACCAATTCAATTCAATATAGATTTCTCATTTGTTCATGTTTCTTCATATACCAAAATAGTTATAATAATATTCCGGCGCTTTTGAAAAATACACGTTTTATAAAAAAACCATACCATGTTGGTTCGGAACCGGGCCTTGTTACTTGCACTGTCAGTGTCAGTGTCTGAGTCATAGTACAAGTTCAAGAATAACAGAGAATATTACCGGGCCTTATTACCTTTTATCATGAATTAATTTCATCTTTAATTTAAATGGTCTAGTAAAATAAGGCCTACATGAGTCATGGAAAAACAAATTGTATTTTATTTAGAAAGTACCTATATGTTGTTCATAATCTTCAGTAAGCTGACCTATAAGTGTCTATCTATTATAATAATTAATGTAGATTGACAGTTTACTTAGCAAATTGTACTTTTACCTTTAGGTTTTATGTCGGAAATATCTCACCCAATTTGTAATTAATGATGTTTACTGATTGTTAATCTTAAATATACCTACTTAATATTATGAAGGGCACTTATATTATTTTAGCGGACCGAACGGATGTATATTATTGTGGACCACTTTTTTATTTAAATAATTAAATTGTAATTCATTTCAAAAAAGGTTATTACAATTAGGGATATAAGTAGATACCTCACCTATCTTATTACAAAGCATTACAAAAATGTCCAAAGGCCAAAGCCACGCTGATAAGACATAAGACCTTACCTATAAACGACCTCATAAATATAAACGTTCACTGAAAAAAACCATAAGCATTTCTCATAATTTTATTTCGTTACTGAGTTATCGTTTTGCACCGAATATCAATGAAATAAAAGCACGTTGTTGTTTGATAGATACATTTATATAAACATCGTCACATGAAACCAATATAGGTACTCGTAAAACAGACCACTGCTGGTATTGGCTTTAAATATCGTTCTTTCAACTGATAATATAGCCACAAAAACTCGCTGAGACTGCAGTTCGAGTCTTGATTTCAATTTCTTGATGATATATCATTGAATTAACTTTCAGAGCTCGTGATAGCTCTTAGAATAGCAACAGAACTAGTTGAAACTAAGAATTTTATTGCTGAAATTATGTGAACAACATTGCTCCGTCTTCATAAATAAAATTTTAATAATTTATATTGCTTAGGCTAAAATGTGAAGAATTTTGTTGATAAATTGTTTATCTAGTATATTGACATTATGTAATATATGTTTTTAAAATGACGTAACATGAATACCAGCACAATGAAAATTTATTCCAATAAGAAATAACAAATCTTCAAACTTTTTTCATTTTAAGTGAATTAGGAAGAAGCTAATTACACTGATTTGGTTGTATTCATATATTTTATTAAATAATTTGTTATATTTTTTAAGTATTATGACTTGTGAATAAAAAGATGTCGAAATTTTAATGACTCTAGATCTCCGTGTGACGTTATTTATTTACCCTATTTATTTTGAACACAGTTTTTCACTGGTATCATCATTCGTATACGGATATGAATTTCAAACTGTCAAACTGGGAGATCCTGGTACGCGTCCGCTTTGAACCAAGCCCAGCGGGCATCTGATTGAAAGGAGAATTTGACAGATATGGCGGATGTATGGAAATTTTACGAAAGTTTACGTTTACGATTGAATTTCTCTGTAGCCTTTAAGAGGAAAAATAGGAAAAGCCTGATTCGTTGTAGTCCAGTTATCTGGCTTTCGAAATCACTCGATTTTATAGCATGAGCATCGATTTTTTTATACAAATTTTACTAAACGCTGACACTCGTTCATCTCGTTTTAGGTACAACTTTGCATAAGTGTATTTATTATATTGTAAAATATTTCAGATTTTCAAGGGTGATTCGTTGTAAACACACTCTTTGGGATAATAATGACATTTATTATAAATTTTTTTATCAAGAGATGTGAACGCTAGCGACTAAACGGTGACTGCCTTTTTCGCTGATTTTGCTCGATGCAGTCTTAAATAACCCTAACGAACTGCCAAATATATCCGCATTCATACACTTTTCATAAAATTTTGTTAAATAAAGTTGTTATATGGGGTGCTAGTATGTGTTTGCCCAGTTTTATTGCTTCATTTGGTATTCCATCTGGCCCGTTACTTTTGTCGGATTTAAGGGATTCAATTTTTTTCATTACTTCATGTACTGAAAATCTAGCCAAAGAGGTAGAGTTTTGGTTAGTAGTTTCTATTTGTAGACGCGTTTCTTTTGCCGAATATAGGTTTTTGAAAAATGTAGTTGCCTTTACATACATTTACATACATACACTGTACTATTTACTATGTGTATGTGTAAGGAATATTCAGGTTTTACATAACAATGTCGGCGCGATCCAATCACACTGTATTGGTGTCAGAGGGATACACTGAGATTGCTATGATATTAGTATCATATTTAAGAAATCTGAGTACGCTTCTAGTCTAGGTCAAATATCTCTAGATCGATACCGTTCATCGCTGACATAAACGTTTTATATCGACGATAATCGATGTACGGCGTTGTATCCAGAAACTCGTCTCTGATAGTAAACTGTTCATAGCGTGAATGCTCAATATGTTTATGAGAATAAGAGTGCATCATAGGTCGGTTTATACCATTATTGACGAATAACGTCTTTGGTGACTTTACAAATTATACATGTTCAGGGTCAGGACTAGATCATATGTAGATCGTTTTGTTTCGTAAAATAACTATGTAAGACAATACAAAATACGGGTAAATGTACGCCATATACAACAATCCACTTTTTAATTTTTGATTACAATCGGGAATTTAATTACTCGTAATTCCATGGAATTAAGACTGGGAAATACTCGAGTAGGTACCTACTAAGTCACCATCGAACTATGAACGAAAACCAACCATTCATAGGGAAACCCCGGAAATACTATAATCACAGTAACAATAATTGAATTTTAAAGTATTAATTTCATAAGTAGCCGATTCGGATCCTATCTTTTGATCAAAACTGGACGGGTTTTATCCAAGTACCTACTCCGTGTTCAAATTGTTCAATGCAAAAGTACCCGTACTTATATGGAATAATGACACAAGCTCAGCACCTAGTAAGTACTCAGAGCGCAACCCGAGCTCCGAGATTCACTATCAATTTACTAAAGTGCCCGTAAAAAGAAGACTGGAATTCGTGTAAATGGCTAGGCTAGAGCGTAGGATGGTGTATCTGAAAGGCTTTATTACAAGTGGGGTAAGGTAGCAAATCGGTTGCGCAGGAGTGGAGAGAGCTGCAGTATCGGTTGCATGTGGCTTGGATCACGATGTCTGATGTCTGATGCTGTGGCGGGCTCAGACATTGGCAAGCCTTGCATAATTTGCAGAGAGGCTATGTTTGATGAAACTGGATTTTACACAAGCTTCCTAACAACAAAAACGCCTAAGTAAGTAATAAGTATTTTAACACTGTAGATACACTTCATAGATTTGGTTGAGACATTTCGTTGTAATAAGCGTAAGGTATCCGTTCAAATATTCAAATTCAAATGATTTATTTGTAAACATAGGTACAAAAAGTATGTGAGAACGCTATGTTTCGCCGATAGGCATACAAATTTGAGCTTAGGTAGGTATACACATACCAATTAAAATACATTATTTCATGCAAACACAATTAATAATATTATAATAATCAATTATACAGTAAATTTAATTGTCAAATATTTCAGTTAAAATCATATTAAGTTCATAATTGCGGGCATATTACAAATTTATTAGAGTCTTTTCATGTCAATAAGTCATGCATAAACTTAACTTCTAAAGTTAAATTAGCTATCTCGGAGTTAACCATCTAAAGTCAGACACACAAATCCAAACTGTGTTAGGGCTGATTTAGACGACGCGCGAGATCGCATGCGATTTTAGTTACATTGCGGACTGTTGGTTACGTCCAATTCAACCGTCCGGTCAAAACCCGCAATGTAATTATACTCGCATGCGAATTCTCGCATCGTCTAAATGAGCTCTTAGTTTAAGTACAGTTAGGGAATAATATTTTTTTGTCAAAGTTTACACATAAATTAAAAATAAGATACTTAACCAAGTCTTAAAAATATGAAAGCAAATCTGGGTGCGAGTGTGGGCTCGACTTGGCAGGCGGGAGCGGTCCGCGACCCCGGAAACATCTCCGACCCGCCTCGGACCTCGCCGGGATCGCATCAAACCATCTACGGGTACTCACGAACATTGCCGCGCTCCATTCAGGAAATTTGAAAGTAAAGCCGTGGCATAATCGATTAAAAACTATGATTATATATTATAATTTTTAATAAAACGAGCAAACTTTGTTTGTTTAAAATCACGTCCTAAAGTAAATATTATCTTATACTTAGGTATTTTTTCTAATATATATATATAGGTGGTTTCACTTGTAGCAAAAATCTATTTAATTTAGATTTATTTGCAAGAAAGTGTTTGTTGTATTTGTATAATCAATTACTCAGGTAATAAATTACACTATTTTAGTCTTCTACGTTGTATAGTTTACTTTACATTGTTTATTACTATTACGTCGTTTCATTGAAAACCGGTACTTGCAATGAAAAACAATAGAGTATCGTAATGAATTAGCGGTAAAATACTTACACTCGTAGTCGTAGTTTTCCTGTTTTATCGGCAGCGGGAAAACAATTGCGTGCGTTCGGCCGCCTTGACCTTTCGATGTTTTGATTGTATGCAGGCGCATTAAGTCCTCCTCGTGCCTGCAAATAATGTAGATTTTGTACACAACTCTACGAGTATACGAGTATTTACTTACACTCAAGAGCAATGCAAATTTTATAAGGTGTATTCGGGTAATACCGAGTGTCGGATAATTCCGAAATTCAGATGAAAATCACCCTTAATTCCATCATAATAAAAGTCTCTTTTCGGAACTATCCGACAGTTTTCGGCATTCGGAATTACCCGAGTAAACCTTATATAATAAAAAGTAGAGTACCTAAATTTGTGGCCAATACCTTTTTCAATGTTGATTAAAATATGTAATAATTCATAACTTAAGAGTGATGAGCTCATTGAGCTGCACGTCATAATTATATAACTCGTTCTTGTAGTTTATTACTTAGTAGGTACTATAATTGGGTAGGTAAAGTTTTTTGAAGATAGGCAAATTATATTTTTTTCCGATAGTATTCATTATAGCAATCACGGAAATGCAGCTCTTTTATTTTTATTTCATTTTATTGATTAAATATAATTTTTTAAATGATCGATATGACGTTTGTGAGGTGGAATGGCAGATCCCAATAATTCCTTTGCGCGTCGTAAATGGTACGAGATAGAAAAAAAAACGATGTCAACTGTCAGTGTCACTTAGCTCTCATTCCCGAAAAATAACGGACAAGCCTCATGTTACCTTGCGAATTGCTATTAATGTTATCATTGAGATTTTCGACGACCTCAGCACGACCCACGGACTTCTGATTCCCCACGACATCTGCGCGTATTTGGACAAAGATTGAATTTACTTTCGATAACTTGGCACTGCATAATTATTGGACAACGTTTTCTTCCCCACCCCTACACGACGGCCCCTGCGCTGACCCTTGGACAGAGTTTTGCAAGAAAAATAAGCGAGTTCATACGAGATTGCGAGCAGATTCTACAAATTTGAAATTATTATCATAACAGTGATAAGCACAATGCCGTTGAATTAGAGGAGCAATGGCCGTACAGGAGTACGTATCCGTGAAATACATAGGTACATAAAACTATCTTCACTTGTGTTTTGATTTTTATTATTAAATTGCCATGAGCTGTTAAGTTCGTAAACAAGAAATCGGTCTAATTTTTTCTAACAATTTCAACCATCTGTTAGTTTTGTGTGGTTATCCTCATTTTATGAATGTTGTTCTTATTTTCAGGTGGATGTAAACATTCATTGGCGGTATTATACTGATGGCTAATTAGAATCATTGAGCCATGACATACTTCCTTGCAGTGTTATTCGGCTAAGCCTCGAGCATCCTGTGAATCTGAAGGATATAATTATTTCCATAAAAAAGAGCAATCGAATTAGGACCAAGATATCCCGAGAATCTAAAGACATTTTATAAAAAATGCAATAAAATGTAAATGGGAGACTCTCTTATTTTAACAATGTTACAAGATCATGACAATGTTATGGTCTATACTTATTAAAATTTTAAAACCAACATGTCTTTATCTTTGACTTGAAAATGTACAAATGATTTGGGTTAAGTTTTATGAAATGCAACTTATGCTAAAAATCTATTATTATTATATGTCAAATTATCGTGAACTCGATGTTGCTTAAGGCGTATCCAGATTAGTCAATTTTTCGCCAATCTGATTAAATTGCCCGATCGAATCGGGACGTACGGACGCAAACGCCAATTTGGCTCGCCGAATTCAACCGCCGATAATGACCGATAAAATGAGGTGCGGACACAAGAACACCAATTTGTGAGGCTAGTATTTTCGTTATGGGGCATTTTTTCAATTTAAATGTCTCTAATATCACCATAAATCTAAAATTGGAGATTGACGCCAATTTCATTTCTGATCAAATCGACCGATTTTATCAGTCCCGTCTGGACACCGCTTTAGCACCGCGAAAGGGCGCTGCGCGGTGCGCGCGGATTGACGCATGCGCGTACCGTATGCTTAGTATCTATGGTAATATAATTTTAAAAAATATGCAAATAAAAGGCGGCAAAGTTTATTCGTTGTGCAATACTCAATAAGTTACCGCTTGTTATTTTAATACTCGTAATAAACAAAATGAGTTCAAGTGACGAAAACGACCTGGAATAGACGGCACACCGCCTCATTTGAAAGCAGAAGCAAACTTAATAATGAATAACTAGCTTCCTGCTAAGTCCAGGGACAAATACAACAGGACTTACGACATGCTCATGCTGTGGAAGGACACAAGAAGGACAGCCAAAACGCAAGAAACACCTACTCTGAAAGTGGTTTTTAGCGTATTTCTGTGACCAAGTGAAAACTAAAAAGCCATCTATGTACATTTAATATAAACTAAGAATATGCGTTGTTTTTTTAATTGTATTCGCGTCACTTTACCCCTATTAAATACGCTTTACTAAATTGAATTTGTTTTATTTCCTCACATAATTTGAGAATAGTGCTTACTATGTATACCTCAATGGAAGCAAAAATGTAGTATTTTTGCGAGTTGATACACTTGCTACTTGTGTATAGTGGCAAATGTATTAAACCCGCAATCAACACTAATCAATATGTAAACAGGCCCCAACGTGAAGCACATTTACCCTACAGACATACTTATCCATATTGACCATATTTGAACCTTTCAACTCTCTTCAAGGGCACGCCACACAGCGTGATCCTATATACTGTTGTAATGTTAATGCTTAAGGATAATAATTTGTGGATTTATAAAATAAAACGAAACGGAATTTACTGGATTTATATTATATTATTTTGGATTTATATTATAAGTTTTCTAAAGTACAGTCGCCATCAGATATATTGGTGCAGCTAGGGTGCTCATAAATATCTGAACACGCCTCTATTATCAGGGCGTGCGTGTTCAGATATTGTGAACACCTTGCCGAGCCCATATATAATAGCCAATAACGACCTAGTTATAAGACTATTACAATCTTAATCATTATGTATGTATAATACAACAATCACGTTTATATAGTCCTCACAAACGTATAAGTTACCATTTTGGCCAATATATCTTCAAAGCTTGGCACCGAATCGCTGTTAAAGACTTTGGTGTGCTCAAATACGCTGAATTTGGAAAGTAACGTCTGTACTGTCTTGTAGACGGTACGACGCACTTTGAGTTCATCTCTGTAATATTCTATTTCCATTCGAACGTTTCCGGGATCGTCTCCATCTATTGTGTTGATACTGAGATCCAAAATGACTCGTGTAGCAGTCCAAGAGTCGTGGTGAAGGCGTTAATGAAAATGTTCTCCAAGAAGCAGTGCCAAGTAGTCGAAAGCAATCGTTATCATTATCAAAATATCCGTGTTGAGCGTGCTAGGGACGTTAAAAATACTTATTCTAGAAATCACACCGACATCCAATTACATGAAAACACAAATGTTTCGTCCGACCATTATTTTCCAATTATTTGCAAGTTATTTTCCAAGAATGACACTGACAGTTGACATCGATTTTTTTTCTATCTCGTCCCATTTACTACGGCAAAGGAATTAATTACTCGAATCTGCCATTTCACCTCACAAACGTCATATCGATCATTTAAAAAATTATATTTAATCAATAAAATAATATAAAAATAAAAGAGCTGCATTTCCGTGATCGCTATAATGAATACTATCGGGAAAAAATATAATTTGCCTATCTTCAAAAAACTTTACCTACCCAATTATGTGGTGTTACGTGTTACCTTAATAAAATCTAGTTATATTGTAAGTAATATGTGACGTTCCACGGGAAAAGGTACCTTATGAGGGTTTCTAGTTTCGGAGTTATGAAATGTTTTGTAAAGAGGTGAAAAAATGCTCAATTTTTTTTATTGTGTGATCTCAAACCTTAATGCGTAACGTTTGTTTACCTGTTTTTATTTCTGTTATAAGTTAGTTATAAGCCTAGTAACGTCGTCTCAGAGTTTAGTAAAAAGGTACCTTATGGAAAAAAGGTTGAAAATTTCCAAAAAAACTAGTCAATACGGGAAAAGAAGTTTGGTAGAGAACTGTATTAGCATTCTACAAAACTAATTTGATAATTTCAGTTCTGGTTGGGGCGCCTAGCAAATATTATAACCGTACATCGACCGACATTATAAATCCAAGTAGCCTGCTATTATACTAAAGTTACTCTCGTCAAGTCTTTCTTAACTAGAATAATCTTCATTTGGTTTGGTCGCATGTAATAAATCAGCCATTGGTTTGCTGAAAAATGCCAATACCCGACGCATTACCTTATGGAATATGTAAGGTCATTGAACCTCAATGCCGCTTGTCTTCAATGGCAATCAAAATATATTATTGATAAGAAATAGACGAATTATAACAACTTTACCCCAAAATATTATTAGTTTATCCTAACTGTTCCATCATCATCATGCCTCATCATGTAACTTAACCACAAGGTACCTTTTCATTACATACAAATTATTGGTCTTTTTTAAGATTATTATGACGAAGAACCAATTAAATTTGTGGCAGTTTAATGTAAATTAATATTTTCTATTCATAAAAGATAAAAGCTTCAATGTGATTGATGTTTTGTAGTGATGTATTATTAGATTTATTTCCATAAGGTACCTTTTCGTAAATGTATGGAGCAAATACTGTAATTGTTATGTAAGTTTAAAGTGGCATAAGGGGTTAAATATGGTATTTAGTTGGGGTTTTAGGATTTATTTCATTTGAATGACAGAATTTCTTTCATATGTGCTCAGAAAAATTTATTGTGTGTTACATTAAAAGTAAAAATATTCAATTTTCTGATTTTATATGAAAAAGTCAGAAAATACATTTTCACCTCTAAATCGGTATTGTTTTTTGCTTAAACTGTCTCTCAGTGTCGTTTTCTAATAGATAAAATTTAAATCTTGAGAGCTCATTGCAATCAATCGCGAAAATGAAATAAAACTTTATTTTCAAGAGACTGGTTAGTATACACATAAATCAGTCGATATCAAAGGTTTCTATTTGCATTACAGAACAAGTCGCAACATTTTTTTAATCTCAGATATATAAGGTATTATTATTTGTAGTCAACTATGTAACTTACTTTAGGAACATAGTTTTTTAGGCGGCTAAACTTAAAACTTCTCTATCGTAAAGTTGCTCATTTCACAACATTATTTTCAAAAAATCATATCTCTGTAACTACGCAACTTAGGAGGTTGATCTTTTGTGTTATCGATAGCTTATTTATTGTAGATTACTGGGGTATGCATAACTCCATACCCGCCATAAGGTACCTTTGACCGTGGGACGTCACATATATACATAGCTCTCATTAAATACGTAACTAGAAGTAGAACATAATAGAGTATTCCCTAAAGAAACTTTGTCGCATAGTAATGACACTCGATTGTTTAGTTTGACACGGCGGGCGCGGCTAATCTGGCTCGAGACAACAAAACGTAGTGTTGTTGTTGTAGTGACAATGCATCCAACACTCAAAGAAACCGCGGAAATATACAGTGCGCAGTTTGGGGCCAACTTGGGTGAATCAGCTTATTAGATAGGTACTTATCTTATGGTTTTTGGGGGCCCTTGCGGATCTTTTGTGCAATTATCACCTTAGGAAAGATCCGTCATCTACTCGAGGGCTTTTTCGACCATCTCCATGTGCCGGATGAGGAGCTCAAAGATAGGGTTTTGAATTCTTTTGGTTCGTATAGACTGTCTAACATCAATCTGTCTAACAACAGCTTTATTGATTAAAAAAAAATATATATTAGTTAGGTACTATATAATACTCCAATGCTTTCATAATAAAATCCTATAGAAAACATAAACGGTCCAATGTTGTAACTATCGATAAAATCTGGTTCAAAACATTTAAACTACTCACCACGTTATCAGCTAATCGATTAAACCGTATCGTACCCTAACATCAACTAGGAGGTGCAGTGATAACATTAGTATGTATGTTTGTCTGTGGGACAGTAGCTGGTTGTAGCGGTCCCGCTATCGCGTCGTATCGCGGTCAACAGCTGATAGTGACCACTGTTAGTTGAATACTGTTTACCTATGGTCACGTCGAATAAGTTATAATTAAGTATTTTATTGGAACATTTGTCATTTCTAGTTGCCCTTAATTGTGGGTTGAAAGCAGACGACTACTTCTGCGGAAAGTGGTGCCTACAAAACGCTGATATCTCAAAGGATTAGACGAGTAGGTTTACCTACCTATTAGGTAGGTACTAGCAGTCTCTGGAGACACAAAAATTATGAGTCCTAAATTGTCAGATCGTTTAATAGAATTCTCGATTGAAAAAGGAAAAAAATGGGATGATATTAGATAGTCAACGATTTTGGTAATGCCCGATCTAGAGTCAGGCTAAGCTAATTCTGCACCGTGCTTGATAGCACAGTGGAAGTAATTATCGTAAACGTAAAACTACTATGAAATTGTGGCGTTTAAAAGAACTCTTGCACACTCTGTCAAATACGGTGCACGGTGCACGGTTAGCTTAGCGCAGCGGTCGGCAACCTTTTAGCAGACAAGGGCCAATAGTAGTTACCGAAGTTGACGCGGGCCGCACTTTGTTAATATTTATGACTTTATCAGACATTGTCGTTTGTCAGTATTACATACAAAATAGCCAGGGAGGCTCGCGGGCCGCAAGTGAGAGGTTCGCGGGCTGCATGCGGCCCGCGGGCCGCTTGTTGCCGACCGGTGGCTTAGCGCTTAGCCTGACTTTAACAGTGTCTATCATCATCGTCGCCCGTAACAACTAATCCAAGCGAGTAGTGCCAGTCGCTGATCCGCTGTTGGCGGTCGACCATCACTCAAAGATAAAAACAATCGAAATGATATTTCGCAACCGGCCCTCCGATCTCGTAACTCTGCCGACCTGTCGACCGCCTTGCGATATCTAGCACCGGCCTTCAGGTAGTACCATATCTCATCTCACTTCGAGACATTACTTTTGTATGTTGTGATTATTATTGTAAAAAAAAGGTTAAACAATAATTTATTTCAAAAGTCCATGACTATACTCAAGGCTAACTCTGCCTTATGTGATTATTATTCAGTAAGTACTTAGCAAATGTTCATAATTTAGCGGCATGATGCTTTCTACAAAAAAACGAAGTAGTTGTGTCATCAATAATTTATTTCAAAAGTCCATGACTATACTCAAGGCTAACTCTGCCTTATGTGATTATTATTCAGTAAGTACTTAGCAAATGTTCATAATTTAGCGGCATGATGCTTTCTACAAAAAAACGAAGTAGTTGTGTCATCCTTAATGCGTCGTTTTCAAGTAAACACATGTGCATATATGAAATTCCTTTCATTATATTTTTTTCAGTAAGTATATTTATTGTTCCAATATAATCGCTGCTGACTCATTTACCTACAGTTAACTAAAACATGTATCAATAAGTAGAGTCGCCATCAGATATATCGGAGCGGCCAAGGTGTTCACAATATCTGAACACGCACTCTAACGCCTTGACAATAGAGGCACACCAAGTTTTGTTTTTGTTTAACTCTCAGAATTATTAAAAAACAACGAGCAAAACACGAGTTGTAAAAAGTAAGGGTTTCATATTTGGTAAGACAATGAAGTATGTTTTCCCCGCAAGGATCTCTTGTTACGGAGTCAGTAGGCCGCGCGGCAATTAACACGACGCAGTGCGCATGCGGGAGCAGCTCGTATCGCGGGCAACGGGACATGCAAGCAGCTGTTGCAGGGCAATGGTTTTATGTACCTACCAACCACATACCTATATAACTTAGCCACGTATTATACTATATACCTTAAAAGCAATGTAACTACAGCAACAGTTTCTTCATCTTATTGAGACTAGACTCCGATCACGTTAAGTTTGCTCTTGAGAATGACAATGTACCTACCTACATACCTATATTACTTGTGAGTCTTCTGAAGAAAATGTGTCAGAATGTGGTCACTCTGTTGTAAGTTGGTACTTATGGGAAAACAGTCAAGTTCAAGTGAGATGATGATGGATCGTCCAGTACTTATTAAACTATAGGTTAGTGAGAGTCAAGAGGTGTAAAAAAGGTAAGTATGTATATACGTATTTAATTTCATATGTAAATTTCTCAACATTAAATCTTGCACTTGCTCAATGTCAGCCGAATATAATTGTAGTTAGTTAAAGACAAAAAACGTCTTGCAACACTCTGGTTTCCACGAAAGTTGCCGCCAGTAGTTCAAAGTCAACGGCTTTTCTATTTTGCCAGTAGAGTTAAACACTGAACCGATTCAGGCGAATATTGTGCAATTAGTCACCAGCTACAGAACTGCACAGTGTCAGTAGCAGGTTCAGTAATCTTTATACGACTATTCTATTCTATCATTTGTATCATGTGTTACGAGAGATATCGTAATATGTGAGTACCTACACATCTCACATTTTTTATAATACGTACATAATAATCCCTAGTTTTCTTACCTAATTATGAAATATCTTTCACTCTGCGCCGAGTTTGCAGTGACAAAGTGTGGTAGTGCTACTATAAACGTCATATTTTCATAAGTCTAAGATGGCTCGTCCATAATACTCAGGCGTTTACCTAGTCTGTGCAAAATTACGTCGAACTGACTCTACTTATTTGTAAATAAAAAAACAACTATTCTTGACCTTGTTTCGTTGTATTAAGATTTACTGGTGAAAACTGTAGCTTGTGAACTTACTGTATAGTATAAACTCGTGCGCAGCGTGGCTCTTTAATGGAAACATCAGTCGTTTCACGGTGCTTACTCCTCCTAATGATGACACATTGTCATGTCACCAACAAGTCAACTCTAATCACGGTGATGCGCTGCTTTTAATTTTATATATGCGGTTTTATCCACACTTTTCATACAGATTATTATACTTAATGAATTTTTAATGTTAGGTTACTTAACCTTTTTTAATTTCGTGCTGCTTTTGTAAGCAGTATTCATATGTATACCTACAATTTAGTAGGCACATTTTAAGAATCCCGGTTTGGCGAAACTACATTCAAAACACGTGATGGATATCCTTGTTTTGAGAAAGCAGCGAATCTATTCTAGGAGGCAAAATTGTTGTCCACCTCAGCCGGATGGCACCCAGTAACTTTGTTTACAAATTAATGCAGTTTTAGCTCGATGATATCTAGTGGGTCCTAGTTTACAAAACAGCGGCATGTGAGAGCGTTTAGGACATCCGTCGAGTGTTTGCTATCTATGTTGCATGTTTTACAAATCCAATCTTTGTGGAGCTTTAAGACTTCCTCCGTTTATAAACAAGTTTTGAGTAGTCGAGCATTTTAGCAATGCAGTAGACAACTTAAAACGTACAGACTACAGAGGTATGTACGTATTAGTGTGCTTTAAGTTATATTTCTATTTAAAAATTTTTGTTAAGTTTGAAGTCGTATATTTTCGATTTTTCTTGTCCATAATTTTGAATTTAGTCGATACAGTTGCTTTCTTTACTTAACTATTAACTACATTATCGAGCAGATACATACCTGCATCTACACAATAGATACATATTACCAGATAGGTGTAATTCGTGAGCAATGACCTCAAAGTTACCTCAATGTCACATATGTTGGATCGACTGTGTGAATTGGACACTTGTGTGTATGTATTTATTCTAATCAACAACAATATTCAATAATACCTGCTTAGGTATGTATGATCCTTAGAGTCGAGATCTAAAGTAGGTAAATGAATTATTTGACCTTACCGTAGAGTAGAGATACTTATTTATCTTAAAATAAAATTCTTTTAATAATTCATACTTACTATGATAAACACAGCATGAAATCAGTGATACTTAATAGTCCTAAAGGGCATAAACAAAGTGTAAATGTCCCGCGTCCCGCCCGACATAAGGAACTAATATGATTCGATCGAAACGGTGGAGACATTAAATTAGTGCTCTAGAACAATCACTATCGACCCGGTGGGGCTCCAATGCCAACGGTCAGGTCTTCAATCTCAATTCTAAAGCTATGGGGTCTAGGGTCCAACCCAACCGTGACGCTAAATTAGCGCTCGAGAACTATCGAAAACGTCGTTAAGGTGGGGCTCTAATACCAGCGGATTCTTCTCCCTATCAAGATATTTGACCTAGTGTAGAATCCGAACAAAAGGCATTAAACGCTAGTGCTGGAATCAATGGGGAAAGTCCTTATCATTTGGATTAGTCGCATTTTTGTACCTACGGCCTTAACCGCCTTAACTTAACCACAGGGTGAGCAGGAAAATTAGTGTTAAGCTTTCTACTATATGACCTGTACTCTTACTTACCAATCTTTTTTCTTTTTTAATCTGTCTCTTTATACCAACTTACGTGTCTGTAAATATTTGGCCCAAAGGATGACTGATATACATTTCGTGAAAGGATGTTTTCCATTATTTTTTCTTTGTTGTAAAGTTTAAAAAAATATCATACGTGACCCGCTGCCACTGGCGCCCCGCGTCGCTCCGGACACAGGCAATTGCGCGCGCGCATGAACAATATGCTACGATTTACTCGTTACACAACCACACAACCACACATGTCAACCATTGTTTTGTTATCCACCTGTACCGAGCCGGTTCACTTAGGTTTACACAACAGAAACTAATCTATATTTGAAGTGCCTTTTAAGTAAATATTATGTTGCAAAACTCTCGTCTCGGTAAGCAATCTGTCATTCTTTTTCCCGCCAGACTAAGTGTGGTCGTAATTCCTAATATGAAAGATAGATAGATAGATAGATAACAGTTTATTCATCAGTCATCACACATGGTAATAGGTAGGTACATTTAAAACATACATCGTGTACACAATATCTACTCGTACGAGTATAAGTACTAAGTACTAACAAGTGTGAAGTGCGAATGGTATGTCAGGTCTTTTAAGGAAAATGGACATGCTTATCTTACTTAAATAGATATAGTCGGCAGATAAGAGTCATAACGGCTAATAAGAGGCAGATAGTGGTTTTCCACCTGCGAGGAAATACAGCGCTGGAAATAATTTAATGGGGTTTCTTACTTGTATTTTTATGGAATAGCCATTGGTTTTGTCGTCAATTTCATCACTGACTTACCGCGTCTCGTCGGTTGAAAGTTCTCTTAAAATATCCCCTGATATCCTTTTCTCACATACATCATGTATCCTTATTTGGGGATTTCCGATTGCATCCAAGAACCAGTATCGTAGAGCCTTCGTTACAGGTAACTTGCCCGTTCGTAATCCTTATTACCGTGGGATAAAGAATATTTAAGTGGTCAGTTATGTGTGTTACTTGGAGTACCGCGAGCAGGTAGACGCGTGCGCATCTCGTAGCTCAAGGTGAGCGGCATCGCGGCTGTGACTACTGTACCTATAAATATTCATCTTAAATCGCGCTCCAAACATTCTTATGATTTTTTGGCTCGCAGAATGAACGTAGAGGCCGACTGTAGTAATAGCTCAATAGTGGGACCGGATTTTTGCACTGTAAGTTTTGATAATTCTAAAGTTGAAAAAGTGATACCTATCTGATATGGGACATATTTTTAAGCATATTTGCAATATATGATGAAAAGTTAGAACGAGCGTTAGATATAAATTAGGTATTTATATATTTTTAGTAATGATTTTTTAATATTGAATTAAAGTGCAATGTTTAAGTTCCATTGTTTATAATATGTATGACGCTTTATAATGTAAAATTATTAGAATTTTTTTTAACGTGCTTCTTTGTCAAACTACAAATTAGCTTATCATTTCGTCGATATTGAATTAAAGTTTAATAAATCCACAACAACATATCTCATTTTTTAAGTTAATAGGCACGCTAAAAAGCTAGAAGAATAAGATATATGCTCTAGAATTAATATGCGTTTTTTGTCCTATAAGATCTAATATTGAATTAGAGTCTGTAAAAATAAGTCTATTACTATAAAATAATATACGCAGCCATATTATGGAAAGTAAGAAATTTCTGCGTGTAGCTTGCATTGTAATAGTAAAATCTAGTTAAAAAGGCGCGAAATTCATACATACGCCGCGCTGGTCCGTCAGTCGCCGGCGCGGCGCTCGAGAGCCTATCATAGCCTACCTATACTTCGCCCCTCGCCCCACCTCCCGCCCAGTAACACTGTCTGTCTTTTCTTATCATTCATTTGTTTGTTTACCGTGCACATATATAAATTAGATGTGGACATTACGTGAAATTAAAATATCTTATTACGTAAAAATACCTACAGCTGGTCAATCAGATCTTGGCAGTAGAAAGAGGCGGCAAATTTGAAAAATGTAGGTGCGAAGGGATATCGTCCCATAGAAAATTTGTGTTTCGCGCCTTTTTTTAGTGACAAGATTTGCTTGACCAGCTATATTTCAGTATCTTGACTAATATTGTAATAAAAATGTACAAGATATTCACAACTATTTTTTACTATACATAGTTTGTCAAAGGAATGTCTCATTTCAAACATAGACAGAGAGAATCATCATACTATCTTTGACTTAAACTAGTACTAGCACCCAAAAGAAAAGGATGAATATAGTTTTTTGTTTTTATTTACTGACAAATGGTTTGACCAACTATACCTATTTCTGGTTCCTATTGTCATGTCCTGTCCTATTCAAGGTCAATATCATAATATGTATATTATAAACCAACTGCTCAATATTACACGGTATACATCCTGAATATACAATAAGGTAAGTGAGGCCACTTACCTTATTGTATATTCCGTGTGGGCCGTATATGCCTATATACAGCCCACCTTAAATTAAAATGGTTTTTTTTAATAAACAGGATATGAAGTATGAAAAACTCACTCAAATAGGTTTCTCATTTATTTAAGTTTCTTCATTATACCAAAATAGTTATAAAAATATTACGATACTCTTGGAAAATATACCTTAAAAGTCCTATTAGGGGCCTTATTGAACACTAGCAGTGTATTACTTAATCCCGCAAAAAATAATCATTTTGACAGTAGGTAATAACAGATTTTATTGTTTTTAACTCTAGAGTTATACATATACAAATAACAATATTTGATACTTCATAACAGGAGGATTTATTTATAATAAGTGAAAATAATTATTTTGGGCCTTAATAACTAAAGATATAAAAATTGTCTAGTTTACGCGAAAATAGTAGGTAACTAAACATAAATCTTTATTAGTTACAGTAGTATCATCTTTCAACATCTGGGGGCACGGCAGTGCCCCTGCCAAGATGAGCAAAGCGCAAGGGCACTATCTACCTTTTCTCGAAGCGCTTCGTCGTTTTTTGGAACCCTCATAACTTGGGGTTGGATTATACCAGATAAACAAAGTTCTCGGACTTATTAAGCATATCAATTGCATAGCTCTTATACTTTAGATTTTATTCATATCTAAAAACTTCGATTTCGTCACTGACTCACTCACTTGATGATCATCAATACCGGGTACTTCCTAAAGTCCTCTAAGAAGCTGAAATTTGGTATGTAAGATAGTATTAGTACACAAACAACAAATACATTCAAAAACTTGAAATTTTTTATCCCTAAGGGGATGAAGAGGGGGTTTAATTTTGTATGGGGAATCAATAATCGCTGAACCGATTTAGTTGAAATTTGGTATGTAGATAGGTATTGTTATGGGGAAGGATATAGAATAGATTTCAACCTCAAAGTTTACCCTTACGGGGTGAAGGCAGATTTCAACTCCAAAGTTTACCCTTACGGGGTGAAGGGTTTATATGGGGAATTAGTAAGAAGTACATTGTGTAACAGATGCCCCCAGATACTTATTTCAGGATTTTTAATAGTAAATCACCCCCAACCCTTTAAATTAGGGCATGGAAGATTGTCATAAGCAACTTACAAAAAGAAGTGAAATCCCACCAAAAACATTTTGATGTAAAATGTTGCCCAAACGAAACCATAAGGCTCGCACTGTCAAAAAGTTATCAGATCTCTTGCCAAGCTTCTAACTCTACAAGCCCTCTAACTTTACTAGCTCTACACCAAAAGTATGTGGCTTGGCCGTTTCGTTTCTACAAGAACTACTGTAAGTATAATACAAAAACCGCCCAAATGCGAGTCGGACTCGCGTTCCAAGGGTTCCGTACATTACACAATTTTAACAATATATATTTTTTTTAGATAAAAGTGAGTAAAATGTCTTTAAAAAACCCGTAGGGATCGGAAAACTAGGTACTTAAGTCCGACTCACGCTTGACTGCACATTTCTAATAGGTTTTTCTGGCATCTATAGGAAAAGAGCTAATATGTGTATTTTTTCATAATTTTAGACCCAGTAGTTTCGGAGATAAGGGGGGGGGGGTGGTCATTTTTTGCGTATTTTCTTAAATAACTTCTAAACTATTTATTTTAAAATTATGAAAAAATATATCTGAGGTTCTCACAATGAGCCCCTTAATTTGATATATAACAAGATAGTGTTTTTTCTTCTATTTAACATTCATCTCAAAAGTGACCCCTTTATTTGAATTTCTATTATTTACTTTACATGTATGTTCTTGGGTTATAGAACTTATAGACATACATGTGTATACCAAATTTCAACTTATTGGTGCAGTAGTTACGGAGCAAATAGGCTGTGACAGACGGACAGCCAGACACACGAGTCATCCTATAAGGGTTCAGTATTTTTCCTTTTGAGGTACGGAACCCTCTAAATAATGAATTTAATAAATTTTTCACCTTATGCCCATGTGGCGGTAGCGAAACAGCCAAGCCACATATTTTGACTAAGATGTAGAGTTAGTGAAGTTAGGGATTGTAGAGTTTGAAGCTTGGCTCGACAAGAGATCTGACAACTTTTTGACAGTGCGAGTCTTATGGTTTCGTCTTAGCAACAATTTACATGAAAATGTGTTTGGTGGGATAATTTTTTACAGTATAAATATTTATTCGTAACAAATAAGTATTATCTTTTAACATAATTTTGACAGTACATCTGGTGCTACATTACGACACCGGTGCTATAATAAGCACATTAAAACACTCCCTTTGGCCGTGTGTTAAAATTTGTCACTCGTTGCAAAATATCTATTTTTCGCACTTCTATCGTAAATACCTACCTATGTATTAACAAAAAAAGTCACTTGTAAATAGTTACTGCCTTTAAAAAGTATAAGTGCCTCAATGTTATTAGACTTTTTGATTCTATAAACGTCTTTAGGTCAATAAAGCAAGTGATAAATTATTAGAGTTAGACCAAGAAAAGTCTGCAGCAATTTTGACAGCCCACGCAGTGCAAGTGTTATTTATAAGTCATAATTTTATAGAAGTTTCTTCAAATCGACCTTATTAATAAGAGATAAAAAATATTCAAAATTATCTTAAAATATTTTAATCTAATATTTCATCTCATACGTTCAATAAGGCCCGGGACTGGACCTTTTTACCTGCACTGACAGTGGGCCTTCTTAGCAACAAGTACAAATTCAGAATAATTGGGAATAATAGGGAGCAACTGTTATTTTTGAATGCTGGGCCTTGTTACCCGCCGGGCCTCATATGCCTGCACTTCACCTACCTTATTTGTTTTACAAGGGGAAAAGTTGTTGATTAACCGCTCGTGCTAATATTGATACCCAAACAAGCGAAACATTTTTTTTTTATTAAATAGGAGGCAAACGAGCAGACGGATCACCTGGTGGTTAGCGATTACCGCCGCCCATGGACACCCGCAACACCAGAAGGGTTGCAAGCGCGTTGCCGACCTTTAAGATCGGGGTCTTTTAAGGTTTGAAGGGCGTATCGGACAGTTCATTCCACAGTTTGGCTGTGCGAGGCAGGAAGTACATTCACAAATTCAAACATTCTAAAATTGAAGCACGAGCGTAGCGAGTGGTTCGTAAAATTGAACCTTGAGCGTAGTGAAGGTTTCGAGGGACGAAGGTTAAATAAAATTTTCATCACATCAGCTCGTAAAGGCCCTCTTGATTGTTCGAAACGGATAAGAAAAGTGGCATTTAATTTGATGCAAATTTTGAGTGGTTTCCGTAGGTAAATTGGATCAGTTGGTTGGTAATATTGACTTTAAAATGATAAATATTGAATAACGTTAGTTTGAAATTGATTTTATGATAAAGTAAATATTATCGGAGATGATCGCTCTTAAAAAATATATGTCGCTATTCATTTATAACCTAAAAGCGCCAAATTACGCAAAATTATATTGAAATGACACCAGTGTATTGAATTTAGGGATTGCAATCCGGTCCGGCGGATCCGGTAATCCGGCCGGATCCGGCACATTTTTCATGATACCGGATCCGGCAAAATTCACCGGATCCGGTCCCGGATCCGGTAAAGTGAATCAAAGCGCTAAAATATAAAATTACAGCTTAAAACACTGCTAAAATTTAAAAGTTCTCGCCAGTATTCGAATTTTCTCTCTCGCAAACAGCAACACAACAACTTGTTTGTTAGTTGACGCCAGTCTTCTAGCCGACGAAATATGTGTCGTGAGATTTCCGTGCACCGTAAGTACTAGATTGGTTTATATTCAATTTATTGTGTTCTTACATTGTAATTTAATGTACATGTTCTTTCGTTTTATTTTGTACAAACCATTTTAGCCCACTTATAATAAGTGTTACCTGCATTTAAAATATAATAATGAATAAATATTTATAAAATTAAATAGAGAAATATATGTTGACTTTTGACGACCGGTCTGACCTAGCCAGTGGGTAGTGATCCTGCCTGTGGAGCCGCGATCCTGGGTTTTCGAATCCCGGTAAGGACAATTATTTGTGTGATGAGCACAGATATTTATTCCTGAGTCATGGTTGCTTTCTATGTATTTAATTTTAAGTATTTGTATATTATATATCGTTGTCTGAGTACCAACAATACAAGCTTTCTTGAGCTTACCGTGGGGCTTAGTCAATTTGTGTAAAAATGTCCTATAATATTTATTTATTATTATTATTTATATGTTATTTTGTTATTATTATGCTACTAAATGTACTTGTATAAGTATACACGTTTATTGATTTTGTTTGCTAAAACTAAAATGGTTGAATTGAGAGCACCTTTTTGTTGGAAATGTGGGTTGGGCTATAGATATTTTAAGAGAAAAAGAAGATTTTATTTGTGGTTAAGTAATGAAAACGTTGATTTTTGAAACTTAAAACAGCCGTCATCGAATTAAACTGTTGTAAGACATACTAACATTGAATAATTTACGGTTTAGACTCACTTGTTTTTAGTCACTCGCGCGACATGTTTCCGAGAGCCTAGGTCTCCTGTTAAGACACCAGTTTTATTAATCCATTAAAAATATCCTTAACTTCGCATATAACGCTAAAAACATGATAAAATACGTGACTTGATGATTTTTTTATCCGCAATACCAATCCGGCCGGATCCGGCCGGATCCGCCGGATTGAGGCCAAAATCCGGCCGGATCCGGCCGGATTCAAAACCAGTCCGGATTGCAATCCCTAATTGAATTTGAAGAATACTTTAACAAGGGTAGTTATCTGTATGACAATGCACCTAAAATAATTTTCAAATGTATCTATTATTTCTATACTTAACACGATAACGAATTCTACGTAAACGAAACCGCGGGCAATCCCTAGTACATATAGAAATAAATAAGGGAAGGTAAGTTTCCATTAGTGTACTGTGTAAAATAACTATTTACCATTGATAATAATTTTATAAACACTTTGCGTATTTTTAAGGTCACCGCGCTAACCGCTAGCCCGCGACCGTCGATCGCTGCCTCCTGCCCCGGCGCACAGCGCGGCGCGCGAAAACGCCGCGCGTTTGAAATGTAACTTAATATAAGCTCGGAATGCATACTTACGTATCAGTATTTAGTGTCGCCGTGATTTTATATTTCTAATCTTTTGTGTGAGAAGTAAGATCTTTATTATGACCGTGTAATATTAACTCTACAAACTTTAATTCAATATTGGCTATACTGCTTAACCAGAAATCAATATCTAGACAAGCACATTGTCTACATTTCTAACTTTTTACATGTATACTAAGTTGATAGGTAATATCGTAATTTTGCAATATCAGCTACTCTAATTCTGTATTTACATAATAATTCGTGTTTTTACGTTCACCAGAAAGCAGCTGTTCCAGATTTCTAAAAACCGAATATTGTGAATAAATTAAAGTGTTATTGAATATGTTAAAGTTTTTTGTAACTTTAATTTTATATTTACATAGTTATTTAGCAAAAATTGAAATATTTAAATATGGCCGAACGCTCCACCTAAAATTTTCTAACTTTTTACATGAATGTTATTTAACATGCTTACAATAACATATCAAAAAAGAAAAAACTTTAATGTTATCAAAACATGTAACATGTTGGCTCGTAGATATGCTCGCTGTTCGAAACAAGTCAAAATTACCCTTTTTAAGGCGTACTGTCAAGTATTTTACACGAGCAGTCTATGGGTCAACTATACTCAAAAGGCATACAACGCCCTCCGAATCCAATACAACGACGCCTTCAGGATGCTGTTGGGACTGCCCCGTTACTGCAGCGCTTCAGGGATGTTCGCCACGGAACGAACTGATGACTTCTATGCCATCCGGCGTAAACGAATAGCGTCTCTGTTGTGTCGGGTGCGGGGCAGTCACAACAGTATACTTAAGGTCATAGCAGAGAGGGTGGATTGTACCTTCCTGAAATTTTGGGTTGACCTAATAATAAGTAAATAGTTATTTAATGTAGTAGTAGTAAGTAAATAACGTAGTCATAAGCCAAACTAACAATTGTATGGATAAAATTTATCTGAAATAAAGAATTAATAATAAAAAAAAAACCCATTTTTGTTCCACCGCTGGTCTATAAAGAAAAACAAAATTGGGAGTATTTCCTTAGTAATTCCATGGTGCCAAGATTTTTATAAGCGGTTATTTAATTTTTCCGAAATAATTAAAATAGGAAGTGGAGATTCAATATACCGAGTGCGGCCTGTAATATGAGCAAAAAATGAAACTGTAGGCTGTACTCCTCGTACTTACCAACATTTGTTCAGCGACTTTTAAAAATAACTGTGGTTTGATTTTTAATACACTTAAAAGTTTATTCTAAGACGCAATGTATTGCGAATTTTGTTATGTTTCAATGCGTGACAAGCAACGTCAATCACAATGATATAGCGTGCCGATGGCGTCCATTGAAGATAATATTTATTTTGTATGAAAAATAGAGAGTTTAAATAATTCATAATTTTTAAAAGTTGCTGAACAAAAGTGTCGCCGTTTGAGGAGTACAATCTATGTTTTAATTATTTGCTCATGTTACAGGCCACACCCGGTATATAGAACAAAGTGCGAGTGTCTGCACCATGAGTTGATTATTTCTAAACGATCTTCGATTTGCTTGCTCTCCGTACTATATCAATACGTTCATGAAGCAAATCGTGTTTACTCTGCGGTTATTACTATGTAAAAACCCCTTGGTTATGAGGCGGAAAACCGCATCCATAATGATGGGCACGATGATTGCACCGCTATCTCGAGCTACACGATGTTGCCCTGCGATACACGGCAAACATATAGGTACTTAGCTGATGTAAGGTTTACTCGGATAATTCCGAATTTCGAAAACTGTCGGATAATTCCGAAATGAGACTTTTATTATGATGGAATTAAGGGTGATTTTCATCTGGATTTCGGAATTATCCGACATTCGGTATTACCCGAATACGCCCTAGTAATGTCAGGGCCGGAGGCGTTAAATAAGCAACAGGAAAAGTATGAAATATCGAGGATATATGGGAAATACCCAATCAATTTAAAAGCAATCAGATGTGACTTTTTAAGAGACATTACATTCTCGTATGTTGCGTTACGTGCTGGCGTCAATATGACTTTTTAAATACATATTCATTCATTTAAACAAACATTTAAAACCTACTGTACCTAAATAATAACAAAACTGAGGAAATTATTAGTATTCAATGGCTAAAAGCAATCATTTCGTAAGAAAAACATTAATATTGTCGCTGAATTGCGTCAAGATATAGTTTCACATAAATCTGAGCTTCCTACTCTCACTTCCTGATTGAGGCTAGCTCCATAAATTGTGCTGAATTATATGCAGCCTCGGAAATGCAATGAGGAAAACCGGGATATTGCAGGGTAATTCAAAATAAAATGCAACACAAATCGAAAATAAATTTTGCAAGACTTCAATAGGTTCCCTTAACCTTAACTACATTAACTTAGAGATCAGTATTAAGCTGGTATGTCTCTGTGTTAAAAGTGCGCGCAGTTCTATCGGTCGGGTGGTTATAGTTTTTATTCGATCTGTACAGTCGGCTCTCGCGAGTATTGCGCAAGCGCGAGGTCGCGATTCGGCGCACAGCGGCCGCTCACCGGCGCTCGCGCCGCCGCGCCGTGGGCTTAGAGATTAAGACTAACATTATTATAAACAAAGAGCTTTACGGAACTGTGGGCAAAGTTACGAAATTGATGGTACGGTAATACCAGCATAACAATATTAATAATTATTGTGGGATGTTGACTCGACGATCATTGTTCCGATAGTCGTATCAGCAAATGGTCTCATAGCGAAGAGTCTCGACCAACACCTAGAGAGACTCTCGCTGGGTGGTTGGATCAAGGGTCAGATACAGAAGGCGGTAATTTTGGACACGGCGCGTATAGTACGTCGGTTCCTCACTCTGCGGCCCTGACCACCGGCAGCTTGGGCCCTGCCCCGCTGCCGGCGGCACCCTAGGTTAGGTTTTTTATAATGTGTTTATATGTATTTTTTATTGTTTTGTAAGTGTTTTTATATTTTACTTTTATATTCATATTATAAAAACCCTAGCCTAAGAAGAATGATGTGATGATGAATAAAGTTAATAATTAATATGTGACGTCCCACGGTCAAAGGTACCTTATGGCGGGTATGGAGTTATGCATACCCCAGTAATCTACAATAAATAAGCTATCGATAACACAAAAGATCAACCTCCTAAGTTGCGTAGTTACAGAGATATGATTTTTTGAAAATAATGTTGTGAAATGAGCAACTTTACGATAGAGAAGTTTTAAGTTTAGCCGCCTAAAAAACTATGTTCCTAAAGTAAGTTACATAGTTGACTACAAATAATAATACCTTATATATCTGAGATTAAAAAAATGTTGCGACTTGTTCTGTAATGCAAATAGAAACCTTTGATATCGACTGATTTATGTGTATACTAACCAGTCTCTTGAAAATAAAGTTTTATTTCATTTTCGCGATTGATTGCAATGAGCTCTCAAGATTTAAATTTTATCTATTAGAAAACGACACTGAGAGACAGTTTAAGCAAAAAACAATACCGATTTAGAGGTGAAAATGTATTTTCTGACTTTTTCATATAAAATCAGAAAATTGAATATTTTTACTTTTAATGTAACACACAATCAATTTTTCTGAGCACATATGAAAGAAATTCTGTCATTCAAATGAAATAAATCCTAAAACCCCAACTAAATACCATATTTAACCCCTTATGCCACTTTAAACTTACATAACAATTACAGTATTTGCTCCATACATTTACGAAAAGGTACCTTATGGAAATAAATCTAATAATACATCACTACAAAACATCAATCACATTGAAGCTTTTATCTTTTATGAATAGAAAATATTAATTTACATTAAACTGCCACAAATTTAATTGGTTCTTCGTCATAATAATCTTAAAAAAGACCAATAATTTGTATGTAATGAAAAGGTACCTTGTGGTTAAGTTACATGATGAGGCATGATGATGATGGAACAGTTAGGATAAACTAATAATATTTTGGGGTAAAGTTGTTATAATTCGTCTATTTCTTATCAATAATATATTTTGATTGCCATTGAAGACAAGCGGCATTGAGGTTCAATGACCTTACATATTCCATAAGGTAATGCGTCGGGTATTGGCATTTTTCAGCAAACCAATGGCTGATTTATTACATGCGACCAAACCAAATGAAGATTATTCTAGTTAAGAAAGACTTGACGAGAGTAACTTTAGTATAATAGCAGGCTACTTAGATTTATAATGTCGGTCGATGTACGGTTATAATATTTGCTAGGCGCCCCAACCAGAACTGAAATTATCAAATTAGTTTTGTAGAATGCTAATACAGTTCTCTACCAAACTTCTTTTCCCGTATTGACTAGTTTTTTTGGAAATTTTCAACCTTTTTTCCATAAGGTACCTTTTTACTAAACTCTGAGACGACGTTACTAGGCTTATAACTAACTTATAACAAAAATAAAAACAGGTAAACAAACGTTACGCATTAAGGTTTGAGATCACACAATAAAAAAAATTGAGCATTTTTTTCACCTCTTTACAAAACATTTCATAACTCCGAAACTAGAAACCCTCATAAGGTACCTTTTCCCGTGGAACGTCACATATTTGCATCAGAATGCAGATTAATAGCGCACTAAAAGCAAACACTCTTAACTGACCATCGGTCTAATCCAAAATCTAATCCGGCCGGAGTTTCTATCGTCCCGATTCATGCGTATGCAATAAAGTTTTTGAAAAGGTTAATATAAGCCTCAACAATGCAACCTGTAACACCCTGGAATCGCAGGCGTCCATGGACTGCGGTGATCGCTTACCATCAAGCCGTATGCTTGTTTATAAAAAGCTTTATTGACGTTAGTTTATAATTTCTTTCAAAAGGTCCCAAGTCTTTTGGGTCCGCAACAGACCTAACGAGTAGTTTGTATGTAGTAATGACCCAAGATGAGTTTTAGTAACAACAACAACAGACCTAAGGTTTTGCAAACATTAGCAGCCACTAACCTAGTTCAACAAGGTGCTAGTTAGCTGAACTCGACAAGTGTTGTTACTACTTTGTTATCGCTTGTTATCAGTCACTGCGCCTGCGCGACTTGTGCAATGATGACTTTCACTATGCAGCTGCGCGAGGGAGCTTAGCGTACCTACACCGAGCCAATGTGTGGCTAAAACAGTTTCGGTGCTGTTGACCGATATATGCTAACCTTACAGGATCAAATAAATAAAAGGTTACGAAAAAAAAAAATTTCTCATATTCATGTTATACGAATATTTAAACAAAATCCCACTTGTTGGCCTAGCCTACTCGTACCAGGCCTGCCTCTAGTTGGGCGTGTTGTTACTTAAGTACCTATATCTACATGATCTAATACTTTCAAACAGCAGTTATAAAAGGTCCCTTGTTACTCTTTGGTTATCGTTCCATTACCTTTAATTGATCATAATGTTCTTAGTAACATTGATGATAATAAGCTTTAAAGTGAGCTCAGGTAACTAGGTTATGTTTGTTATTCTGTATGATTCTACTGCCTATTCATATTTCATAAGAAGCAAGTTCATATTGCCACCGTTAGAGAGGGTCCCAGCTGGAGCGTTGCGTTGCGTCGCGTCGTCGCGTCGCAGAGCATTTAATTGGGCATATCATAAAAAATAATAGTCAACTCTGCTACGTAACGCAACGCACCAGTGGAGCCGGACCCTTACTATACGCAGCTGTTAAGTCATAGGCTGCCGAAATGCGCACGCAGTGGCGGTGCGGTGTGATGAACCTGACCCACTTCGCTAATGGCCGCGTAATTCACACGCACGCTGCGCGCGCGCTGGTGGACTTCCATGTCACTGATGTGACGCTCCTTAACAATATTGTATACTCGATTAACCCTTTTTATATTTATAATTTATATACTGAAATGTTATTTGTTATATATTACTTGTTATTTTATAGACGCGGACGTGCTGACTATTGTTTACTCTTGAACTTGATGTAAATTCCTTTTCCTCGCTGCCACCTGTTGCGTGAACAAGTGTCGAATGGTCGTGAAATAAATAAATAAATTACGGCGCCGCACTTACTCACGGCCCAATTCGAACTTTAAGATACGTCAATTAATAGATATAGAAACGATATGGATTAGATAGGGACGTCAGTGTCAATAAGACGTTACTTCAAACAAAAATGTAAATTTTTCATCTTTCCATACCTACATTCTTTCATCGTTCTTATTAGCAATGGGCCGTTAATAAAAAAAATAAAGCTGCAACAAGCGATGCTAGTGAAGCTGCTTGAAACTCCCACCCATCTTCGAAACCCAATCCTGAACTAACCAACATTTATCTTTGATTCCAGCTGTAGCAGAGTAAAATGGCGCACGACCACAGCGCGCACGCACATATGCCCGGCATGGACATGGCCAGCACGGGCAGCGTGGCCACACCCACACACGACCACCACGACATGGACGACGGCTGCTCCGGACACATGCACGCCATGGTGGTGAGCACCCCTTGTATACCTATTAACTACTGTACAAGTTCATCTGATAAGCTGATGGAACAACGGAGCGAGCAAGTGGTATAGAAACTGCGAAGAAGAACAAGGATTGTCGGTATACCTCTGGCCCAGCGCTCAGAGCCTCAGGTTCATAACTCTCGACCTCGTAAAAACTGGCCAAGTGCATACCATTACGCAAAAAACGCCAAAAAATCACGTTTACTGTATGGAAGCCCCATTTGAATATTTACTATATTCTGTTTTTAGTATTCGTTGTTATAGGGGCAATAGAAATACATCATCAGTGAAAATATAAACTGCCTAGGTATAACGGTTCATGAGGCGACAAACAAACAGGCGGACAGCGGAGTCTTAGTAATAGGGTCCCGTTTTTACCCTTTGGGTACGGAACCCTAAAAGCCAGCACAGACAAAAAGCAACAACAAACAGCACAAATAAAAAAAAAAGTGAACTGAAAATCTGGTCAAGGTTGCGTGTAGAGAAGTAACTGCTCATGATAATAATGGTGAAGCGAAAGTAAACTGATAACTCTCTGAAATGTTATTGCAGTTAATAATTAAACAAAAATTCTAGCTTGGTACGGATATGTAGTTAGGTACCTACTAATTATTTTAGGTCATGCTTTACTTGTACCTACACTCCTTTCGGAAAGTCGTGACAATGTCAGCGCCTGCGGTCGAGTGGAGATAGCAACGAACACATCGATTTGACCACTTCCTATCTCTGTGGTTCACATTGATAGTTACAATGAACATTCAGTACAAGTTTCAGTTTGTTAGGTACAAGGTACAACTTCAATACACTCAGTCACTCATATCATATAGCCTTATGCCGGTAGAGCTACAAACAAGTGAGACCATAGCATAGCAACAGTTCAACTTATTATCATAGAGTTGCGGCAACACCAACATTGAAATTAAACATAATGAAAATAGTAAAAGGAAATCCTTATTCCCAGGGGGAACCCTTAAAAAGGGCAAACTTTTAAGAAGAAGAGCCAACCAACTGCAGTAGAAATCACTAGTTTTAGGAAACTCAAAGAGCCGCAAGTGTTTTTTTCAGTATTATAAGAACTCTCAAGGATTAATTTTACTTAAAAAGCCGCAGTTGTACCTCCAAAGACCCGCATGCGACTCGCACAGACAAAAGCTATAACTACATCCTAAGAATCCTAAGATTTAGTTATCTTTAGCATTAGCTACTTTCGCAGCATTTCTTAAATTCCTATTGTCTACATACATGGAAATGGAAATAAAATAAAAAGAAGACTGTTTTAGTTTGTTATGACAACTACATGGTGCAAGGCTTTGACAAAGAAAGAAAAGCACCCAATATGCACATCTAATTCCGAGTGTGTTAGTGGTACACATACCACAGTGCCCGCGTTTCCTGCGCAGACGCATTGTTTTGGCACCGCTACAGGATGCGGTAAATAATACAGTGAGAGCGTGAGAACGCCAAGAATTTAGGGAAAACGCGCTCAGAATACTAATTTACAACTTTTTCCGGCATTATTTAGCATTTCTGTATTTTACCTACAATGTTATACAAAAACACTTGCTGATATGATTTAATTTGCCATCTATCGGCCGATAGACAAACCATTTATTTGGGTCTCTATTGTTTCCCAAATAATTTTAAGTCATAATGTATTGTTTGTCCGAATTTTCGTTAGTCATAATTGGTTTTTCTCAGAAACGCGTAACTTTTCAGGATTGCCATAAAACAAACCTAACCTAACCTAACCTAACCTATCTATAGAATAACCTTAGGAAAATCCTGAAAAGTTAACGGTTTCAGTTTTATGACTAACGATAATATGACAAACAATACATTATGACTTAAAACTTTATGGGAAACAAAGGGACCCCCATTTATTTACATTCCTGAATAGCGCTAACCTAATTAAACCACGCCAGATTTCGACACAAATATTAATAAAGGCGCCATCTTTTAGTCAATAAACTAACTAAACAGGTTTTCTATTCACCAATAGATGGCAACACAACACTTATATAAGCGCCATCTAGTAGATTTCACTTAAACTATTTAGATTTCCATTACGCTCTTAATTCAGCTTTGTACTGCTAGGTGGCGCTAATATTTATATATTTCATTCAACTACTCACCGCTAGATGTCAGTTTAATTATTATTTTAATACCGTAATGTCACGTTTTTCGACTCTAGACAGCGACAAAAAAACCTTCTCGTTTACATCAAATTTAAACATTGCATACATAATGACTTATTCTGTACTAACTCAGTTTATAAAACAATATAGACATTACAGTCAGTGGCGGATTTGCTCTAAGGCACAGTAGGCCCGGGCCTAGGCCGGCAAGATATTTAGGGGCGGGAAACAAGATATTTTGTGACAAAAAATTCGCTGATGGTAACAAGAAATAACTCAAAATGTAGTCAATATTATGGGTGCCTTGACAGGGGCCGCTAGTACAGAGCTTGGGGCATAGGGCGGCAAAGACTGCAAATCCGCCGCCACTGAGTACAGTACGTTCTCTTTCGATTTCAATTATTTAATATGAAGTTTATTGAATTATTCTCCAGTTCCACACGGGCGTCTGCCAAGAGATCCTGTTCAGCGGCTGGATGAGCACCACAGCGCTGGAGCTGTTCGGCTCCGCGGTGGCCATCTTCCTGGCGGGCGTGCTGTACGAGGGGCTCAAGTACTACCGCGAGGCGCTGCACGCGCGCGCCACCTCCGTGCGCGGCGACTCGCAGGTCAACATCACCAAGAACGAGTGCGGCGCCAATGGGAACTGCGGGGGCACTGCTGTCGTCAAGTGAGTTATTGCAGCTTCTATCTATCTATTCATCCTGTATATCTACTTACTGCTGAGTAAAGGCCTCTCCTTTATTAGGCCACTCTCCTCGGTCAAGTCCTATCCCATCCCAGCCGTTCGGCAGATATCATCTGACCGTCTCGTTTTGTTCACCTTAGCCACCATTCAGTAACATCAGTCATCTCGCCAAGTGTCCTGTCCACCTCCACTTTAACTGATACTTTGACGACGACCTACGTCTCGGATTTTGACAGAAACCAGCAGCTTATTAAAACCCAAGAAGTACCATAACCCCTAGTTTGTAGGTACCTACAGAAATAAAATAACGCGTCTATTACCAATTAACTTTAATCTTTATTACACCTACTCGACTACCTAGGTCAGAGCTCAGAGGGTTTTCACAAATAACCAATAATTTTCCTTATGATGACATGACGAGTTGACGAGTTGTGGTGAACAAACAATAAAACAATCAAGTTTCAGTCATCCATTCAGCTTTAGGTCGTGTTCGTCATAAGAAACGATGAATATTGTACCAATGTTAAGTATATGTAGTATATATGTATGTATGTACCTATATACTTTATTGTACATAAAAATAAACACACGAGAAATAGTTACAGAGTGAATTAAATACAACAAAGGCGAACTTATCCCTGTATGGGATCTCTTCCAGTTAACCTAGTTAGTGTAGTTTTATGTAGTCATCATCATGTCTTCATGTTCTCAAGGAGCATATCTATATATAGATACTTATAGAATTTTCCAGGTCATGTCTGTTTCTATCTGTTTAAAAAGGTCGAAAATATTCGCAGGCATCTTTTATATTTATCCCTATTTAATTTCCCAGATACTCCATGCTATCAACGGGCCACTTCATCCAAACGCTCCTCCACATCGTGCAGTCGACGGCCTCGTACGTGCTGATGCTGGTGTTCATGACGTACAACGTGTGGCTGTGCGTGGCGCTGGTCGCCGGCCTGGCCGTCGGCTACTTCTGCTTCGGCTGGCGGAAGAACACAGTCGTCGACGTCACGGAGCACTGTCAATAGACTATATACCTACTTCATCTAAGCTAACTCTGCACCGATAAAGTGTGAAACTGCCGCAACGTCATATTTTCGTATAAAATTTGACGTTTAAGATAAACATTCTACACTGTGTTATTGCAAAGAGTTAGCTTGGTATGGCTTGGTCCAGAACTCGCGGCTAAATTAGGGCTGATTTAGACGATGCGTGAACTCGCATGCGAGTCTCATACCATTCCGGATTTTGATCGGTCTGTTGAATTGGACGTAACCAACAGTCCGCAATGTAACTAAAACCGCATGCGAGTTCGCGCTCCGTCTAAATCAGCCATTTAGTTGTTTTTCTCATTTATAGCATCATTGAAGCAGATTAAGTGAGAAAATCCATCATGATCTAAGTTAGTGGAGCGATGAATTGTATATTTATATTGTAAAATAAGTAAAGCCTTATAAGGAGAGCAGCTGGTACTGGACACTGTCTGAAGATCGGAACAGACAGTGCCTGTGATAATATTACGAGCAACAGATGCAATATTGACAATTCTTGGTGACTTGTTCCTGTGATACTCAAGTTTGGTCAAAATTAAAATGGTTATCTGACAAGAATTTGCCAACTCTCATTAGAATAAATTCTAATCTGACTGTCAAATGCTGCAGATGCTCAATTATTGTGTCTTATTCAAATATAATGATAGGTATATGTAAGTATACTATTAGCTATTAGGGTATCAATATTACGCCATTTTTTTAAATACCGACATATCGATATCATGCTCAAAATAAATGTGCATCTTGTTAAATTGTTACTCAGCAATAACTAGAATTACATATATATCTGGCACTTGACATTATATTTCGTAGAGAGTCACAGCTCACACAAGTTGGCTCAATATAGATAAGTACTGCTTTGTACGAATTGTTATCTTGCCTTTTTCTATGTTACGTATCTATGTTAAACACGTCGTAACTACTAGGCAGTTTTTTAAATCTCAATTTTAAAGCTTTCTAAAATTTTTCTACTAGTGTTTATTGTATCATCCAAATACAAAAGGACCTCTACATATACCTACTATAAGATATATTTTTATAAGTTATATTATAAAATATAACCTTTTTAATTAGGGTTTGTTCTGTCTGTCTTCCACTAATAGTTCCTACGTTTAAGTTTGTAATTTTGTATCATGTGTAGAGCCATAAGTAAGTAAGCGCAATAAACACATATATATATACATATATACATATGTATTATTTTAAGACAATATTTATTGTCTTCAGACAAAATATGAAATTCAGGATAGATATGAGCTTACGTACGTAACTAGGTTTGCTTATTTAGAGAAGAGAAGAAAAATCAGGCCAACGACGTATGCCGGTCAAATTATTAATTGTCCATAGTACAGGCGGAATCCACTTAAAATATATTTGTAAATTTGTGATATCATAAGCCCCCTCTAGACTATGCGCGTGAATCGCGGGCGAAGCCGCGAACGCGAGTGTGGAGTCGATTTCGCTGTCTGCGAAAATCGACGCCACACTTACGTTCGCGGCTTCGCGCCGCGATTCGCGCACGAGTGTGGAGGAGGCTATAAGTAACATAAGTAATTAATGATCATCATATTGTTGCGTTAGATTTAAGGGAAAAAAATCGGACACATACATATTTTGTAAATACTTTTAATGAACGGTATCTCATACATTCCTACAATTTTAATACAATGTTTGATGAAAAACTGGTTCTGTATTTTATTTTCTTATCTACTGCCGAAACCATTTAGCTCGTTGCTCAATAATCGAATTAAACCACCTAAGGTCGCAGATTTGAACCTCGGCTCGTATCAATAAATTTCTTAGATCGTATGTAAAATATACCACTCATTTATCTTGGGATCATAATCGTTTATTACAACCTAAGTAGGTTACCTAATCGAACCCCAGGTTACATTAGAATGCAATACGATAGGTATAAGAAGATGGGACACTGTTAAGTAACGCCTGATTATTTTATATCAGCAATTGACCGCACTGTAGTTCAGTTCAGCCAGTTAATGCCGGCTACATACGTAACGATAAATCGTAGCGATAAAACTGTGCAGTCTGAACTGCGCAGTTTTATCTGCCGTGTGTATGACAAATCGTTACGATAATCGACAACGATTTGTCATACACACGGCAGATAAAACTGCGCCGTTCGGACTGCACAGTTTTATCGCTACGATTTATCGTTACGTGTGTAGCCGGGGTAAGGCCACCCCAAAAATTATCACGCGCTTCGCTATTACTATAAAAAAGTTGATTTTTAAATTGACTTAATTGAAAAAAATGGCCCCAAACAAAAATACTACCGACAAACATTGGTATTCTTGCGTCTGCACCTGCATTATTTTTATCGGTAATATCGGTCATAATCGGCGGTCGAAATCCTGAATCCATGGCCTGATTTAATCGGACAATTTAATCAGATTGGCGAAAAATCACGAAAAATTGTTCCGTCTGGACTGGACTTTAATTTCGATTGTCGATCTCAGACACCGTAGTTAGATGCAGAAAACGACCAACTCAATTTTTTTTATCAATGTATTAAGCCACCTCCAGACTATGCGCGTGAATCGCGGGCGAAGCCGCGAACGCGAGTGTGGAGTCGATTTTCGCAGACAGCGAAATCGACTCCACACTCGCGATTCACGCGCATAGTCTGGAGGGGGCTTAAAGCGACGAAAGCTAAAATTCGCGACTGTTCGCCTCGTTCGCCTCGTTCGCCTGTTCGCCATGTCCGCGGTAGGCACTCAGAAAAACGCCTCATGCGTTCAGAAATACTACTGATATGCTTCCAATCTAGAATGTGATTTATACTGGGTCAAGCAAATCTTGTCAGTAGCAAACGGCGGCAAATTTGAAAAATCGCGGGTTAGCAACACTGTGTTCTAATAATTCGAAAATCGCGTGTCATCTGTGTTTTATCTGTGGAATGTGGATCGCGAATGACAGCCATCATCATCATCTTGTTTGTTTACAAATGGTTTACAATGTTTACATTCTGAATCGATTCTATTTCAAGAGATATTTCTGCTGTGTCACCATTAAATACCAATATATTAAATAAGACTGTGCTTAATTAAAGCTAAGGTGCCTACAATGCCTACAGTGCCAACTGAGAAATCTAATAAAATATGAAAATCCAGTATGACATCTACCTGCTGAAGCAATGATTTTATTCATACATTCTTGTTTAACGGCATAGTCCACTTACAATTTTATTTTGAGATCTTCAAATTAGTTAATCATTTTTATCAACATCACACACCGCTTTTAAATCGTCCGTCCATACGTATTAATAACAATTTCAAACATTTTCAATAGAGAATCCGCGAGTGACAATTTGAATTGACGTACGTGACAAGGCGCGCTCAGCGGAAAAAAAAGTTTTGTTTCGATGTACATTGTACATTGCTGCTTTTCTTAGCGCAATACTACTCTTTGAGTGTTGCCCTACTTTAGTTTGCTTTACATTGCTACTGACAAGATTTGCTTGACGCACTATATATGATAATGTTAGAATATTTTTATTGAATTGCTGTATCAATCTAGTGATACAGCAAGGCAATAAAATATTTTAATATTTATTTAAGTTATTCAAAATTTTGGAAGTCAATTAAATACATTAAATTAAACCGGATCTAAACGCACGTCATGATGTCATGGTTGGTTTCTAAACGCAACTCGTGTCATGTCAAGTGTGTGACGGGTGGTCGGATTGTGTTTGTCTTGTATATTTTTACTTGTTGATTTTTCTAATTACATTTGTTAAGTATAACGCGGAGTGGTGCGCGACAGGTTCCGGGAGAGCTATGTTATAGTGTGGCAAGTGGCAGCAGGTGGACGAGTCGCGGCTGGCGTGTCCGGAGCGCCGAAAGTTCAGGTAACGGTAGTTTCTGACGACGTCGATATTTTTTTCTTCATCTCTTTACGTCAATGTATCGATTTAATTAATAATATTTAATAAAAGTTTCCAACACGGCAGCGTTCATAGGGGTGGTGATAAAGGTTTGTTTGCTGGCGGAGCTCTGCTAAGCTGCGTAGGCCGCTGCACGTTGTGTCGGGCCTCCTTGACGTATCTGGGGCAATGTGCGGCTTAGCGTAAACAACATCTCCCTCCCTTTGACTGCCCAGTACGTTCACGAAAGTTTATATTTTAATTTTGAAGTCCTTGCACCTTGCTTTCCACTCACAATAATTCTTTGTAGGAGATAGAAATTCTTTCGCCTTAACTCCAAGTTTCGATTTTTTTAACCATTAATAAGTGCAGACAGGAGTTTATGGTTGTACTAGTGACCTGCCCCGGCTTTGCACGAGTTAACAAATTATACGCCTAAACCTTCCTCAAGAATCACTCTATTGATAGGTGAAAACCGCATGAAATTCCGTTCAGTAGCTTTTGAGTTTATTGTGAACATACAAACACACAAACAGACAGAAGCGGCAGGGGACTTTGTTTTATAAGGTATATTGTAACTATTAGTGGGAATTCTTGGAACTGTTGATAAACTTGTTATTTCATGACAAAATAATGAATGGTTGTTTTTGTAACAAGTCTAATTTGATAATGATCTTTACGCTGGCAATTACAGTTCATTGAACATTTGCAATAACAGAATATGTAACTGTGAAAATCCCAATTATCATTAATAGATAAAAGGTTTTCTAGGACAGTACACATTTTTGTCTCTTAATTTTTAAGTAATTATAATAAAACTTGTTTAATCTTTTAACTTACTGTCACCCATCCTCAATATATTTACTTATTTGCCAAAGAAGTCATGTAAAATTTCTTACTTTAATCCTTTTTATGTAAATGTAACTATTTGTATATGCCTGTCAAATAATACATAGTGGCTTTTTGGAGTCAAACTATAGTCAACAATAAGTTTAAATGTTTAATGAATATTTATTTTATAACAAATTGCATGCCGTAATGTTAATTCATACATTATATATTGAATTGTAATTAGTTTAAAGTGCACGGCACAGACCAATGTTTCTACATCCTGTAGAGAAAGTTATTGAACCCATTTATCTAAGAACAACACATTAACACTCTGTGCAAATTGTTAGAGATATTTAAGAGGTTTGTACACTGACAACTATAATTTTATTTAGAAGGTATACTTTTTATAAAGGTCGTAACAACCATGAAGATCTACATCTAGTCTTCATAGATCTAGAGAAAGCATTTGACCGGGTGCCGCGTAAACTAGTATGGCAAGCTCTGAGATCGCAAAGAATACCTATCACTGGCACAGGATACGTATGACAATGTAAGCACACAAGTGAGGAGCCTAGCTGGTACAAGCAACCCCTTCGAGGTCAAAGTTGGCGTACACCAAGGGTCTGCTCTTAGCCCGCTATTGTTCAACATTGTTATGGATTACCTCACCAAAGACATCCAGTCCCCCCTACCATGGTGCCTGCTGTATGCAGACGATGTTGTCATCATAATCATAATCATAATAGCCTTTTATTGCCAAAAACTAAAACAGTATTACAAAAATATATAAACAAATTTACTTAAAAACTAACACATCGTATTCACCGGATTAGTGTTCAGCGTGTCATCTGACACATAGGCCTCTCCCAGCTGCTTCCATTCCTTTCTATCAATGGCTTTTCTGGACCAGGTGGCGCCCCCTATCGACTTGATGTCATCCATCCATCTTTTAATTGGTCTACCTCTTTTTCTGTTACCGTCTCGTGGTTGCCAGTCTGTAATTATTTTGGTCCATTTTTCCTTACTATCCCGTGTCATATGGCCTGTCCATTGCCATTTTAACTTTCTTACTTTCTTGATTACGTCTTCTATTTTCGTTTTTGCTCTTATTTCATCTGCTCTTTTACGATCTTTTAATGTGATGTTCATCATACTTCTTTCTATTCCTCTTTGGCAGGTTCTAAGCTTTTGGAGATGTTTCTGAGTCAGTGCCCAAGTTTGGCAGCCATAGGTTATACATGGGAGGATACACAAGTTGAAAACTTTTTTCTTAGCTGACATTGGAAAGTGATTACTTTTAAGTATCTCCTTAAGCGACCAGAATCTTTTCCAAGCACTTGATACTCTTCTCTCTATTTCTAAAGTTGTCTGGTCTCTGAATGATATAATTTGTCCTAGATAAGTATAGTTCTGTACATATTCGATATTTTCATTATCTACTATTATGGGCCTTTCTTCTCTGTTTGTCATTATGTTCGTTTTTGATTTATTTATGGTAAGTCCGACTATTCTGCTTGCCTCTGTCAGCTGTTGCAGCATGTGTTGGAGCGTCTGAGCGTTGTCAGTTACCAGGACTAAATCGTCAGCAAACCTCAAGTGGTTAAGTGTCCAGCCGTTGATATTTATGCCAAGTGTATCCCATTGAAGGTCTCTGAATATATCCTCCAGTAAGGCAGAGAATAGTTTAGGTGACAATGGGTCTCCTTGTCTTACCCCCCTAGCTATTGGAAACTCTTCGCCAAGTGTTTCTAATTTTATTTGTGCTGTGCTATTCGAATATATGTTTTTAATCAAGCGTATGTATTTTTTTGGCACTCCTTGCCGGATTAGAGCTTTCCAAAGCGAACCATGGTTGATTGAATCGAATGCTTTGCTATAGTCCACAAATGCAATGTACAAAGCCTTTCCGTATTCTTGGCATTTCTCTATAAGTTGCTTTATAACATGCATATGATCGACAGTTGAGAATCCTGCTCTAAAGCCAGCTTGTTCCTCTCAATGGTCCAAAAGCGTCATTATATTACTACATAAAAAAGGAGACAGAAGCATGATTGAAAACTATAGGCCCATAAGCCTTATGTCTAATATCTACAAAGTGTTCTCTAAATTGCTGCTAAATAGAATAGAAAGTGTACTGGATGAAGAACAACCCATGGAACAAGACGATGTTGTACTTATTGATAAATGCGCGGAACAGCTGCAACGGACCCTGGAGATGTGGAGGCATGCCCTAGAATCTAATGGTTTGAGGATTAGCAGAAGCAAAACAGAGTACCTGCCATGCAATTATAGCCGCACAGAGCAGACAGCGTCAAAAATCACCATAGATGGACACCCCGTACTGGAAGTAAGCAAGTTCAAATACCTAGGCTCGGTTTTGTCCGCGGACGCAAATGTGGACATGGATGTGGCACATAGGGTAAATGTTGCTTGGCTGAGATGGAGGTCGCTCTCGGGGGTACTCTGTGACCGCCGTGTGCCGATAAAGACTAAAGGCAAGGTCTACAAAACAGCTGTGAGACCTGCTATGGTGTATGGTGCAGAATGCTGGACGATCAAACAAGTGCATGAACAAAAACTCCATGTCAATGAGATGAAGATGCTGAGATGGGCGGCCGGTGTGATGAGACTCGATAAAGTACGTAACGAACACATCAGAGGAAGCTACAAGGTCGCCCCCATCACCGACAAGATTCAAGAATCGCGCTTGAGATGTACGGGCATATCATGAGACACGACGAAGACCATAAGCCCTTGCATTGCCGAATAATAAGAGAGGCAGAGGTCGTCCGCCTGCTACGTGGTGGTCCACCATATCAATGGATTTGAAACAGGCCCAGTTGAACAAAGAGACAACCCAGGATCGCCCGACCTGGCGCTTGAGAACGAGGAGGGCCGACCCCAAATAACGGGAAAGGCACGAAAGAAGAAGAAGAAGGTATACTTTTTACATCAAAAACTGCACACTACGGCAAGAAGTATTTATTATACCACAAAAATAGGAATGCACATTTTCAAAGAAATAAACCGGTTACAATAAAATCAGTAACTTGTCATGTACATATTTAAATCTCTACCAAATGTGCTATAAGGAGTTTATACCTTTCGCATTCCCTTTTGTTTAAACATGTCCTTTTTAATTGTTCCCCTAATCCATCGTTCATTTCCAGCTCCACGTCAGATCTTGTCTCACCATCTTCACATAAATCAATACTGTCACTCTTATCTATTTGTTCCATACTGTCACTCTTATCTATTGGTTCTGTACTGGTGCTCTCATCTATTTGTTCTCTACTGTCACTCTCTTCTACTTGTTCTCTAATGTCACTCTCATCTACTTGTTCTGTACTGTCACTATCATCATTTGCACCACTACCAATTTTAACATTGACATTGTCATCACTTTCCACATTATGCGTCTTTGCGTTATAGTGCTTATAGTCTCCCCCAGGTGGTTGTTTAATCATTTTGGATATGAAAGCAATCTCTTCATTAAACAACATGACATCACTTTCCGATAGCTCAAGCTTTGGTGTGTGCGATTTATAGAAGTTATCGTAGATATGATCCCAAATGGGCAAGGTGTGTCTGGAGGAGGGCATGCCCATTGACATTGTGATCTGGCCGAGATGAAACACAAGGCATGAGGCAGAGCTGATGTCGGGCTTTTCGTTTCTTATCTGGAAAGTGACTGGCAGCCATACCACAGGCAATAGCGTGGATTTCAAGGGCGTAGGGTCACTGGAAAAATATTATATTTGAATTTTTAAACAGCATGAGAGTTGTAATATTCATTTCATCGTAAAATTATCAATAAGTGAAAGTAGCTACTATATTCAAGGTTCAAGGGTAAAGCTACATACATTGTTAAAGTATTAAGTATTGGTAAAGACTTATATATTGTATTAGGTTAGTATAGTATAAGGCCTAATATAGCTTTGAGTAAGCTTTGTAGCGTTGCTAAATACAATGGTGAATTTAAAAAAAAAACATTTTATGTGTTTTTTAGGGTTCCATACCTCAAAAGGAAAAAACGGAACCCTTATAGGATCACTCGTGTTTCTGTCTGTCTGTCTGTCCGTCTGTCACAGCCTATTTTCTCGGAAACTACTGGACCAATTAATTTGAATTTTGTTACACATATGTAAATTAGTGACCCGACGACGGACAAGTACCTAATGTAAATAAATGAATTGGGCCACTTTTGGGGGGTAAATGAGAAAATTTAAAAAGTATATCAAATGAAAGCGCTCCTTTTGAGGATTTCAAATATATTTTTTTATAATTTTAAAATATATAGGTTAGTAGTTATTTAAGAAAATAGCCAAAAAATAACCATTCCCCCCTTTATCTCCTAAAATTTTGAAAAAAATACGCATAATAGTTCTTTACAAATAAATGACAGGAAAACCAATTAGAAATGTGCAGTCAAGCGTGAGTCGGGCTTGATGTACGGAACCCGTGGAACGCGAGTCTGACTCGCACTTGGCCGGTTTTTAAACTCTAGCAAGATTAAAGTGGAACTCACAAACAAATAAATAATATGACATTATATTGGCATATTTACTGTTGAGTCTCACCTATACGTCAAAAAATTACTCCACATGGCCACTAATTTCTGGGCAATTAATTCCTCTTCTTCATCAAGGTTCTCATTACTAAAAATATAGTCAAATATGGTATTAGTTCCCTCACGGGGTACAAACTCCATCAGGTACGCCGGGTAACTGCTCGCGGCCACGTGCAGGGTAGCAGACTTCACGATCGGGTACACAGTGAACACATCATTTATATAATTTTCAAAATTTTCAACTATACCCACACCCGTCTCCAATTCATGAAAGTAAGTCTCTTTCACCACCTCACCAATTGTAAATTTCATCTCTTCACTTCCGAACTCTAAATTATTTGGCAGAAGATCTTTGAAACTTTTCGGTACATTATGGAACATGTCGTCACCGTTATAAAACCTCTCTTTTGAATACGCTATTAAAAGAGGGACAGGCTTGAATATGGCTCTTTGAAGAATTTCTTTAGGGTCCTTAATCAATAAAGCTGAATAGTACTCTGCAAGGCTTTCAACGCAGGGTGCAAATTTGTTGGAATGATTCAGTGTTTTCGCAACCGCGATGTTTTGGTAGAACACAGCGAGGGCGTCTATTGTGTTGCCATTGTCCTCATAGCCTAGTTGTGTAGCTACGTCCAGCGCCGCGGCGACGGGATCGGCGGCGAGCGAAGTCGGCGCGAGGGCCGAGCCCGACTCCAGGATCACTCGCTGTATGTAGCCGTCGATGGCGCCCGACAGGAGCAGCAGCTCGGCGGCGGCGGCGCCCGTGCCCGTCCCATGCAAGGTCACCTGCGGGAAACGTTCTTCAAATGAAAACAGGAAACTTGCATTAAGACAAAGGATTTTGAATAACAACACTCTCGGACATTCCACATACGCGAAACTAAATGATTATAAACCACGTCAGCTAACACACACAGGCCTTTCAGTCTATTGCAGACTATACAAACAGTGTCAGGCAGGGCGACAACGTTTATGAAAAACGTTGTCGCTGTATCGGCAAACCAACGTGGGTGAAGTTTCCTCTCCACAGACACTGCATCGCCTGAGACACAAACGAAGAGACACAGGGTTGCCCAAGACCTGTGGCTCTCTCTCGGCCTCTCCGACTAGATTCGCGGGAAAGACAAGTCAATACGCGCGGAGTCGGATAGGCTGCAGGTGCATGACGGCTGGCACCGAGCCGGTTTTGTTTCAAGTTTTCCTTCTCTGTTTTTATCTCTTCCGTTAAACAGCAGGAGGACCATGTGCAGGCGAGATAAGCCGGGGCACAAAGATGTTATTCGTGCCCCTCCCTCCCAGCTAACGTATCTTACGTATCCCATCATCTAACCTGCGAAGAGTCGCCGCCGAACTTGTCAATATTCTCATGGACCCAGGACAACGCAGCCACCTGGTCCTTCAGGCCCGCGTTACCGGGCGCCGCGCTCGTGCCTAGGCAGAGGAACCCCTCTGCACCGAGCCGGTAGTTCAGCGTCACCACTACAAAGCCCAGATTCAGGAGACGCGAAGGTCCACTGTGAGATCCCCATCTGGAATAAAACAAACGAACATTATCTCGAACTCTACGTTATCTCACTAGAGAGTATAACCTCAAATGGTTATTCAAAACGCGTATGCGCGCGGACTTGATTTTGACATAATTAGGCACATACATTGACTGGTGTAGCGACAGCAGCTGGCTAGCAGCTACATAGTACTGTACCCGATGGCAAAGTCTCCAGCGTGTAGGTGCACCAACCAGAACCCGTTCGGGTGCGAACATGTTGAACACCAGGCATGCCGCGATCAGCTGCAGGCGCGAGTCTACAGTACTGTACCCCGTGGCGAAGTGTCCATCGTGCAGGTGCACCAGCACGGGGCGCGACGTGCCGTGCTCAGGCGCGAACACATTGAGCACCAGGCACGCCGCGTCGACGCGCTGGCCGAGCTGAGCGCAGCGCACGCGGTATGTCGCTTCGAACACGCCGTCCCATCGCACGGGGGCGTCTGCAGCCTATGAACAACAATATTACTTGTATGTCAAGTACCTAAACCCGTTCATAAATTTTTGTACCACTACAATGAAAATATCATCTGAGATTTGATGAATGATGATCGCGTTTTTGATATGACCACCACCACTAAAGGCTCTTTTAGGCGGCCACATTTATAAAACAGGCTCGGACTCAGTTTCTACAGGGCCGCACAGCACAGGCAAGTCCGCCAAATTTATCAGCTTATCATATTAGAGCGCATTAATATCGTGTTGTAGGTATATCAGCGAAACAAAAACAACAAACGGCCCCAAGTGTTAGCGCCTAAACATTTGTGTTGGCAATCATTTGCAATCACGTAGCCACAGATTTGTAACAAAGTTTTTCTGTTCCTATGTTTACACTTCGCTCAAACAACCATATGTTCGTCGATAGTACATGTACATCACTTGGATAAATTAGTTATTTTAAAGCATGGGCGTGGCGCCGCGATAATCGAGGCGATAGCGATCGGCGTGTTTACGCCGATAATGGGATGCACGTTTATCAGTGAATTAATCGGCTGATGGCCATTGTCCAGCTCTGCGGGGACGAGGACGGGCCTTTGTTATTTACTAGTTAGTAAAATTAAAGCCCTGGATTCTAGAAAGTTCACTGTTTATTTTTTGTTCCCCATTTAGTGAAAATCGCAAGAGTCGTGAATTATTATTTTATATTAAACATTAAAAAACAGGACCCAAGCCTTTTTATTATTCGTTATGTTTTGTTAATACCGTGACAAAACAGAAAGCAAAATTAATCCTTATCGACTTTTACTGGACACGAAATCATTTTCCCGCAAAGTAAAATCCTGTAAAGCCGGTGTCCCTTTAAAACTGAACGTTAATTAAGTCATCCTGCACCTTAAACGAGAAGCAGCTAGGGCAGGCCGAGGAGGGAAGGGAAGTTTCATAGTTGGCTGCTGAGTGATGTTGATCACTCCGCTAAATCTGGTTGGTGATGCAACTGCATGGCCCATAGTGCGGCAGGCGCGGCGCCGGGCACGCGCTCGGCACTTCCGACCTGTGTCTCGGCGTGTATATAGAATACACAGGGGGCTCTGACCTGAAACCTGGCGTAGGCAGGAGGCGGGCGTGCGTAGGGCAGGCCGAGGAAGGCGTAGTGAGGCGGGCTACGCGCCAGGTACCCGCGCACCACGCCCGAGCTGGTCCCCACGTCGCGGTGCGGCGGCCGCAGCTGCGGGGCTCGCAGGGCCAGCGCATGCCACACCGCGCTACAGACCACCAACAAGCGCATCAGGCCGTCGGATGTCGGTTACACTGTAGCTCATTTATACTCATTGCAAACCTTAACACAATTGTAGCAAAACCATTAGTGTTAAAAACTTTTATAATGTTGTAACTTGAGAGAGACTATCTACACAATCACAGGACATACTCGCACAGGAATCGCGTTTTAAATCAATATTCGACTGTTATAACCAGCAGCGTTGTCGTCTACAACTCGCAGACAAATTTTAGAAGACGCCGATGGCTATTAAATTTTCTAAAATACTGCCTGCAAGTTGTTAAGGCCGGTGGTTAAAACTTCACTGCCACCTTTACATCTCTATACTTGTTACTATTTTTTACACAGCCAAACAGGAAACAGACTAGAAGAATGAATACGCGTGACCCGCTTCTATTGATCTTAAGTGTACCGTGGTGCCAGCCGTCCTGATTATAGTAAAGATCGTACTAAAATGATTACGGCGGCTAACCCCGCCATTATCATAACACTTGGTCAATCTAAACATTCGCGTGTAGAGTAAACATTCCCATAGAACGCACGCTTTTAGGAAAATAGTTTACCGTATTGTCTATATTATGATAAACCAAAATATTATTACGCAGTGGGGTTATTCTACAATCACTGTAATGCTTTGAGTCTTTTTACGCTGGCGTTGTTGCCTTTAGGACCTAACTACATATATTATGTGCCGTAAAAGTATAAAAGATACTCTGACACTTTTCCTTTTTTGCGGTGTGTGTATTCTTCACATTCTCCAGAAAGTGTTTCTGTAACTACTTTTAAGTTATTTCGCTTTTACTGAACTGTGACGCGGTGGATAAGGTCATGTTAAAGGGCAAATAAATAAAGAAATATTCCAGGACATTATAGTTGTGTGGAATTTAATAAAATGTTTGCAATTGATTCCATGTCGCATTAAAAATTAACCTTTAAATTAGGTGTTACCTACGTTACAAGTCTATAATAAGCCAACTTGTGCCGTTTGTTTGGGTTCCCCGGCCGCGGCCCTCAAAAAGAAAAAACGGAACCGTTATAGGATCACTCGTGCATCTGTCTGTATGTTTATCCTGTGTACGAAGGACTAAATAAGTGGGCAAGATTACTCAAAATTTTTAGCAATGAGTCTGTAAACCTTAAGTTAGAGTCGGACCAAAAAAAGTCTGCAGCAGATTTGATAGCCAGTATGTCATTAAATTTATACGTCATAATTTCTTATAAGTTTGACGCTTAAAATAACACTTTCACTGCGTGGGCTATCAAATCCGCTGCAGACTATTCTTGCTCTGACTCTATGAAACTTATGAATGACATTCTGCCAATTTTAAATATATCTAGAGCGGCTATCCGAACACTTCACTACTACATGACGACCAGTCTGGCCTAGTGGGTAGTGACCCTGCCTGTGAAGCCGATGGTCCTGGGTTCGAATCCCAGTAAGGGCATTTATTTGTGTGATGACAGATATTTATTGCTGAGTCATGGTTGTTTTCTATGTATTTAAGTACATATTTATATATTATATATATCATTGTCTGAGTACCCACAACACAAGCCTTCTTGAGCTTACTGTGGGACTTAGTCAATCTGTGTAAGAATGTCCTATAATATTTATTTATTTACATATAACAGGGGCTTCAGCTGTTCTTTATTTCCACCCCGTAAAACGCGCATACAATAGCAAATCAATTCAGTTACACTAATATTTTGAACCTGCCAGGCAGAATTACCCAAAGATCTTGAACCGGCATATCGAGTCATGCTGTTATAAGGAAGTTAACCTGCCGTATTCACATTATACTCTGAAACAATACGTGTTTGTTTAGCTTTATCTTGACCGCCGTTTTGCAGTTTAATTTAGGTCATTATTTAATTAGGCATAAAGAAAATAGAGATCTATGAAACGGTCTTCCATACCCCTGAAATTTAAATATTCATTCTGTCAAATCAAAATTGTATTTGTTTTAGCAAGTCAAGTAATTACATTTCTGTGCAACTTTGTACTTTGTTAATGTCATTTATAAAAAGGAGATTTATAGCGTGTCCAATGCTGCATAATGATTGTTATTGTATATGATAAGGTACTCCATAACTGCATTGGATTGGAGCCCTCGCAGGGAGTAGTAGGTCAAAGGTTCCACCAAGACACGTCCGGTTAGATCAGATCTCGCTGCACTCAAGTTTACAAACAGGGGCACGTCCACGCTCCATACATCTGATCAAAGAATTTGATCATGGAGCGCTGTTCTCTAGTAAGATGCGACATGGCCCACACAGGTCCCCTGATATCCTGGTACCGGAGCTCCCTTTGGCCGCGGCAGCCCCAGCCGCCCACAGAGCACGCCACGTCTGGCCAGATCTCGCTCGTGTCCGTACCGCATGTCATGTTGCTGTAAACAAAAATAAACTTCAAAAAATCTGACTGACGAAATATACCTACAATTATCGTCTATATATAGATCTACTCTTAGATGCGAACCCTCGCCTAACTTGCACGATCACTTCAAGGACTTACGTACTAACTAACCAACGCGCGCACCACAAATTATATCATATGAGCATATGACTATACATTACTTACCCGCAGACAATGAACTTGGCAACAATATCCGTCATCCAATCTTTCATCGCTTCGTCGCTATCATTCAACACAGTGTCCTTAAGCATGGAGTTGACACGTAGCACGTATGAGAGGTCGTCCATATGCCCGGCGCCGCTGTAATCTATCCCGAAGGCTCGTTTGACCGGCACAAAGGGGCTACCGTACGAAAACTGATACAAGTAAAGCGGGGCACCTCCTAACATGAATCTGGCTTCGGCCAGTTTAAGTGCTGGGTATACGAAAAGGGAATCTGAACACGCAGGTATGAATTTCTCCATAGTCGGCGCCCCGTGGAAGTACCTATCCATCATCTGTTTCGCGTCCACTGTTTGTTGGGCCAGTGAGACAGAAAACAATAGTTTAGCCGGTAAAATTGCTTTCGGGTTCTTCTTGATCGTTCCTATTATGTCTACTTCTTCGAGTCTGTGTGTTAACGACGCGCATTCATTGTTCGCAAATCCCAATAAAGTCGTGTACTGCCTTCCTCTACCACTCGCTACTAATGCATCCGGATCGTCATCGAGGATTCTAGTCATTCCGTAGAATTCTGACTCTACCACAGGACAGAACACGGCAAATCCAGAAGACGCGAGAAGCACACTGTTGGCGTCGACGAGAGCCTGAGCCGGTAGGGCGACCAGCTGGCGGTGGATCTCATCCGCGTCGGTGCTGTTGATGCCCAGCTGCTTCAGAAAAGAGCTCTTCACGTTCTGCGCATAGCTCGGCCGAGTTGTGAAAAATCCAGATCCTGCTGTTCCGCTCATCAAAATTAATCTACAACGTAAAACAATACATTTTTAACTGCAAATATGCTGTTATCCAACATATATTGATTTGTTTGGAACAAATGGAACAATATGAAGCCAAATAATGAAACTTTAAATATTAGATGTTTGTTCTAGTTACCTTTGAAACAATCCTCTGGAGGCTTCAGAAAGCGATAGAATATGCGCATTGGAAGCTCCCGAGCTCTGTCCCATCAGCGTCACTTGCTGCGGATCTCCGCCGAAGGCCCGCACGTTATTCTTGACCCACTGCAGCGCCACGACTATGTCGCGTAGACCCGTGTTACCCGGGACACTAGACGAGTTCAGAGACAAGAAGCCGAACGGACCCAGTCTGAAAGGAGATGGACAATCATTGGTCTTCAAAAATATTTTATCTTGATGTTTAGTTAAATTAATAGATGTGTCACCTATGTAAATACCTGGAATTGATAGTAATGACGACCACGAGCTCATCTATCATATACTCAGGCCCATTTAAATCACTGTCTCCGGACTCCGACTGAAAAGCCCCGCCGTGTATAAAGCAGACAACAGGCAGGCAGGCCGAGCCGCAGCACTGTCGGCCCCAGCGCGGCAGATAGCCCGCTGGCACGTGCACGTTGACGTGGAGACAGTCCTCGCCCATGCTGCGGGGCTGCATCATCGGCCCGTACAGCACGTCGCGCTGCGGGCATACAGGGCCCTCGACTGACGCGTCGACAAACCCGTCCCACGGGTCTGCCGGCTGTGGCGCCTGGAGAAAGTTTCACCAATTTACATGATTATTTTTGAATTTTGTTTGAAAACGTAAAAGCAATAGCTTTTCACATCTTCAACAATATTAATATACTTACCACAAAGCGCAGGTCCCCGAGCGGCTGCCTCGCATAGGGCACGCCGCGGAAGCTGGCATAACTCCGGCCGAGGTAGCTGGAGCGCAGCGTGCCGCACACAGATCCGGACAGAGTCTGCGCCGGCACTCGGCACGAGATGTTTCCCATCAACCGCTCTTTGATATAGCCTGATCGAAACACCAAACAAACTATTCAGTTAGGTACACAAATACCTTGAGCCCACAGACAAAACATCCTCTAGACTGAGCATAGTCGCGCTACCCCCGCTGCCACGCATACGGTAATTTTACTCCATATTCGAGTCGAAAGTGTCTTTGTGTGACGTCCGTGAACTCGTTCGTCGTTTGAACGGACCAATCACGGCACGGGACTTCGCTCACCTCGTCCCGCGCACCCCCGCATTTTTGGCAGCATCGGTTGCATGAAATAATTGCTCTAAACTACGTCTAGAGGATTCCTAGTCTATGCTTGAGCCGGTTATGAGCACCTAGGCTTTCTTATCTGTTATTACCACTCCTACCCTATTCAAAGTATACTCTTAAGCTAGTCGTATTTAGTTTTACCTTGTACGCCGTAAGGGCTCTGAGCGGCTACCGCGAAAACCGAAAGTCGCAAATTGCGGGGATCTTTCTCTTTTACTCCAACGAAGGCGTAATTAGAGTGACAGAGAAAAATCCCCGCAATTTGCGAACTTCGATTTTCGCGGTTATAGCCCTGTTTAATTAAGAAATAATTGATGGTTTTTTAATTATATATTTTTTATATTAAATTGGGAGCCCACATTTTCATCGAATGTTCATAAATAGAGTCCAAGCAGACGCCATATAATTCCACGAAGCTATTAATATCTGCTATTTGTAGATCCTTTTTATACGGTTGTATGGTATACGGGGGTTGTTTAAGGGATGAAGTAACGGAACACGGTGCTGTTCATACGGCGTTTATTACAGAACTGATTTTTGGATTACCTACCCACATAACATTTACATACCTAGTTGCGTCTACCCCCAAGTACATATATCACACCCTTACACTTAAATTATGCTATACCTATTAAATACTTAACTTATTTAACCCTTTACCGCATACTAAGCCATAGGTATATGGCGGCTATGATATTTAATTATTTAGACCGATATTAAAGTTCGAATTTAAATGGATATTTTTTTTTGTTTTTATTACATGCCGTAAGGGGCTAACAGTTAAACTTATTTAATACAATCGATAGGAAAGAATACAAAAATATATAAATAGTGTCAGTCCACTAATATAAAAAAGGATCACCGTAGTGATCGACCGGTGGTATATTCCGACGAGGCCTCTGCACTGACGACGGCACGGGTGGTATCGGTGGTAGTTGGGTGATTCCCGGATGGTCCATCGGACCAGGCCACGCCAACGCGGAAACTGGTGATCTCGCTCTAACTTGATCTACATGCCTCTTAAACCTAGTTGATAAATCGTTTTCCTTTACCACTAACACAGTCCTAGAACCTATCAAGCTATCCACCTTCCCTTTAAGCCATTTCTCCCCCGAGCTGTAATCCCTAAACCACACAAGGTCTCCTATCCGGAACGCCCTATCTGTACCCCCCGCCTGCTGCACCTGCCTTTCTTGTGCCGCCTCCACACGCTGCTCGAGCCCGCGACCGGGCCGTAACATGTCCAGACGGCAACGCAATGCCCGCTTTTGGAGAAGCATGGCCGGTGTTTGTCCCGTGGTGCTGTGGGGAGTATTCCTATACGCCATCAAATATTCCTGAAGAGCCTCTTCCACATCTACCTGATCTCTAACTGCCTTTTTGAGTGCCCTTTTGCACAACTTAACAGCTGTCTCGGCGGCTCCATTTGATGCCGGGTGGTATGCTGGTGTAAAAGTATGAGTAATACCATAATATTGCATGAAGGTATCCACCTCCCTGCTAGTAAATGGAGGCCCGTTGTCCGAAACTACCTGTTTAGGAACGCCAAAACGTGCAAATATCTCCCTTAGCACTTTTAGCACCGCCGCTCCTGTAGTGGTTGTCATTAAGAAAGCCTCTATCCACTTAGAAGACGCATCTATTAAAATCAAAAATGTTTTACCATGCCACGGACCTAAAAAATCGAGATGCACCCGCGTCCATACCTCCCCGGGGTACTCCCACGGCTTAACTGGCGCGCGCGGCGGCGCCGGTGCCTCCACTGCGCACGTGTGACAACCCGCGCAGCACGCCTCGATGTCGGCATCAATACCGGGCCACCACACGTAGCTTCGGGCAACGGCCTTCATTTTTACTATTCCTACATAGGTGTCCTACATGTAATTGTAACCTAATCCAGCTTAACGTAAGGACTGGGAGAAGTGTGTTCGACATCTCGAGATTCAGAGCGAAGTCCAAGGTGCAAAGAGTCCCTATAATGGAGATTCTTTACGCTGACGACGTATGCCTAATGTCCGATAGCATGACGGATCTTCGAAGCTACGTTGACGCTTTACATATCTCTTGTCAACGGTTCGGACTAGTCATTAGTGCTTCCAAGACTCAAATCCTCAAGCAACCACCAAGAGGTAGCGAAGCTGATCCAGCAACGCTGTATCTAGATGGGAAGCCACTAGATGAGGTATCGCGCTTTAAGTACCTTGGAAGTACTGTCCGAAATGACAACACTTTGGCTTCGGAGATACCATTCCGCATCGCTAACGCCGCTGCCAATTTTGGACGACTCGCTGACCGGGTTTGGAGGTCCCATGATCTTAAGCTAGAGACGAAGATTAGCGTTTACAAGGCGCTAATCATCCCGGTCCTATTGTATGGCTCAGAGACATGGTGCCTTTACAAATCTGATATAAAAAAGCTAGACACCTATAGGGATTGCAAATCCGAATCTATTTTACAAAATCCGGATTTTCGGATAATTTTCACGCCGAAATCCGAACTTCGGATAAAATCCGGATTTAGGGAATATTTTCTTGGTACCAGGAATAAATAAAAAAAAACGACTTTCTAATAAGAAATTAGTCTTTTTATTTACTGTAATAGTCTTAGGCAGTGGCGTAGCTAGGTGGGGGCGGCGGGGGCGGCCCGCCCCGGGTGTCACACATTTAGGGGTGACACCCGACCGTGAACATAAGTAGTGTCATCTATAAAAATTCGTAAAACTGTTGGCAGATTGCACAATCGCCATTAAGGAAATAAAATACAACATGTCCACGAGGAACCCAAGAGATTTTGACAGTGTGTTCCTGTAAAGACTAAAATGTCCTATAAACTGTTTTGGAATTCGCCTAGTTTCAGAGTCCATGTACCACCAGCCAGCTAAAAAAACATCTTTTTAATTGTTACTTAGTGTAAAATGTTTTTTTGATGGCGATGTTGTTACTATGGGACCTAGTCCAAATATCCTTATTGATAGAATGTAAAAAAGTGACAAGTACACTTTGCAAAAACTAGGTTTTACAAAAAAAGTTTTAATTCTTTTTGAGTGATAGCTTGACAAATAAATAGCATTTATATTTTATCTACAAATACGTACAAATAAATCGAAAAAAGATTTTTTTTTCGCGAAATTGACGTAATCTCTTTTAATGGACTATTTGAAATTCATTGCGATATGGGATTTTACAGAATCTCTTTCACATCTTGCACTTGGCAATAAAAGTTTTTTTTTTTTTTTACATAAATGATTTGTATATCTTTCACGGGACAATGATGACTTGGACCTTTGGGAGGCGTGCGCGGAGCACAAGCCAACACGTAGATGCCCTTTTAGCCGGGTACTGACTGAGCAAGCAGCCTCGCGAGGCAGCCTCGTGAGGCTAATCCTCGGTCAGTCAGGACGTGCCTTGCCCGAGGCAAACGCATGTCCGGCCTCGGCCGAGCGCGCCTCGCCCCGAGCCGAGCGTTGTCAGTTTTTTGTCCATGCTCAAAAGCACCTCAGTAAGTTTGCCGCGCTCACTCAAGACGTTTGTGTTTTGCCTTGCTTGTTCGCCGTATGTTAGCGCCATGGATAAAGAACCCTTAAATTGATACAACTATATGGTGAATATAGACGTTTATGGGATGCGAAATGCACCGATTATACTAATAGAGGACTAGAGGGCTTTTCCGCGCGCGGCAGCCTCGTGCAACAAATCCTACTGACCGAGGCTGCCTCGCGCGGCATTCGTCCGAGGCTGCCTCGCGGGGCTGCTCGCTCAGTCAGTACCCGGCTTTTGTTGCACGAGCCTGCCGCGCGCGGAAAAGCCAAGCCACGGTGACGCCTGAGCCAAACATCGAACACTCAGTTTAACGTGAAGTCACACAGACACCGCGCTTGTCATGAGGCTGTTCAAGGCCCAAGGCCAGTGAGTGAGCCAGGCAACCCCCCCCTCTACCCGCTTGACGCGTATTTGCAGTAATCAGAACATTTTAACGGTGCAAAAGGCAATTGTATAATAGTTTAACAAAAAATCCGAAAATTCGGATTTGGGTTTAAAAATCCGGATTTAGAAACGGATTGAAAAATTGGCGGATAATCCGGATTTTCGAAGTTCGAATAATCCGGATTGCAATCCCTAGACACCTATCACCTAAGGTGTCTAAGATATATACTCAGAATCAAATGGCAAGACCGGGTTCCAAATTCTGAGGTCCTGCGTCGTTCCGGGCTCTATGGTATGGAGGCTCTGCTAATGCAACGACAGCTAAGGTGGTGTGGGCATGTTCTCCGTATGGATGACCGCCGCTTGCCCAAAACCGTATTCTACTCTGAATTGGTGGAAGGTAAGCGGAAGCACGGCGGTCAGCATCTGCGTTATAAAGACGTGCTCAAACGACACCTTAGCGCTTGCAATATCGACCCTGAACGTTGGGAGGAGCTTGCAACAGACAGGTCATCTTGGCGGTCGACCATTTGTAATCGCATCAAACTGTTTGAGGAAGACCGCCTCAACATCTTAGATGCAAAACGCCAACAACGCAAAGAGAGACCGAAGCCCTCTTACACGTATACATATAACGCGTCTGGCCAACTCTATTGTAACACCTGCAGAAGAGTCTTTAAGACCAAGTTCGGGCTGGCCAGCCACATTCGGGCTCATAACAGGCGTAATCCGTAAATTTTATTTTTGGGGTCGCCGTCATCGAAATCGATGAGGAGGACTATACATGTAATTCCTGAAGGATTTGTTCCCTAAGTCCCGGTGGAATAATAATCCTATAACCCCACATAACGCAACCAGAGTCTAAGTATAACTCGTTCTTCCTTATGAAATAGGGTTGCAAATCGGCGTGCGAGTTGTGAGAGGGCCACCCTGACTGTAAGTATAAAACAATTTTACTCAATAATATATCTTTTTTTACCTCCTCACAAACCTGTTTGTGAGTGATAGGTAAAAAATCGTTAACAAAATTAATGTAAGTGCACTCCGGTTGTTTTTCCCCAACGTCCCCCTTGTGCGGCAACCTCGACAATGCATCGGCGCCATTTTGACTGGTATTAACGTACTGTATATCATAGTCATAACCCGAAAGTATCACTGCCCACCTTTGCATCCTCGAAGCCGCCATCACAGGTATACCCGACTTTGGGCCAAAAATGGCAACGAGAGGCTTATGATCTGTTTTAAGGAGGAACTTGCGACCATACAAATATTGATGGAATTTCTTCACACTAAAAATTATAGCTAAAGCCTCTCGATCTATTTGGGAATATCCGCGTTCGGCCGCGTTAAGTACCCGCGAAGCGTATGCAATCGGTCTTTCCTTTCCGTCTGGCATCAAATGGGAGATGACCCCAGCTACCCCCACGCTACTCGCATCCGTGGTCAGTATCACCGGTAACCCCGGAGAATAGTGCACTAATACGGTACTACTTGCCAATAATTTTTTTACCTCGCAAAATGCTTCCCTGCATTGTTCGGACCATTCAAATTTTACTCCCTTTCTTAGTAACGCATACAGAGGTGCCAACGTGGAACTTATATTTTTAACGAATTTCGCGTAATACATGACCATACCTAAAAACGCTCGCAACTCTGTTGCGCCAGTAGGAGTAGGTACCTGCTCGATAGCTTTTATTTTGTCCGGATTTGTATGGATGCCCTCTTTATCCACTACATATCCTAAATAAGTGACCGACGTGGCGAAAAATTTGCATTTTTCTTTTTTAATTTTTAAGCCAAACTTCTGCAACCTGTCTAGAACTTTATGCAATGTTTCTATATGCTCTTGGTCGTTCGTTCCCGTCAAAATAACGTCATCTAAGAACACTCCTACTCTGGGAAGATCGGCAAACATCTGTTCCAGTTTTCGCTGGAAAATGCCAGGACTCGAGGACAACCCGTAAATTAACCTATTATACCTATACAACCCTCGGTGTGTGTTGATAACTGTATAAGGTCTAGAGCGCTCATCCAGGACAAACTGTGCATATGCCTGGGACAAGTCAATTTTGGTAAACTTTTCCCCTCCATTTAGCTTGGTTAACAAATCCTCTACTCTAGGTAATGGAAAACGATCTACCTCCAGGCATTTATTAAGCGTAGACTTAAAATCTCCACATACCCTAATAGTTCCGTCCGTCTTGACGACGGGTACGATCGGTGTGGCCCAGTCCGACGAGTCTACCGGCGTGATGACGCCGTCGCGCTCCAGCTGATCCAGCGCGCGCTCCACCGGCTCGCGCAGCGCGTACGCCAGCGGCCGCGCGCGCAGGAACACGGGCCTCGCGCCCTCGCGCACCCGCAGACTCACCTCGCCACCCGTGTACCGCCCGAGCCCCTCCGCAAATACTTCACGGTATCTGGAATTAAGTTCATTCAAATCAAATCGTGCAGTGACCTCGACATCATGACATGACAACTCTTCCAATTTGAACCCTAACTCACGTAGCCATCTCCTTCCTAATAACGGTCCTTTGCCTTGATCTACTACATACAAGTCCAATGGTTTGCATATATTTTTAAACATGACATTTACTACAATTTTTCCTAACGGTTGCCTTTTCTCATGAGTATAATAACTCATAAAAATATCACTTTTATGCAATGGCAAATGGGAAAACAATTTTAAGTACAAGTCCCCATTTATACAAGAAATAGCACATCCTGTATCAACTTCCATTTCGACTAATTTTCCCTCTAATTTAATTGGCAACATGAACGGCTTACACTGGTAAATATCATTTACATTAAAAACATTTAAATGTACCTCATCGCTGAAATCGCTGTTTGCTTCGTCTCGTATGTCATTCTTGTGTGTACTAACGCTCATCTGTAACCTAGGACACATCTTCAAATGCCCCGGCTGATTACACACGCGACAAACATAATTTGCAAATTTACAACTCGATGAGTCATGCGGCCGACCACAAACACTACATTCCGGCCCCGATGAAGTGCGTGGTGCTGCTTGTTCGGTGCGGCGCCAATCTCGAGGTGCCTGGTCCTGGCGCCTGGACCCCAAAGGTTGTGACGCGCTGTTACCAGGCGGCCGCGTCTCCTTGTTGTTGGTCGCTTGGTATGACGCCATGGCTCTCCTGCCGCGCCATGATTGCGCTGATACCGCATGACAACCACTCGATGTACTCGGGCTGCCTTCCAAGCCTTTTGCCCGATCCTCCACTACTGCCGCTGCGTTTGTCTGCGCTGCCTCCATCGTTAATACCGCCACTTGTAATGCCCGGTCAAACGCAATATTATCTTCAGTAAACAACCGCTGCCGTATTGTTTCATCACAAAGCCCACACACTAGCTGATCCCTTAACTTTTCTGTCAGCTGGGTCCCAAAGACGCAATGCTTTGCTAACTTTTTGAGTTCTGCAACAAAATCCGCCACCGATTCACCCGTCTTTTGTTTCCTGTTACGAAACCGGTATCGCTCTGCTAACAGACTCGGTTTCGGTTGCAAATGGCCGCTCATCACTTTCACTAACTCCGCGAATTTTTTACTTGCCGGTTTATCGGGTGTACACAGGGTTACTAATAGTTCGTAGGCTTGATTTCCCATAACCGTTATCAACGTCGGCACCTTGTGTTCTTCCTTTGTTTCGTTGACCACGAAATATTGTTCCAACCGTTCCACGTAAGTCGACCAGGTGTCCGACTCAACATTAAACACTTCTAATTTACCAATGGCCATATTTACTTGTAAATGACACTGTTAAACTTCGCGTAGACTCGAAATCGTCGCCAATATGGTATACGGGGGTTGTTTAGGGGATGAAGTAACGGAACACGGTGCTGTTCATACGGCGTTTATTACAGAACTGATTTTTGGATTACCTACCCACATAACATTTACATACCTAGTTGCGTCTACCCCCAAGTACATATATCACATTCCACTCCAATGAGATATGTATAAACTTACCAACATGTGCTTTTCCACCTGCATTGGCCTCAATAACGCACAAACCTAGAGCTAGCAAGGACACGATTACGATGTTCGCACGTCCAATAGTACCACTTCGTATTGTCAATGACAGCGACCGTAACCAAAACCGTTTATATGTGGACACTAAGTCCATATTGATGGGTATAAAGTATAATGTTACGGCAGCAGAGGCGTCGTGCGTTCTTCTGCGCATGCGATGCACTGTATGTGTATATGCGCAAACGCACTTCAGTTAACGTCTGTGCCAGGCAATGATTGCACCTGATTACTCGCCTTTGTATGAATGTGCCACCTGTGTATACATAGACAGGTTACCAAATATTAATCCACTCATAATTTTATCGTGATGATGTGCTAAATTATTACTGCCAGCTCTAAAACCAATTAATCCCAAAAATGGAATGTGGAAGTTAAAACTTTTAAACATAAAAACTATTTTCAAAACATTAAAAAAGTATAAATATTAAAAAAATATACGTCTGAATTTATTACCTTTTGAAATATCAAAAAACTAAACGACGTCTTACGTATGTACGTACACTTGTCATTTAAAAGGTACATCAAGACTATTTTTTAATTTGATATGTTGTAATAATGTAAATTAATGATTTTAATTTCATTTAATACATACTTCATTCATACACTGGCGACGCATATGGAGATTTTGTCAAAAGTAACAAGTTGAACCGTCGCTCCGACAGCATATTGTAGTAAATTGATCAGTTATACTGTTGATAGTAGGGTTAGTAAGGAACACAAATGTATGGAAGTGCATGCACTTTAGTCTCAGGCGATGCCGCTTGGCACGATTGTTCCTTAGGTCAAACAAAGTTGATCTGGCCCGGTAGCCAGGAGATCGTACCATGCAGACCCCCCAGAAAGGGGGGGGTGAAAGGGTCGGCTCCCCAGGTCCAATCTATGCTATATTCCTTCCTAGTCTTAGCAACTAGGTCAAGTTATATATCATTTTCGTATAAATTAGGGACGAGGAATTCATTTTTGAAATAATTATTATGCCTTTACATACAAAAAAAAATGATTTTTGTACAAAACATGAAAATGTTATGTAATTATTTGTGAGAATTTTGGATGTTACAATCACAGTGTGGCGATTTGCACTAGATAAAAAATTGGACGATGTAGCCCATGTATTCTTTATTTTGGAAAATATCACTTTAAAGTAGGCATTCATACTTACATTTTTTTGTAATAAAAAAATAAATTATAGCTCGTGGTGGTAACAATTTCCATACAAATGGAACTATGCCCAAAATCAAAGATTAAAAATGTTTACTAAAACACTGAATTTGACATTTTAAAAGTTTATATATAATGTTTTAATAATTTTTCCATGCGTTTTTGCCCTTTTTTGGTACAAATTTGTTGTTTATATTTTTCTTCCATACAAACTTTCTCCCCCCTATTTGCCCCCCTTAAGTGTTGATTTTATAAAATTTTATTTTATCTTAAACTTAAACCTGTTGCATTTAATTGATGTTGAAAATTTCAGCTTTATATCTTCTGGGGTTTAGATTGTATGATGTCTGGAAGTAAGCCGAGTTTTGTTAGATATTATAATGTATGGGATATTATGAAATAAAATGTCTTTAGCTCAAACACATGTAGGTGCCAAACTACTGAACATTTTAACCTGAAAGTTTGAACATCGATTAATTACAAAAGGTATAAGTTAGTTATAAAAACAAATTTAAAAATATCTACCCTTAAGGGGGGAAATGGGGGGGAGAAAGTTTGTATCGAAGAAAAATAAAAACAACAAATTTGGACCAAAAAAGGGCAAAAACGCATGGAAAAATTATTCAAATATTATATTTAAACTTTTAAAATGCGAAATACAGTGTTTTAGTAAACATTTTTAATCTTTGACTTTGGGCATAGTTCCATTTGTATGGAAATCGTTACCGCCACGCGCTATAAATTATTTTTTTACTACAAAAAAATGTATCAATGCCTACTTTAAAGTGATATTTCCCAGAATAAAGAATACATGGGCTACATTGTCCAATTTTTTATTTAGTGCAAATCGTCACACAGTGATTGTACCATCCAAAATTGTCACAAAAACTTACATAACATTTTCATGTTTTATACGAAAATCATTTTTTTTGTATGGAAAGGCATAATAATTCTTTCAAAAATGAATTCCTCGTCCCTAATTTATACGAAAATGATATATAACTTGACCTAGTTGCTAAGACTAGGAAGGAATATAGCATCTCCTGTCTACCGGGCCAGATCAACTTTGTTTGACCTAAGGAACAATCGTGCCAAGCGGCATCGCCTGAGACTAAAGTGCATGCTAAATGACCTTACTGACCCTACTATGATTATCCAAAACTTAGATCCCTCGTGGCCAAACTTTTCCTTAATAATCTCTGTGTTCCATTTATTTACTTAATCATATGGCAAACTAGATTTGAATCGCTTAAAATATGATGTGTTCCATGCACTTTGTGTTTACTTACAGTAACCGAGCATAGCAGATTCTTACTTACCCAACTAAAGCGCTTATTGACTCACGTTATCTTTTCGCGGATTAGCAAAGTAATATTTTTGTATTAATTAACTATAGCGCCTTGCCGTTTATTCTAGCAACCTTTTTCGATCAAGAGATTTGTTTCGTCATGTTTGCAAAAGAAAACGAGTTTGACATCATAATATTATATAAATTACACTGAGAGAAAAGTAATACAAAAATACACTTAGAATTACAAAAATAAACTTAATCCGGGGACAAGGAGAGTTAACTAATAGGAACAAATTGACTTTCGCAATTTCTATTAGTTCTTGCAATTTCTATTATCTGTTTGTTGAAATTATATTTGGGATTACTGAGCTGTTTGTAGAAATAAATAAACTTTACAGAAATAGTGAAACGTCCATAATTATTACTAAAACTTCATTTTTTCCCCCAGTACAGAACTGTTTTTTAATTCCTGGTGATGATTTTTCTCTCAGTGTAGCTTAGAATTAGCGGTAAAAAGCCACATATAAATTAGCTTATTTCAGTCGTATTCTTATAGCATAAGCTGCCACTGCTGCCAGTTAAGATTAACGTTTTTATCTCAATAGAAAGTAGTCTAAGGGGTTTTCCCCATCCTACCAATTTAGGGTGCCAGTTCCAACAACGTCCATAGACGTCGCCTGAAATATCTTAACAACAACTTAATTGAGATTGTGGGTCTGAACTTGTTAATTTAGACTAGACATAAAAATTCAAAATCGCTCTCCTTCTTGATTCGACTGGCAAATCATATTACTTTTTGGCAACCGGGTTTTTTAACCTAATTAGACCCCGCTGAATCCGAATTTGCCGGTTGCTCGATCGAAATCATGACCGGAAGTGAGATATTTGACATTAAAGGTCCCTTTTTTTAGTTTTTCGTAAATAATTCTTAAACGGAGGCGCATAGCAAAAAAATGTTCTATTACATAAGTAATCTGCATAAAATTGCCTACAAGAAAGATTCAGTACAATTTTTCGCTAGGATCAATATTCAAAGAGATATTAACGCGGGAAATTTAATTATAATCACTTCTAAGGTCCCTTTTTTTAGTTTTTCGGAAATATCTCATAAACGGTGGCCAATATCAAGAAATGTTGTTAAACGATAATAATCTACACAAAATTTTGAACAAAACAGATTCAGTACACTTTTCGCAGGGATCAATATTTAAAAAGATAATAAAGAGGGAAAGTTCTAGTATAATGAATTCTAAGTTTCCTTGTTTTTATTTATTCGTTAATAATTCGAAAAGTATGACTCATAGCAAAAAATATCTTATACCTAAATAATAAACATAAAATTTCCTACAAGAAACATACAGAACACTTTTCGCTAGGATCAATATTTAAAAAGACAAAGCAGCGGGTAAGTTAATTATAAATAATTTTAAAGTCCCTTTTTAGTTATTTGTAAATAACTCGTAAACGGTGTCCCATAACAAAATAGGTTTTTAAAAAATAAATTATCTACATAAAATTTCCTCCAAAAAACATCTGGAACACTTTTCTCTAGGATCAATATTTAAAGCGATATTAATGGAAGAAAGTTAATTACAATCAGTTCACATGTCACTTTTTATTAGTTTTTCGTAAATAACTCGTAAACGGTGGCATTTTGCAAAATAATATTCTACATAAATATTAAACATAAAATTGTCCACAAAAAAGGTTCTGTACACTTTTTTGCTACGTTCAATATTTAAAGAGGTATTAAAGGGTGTAAATTAATTATAATCAATTTCCAGGTCCATATTTTTAGGTTTTCGTAAATGACTCGTAAAGTAAGGCTCATAGCAAAATAAGTTCTTAATGTTCTTGTAAATAAAAAATCGGCATAAAATTTTCTACGAAAACATAATGAACACTTTTCTCTGGGATAAATATTTGAAACGATATTAAAGAAAGAAAGTTCATTACGATCAATACACATGTCACTTCTTTTTAGTTTTTAGGGTTCCGTACCTCAAAAGGAAAAAACCGGCCAAGCGCGAGTCGGACTCGCGTTGCAAGGGTTCCGTACATTACCCAAATTTCAACAACGTATTTTTTATATGTGAAACGCGAGTGAATTGCCATTAAAAAACCCGTTCAAAAACTAAGTAATGTGCGACTCGCGCTTGCATATTTCTAATAGGTCTTCCTGTCATCTATAGGTAAACCCAGTAGTTTCGGAGATAAAGCCCCCGCCCCTCATAGCCAAACAATGACCATTCCCCCCCCCCCCATTTATCCGTTTACGAGCCATTTACCAAAACCTGAAAATAGGGACTTGGAAATTCATTATTATTGATTATTGAACTTACCCCCTTTAATACCTCTTTAAATATTGATCGTAGCGAAAAAGTGTACAGAACCTTTTTTGTGGACAATTTTATGTTTAATATTTATGTAGAATATTATTTTGCAAAGGGCAACCGTTTACGAGTTATTTACGAAAAACTAATAAAAAGTGACCTGTGAACTGATTGTAATTAACTTTCTTCCATTAATATCGCTTTAAATATTGATCCTAGAGAAAAGTGTTCCAGATGTTTTTTGGAGGAAATTTTATGTAGATAATTTATTTTTAAAAACCTATTTTGTTATGGGACACCGTTTACGAGTTATTTACAAATAACTAAAAAGGGACTTTAAAATTATTTATAATTAACTTACCCGCTGCTTTGTCTTTTTAAATATTGATCCTAGCGAAAAGTGTTCTGTATGTTTCTTGTAGGAAATTTTATGTTTATTATTTAGGTATAAGACTTTTTTTGCTATGAGTCATACTTTTCAAATTATTAACGAATAAATAAAAACAAGGAAACTTAGAATTCATTATACTAGAACTTTCCCTCTTTATTATCTTTTTAAATATTGATCCCTGCGAAAAGTGTACTGAATCTGTTTTGTTCAAAATTTTGTGTAGATTATTATCGTTTAACAACATTTTTTGATATTGGCCACCGTTTATGAGTTATTTACGAAAAACTAAAAAAAGGGACCTTAGAAGTGATTATAATTAAATTTCCCGCGTTAATATCTCTTTGAATATTGATCCTAGCGAAAAATTGTACTGAATCTTTCTTGTAAGCAATTTTATGCAGATTACTTATGTAATAGAACATTTTTTGCTATGCGCCTCCGTTTAAGAGTTATTTACGAAAAACTAAAAAAAGGGACTTTTAATGTCAAATATCTCACTTCCGGTCATGACTTCGATCGAGCAACCGGCAAATTCGGATTCAGCGGGGTCTAATTAGGTTAAAAAACCCGGTTGCCAAAAAGTAATATGCTTTGCCAGTCGAAATCGTTTTGATGAAAAATATGACCAGTCTAATTTGACGCTTTTTCCGCTGGACCTTCTGGGATGTTTGGTTCTTCTTAAAATATGTAATCGCGTGAAATACTCGTACTTCAAACTGTAACATTTTAATATATGCCTCGGTTGTCAATAGGTTCGCGAACTAATGTGTGTAAACACAAACATTTTCCTGGTGCCTAGATTAAGGATAAAGCTTTAATTGACAATCATTACTTGTATAAGGTTTTGTTAGTTATGTAACTAGTATGACAATATGGTTGTGTTTGGGTAATAAACCAAATATTTAATAATTTTTTTATTGTTACAGGTAAGAAATATAACATCATCATCACATACCGTAATGAAACCAAGGAAAACACGTGAGTTTATTACTAAAACAATTTACAATAATAGTAACCATATACTAAAAATAGAATTAACAATCAATCACGTCATATAAAGACGGTACTATGTGCCGAAGATGTTCTTAAATTCTTCTCGTATCAAAATAAAGGTGTGTAGCATCTATAGCGGTGTGCAGCAGCACTGTTAACTGACCGACGCATAGCACGCTCGATACATACTCGTAGATCTAGACACGCGGCAGCGTGTCAAGCCAAGTTCAAGCAAAGGAACTGGCTAGCCAGCGCCAAGTGTAATATTACACGAACCACTTGGTGCCACTTTTGACCCTTCTTTCTATAACTCAAAACATCTTTAACGTAAACACATAAAACTACGTGTGTTTAATTATATCCATAAGGACATCTAGAAGCCCAAATTTCATGAAGCTAGCTCAAACGGTTATAAAGATATGAAGGTCAAAAAGTCGTAAATTTTAAGACTGACTGACATACCTATAGTACCTAAACCTAACCTACTTCCAGATGACCTAGAAGGATGAAATTTGGAATCCAGCTCAGTTATTGTGTGAAAGCGTAGGAAAAAATCTAAAAATTAAAAAAAGTTATAAAATAGGGGGGGGTCCCCATACAAAAAAACCATTTTTTATTGTGACTGACATATAAGTACCTAAACCTAACCTACTTCCAGATGACCTAGAAGGATGAAATTTGGAATCCAGCTCAGTTATTGTGTGAAAGCGTAGGAAAAAATCTAAAAATTAAAAAAAGTTATAAAATAGGGGGGGTCCCCATACAAAAAAACCATTTTTTATTGTGACTGACATATAAGTACCTAAACCTAACCTACTTCCAGATGACCTAGAAGGATGAAATTTGGAATCCAGCTCGGTTATTGCGTGTAAGAGTAGGAAAAAATCTAAAAACAAAAAAAAGTTAATAAATAGGGGGGGTTCCCATACAAATTTCTTTTTTATTGTGACTGACATATAGTACCTAAACCTAACCTACTTCCAGATGACCTAGAAGGATGAAATTTGGAATCCAGCTCGGTAATTGTGTGTAAGCGTAGGAAAAAATCTAAAAATAAAAAAAGTTAAAAAATATGGGGGGTCCCCATACAAAAAACCTGTAATACGCGCTAAACAACCGGCCAACGGTGTATCGTTGGCGGCGCGCGGCACCACATAATTAATACAAAGAACAGAAGTAAAAAACATGCAGCGGAAACACAAGAAAAAACATTAAATCTCAATACCTGCCTAGTTTTCTTTACAAAAAGTATTGATATCCCATCAAAAACATAAATGTAAAAAAGGAGAGCCAAGTTCAATACAAAAATTATGCTTGGCTGTGGGGTTCGCCGCAAAAAGAATGGAGATTTAAATGAGTGCCAAGTTCTATGCAAAATCCAAATATGTATTTATAGGAACAAAATAACATTATAAACAAGTATTAAACTCTATTTCTTTGCTTTATTGGATACCTATAACAATTGCTGTTATTTAAAAAAAATGTGAGATCTTAAAGTAGGTTAGATTTGGCTTGGCCAGTTTTTATCAGAATTACAAAATATATATGTAGAATAACTTTATAAAATGACTGATGTAATGAAAACTGGCCAAGTCAAATCTAACCTGCTTTAAGATCTCGCATTTTTTTTAAATAACAGCAATTGTTATAGGTATCCAATAAAGCAAAGAAATAGAGTTTAATACTTGTTTATAATGTTATTTTGTTCCTATAAATACATATTTGGATTTTGCATAGAACTTTGGCACTCATTTAAATCTCCATTCTTTTTGCGGCGAACCCCACAGCCAAGCATAATTTTTGTATTGAACTTGGCTCTCCTTTTTTTACATTTATGTTTTTGATGGGTTGATTTTACCGCCGCCGCCATACATTGATTAAAACAAATTTTAATGTATTAGCGGCCGGCGTCAGCGCCGAGCGTACACTTCGTAGCCCTCTAATTAGAATCCTAGCCATTGTTCCGTAGCCTGTTGTAGTAGTGCCGCTCGTAGAGGTCGTCCCAGAGACGACAGGCCCGGGAGTGTGGGAAGGGCCGCATGGTTGTGCTGCCGGCAGTTATGTCTAGAAGGTTGTCGGTGCTTGCCTCCCAGCGAGGCGATTCGTCGCGCGTTGGTTGCCTTAAACCAACATAATAAAATCATCATTAATTATGGAGGAACGGGGAAACGATTCAGACTTTTCCTTACAAGACTGTGTAAGTAACTAAGTAGTTTTAAAATATCAAACGTATTTTTATTGGACAACACATGTTTTATGTAGCTCCATATGAAAGTTCAGTGTGTAAATTTTTTTCTTGTTTATTTAAATTTTTAATTATTTAACAAAATATACAACTAAACCTAAATAAATAAAAAAATAAAATAAATTAAATGTGTGTGTGTGTGGTGTGTAAATTGAGAACAAGCAGCAACTCGGGGTAATTAGAATTAGGCTACTCCGTTCGTTTCTGTGAGCAGCATCGGTCTTAGAAACCCCTCAGGCTCCTCGTTCACGGTTCAACACACCAGTGTAGTGTAAGAACCGGTAGTACAATTCAGATACTCACAAATACTTGACAAAGTTAGTCCAAAGCCGGACCATCGAGCGTTGCACCTCTCCATCCTCCCCTTCCAACTCCTGGCCCTTATCTGGGAACAGTAAAGCCAGTTCATCTCCATGGGCAGCCCCGGTCTTGGGGATCCCTCGCTCGGGTTCCACGCCCCATGCGCCGGAGTGTGAGAACTGGTAGAAGTACACCGGCGCGGACGCGGCGTGTAACCGCGCGCTGCGGTGCACGTGGCTTACGAAGTACGCGTCTCTGGAAATATTTGCAATCAGTTAAGACCTGATTGGTACAGAACTGGAAGAATAATATATGTATTATCGCTGTTTTAATTTTTTTTTTGCTGTATTATAGGCTTTGTTTTTGCTCACCTATGATATGCGAGAACGTCGGACATATTAACTTTGCCAGCAAAGTAAATCTCTTTAATTCGCTTTAATTCTCTGTCGTTCAAATTCTTCAATTCTTCCGGAAGTAAAATATTAAAATTTTTGACCATCCTCTTCAATATTCGCAATGCTTTCAACATTGCCGCAAAGACGTATCCTTCCTCGCTGTTGAACCCTATAATCATCGGAACGCTTCGTGCTTTGTGATTCGACAGCGAATCGAACGGCGGCTCAGAAATAAATCTCTCTTCCCTCTTAAAAGCTTTCTCTGCACACATTCCGAAGGGGTAATAAGGCAAGTTGAGCTTGTCAGCCTTGTCTGCTAAATCGACGTCATTAGCTTTGATTAAATATGACGCGATCGCGTCACTGCCGGTATATAATTTTCCAAGCATGAGGGCGCGTTCAGTCGAGTCGTAATTAAAGGCCCAAGGGCTTAATATCGTCCCGCTTTGCATAATAGCTCCGTGGAACAGGCCCTCAGCCATAGGACTAATTGTCAGTCCCTCGACGATCGCAGCCCCGAAGCCCTGCCCGCCCACTAATACATTCGCAGGGTTTCCTCTGAACGCCACGATGTTGTCCCGCACCCATCTCAGCGCTGACACCACATCCTTTGCACCGGCGTTACCCGGTATCTGTTCCTCCTTCGTGCAGAGAAACCCCACTGGACCTAATCTGAAATAGTATTAAAGTTAGTTAAAGTCAACGGTAGAAATGTCGACGGCCGTCGTAGAAACGCCCAGCCTCAGTCACCTGTGGTGTATGACGACCACCAGGACCCCCTGCCGCACCAGCAGGCCGGGGTGGTAGGGCCCGCCGCCGCCGGCCACCCACGCCAGCACGGGCCAGGGCGCGCCCGCCGTGGGCACGTGCACGTCCAGCTGCAGGCAGTGCTCCGCCGACGACGCCGAACACGTCGGCTTCTCCGACTCGCGGAGCCCGGCCCATGACGGAGCCAGACCGGCAAGCTGAAAAATATTAATGTATCGAAAGTTGGAATCCGATTTATCTCAATCACCTATGGTTGATTGGTAGAAAATGCCTAGAAACATTATGTCCGCCTGTTATCAATCTCGAGCCCTCAGTCCGCCTTGTGCGAAAGAATTGAAAGCAACCTATTCCGCGGCTTCCCCCATCACATCAGCACAGCATAGTTTTCCCCCATGCTGCTGCGAATCATATCATTTCATGTTCATCTGCCGTTGTATCACCTTGAAGAGGTTTGGGTACTAATTACCAATTCATATTTAGTTGAAGTAAATGATTCATTTTGGTTACGTTTGGATTAAATTTAATAAATTGGAACATCTGTATAAACAATGTGAACAAAACAAGTTTAGACAAAGGTAAAAAAAAACAAATTCAGGGTCATAGTATTATTAATATTGTCTTCTGGTTTGATACAGTAAAGTTATAATTTATTTTACATAATACGTTTGAAATTAATATACGTCCATACTTACATTCGGAACTTGTTTAAATTGGTTTCTCTAATCACCTCAGTCATATTATTTCTGGTTGGACATAATTATTTCTAAAAATTAATTTATGTCTAGTATCACTTGAAACCTGACTTATAGTGCGACATAAAACAGTAAAAATGGAACTAACAATATTCCATATTGAATTGTTGCCATGTTTAAGCATTTTACGTCAAAAATGTGACAGGAAGTGGCACCGTCAATAATTTTCTACTATTTCTTGTCGGACTAGTTATATTATGGATTATGGCAGTCATTGCAGTGAGTTTTTAATTAGTATTTCTCGTCTGAAATTGGGCAACCGGTTTATTAAAACCCTTTTTTTTACCGAACCTTAAACCTGGTATCTCCCCGGAGCGTGCCGTACGGGATCCCGCGGTATGACACGACCCCGTCCCCAGCCTCGCCCCGCAGCATCCCCTGCGCCGTCTGCACCACATTCTGCTCGCTCCTCACCACCAAACACGTCAACACCAACAAACTGAACATATCCCACACCTTACCGAACACTAGAATGTTACTGGGCTCGTTGCGAATACTTTGTTGCAAATTTTTTCTATTACTGCTTGAGCAATTAGCTTTTATTGTGGAACTGTCAGTATTCAATAAGCGACGGGCGATTATCGCTGCAACGCATCGTGCGTCCACAGTGAGCCACCGGTGCGTGTCCTGGGAATGATTTAATTCTATCCCGCCTGCATAGTTTGCAATAGGTGTGTACAGTTGGCTAACGAAAGCAAGCTTTGTATTCGGGTCGGGTGCTAAATGAAAATATGTTCATTAAAAGTAATTTTTGCAACAACTACACTACCATTAGTAATCGCAATCTATGCGTCTATAGCAATTTTCATTTTAAAATCATATTTTGACTGTTAAATAATTCATTACAGTATGTTAGTGCACTAGACTTGTACTTACGCTAAAGTCTAGATCAATGTAGTTTTCAATTGACCGCTATATGTATAGAGATATTCTTAGTTTCAATTAGTGTCTCAAAGCACCAAGCATCCTTCTTTAGGGGGTACAGTCACGTCCACCCACGCAACTTTCATGTAGTACTTTTTACTCTATCCAAGTCTATCCAGTGCATTAGTAAAACTTCAATTTCAAAAGAAAACATTTATTTATCTCACCGCTCATCTTATAATTACAAATAGTTTTCAGTCGATACCATCCTCCGTTTACCTTCCCTTCCGAGTCACAGACAAATGAAACAACCATCTGTTCTAGCCAAACCAATCATTGATGTCAATTATTGTACTTTTCTTTTTAATATTCCTCCTCATTCTTCTGAAAAGATACTTATCTAGACTACATTAAAGCTTTTCCCCACTTTTTACTTCGATTTAAATAACTTGCTAGCAAAAGCATAAAAACATGCCCTAGTTATATCAACTGATCCATCGAAATATGCCACACCGCTGCTCTGACGCACCATACATATACACAGCAAATTGTATGGCAAAAACGCAACGTACCTATAATACACGTCACTGGATCAAGCTTCATTGTGGTTGGTCTGTTAATTAAGGGTTACGATTACCTTTTATTTATTATATTAAGAATACGTTCTACATACACAATTTATTATTTAGGCAGGTATATATTTATGTCAGTTTCCGATACGAAAATCATAGCTTGTCATCAGCGAATAATGTCAAATAGACGAAAGCTCGATTTCCGATATTTGTAAGGGCTTCCCATGTACAGTGAGGTCAGTAACCTGCGAAATTGTATGGAGAAATTATGAATGAATTTATGCACTTTTACGGCTAATGATGGTAGCTTCCTTATTTACTTAAATAAAAACAGTATAAAATCTATCTAGCGTGTTTGTAAGTTTACTTAGTACCTAATAGCTTAACAATCATAATAATTATCCATTTCACACAGACAGTCCACCACATAACACAATACTTATAATGAGTGCTTCTCATTTGTTCTATTCTATAGATCTGTTAACTGAATCAATTAAAGTTCATAGGACCGACACGGGCGTTGGTCTGGTTCAGCTGGTCTCGTAAATGCTGTCGAAGAACTTGGTTACCCTCTGGTATTTCGGCCACTGGTCGGCCTCCTCGTAGTTGACTATGTTGTTGTACGGGGCGTACTTATCCGTTACTTCCGCCGCCGACACCGGCCGCCAGCCGTTGACGTTCGTCATTGGTTTACTGGAAATAAATAATTTACATTTACTTAAGTTCAAGATCTGTTATTAAAAAGCAGATTCAATTATTTTCTAGCTACGATTTGTGTTTTCAATGCTTTTTCTGAACGCTTTGGCGACTAACTCACCTGTATGGTATGAAGCTAGCGTAGAATAACTTGGACATTTTCGTGAACATGCTATTGTCTGCGTTGTATTCGACGTTCTTCGTTGGTTTACTAGAATTAAATACGTTAGATTATGCACAGTTAAATAAACTTTTCAATAGATACGCTGTCTCATCATCATTTGCAAGAATCGCTTATTCGCTTGCTCCTCTGAGCCCTTAGCATAAGGTTGAAAGTACTCACCCATGTCGCATGAAGTGAGTGAAGCACGCCGTCATTTTCGTAACCATGTCACTGTCTGCGGCCGACTCGATCGTATCTCCCAGCGCGTGATTGGCTCGGAACACGAAGGTGAGGTCCTCCGAGTGGCCGGCGCCAAAGTACGTCAGATTGAGCGCTTTCTTGTACACGCTGTTGTCCGCGTTATACGCGAACCGGTACAAGAATACAGGGGCTCCCTTGTTGGCGGCTCTCGTCTTTGCCAGTTTCAGCGCCGGATATATGAAGTGAGCTTCTGTACAGTAGCTCAAAAACGCCTCCATATCCAACGATTCACTAAAGTATTCCTCTTGAATGCTCGCAATTTTATTAGGAAGCTCCGCTGGCGGGGTCGTGTAAGTAACCCCTAAGGGCACCACCACTGAAGGCGTCTTTTTAATCCTTTCGACAATGTCGATCTGTTCAAATCGTGGTCTAAATGTTTCGCATTCTGCGTTTGTGAAGCCAATTATGAAGGGGATATCTTTGCCTCGACCTTGCGCTTGTAACACTTCCGGGTCATTGTCCAAGATTATATTAACCCCCGGGTGTTCGGATTCGACCACGGGACTGAATGTGAGGAGACCCGTGTAGTCCTGAATCTGTATTTCGGCTTGAATGATCTGCTCCAGCGGAAGAACAATAAGCTTTTGGTGCACCTCTTCGGGATCAGTACTGTTGATGCCTAGATAACCGAGGAATAACTCCGATACTGTTTGCGCGTAAGCTGGCGATGACGTGAAAAAATTTCTTGATCCTTCACCACTCATCGCAATGGCTCTGCAATAAAGGGGTGTCATTTAGTATCCTCTAGTGCATTATTGTCAATTTTCTGTATCCTTTTCTATCAATCAATATTTGAGGTTTACCTCTTGAAAAGTCCCTTTGCTGCTTGAGAAAGTGAGAGCAGATGGACGGAGGAAGCGCCGGCGCTCTGTCCGGCCAGCGTGACGTCGTGGGGGTTGCCACCGAAGGCCTCGGCGTTGCGCTGCACCCAGCGCAGCAGCGTCACCATATCCCGGAGACCAGCGTTGCCGGGGACACTCGACGAGTTAAGGGACAGGAAACCGAAAGCTCCAACCCTGTAAATGAAATAATTAGGTTTCTAGTTAGCTCGTTAGATGTTTAAAACTATTATACACCTTTTCATAAAGGACGAGTGTTATCTAAATAAGACTTTCTAATACACAGAGCATGTTGCTAGTCCTAAGGAATCCCAGAGGTGGAAACGGCCCTCATTAAGCCGCGACGTATACATACTATCTCCAGCGGTATTGGTCTCGTGCTAAGTCTCTGCTCGTAACAAGCTTCCGATGATCCAAAGCATATACAGAAGAAACCTTTCACACGTTTCAGGGTTTAATTACTTTATCACTTATCTAGGCGTCGTCCCTCAGGTCAATCTTTGGAAACCTCACCTGTAATTAAACGTAATGACGACAACATTCTCTTTGACGAGGTACTGCGGGCCGTGTGCGTCCGGGTCTCCCGAGCCGAAGCCGAAGCCTCCACCGTGCACATACACCAGCACCGGCAGCAGCGGACGACTCTCGCCGCGCGCTCTGCAGGGCAACGACTTCAGAGGGACGTAGATATTGGCGTGGATGCACTCCTCACTCTGACCGCGGGGATGCATGATTGGCCCATAGAAAAGGTCCCGCTGGGGACAAATAGGGCCCTCTTCGGTCGCGGGCCGGCATTCTGTCCATGGATCCGGACGCTGCAGTTCCTGAAATTTTATAAACGAATCGTGAAAGGCTTCAATTTACTTTGTTAACAGTCAGGTCTATCAAATCAAAATGTTTTGTCTTTAAAGAGCGCTAAATTCCCATGGATAAAGTTTACCTGAAAGCGGAGTTCACCGAGAGGCTGCTTGGCGTAAGGTACGGCGAGGAAGTAAGCGTAGTCACCATTGGGGTCGTAGCCGCCGCACACCCTCCCCGCCTCGGTGTCCGCCCACACGGGCTCCTGCGCGGAAGCGCTCCATGCTGGAATGGATATCATGATGAAATTTAATATACATAATATCTTCACAAGAACTGGAACACTATTGGAGACAGTGATTAGTTCCTTATTAATGCTCCAGCCTATTCCCTTTTTTCTCATTATTACAAATACAATACTATCTTTTTTCAATCAATGTCGTTATCAAGACTATAATTTTGACATACACTGGCACTTGCTAAAATGTACTAGTGTCATAGTTTGAACAATCATTGTAGTCCACCTTTTCACGAGTTTCATCGCCTTACACTGCACTAAGTATGCAATTGGTCTGCAATTTAGGTCAAGATGAAATAAATGAATGCGCTCGCGTGATCTGACCGTGCAGATTTATTTAGGTCGCACGTTACGAAGCTGGCCGGTTCCCTGCGTGCGGCCCTGCAGCTGAGGCGTGCCCTCAATCGACAGATTATGCGCTCATATGATCATCGCAACAGGAAATGAAAGCGAGTACAGTTATTACATAACAGCGTCAGGATATTCCGGAAACGATGCGATGAACAAGAGTACACATGCAGATAAATATAGAAAACAAAACCTTGGAAATCACCATTTTTAAAGCAATTCTAACTTCTGCAATTTACATAGTTTTCATAGAGCACAAGCCGATTTATGGAATATTTGTTTATACATTCAAATGCTCATGCGTTCATAAGTTTACACGATGGCTTGCCAACGCTATCCCGGACACATTTTTGAGTCTCGGTGGCACTATTTCATTAGTATGACGAGTCATAGTTAACAGATAAGCCTTGAAATTTATATGATGCTAGCATAATATTTTTAAAATGTATATGTCGTCGGCCGATCGTAAGATCAGGCAGATCGTAATGTTCCTGTGTAATGTTTTGACCATAGTTACATTAAACCAATAAATAGGTAGGATAGGTTCGTTAGGTTGCTTCAGATGCCCGAAGGGCAAACTGCCCAGAAATAGGAGCCCCGCTACGCGGGGCTCCGTCGACTCAGGGAACGAGTTAAAGATTTTCACGTTTCACGATATGCCTGATCTTACGATCGGCCGCCGACATATATAAGCCGTCATACACGTGCCTGGATAAGGGCGGGTCGGGTCGGCGTGGGCCGATGTTATTCTTACGAGACGCTATCTGTGACGCGCGGATTGTTTTCAGATGTCGCAATTATTAGCCGCTGTTATTATTTATAGGGCGTGTCACTGAACCTCGGGTCGTGTGCTTGTTTACCTCGCTGCTATCCGATGTGTTGGCCGTAATGTGGTAACTAACTTGAGACTGAGTTTTGTATTAGACATCTTATCACAGCAGTCCTTATTTACAACGATGAGATAGGCTGCATTAAATATAATAATTGACAGAAACGTTAAAAAAAGTATTGTATGGCGAAGCCTTGTCTGTCTATACTTATCTAAGATCCGATACTGTACAATTTATTAAAATAATTGGCATGGCTCATATTAAAAAAAATCGTCGTCGTCGTTTATCGTTCAATATATTCGATTCTACTTAAATACTAACTAACTAACTAATAACTACTATTGTATTGTGTGTTGTATTGTATTGTTAACTAGATTTTAGGATTCACATTGAATGTACCTACCAATAATGTTTATGAATAAAGATTTAATATATTTTTAGAACGCTTAAATACTTATCCCAAAGATATTTAGTGATCCTTTTAAACAATTATTGGCCGATACTGTATCTGTCACAAAGAGGGTCAAAGATACACTTGGGTGACTAGGTACTTGTAATCGTTATTTCATTGAAATAGAGTCTACAATGGCGATGTGTATTCGATAGCATGAACACAGGCAATGAACTCATAAAACATGTAAATGTAATCTAAACCAGTCATCTTTAATTCATACTTGTTCCATTGGACGCCGCTAAAAATATTGTGACTATTTCGCATATAATGATTCTCATTATTACAAATGCCTAAAATATATAATAAATAAACAGTTAGTCGTAAATGAATAATAAAATAGATTGAGTGGTGGAGATAAATTCCAGTTTTATTTATTAGTTACTACATACGAAGTGATAAGTATGTCCCTAACAAATCTAACAATAGAAGCATATCTTAAATATTTATAATCGTAATCTGCATATCGGTGTTAGGCAACGCAGACACGTCATATTATCTCGCTAAGTATCATTGATAAAAATATAAATCATTACACGATATATTTTATTATGTTTCGTGTAGTATTTCAAGCTGCCGCGGGGCCTAAGAAAGGCTATCGCCTTCTGCGTTTAACATTTGATCCGATAATACTCGTATAGCAGGACTCACAAGATTTTTGCTATTAGACCGTTCGTTATTGGAATGATTGCCGCCATAGGATACATATGTCTGAAAAATCTATGAGCGTGTCAAAAACTAAACCCGTAACCCAAAAATAACAAGCTCGTTTCTTCATTGCCAATGATAGGGTTATCAATAACAGTGTCTACAAAAAAGGAAAGTTGACCTTATAACACGTTTGACGCACATAATAGGTATGTAAAGTATCTCGCCCCCATCTCTATTCTCTATACATTTTTTACCTCTGGCACTAGTAAATTTTCTACACGACCTTTGGAAATGAACTTTCTTTATAATCGCCCACGCAGGTTACAATGTAGCGACCACTCGGCCTCTAGTTGTCCTTGCTGGTATTTATTAGTGCCATGCCTTATGGGAAACGATCGCAGAGATAGTTCAGAGCCGGAAACCGCTACCAACTTTTAGTATGTTGTTGGGCATGGCATTGGGTCTCCAAAACTGCCGGGAGACGGCGGCGCCGGCCATCTACTTCAGCGGAATGACGTCATCAAAATGACTCCCGCTTCGTTGCGAATATTGCATACTGCACCCAAACTATGCATAGCACATACACGTGTGGGGTATTAAATGAAAGCCAATTAAATAAACTATATTTTATTTATACAAAGTGTATCAAAATATGCAACAGTTTCAGAGAAATTTACAAAATAATAACAATTATGTAAAAAAATATTCGATTATTTGGGTTTTACAACCAAACCAAAAGTCGGACGATAAAGCAATGTACTACAACATTAAAGATGACGTCTCAAGCCATACACTGATATCAATAAAATCAAAATTGGACCAAATATGTGGAAATTATGCATCAAAATGTAGATATTTGCCCATACAAATGCATAAAAGTAAAAAAAATCCAAATTGGTCATTTTCAGGATAATCCGCATAAGCTTCTAGTATGTTATTAGCAATATGACCTGGATTCTAAAACTGCCGGGAGACCATCTTTATTGTCCCCCAGTCACGAATTATGACGTCATACAAATAATCACTGCCGAATTTCGTAAAATGTAAATTATAGCTATACTATGAGTCACACATACATGTGTGTTACATGTAATAAAAGGTTATTAAATTTAGTATGATTCACCTAAACATTATTTGTAAAAAAATGTACGGTTTAAGAGCTGGAAACAAAGAAATACCACTTTTTATGGAAAAAGTAGATGTATATCAATTTTATAGCTAAACTAAAATCGTCAATAAAACGTTGCATATAACATTTAAAAAACCAGTTATTCAACTATACATCACAGTTTACATTTTACATTTTCGATAAAAACTGTGGAAGTTGTGGAAAAAAAACTAAAGCGCGCCAACAATTCTACCTTAATGCGCTCATATTATGCAAAGAATAGTTCTAATTATCGAGTATTAAATGAATGAACATTACATAAAATACATGAAAACGACATTTTTGAATGGAACCATAATTAAAAAAATAATAATTTACTTGATAAGTAAGCAAAATACTGTTTCTTTAAGTGCATAATCTCCTCCTTTCAAAGTCGGTTAAAATGTAGCTTTTGTGACCTGGGCTACAAAGACAAATAAATTGACACCTAATTTATCAAAATCAGTTCAGTAGTTTCATGCAAACGGTACCTACACATGCACGCATAGATAGCAAATTCTGCCGTAGTCGGACAAAAAATTAAAATTCAATAATTAGACCTTTACTATTATGGCCTGGCGTGGCTTGGCATCAAACGTTGAAACCCTCAGGCCCTAGATGTTAGCAGGCCTAGCGGGCGTCGCCTCAATGAGTTAGCAAGATGCCTTATGGAGGCTTCGAAGGACCAGAGGGGTGACCTGTATTTCGGAGGATCAGAGGGAAAATTCTGCCAGCCTTCTCAGCTCAGCCTTGAAACCCTTGCACCACTCAAGATTCCACTTTTATAAGAATATCCAACTGGCGCGAAGTGGCGCAGAATAGGGCAGAGTGACGCTCTTTTGTGTCAGAGGCCAAGATCCTCTTTGCTTTGGGTCACTGAGCCAGTGATGTATGTATGTATAAGGCTAATCGAGGCTTAAATATATAATTATGTATCGCATTAAGTGAACTGATATGGCATTTACCTCGACAAGGCATTTTGTATTAGGCATGTACCTACTTACTGGCATGTAACTTTACATTTCTCTAATAATGTAGCGTAAGAGTCTATTTCATATTAATATTTACCGCGACTACAGCAGGAACTGCTGTCTACGTATGTAATTATGTATTTTTTACATGAAACAACTGATCTGATTATGATAAATGAGGTGTCAATTTATTTGTCTTTGTAGCCCAGGTCACAAAAGCTACATTTTAACCGACTTTGAAAGGAGGAGATTATGCACTTAAAGAAACAGTATTTTGCTTACTTATCAAGTAAATTATTATTTTTTTAATTATGGTTCCATTCAAAAATGTCGTTTTCATGTATTTTATGTAATGTTCATTCATTTAATACTCGATAATTAGAACTATTCTTTGCATAATATGAGCGCATTAAGGTAGAATTGTTGGCGCGCTTTAGTTTTTTTTCCACAACTTCCACAGTTTTTAGGGTTCCGTACCCAAAGGGTAAAACGGGACCCTATTACTAAGACTTCGCTGTCCGTCCGTCCGTCTGTCACCAGGCTGTATCTCACGAACCGTGATAGCTAGACAGTTGAAATTTTCACAGATTATGTATTTCTGTTGCCGCTATAACAACAAATACTAAAAACAGAATAAAATAAAGATTTAAATGGGGCTCCCATACAACAAACGTGATTTTTGACCAAAGTTATTTTTTTTTTAATTAAAGTTACAAGACTATATGGTTGGATTTGGGGTTGAACAAAAGATATTAAAATTTTACAGAAACGGTTTTTTTTTCATCTCTCTAGCTCTAAAAATAAAGATTTTAGACCCGGGTCAAATTTTTATTTTTAATTTTTTGATTTTTTTTTTGTTCAAATCGGTCCCAAAAAAGGTCTATGTATACGGAAATGCATTAATCGTTTAGTATTTTGTACTAACGTCAGCTCAAAACTGAAGTCCATTTTGCTTTATCTCTTACCGTTTTCGAGATATATCGTTCTGAAGGTACGAATTTACGAAAAAACTTTGCTATTAACTCCATCAGGCGCTGATGACCTTTTTGTATGGATATATTGAAATCCGACTCGCACTTGACCGTTTTCCATAGATTAATTTTTTTTTTGTAATTTCGGGTTAGTAAGTTCGGGTCATGATTTATATGGTAATCATCATCATCATCATCATCATCATCATCATCATCATCATCATTTTCGCTTTCAGTCGCCCACTGCTGAGTATAGGCCTCTCTTCGTGTACGCCACTTATATACATGCATTAATGTGTATGGTAATATTTAGTAAGTGACATGGCATAATGTATATTGACATAATCTGTCAAACTGTCAAATTTGTTTTTTTTTGTCAAATTTAGTGTAAAGTATTATATTTTGTCATAGTTTAGTACTAAATGTCAATGTTGGGTAATTTTTTGTAGACTGCATTTCTCATCTTAAGGGCCGGCAACGCACTTGCAGCCCCAGTGATCGCTGTGCTTATGTATTTTTGGGCGAGTTTTTGGGTTTCGTATGGGAATATTTGGTACAAAGGGACATGTTACAGTGTCCCAGTGTATATTGACATGATCTGTCAAACTGTCAAATTTGACAGTTTTTGTCAAATTTAGTGTAAGATCATATTTTGTCATGGTTAAGTACAAAATAAAATTACTTAAATATTATTATTGAATAGAATAGAATAGAATAGAATAGGTAATTATATGGTAATCATCATCATCATCATTTTCGCTTTCAGTCGCCCACTGCTGACCTATAGGCCTCTCTTCGTGTACGCCACTTATATACATGCATTTATGTGTATGGTAATATTTAGTACAAAGTGACATGGCATAATGTATATTGACATAATCTGTCAAACTGTCAAATTTGTTTTTTTTTGTCAAATTTAGGGTAGAGTATTATATTTTGTCATAGTTTAGTACTAAATGTCAATGTTGGGTAATTTTTTGTAGACTGCATTTCTCATCTTAAGGGCCGGCAACGCACTTGCAGCCCCAGTGATCGCTGTGCGTATGTATTTTTGGGCGAGTTTTTGGGTTTCGTATGGGAATATTTGGTACAAAGGGACATGTTACAGTGTCCCAGTGTATATTGACATGATCTGTCAAACTGTCAAATTTGACAGTTTTTGTCAAATTTAGTGTAAGATCATATTTTGTCATGATTAAGTACAAAATAAAATTAATTAAATATTATTATTGAATAGAATAGAATAGAATAGGTAATTATATGGTAATCATCATCATCATCATTTTCGCTTTCAGTCGCCCACTGCTGACCTATAGGCCTCTCTTCGTGTACGCTACTTATATACATGCATTTATGTGTATGGTAATATTTAGTACAACATGGCATAATGTATATTGACATAATCTGTCAAACTGTCAAATTTGTTCGTTTTTGTCAAATTTAGTGTAAAGTATTATATTTTGTCATAGTTTAGTACTAAATGTCAAAGTTGGGTAATTTTTTGTAGACTGCATTTCTCATCTTAAGGGCCGGCAACGCACTTGCAGCCCCAGTGATCGCTGTGCTTATATATTTTTGGGCGACTTTTTGGGTTTCGTATGGGAATATTTGGTACAAAGTGACATGTTATAGTGTCCCAGTGTATATTGACATGATCTGTCAAACTGTCAAATTTGACAGTTTTTTTGTCAAATTTAGTGTAAGATCATATTTTGTCATGGTTAAGTACAAAATAAAATTACTTAAGTATTATTGTTGACAGATACTGTCAAATGGGATGTTGTTTGACAGAATCTGTAAGAATCTTGAAAGTTGAAAGTTTTTTAATAAATATGGATCTTGCTTACGCAGCGTCTTATGTAGGCGAACATCGCGCGATCCCGAAGCGAAACGACGGGACGCGGCGCGAGGCGGCTCAATCAATCCTTTGATGCCCATAGAAGTGTCCTATGTAAGCGATCTCGTTGTGACCGCGGTGCGGCGCGATTTGATGAATGCTGATGGTCCTCGTTATTATGCTCAAGGCATTAGTCTTAAATAGTAGGTACTTAAGATAAGGTGTTGTATAGTAATCAAAGTGAATGAGGTTCAGTCGGCACGCGTTGATGTCTTTTTAAATTTTGTTTGTTTCATAGGAGTTTCTTTAGGAAATTTTGTTTTTAGGGTTCCGTACCCAAAGGGTAAAACGGGATCCTATTACTAAGACTCCGCTGTCCGTCCGTCCGTCCGTCCGTCCGTCACCAGGCTGTATCTCACGAACCGTGATAGCTAGACAGCTGATATTTTCACAGTTGACGTATTTCTGTTGCCGCTATAACAACAAATACTAAAAACATAATAAAATAAAGATTTAAGTGGGGCTCCCATACAACAAACGTCATTTTTGACCGAAGTTAAGCAACGTCGGGTGGGGTCAGTACTTGGATGGGTGACCGTTTTTTTAGATAATGGTACGGAACCCTTCGTGTGCGAGTCCGACTCGCACTTGGCCGGTTTTATCGAAAATGTAAAATTTAAACTGTGATGTATAGTTGAATAACTGGTTTTTTAAATGTCATATGCAACGTTTTATTGACGATTTTAGTTTAGCTATAAAATTGATATACATCTACTTTTTCCATAAAAAGTGGTATTTCTTTGTTTCTAGCTCTTAAACCGTACATTTTTTTTACAAATAATGTTTAGGTGAATCATACTAAATTTAATAACCTTTCATTACATGTAACACACATGTATGTGTGACTCATAGTATAGCTATAATTTACATTTTACGAAATTCGGCAGTGATTATTTGTATGACGTCATAATTCGTGACTGGGGGACAATAAAGATGGTCTCCCGGCAGTTTTAGAATCCAGGTCATATTGCTAATAACATACTAGAAGCTTATGCGGATTATCCTGAAAATGACCAATTTGGATTTTTTTAACTTTTATGCATTTGTATGGGCAAATATCTACATTTTGATGCATAATTTCCACATATTTGGTCCAATTTTGATTTTATTGATATCAGTGTATGGCTTGAGACGTCATCTTTAATGTTGTAGTACATTGCTTTATCGTCCGACTTTTGGTTTGGTTGTAAAACCCAAATAATCGAATATTTTTTTACGTAATTTTTATTATTTTGTAAATTTCTCTGAAACTGTTGCATATTTTCATACACTTTGTACAAATAAAATATAGTTTATTTAATTGGCTTTCATTTAATACCCCACACGTGTATGTGCTATGCATAGTTTGGGTGCAGTATGCAATATTCGCAACGAAGCGGGAGTCATTTTGATGACGTCATTCCGCTGAAGTAGATGGCCGGCGCCGCCGTCTCCCGGCAGTTTTGGAGACCCAATGCCATGCCCAACAACATACTAAAAGTTGGTAGCGGTTTCCGGCTCTGAACTATATTCCCATAAGGCATATGACTATATAGATCGCCAAACAAAAACAACTTGTTTGGCCGCACAACTAACAAACTGTCCTTATAGGTCAGGAAATGAATGCTTAAAAAACGTTGTAGAGGGAAATGCTAGGAACACAATTTTTGACTCCGTAACTTTGTTTGGACTAGTTAGGAGGTGAACATATCAAAAGTCCCCGGCTGTAGCCCCGGTGCTGGGGGGTAGAGGGGGGTAAGAAGGTCGAATTTTTCGGTTTTTCATTGATATCTTGGAAACTTTGCGTCTTAGCGACATGACTACTAAGACAAACCGAAAGCTGATAAAATTAGTTACAAGTTTTATCCAGTCAAGTTTTTCGATATCTTGAATAGTTTTTGAGATACCCGCTCTTGAAAGTTTATTTAGGGATTTTAATTTTATCTTGATATCTACATCAGTGAAGCTGTTAGGCCATGTTTGGTATCATTTTCGTATAAATCGGGGGTGCTAAATTCATTTATGGTATCACATTGACACTATTTCGAAGTAAAACCAAAATTTAAAAAAACATATTTTTTTAAATCCGTCTTCACGCTTAAACAGCTGAACCAATTTCGTTGAAATTTGGTATAGAAATAGTTTCAGTCTCGACAAAGGACATAAGATAGTTTTTATAACCAAAAACATCTTTTGAGGGTGTGAAAAGTGGGGTGGAAGTTTGTATGGAGAGTCAATAACCGCTGAACCGGTTTAGATGAAATTTGGGGTGGTATACATCTGTGATTTAGATGAAAATGATAGCAAACATGACTTCAAACCTTACCTTAAGCAGTATTAACCTCAGGAATACAGTTTCGTCGACGAAATTGAATTCCCCCCATACTCCATTTCACAACTTTAAAGGATGATTATTGAGATAAAAAGTATCTTATGTCCTGTCTTGGGACTCGAAATATCTGTACACCAAATTTCAATTAAATCGGTTGAGCGGTTTAAGCGTGAAGAGGAATTAAAAAAAAAGATATTTGTTTAAAGTTTACATGTTTTTTCTTAGGAATGGTGTCAATGTGATACCAAAAATGAATTCAGCACCCCCGACTTATACGAAAATGATACCAAACACGGCCTAAGAGCTTCACTAATGAAGATATCAAGATAAAATTGAAAGCCTTAAATAAACTTTCAAGAGCGGAAATCTCAAAAACTATTAAAGATATCGAAAAACTTGACTGAATAAAACTTGTAACAAATTTTATCAGCTTTTGGTTTGTTTTAGTAGTCATGTCGTTAAGACGCAAAGTTTCCAAGATATAAGTGAAAAACCGAAAAATGAGACCTTCTTTCCCCCCTCTACCCCCCAGCACCGGGGCTACGGCCGGGGACTTTTGATATGTTCACCTCCTAACTAGTCCAAACAAAGCTACGGAGTCAAAAATTGTGTTCCTAGCATTTCCCTCTATAACTTCTTATTGCTTGGCCTATTAACACTTAGCGAATACTATAACCAAAGTCCAAACCAATACGTAAATAAAGGTAATCTAAAATGACTGCCGTATTCGAACTTTAAGATATTCACAAGAGACGACACGTACTAGATCCATTCTAGATACGTTATAGTTTAGATATCAACTAGTTCTCTTTTGCAGCGCAATTCGGGCAACCAATGTGACTTTTACGTTAGATAGAGTAAGATATCTATTAGATGTGAATTGGATCTCTAAGTCATATCCTGTGGAAATCGTTCTAAAGTATCTCCAGAATCGCGCAAATGTCAAATTTGACAGGTTAGATCTTAAACATATCGTTATCGTATCTTGGTGATGTCTAAAAGATATCTGATAGATGTCTATTTCAAAATCCGAATCGGGCCCTGAGTTAGCCACTTTAGATTTAGGACATCACAGACATGAAAAGACATGAAAAGAAATACGTATGACATCAACACGCGTAGCATTGTCTGTCAGCTTTCATTGCGTTTGCGCAAGGTTCGTAGCACCCTCTACGCGGCTACGGCGCTACGAGCGCATACGCATGCTTGCACCCGGTGATTATCTTTGTTTACATCTGCCCGACGACTTGCACTCAACTTATATTTAACTGATATCACTTATCGTTGCAATTTATTGATATTATTGACTTTTAAACTTTACTTTTTTTATTCAACCGGTTGACATTTCGGCCTTCTAATTATTCAGATGCGGCAATCATGACTCTTAATTTTACACATACTTTACGCTATCATTAAGCAAACTACTTTTTATGCTTTTAGCATATCGTCATAAAAACGAATAATAATTTAGGACTCAGGTAATGAGTATCATTGAGGTAGGTACTGATATATTTGTCTTGATTTTTAGATTATTTAAGAGTTTAGTATGTGAACAGTAATATTTCGCTAAGGTCCCCACGTCACAGGCTAAGCCTAGAGTGGGGATCACTGTACTGCCTCTCTGTAATATCAATTTATGAAATAAATATATTATGAATTTGATATTATCTATAGAAACATGGCGTATTTCTTATTATTATTTATTATCAGCTTAAATATCAAAACAAGTTTCTATACCAATAGGTAATAGCCATATACTTATCAAAATAATCTTTCAAAATCACATTTGTCATCTTGTCAAAAATTTTCACTTTCTTGCGGCACGATATTTGTCACAACGGCGTCACGCTCTAAGTCCGAACCGTCAAAAATCCCCACAAGCCGCAGCAGTAGGTAACTCACCGCAACACGCCGCCAGCACCGTGAGCGCGCACCGCACGTGTAGCTCCATGTCGCTCGCCAGCGGGCACTGAGGCGAGCGCCCACCGCCGCCCCAATATATACTCGGACCAACCTCACTCTGTATTGACGAAGTGACCAAGCGCCATAACAAACCTCATTCTTCATAGAAATTTGACATGCTGACATCTCCACTTTTTGTCATTGTAAATCTGGAAATTAGCTTGGTCCGTACTCGGACCGACAGCACGTTATACGCGCGAGTAGCGTCAACAGTCAACACAAGCGCGCGCTGCTCGTGCAGCCTTGACGGAGTGGAAACTTACGCCTCTGAAGGCTTTTTGCCCTGTACCCAAATGTAAATACCACAGGCATCTACACTACATAATTCAATAGGAGTCTTCTCTACCATTGTGTCGGAAATTAAACATAAAACAACAGGTCACAAAATTAACTTCTAGCGTTTCTTGATCCGTTTAAAGTTCGTTGAGGTTGACTAAGAACAAGAACTAAGGGTAAACTTTACAATACGCTAGGTCAAGATAATGAATGGTCTTCAATCTTCAAAAGAAAACACGGTTTACACCGCGGAAACTAGATTAAGTTTGACTTCAAAATGAGTCCACGAATAGACAATGTTGTTTATTTTATACTAACTCTACCTACAACAGTTAACTTTTAAACGCCGCCTTTTCTTAAGACTGCATCGAGCAAAATCAGCGAAAAAGGCAGTCACCGTTTAGTGGCTAGCGTCCACATCTCTTGATAATTTTTTTTATAATAAATATCATTATTATCCCAAAGAGTGTGTTTACAACGAATCACCCTTGAAAATTTGAAATCTTTTACAATATAATAAATACACTCATGCAAAGTTGTACCTAAAACGAGATGAACGAGTGTCAGCGTTTAGTAAAATTTGTATAAAAATTTCGATGCTCAAGCTATAAAATCGAGTGATTTCGAAAGCCAGATAACTGGACTACAACGAATCAGGCTTTTCCTATTTTTCCTCTTAAAGACAACAGAGAAACTCAATCGTAAACGTAAACTTTCGTAAAATTTCCATACATCCGCCATATCTGTCAAATTCTCCTTTGAATCAGATGCCCGCTGTGGGCCGTCCGGAGCGGACGCGTACTTAAAATCTCCCATTTTGACAGTTAATTTATGACATAAATTCATGTCCGTATACGAATGATGATACCAGTGAAAAACTGTGTTCAAAATAAATAGGGTAAATGAATAATGTCACACGGAGATCAAGAGTCATTAAAATTTTGATTTGTTTTTATTCATAAGTCATAATACTTTAAAAATATAACAAATCATATAAAAAATATACGAACACAACCAAATCAGTGTAATTAGTTTCTTCCTAATTCACTAAAAATGAAAAAAGTTTGAAGATTTGTTTTATCTTATTGGAATAAATTTTCATTGTGCTGGCATTCATATTACGTCATTTTAAAAACATATATGACATAATGTCAATATACTAGATAGACAATTTATCAACAAATTTCTTCACATTTTAACGTAAACAATATAAATTATTAAAATTTTATTTATGAAGACGAAGCAATGTTGTTCACATAATATCAGCAATAAAATTCTTAGTTTCAACCAGTTTTGTTGCTATTCTGAGAGCTATCACGTGCTTTGAAAGTTAATTCAATGATATATCATAAAGAAATTGAAATCAAGACTCGACCTGCAGTCTCAGCGAGTTTTTGTGGCTATATTATCAGTTGAAAGAACGATATTTAAAGCCAATACCGCAGTGGTCTGGTTTACGAGTACCTATATTGGTTCCATGTGACGATTTTTATATAAATGTATCTATCAAATTAACGTGCTTTTATTTCATTGATATTCGGTGCAAAACGATAACTCAGTAACGAAAAATAATTACTTATCAGAAATGCCTTAGGGTTTTTTTCAGTGAACGTTTATTTATAGGTATTTATGAGGTCTTATGTCTTATCAGTGTGGCTTTGGCCTTTGGACATTTTTGTAATGCTTTGTAATAAGGTAGGTGAGGTATCTATATCCCTAATTGTAGTAACCTTTTTTTGAATGAATTACAATTTAATTATTTAAATAAAAAAGTGGTCTACAAACATACATATCCGCTCGGTCCGCTAAAATAATTTAAGTGCCCTACATAATAGGTATATTTAAGATTAACAATCAGTAAACATCATTAATTACGCTCAAATGCTTGTTTCAAAGGTATAAAAGTACAATTTGCTAAGTAAACTGTCAATCTACATTAATTATAATAGATAGACTCCTAGAAGTCAGCTTACTGAAGATTATGAACAACATATATTATAAGTACTTTCTAAATAAAATACAATTTGTTTTTCCATGACTCATGTAGGCCGTATTTTACTATAGACCATTTTAAATTGAAGATGAAATTAATTCATGATAAAAGCTAATAAGGCCCGGTAATATTTTCTATTATTCTTGAACTTATGTTCAAGTCAGTGTTCAACTGTCAGTGCAAGTAACAAGGCCCGGTTCCGAACCAACATGGTATGGTTTTTTTATAAAACGTGTATTTTTCAAAAGCGCCGGAATATTTTTATAACTATTTTGGTATATATGAAGAAACATTGATTTGGTAATAATATCCTGATTATTAATATAACTATTTCAGTTAAAATAAAGGTGGGCCTTATATGCTTCACCTGACCTTATTCGTCCACATTTAGATCCTATAGCTATATTTGGTCACTTTGGCCGTCACTCTCCATTTGATGCCGATTGTACTAACCATTAAAAGTACAGCTCATATGTACTTTTACCTGTACTGAAACTTAAGCATTTGAGCGTAATTAAAGATGTTCACTGATTATTAACATTACGTGTTAAAGAACCGTGTCCCGATTTGGGCCATGGTGCGTCCATTAATGAATCGCATACTAACTGATAGAGGTTTACGAGTACATTCAAAGAAAAATAATTATAGGCAACCCAATACTAGTGGCTTAGTATACCAAAAATAAGAGAAGAGGGGAAATGGTCGGCTCCAATCTATGAAGTCCAATCTATGCTATATTTCTTCATGCTTTTAGCAACTAGGGCAAGTTATATATCATTTTTGTATAATTTAGGGACGAGGAATTCAGTTTTTAAATAATCGTATATAGGTATAACGAATGTAATAATTTATGGTAAACATACTCGTAATGAGTCACCATTATTTTAAGTTTAATATTTGTACGCCAATAGGCAAAACACAGAGCTCTATTTATTATTTTATATATAACACCTTAACTGTACCTGTGTTCCACAAATAAATTTTTACTTTACTTTACTTTACTTTACTTCATACAAATAAACTGATTTTTGCACAATAAATGATAATGATATGTAATTTTAGGACAATTTTGGCCTTTACAATCACAGTGTGGTGATTTGTACTAAATAAAAAATTGCAAAATCTAGGCCTAGCAACAAGCTCTTATGAATCGTAATTAATCTTAATCTAACTATCAGAACAATTTATTGATGTTAATATTATTCCATAATAAAATTGGATTATTATACATATCAAATTTAACACTAAGAATTTCACAGAAGGATCGTCAAACATTAAAAAGATTGTATAAAAAATACTAGTCTATAATTTCTAGAATAAAATCTAAATGTCAAAAAAATAAAAATAGGCACTCATATATTTTTTCTGAATATTAATTAGTAGCGCGTGGCGGTGATGATTTCTATTCAAATTGAATTATGGCCAAAGTCAAACATTTAAAAAAAAAAACTGAATCTGGCATTTGAAAAGTGTGAATACAATGTTTTAATATTTTACAGATAAATTACAGGTGATAATTTTGTAGATGTGGAAGGTAGAGTTGTGCTAGGCGTGGTAAGCGGGTGCAGATGCAGGAGCAAATAATAGGCACCAAGCGTTCGTTTTCGCACACCGATTTATTGTCCGTTACGACACACAATACACACATCTATCTATCTTTATACAAACAGAAGGAGAAAGAGCGAAAGCCAAATAATAATTACAAAACACAAATTTAACGGGAAAAAGCAACTTAGTATGACAGCCTCGATAACAACGTTCGTATCTAGCTCTCTGCGCCTGCGGGAAGCGGGCACAATACATCGCTGTCAGCGCTGCAGCCGAGGGCGGATCGTTAGACCGTCAAACACGGCGCGCAGCGCTTACAGCTGCTCTAGGATTACTTACACAGAACAGAGCTCATACATGTGAAAATTATCTAATAATAAAATCGGTCGCTCTGTCCGCGGGTAATTTAATATATTTGGGATTTACAATAAACTATACATTCATCCCTACAATTTTACAAATGAAATGGGTTTCTGCCACCATTGCCACCCTATTATAAAGCAGTAGGCTTTTTTACTAATAAGGCATGCCCACCAAATACGGTCATAAGAACGATTTATTGTATGGATATAGGCTATGAATTATCTAATGATATACAGGGTGTAATCGTTAAGTGTAGCCGGGCTATAAATCCGTAAATATAACAGATATCAGAAAATTTCAAATTGATATCGAAAGTGCGTTATCCAATGAGTAAAATTACATTAATATATTTTTTTAATAAAAGCAGAAATATCCCAAACATTAACTTCAAACCCACCCATACATTTAGTACGACGACTCACCCCTCAAAGAACGTTGGTGTTGTAAGAGATAAATCTGCTTGAGATTCATTATTTGCGATAATAAACTGTAATAAAATAATAAAACTACCGTTTATGAAATAATAAATCTAACATTTATTTTTTAATCACGCCGCAAAGTTAATTTAGAAATATTTAAGGGGGCCCGTCAATGTATCGCACAAGAAGGGCGTCATTTCGAGAAACTACTGTAAACAAAAAATGTACTTCCTTAAAAAATAAGTGTTAGATTTATTATTCCATAAACGGTAGTTTTATTATTTTATTACAGTTTATTATCGCAAATAACGAATCTCAAGCAGTTTTGTCTCTTACAACACCGACGTTCTTTGAGGGTTGAGTCGTCGTACTAAATGTATGGGAGGGTTTGATTGGAAGTTAATGTTTGGGATATTTCTGCATTTATTTAAAAAAAGTTATTAATGTAATTTTACTCATTAGGTAACGCACTTTCGATATCAATTTGAAGTTTTCTGATATCTGTTATATTTACGGAATTGTAGCCTGGCCACACTTAACAATTACACCCTGTATAAGTTAATTCAGGACGCGTCATGGACCAGAACCCATACTATCCGGGACACAGTTCTTTAATATTATGTAGGACTAAAAAGGCCCTCTGTCGGTGCGGGTGACAAGGCCCAGTCCCGGGCCTTATTGAACGTATGAGATGAATTAGTAAATTTAAATATTTTAATATAGGTAGTTATGAGTTATTTGATTTCCCGATAAGTTTTAAGTAAGCATCACTTACTGACTTACAAAAGTATAAGTGTAGTACCTGAATTTTATTAGATGTTTTTAAAGCCTTATTATCAACAGAGCTTTAAAAATTAAGTTATAAGTGAAATATAATAAGCGTCTATAGTTGTAAAAAATGTTACAAGACCTATAACTAATGGAGGGATAATTTTAGATAGAGTCCACTTTTTTCGAGTAGGTAAAGTAGACGATTTCTTATATCTTTAATAATAAAACTCCTAGGTTTAATTTGGTCTATGTCTACAAACCGCATACCTACCATCGCACACCACCACACTGTTAACTGACAGTCCATAAACCTTATTACAAAAGGCATAAGGTCTACCGATGGACAGTTAAGAGCGTCGCCGTTTTGTACCTATCTTAATACAAAAGTCAACAACGAAAATAATTAATTACCTAATACGTCACATACCTATGACATGACATGAACAAACAAGGAAAGCTATATATAAAAAGTGTTTTTTCTCTGTCTTCTCACAAAGGAAAGCTTTGACAGTTTAAATTCCTCAAAGAAGGTCAGTAGTTAACACTAAACTCGAAACAGCACCTTTAAAAAAACATTAGGGGTCACTGACCTGTCCCAGTAAATTGAGGTAGTGTGCGTGAGCTGCGTTTGTGTGTGAAATGGGGTAATTTGACAGAATCTGAAAATTTACCCTCCTCGACGCCCTCTTAACACTATCTCATTTGTTACAGGCAAGCTACAAAATAGCTCCCAAGCCAATTGTCTTAATTATGACTAAAGAGTAATTGAATAAATACTCTCAAAGCATGCATCGGTAATCACTACACCTTATAAAGCAAAGTCCTCCGCCGCGTTTGTCTGTTTGTGTGTATGTATGACTGTATGTTCGCGATACATGAAAGCGTGAGTGTGTTTTGTAAAGGTTTTGTGTAACCCGTATAGTAAGTGTCTATACAACAATGATCAAGTACGTGTCACTGTGTGAAGACTGTCACTCTTCTGTTATACCTAGTAGGCCACATACTCGTACTCGACGAATGGCATTTCGAGGAATTGGACATTCGAGGCCATAATCCATGGGAAGTAGGCAGACGTAGTGTGGGCCGCGCAACTCGTCGTCGGCAGTATGGCGATACTGCCCCGCACACTTCCCTCACTACTTCCCATACCACTCGTCGAGTGTGTGGGGTATTATCTGATTATACGTACATTGTGAATAATGAGACAATGAACACAGGAAACACACTTTTTATGTCACCAACACGTATAAGGGCTCCTCTACACGATGAGCCAACGCCGGCCACTCCAAGGGACGCAGCCATGCTGTAGAACGAGATAGCAATATCACCAGCTCCCTCTAACGCATAAATGCGTCCCTTGGAGTGGCCGGCGATGGCCCATCGTGTAGAGGAGCCATTACGTGTTGTATCACTTATAATCTGTGGTGTATCTGAGTCAATACTGTCAATAGTTTTTATTTGCGGTATCGGAAAACTATTAGGCTCATTATGATAATGCTTGTACCTATCCACTGATAACATTACGCGGGTAACCTGACGATTACTTGCATGAATAATAACATCCAACATATTACGTAGCTCTCAAGCTATGAACCTTTGAAATCATTAACGCTCCCTCAAATATTTGTTGTTTTTATAGCATTTAATCTTCTAAGCTCATTACCTTAATCTGACTATTAGTTGAAAAGAATTTGTGTTATTTTATGAATGTGTGGGTAGGTATGGCCGTTCGTATTTCCGCTATCCAGTATCCTAATGCTATAAAAGTCCCCTAAACAGAAACAAATTCCCTTAGTCATAGCTTCCCGGGCGATAGCTCGTAAAGTGCTCAAGATACAAGACCCAGTAAAAACATGGTCATAAAATCTGTTGCAAGCTCGGTCCTTTTTTATATTATATCTTTTATTTTCAGTCAACTAATAAGGCCCATAACTAACATAGGTACAGTCAGCAGCAGAACTTGCTAAGCGGGCCAGGTATTCAAAATGATCTTGACGCGACTTTATTGTTAAGAGAATAAGAGCGTGTCAAGGTAATTTTGAACACCTCACCGCTTAGCAACTTCTGCTGCTGACTGTACAATTTTGACGACACAATTTTAGTTATGTTACGTTACCCAATTCCGGTGTAGAAACACCACACCCTTCGCTTCGGCCAGAATTCCGCGCTCGCGATAGTATGCAGCAGAAAACGTATCCTTTTTGAATATGTAATTCACCGACGCGAAACTACCACAGAACCTTTTCCTATATCAGGCGTGGCTCACTCCGCGATTTCGTCGCTTTGCTACAGGTAGCTAAAAGTACATCCGTTGCACTCCAATTTTGGTGGCTAGCCATAAGCCGCGCGTGGCGCTGTCGCCACCTAGCGGCCATATCTGTCCTGATCGTAACAGACGCGTTTTGTTAGAGTTTTTTTTTTTTCAATGTGGCACGCGCACAGCTCTTGTGAGCAAGGACCCCGCTAAGGATACGGGCGAGCCTTGTTCATATGCATATTTGTCGCCAGTGTTCCCTTGGTCGCCTTATACGACACCCACGGGACGAGATGGGGTGGTGCTATTCTTTTCTGATGCCGGCACCACACGGCACTTTTGTTAGAGAGTGAGTCTTCTGTACCTAGTACTATTATTTATTCTGTGCCTATAATTCACTTTATCAAGTTAACAGTAACTCCATTATACCGGCTCAGTCTCGTAATATCTGCAAGTTGCACAACTTGTGACAAACTTGGACAGAAATAGTATCCTCGTGCCGTCTACGCAACATTTCCACGGGGACGGGTCACCTTTAGATCGATTCTTACTTGTCTAGAAATACCTACATCTTGCAGGTGGGTGTCGCACAAGACAGGCATGCGTAATTGAACGAAATGTTACCGAATTTATTTATTGTAATATAAATCTGTTTGCTTTTATACTATATCCAATCAAAGTTTTATATGCTTACCCGATAAAAGAACGGACATCTAAAAGAGTGCTAAGTTCTGTTGATAATCGGATATGCAAATAACTTACCCCCTTATATTAGTTGTAGGCCCGTGTCTCAGAGCGGCGAGAGCGCTCGAAGCGCTGAACATCAAACTAGTTTTTGGTTTTTTATGACCGAATGTTCGGTGTCAATTCCAAATAACCAGTTCCATAATCCATGTTTTTACTCTAATTTGACATCCGTACTATAATGTTACCCCTAGATTCATTAGCGTCGATAGCCAAACAGAGGTCCCAGGTGCCCTGTTATGTTAGTATTAGTCCGATCGAGCTGAAATTTTGCACCTATACACATATTATTTACTATTATTAGGTATTACACATGTAAATCAAATGTCAGTCATGTCAGTGCAATATTATGATGACATGGAGCTGATCTGATGAAGGCGACAGAAGGTGGCCATGGAAACTGTGAAAAAGCAATGCAAACTTATTGTGTTTGGGGTTGTTAGAATTGCCTTGATCAGTATTCGTTCGTTGCCAATGGAGAGAAATGTACCTACAGTCAGCGATATAACCTACCAATTTTTTTTGCCAAAAACTTATTGATGTAATTTTTTCATCGACAGTACGTCTCGCTAACTTACTAGTGCTGTCGTGATGAGATGCGCGGTGATATCATAATGAGATCAAATGTAAAGTTCAAACGCCGCTACAGTGACGGTGGCAGGCAAACATGCGCGCACGCGTCTTACAACCTACACGTGTATCTCGTTACTACCGCAACCGCACGGACGTGACCATTCACCTGCGCCCGTTTGATGGATAGCCTTGTGTAACTGAGTGATAATATAACCGTCGCTGTTTAACACCGCGCGATTGAAAGAGACGAACAACATTAATTAGATCTTACGCTTCTTACGAGAATGAGATATATTGTAGTTATTGTACTCATAAAGTATTAGTTAAAGAGTAAATCATCATCCCCTCCCTCCCTCTATTGTCAGGGCGTTAGAGTGCTTGTTCAGATATTGTGAACACCTTGCCCGCTCCGATATATCTGATAGCGACTGTATAGGTATTTGTACTATTTGATACTATTTATACACTGATTGAAATATTGAAACTAGGTACAAAGTGCGGGAAATCTAAGTGCTATTTACACCGCAAACAGTCTGTCCCCCGCGGGTGATGAACACATTCAGCTCGAAAATGCTCGAACCTAGTGCGTAACTGCGTACGGTTGCTGTGCAGCTGCAGATATTATATTTTTTTATGAAAAATAAACGAAACAATCAATTAATATTACTTATACGAGTACATGCGAAAGTAACTCGTTCGGCCTGTCTTGTCTTTTATTTTTTGTCATTTTAATATATTGTGACCTTTTTTGTCACTTTTGTGTTATTTCTAATCGCGAGCCCTTTTCATCCTTATAGGAGAAAAAACGTGTCCTAAAATATCCATACATTTTTCAAACTTTCCTTCTTGTTACCCCATATATATGTCGCAGTCGGATCGTATAATCCGCCGTATTACATTACGGCTAGCCGTTTTCAAAAACAGGGGCGTTTTGAAATGCGGCGGTTTAACGATTAGCCGTATTGAATGCGGCTGAATGAGAATCCGCCGGAATGTATTCGGCGCCATACGTTCTTCAACACGGCTAGCCGTAATGTAATACAGCGAGTCATTAGCCGCCGCTTTGACAGTTTTTAGTTCCCATTTTTAACACTCGTGGCGCTGCCTGATAAACGCTGCGGTGTCCATCAAATCTGGAGATTGTCGGACTGTTTCTTTTCAAAAAAAAATTTCCTTCGCAACTTAACTAGACGGAGCCCCGCTTCGCGGGGCTCCCTATTTCTGAGCGGTTTGCCCTTCGGGCATCTGAAGCTACCTAACGAACCTAACCTACCTACCTATTGATTAAGTGAGACGTCCGTGAAAACATTATACTTTGGGGAAAAAAGCGTAGGTAGGTAATTAGGTAGTAGGTAGGTTAGGTTCGTTAGGTAACTTCAGATGCCCGAAGGGCAAACCGCCCAGAAATAGGAGCCCCGGTTGCGGGGCTCCATCTATTTAAGTTGTGAAGGAAATGTTTAGGAAAAGAAACACATGTAGTGCGGTGGGACCATGGTAGAAATAAATTAAATTGCAAACATTGTCAAACTCCGGTTACGTAGGCGACCGAAAGAACTGGTCACTCTACAATGTACGATGCGGCTAAACGTGGGCCGCCTTATTGAAGAACGTATCGCAGTGACAATCCGGCTAATCGTCGAACCGCCGCATTTCAAAACGCCCCTGTTTTTGAAAACGGCTAGCCGTAATGTAATACAGCGGATTATACGATCTGACTACGACACATATACAAAGTACATATATGGGGAAATGGTAACACCAAAAAAAACCCTGGGACATTTTTTTTCCCATTAGGATCGAAAGAGCTCGTGATTCTGAGTAGAGCTAACACAAAGGTGGCAAAAAAGGTCACAATGTATAAAAATGGCAAAAAATAAAAGGAACGCTCTACTTCCTCACGCAAAAACCTCTGAATCAACTAAAATAAAATTGGGTATGAAGTCCCGAAGACACAGGATATAATATAATGGTTTTTATCATGGAGTCATCACTCCACTCAGACGAAATCACTCCATTCATGTGGAAATAAAAATAACTCTGTTCAAATATGAAATCATCATCATCATCATCATCATATTAGCCATAAGACGTCCACTGCTGAACATAGGCCTCCCCCTTATGGGGGGTGAATGCCATAATCGCCATGCTTGGCAGGCGGGTTGGCGATCGCAGTCGAGTACACCGAATTTGAGGGACGCTGCTGCCCGTCCACCGGTGGTCTTGGGCGTAGTTTAAGGACATACCCGGGTCCAAACCAAATATGAAATAACTATCAATAAATTTATCTGGTTGCCTAGGGAATTGCATTAAAGTAAGTGCAGTTTTATATTTAATTAACTAATTGTTTATATAATTAGTGCAGAATGCATGATAAGTAGTTTTATCTGTTGAAGATAGCTTCCGAATGGTTTATTCCGTGGTTTATTTATGCACTTGATGCTTTTTGATTAACCCCCGACCCAAAAAAGAGGGATTTAAGATGTTATATGTTTGACGCCAATGTATGTCTGTGGCGTCGTAGCTCGCCAACGGATGGACCGATTTCGATGCGGTTTTTGTTACGTGAAAGCGAGTTTTCTTGCGGTGATTCTTTTCTTAGCTAAGTTTGAAGAGTATCAGCTCTTTTGTATAATAACTAATGTAAGGTATTTTTGGCTTAAAATGGTTTTTTAAGAGGGCGTAGAGGAGGGTAAATTTTCAGATTCTGTCAAATTACCCCATTTCACGCACAAACGCAGCTCACGCACACTACCTCAATTTACTGGGACAGGTCAGTGACCCCTAATGTTTTTTTAAAGGTGCTGTTTCGAGTTTAGTGTTAACTACTGACCTCCTTTGAGGAATTAAAACTGTCAAACTTTCCTTTGTGAGAAGACAGAGAAAAAACACTTTTTATATATAGCTTTCCTTGTTTGTTCATGTCATGTCATAGGTATGTGACGTATTAGGTAATAATTATTTAATTTCGTTGTTGACTTTTGTATTAAGATAGGTACAAACGGCGACGCTCTTAACTGTCCATCGGTAGACCTTATGCCTTTTGTAATAAGGTTTACGAACTGTCAGTTAACAGTGTGGTGGTGTGCGATGGTAGGTATGCGGTTTGTAGACATAGACCAAATTAAAACTAGGAGTTTTATTATTAAAGATATAAGAAATCGTCTATTTTACCTACTCGAAGTGAACTACTTATATCTAAAATTATCCCTTCATTAGTTATATATAGGTCGTGTAACATATTTTTTACAACTAAACACGCTTATTATATTTTACTTATAACTTAATTTTTAAAGCTCTATTGATAATAAGGCTTTAAAAACATCTAATAGAATGCAGGTACTACGCTTATACTTTTGTAAGTCAGTAAGTGATGCTTACTTAAAACTTATCGGGTAATCTAAAAACTCATAATTACCAATATTAAAATATTTAAATTTACTATTCCATCTCATACGTTCAATAAGGCCCGGGACCGGGCCTTGTCACCTGCACTGACAGAGGGCCTTTTTAGCCCCACATAATATTAAAGAACTGTGTCCCGGATAGTATGGGTTCTGGGCCATGACCATGACGCGTCCCGAAGTAACTTATACAGGGCGTAATCGTTAAGTGTAGCCAGGCTATAATTTCGTAAATATAACAGATATCAGAAAACTTCAAATTGTTATCGAAAGTGCGTTACCCAATGAGTAAAATTACATTAAGGGGTCATCCATTAATTACGTCACACGTTTGGGGGGGGAGGGGGTCAAGAAAATGTGACATGTTGTGACATGGGGAGGGGGAGTCACAAACACTGTGACGTCACTTTAACTTCATCACTATTCATCAGTAACCGAAAATTAATTTATATTTTTTTATTCGCAGTACATTTAAATAATGAGGTTTTGGAACTATGTAGGTAATTTTCGTTCCTAATTGGTTTTGTGTTATAAAATTATATATATTAATTTTACCAAAAAAATTTTTTTTTAAATAATGCCGAGTTAGTACTGCCGATTTCGTTGAAAACAAAATTACCTAAAATGTGACGTCACATCAGGTGGGGAGGGAGTTGCAAAATGTGACCAAGTGTGACAAGGAGGGGGGGAGGGGTCAAAATACCTAGAAATTCATGTGACGTAATTAATGGATGATCCCTAATAACTTTTTTAAATAAAAGCAGAAATATCCCAAACATTAACTTCAAACCCTCCCATACATTTAGTACGACGACTCACCCCTCACTGTAATAAAATAATAAAACTACCGTTTATGAAATAATAAATCTATTATTTCATAAACGGTAGTTTTATTATTTTATTACAGTTTATCATCGCAAATAAACTAATCTCAAGCAGTTTTATCTCTTACGACACCAACGTTCTTTGAAGGGTGAGTCGTCGTACTAAATGTATGGGAGGGTTTGTGAGTTAATGTCTTAGAGTAGAGTTAATGTCTGGGATATTTCTGTTTTTATTTAAAAAATAGTTATTAATGTAATTTTACTCATTGGGTAACGCACTTTCGATATCAATTTGAAGTTTTCTGATATCTGTTATATTTACGGAATTATAGCCTGGCTACACTTAACGATTACACCCTGTATATCATCAGATAGTTCATAGCCTATATCTATAGAATATATCGTTCTTATGAGCGTATTTGGTGGGCATACCTTATAAGTTTCAGTACAGGAAAAAGTACATATGAGCTGTACTTTTAATTGTTAGTACAATCGGTATCAAATAGATAGTGAGGGCCAAAGTGACCAAATATAGCTATAGGATCTAAATGTGAACGAATAGGGTTAGTTGAGGCATATAAGGCCCACCTTTATTTTAACTGAAATAGTTTTATAAATAATCAGGATATTATTACCAATTCAATTAAATATAGATACAATACAATACAATACAATATTCTTTATTGCACACCTCACATACACGTAGTTTACAATAAATGGACAATAACATAAACAAAGACAGTAGAGGTAACAACAGGCGGTCTTCTCATTTATAGATAGATTTCTCATTTGTTCATGTTTCTTCATATACCAAAATAGTTATAAAAATATTCCGGCGCTTATGAAAAATACACGTTTTATAAAAAAACCATACCATGTTGGTTCGGAACCGGGCCTTGTTACTTGCACTGTCAGTGGGCCTTCTTAGTCATAGTACAAGTTCAAGAATAACAGAATATTACCGGGCCTTATTACCTTTTATCATGAATTAATTTCATCTTCAATTTAAATGGTCTAGTAAAATAAGGCCTACATGAGTCATGGAAAAACAAATTGTATTTTATTTAGAAAGTACCTATATGTTGTTCATATTCTTCAGTAAGCTGACCTCTAAGAGTATATCTATTATAATAATTAATGTAGATTGACAGTTTACTTAGCAAATTGTACTTTTACCTTTAGGTTTTATGTCGGAAATATCTCACCCAATTTGTACTGAAACATAAGCATTTGAGCGTAATTAATGATGTTTACTGATTGTTAATCTTAAATATACCTACTTAATGATTAATTATGAAGGGCACTTATATTATTTTAGCGGACCGAGCGGATGTATATTTTTGTGGACCACTTTTTTATTTAAATAATTAAATTGTAATTCATTTCATAAAAGGTTATTACAATTAGGGATATAAGTAGATACCTCACCTATCTTATTACAAAGCATTACAAAAATGTCCAAAGGCCAAAGCCACGCTGATAAGACATAAGACCTTATAAACGACCTCATAAATATAAACGTTCACTGAAAAAAACCAAAGGCATTTCTCATAATTTTATTTCGTTACTGAGTTATCGTTTTGCACCGAATATCAATGAAATAAAAGCACGTTGTTGTTTGATAGATACATTTATATGTATAAACATCGTCACATGAAACCAATATAGGTACTCGTAAACCAGATCACTGCTGGTATTGTCTTTAAATATCGTTCTTTCAACTGATAATATAGCCACAAAAACTCGCTGAGACTGCAGGTCGAGTCTTGATTTCAATTTCTTGATGATATATCATTGAATTAACTTTCAGAGCTCGTGATAGCTCTCAGAATAGCAACAGAACTAGTTGAAACTATGAATTTTATTGCTGAAATTATGTGAACAACATTGCTCTGTCTTCATAAATAAAATTTGAATAATTTATATTGCTTAGGCTAAAATGTGAATAATTTTGTTGATAAATTGTTTATCTAGTATATTGACATTATGTCATATATGTTTTTAAAATGACGTAACATGAATACCAGCACAATGAAAATTTATTCCAATAAGAAATAACAAATCTTCAAACTTTTTTCATTTTAAGTGAATTCGGAAGCCGCTAATTACACTGATTTGGTTGTATTCATATATTTTATTAAATAATTTGTTATATTTTTTAAGTATTATGACTTGTGAATAAAAAGAAATCGAAATTTTAATGACTCTAGATCTCCGTGTGACGTTATTTATTTACCCTATTTATTTTGAACACAGTTTTTCACTGGTATCATCATTCGTATACGGATATGAATTTCTGTCAATATATATTCAGAATCGAAATGTCAAACTGGGTGATCCTGGTACGCGTCCGCTTCGAACCAAGCCCAGCGGGCATCTGATTGAAAGGAGAATTTGACAGATATGGCGGATGTATGGAAATTTTACGAAAGTTTACGTTTACGATTGAATTTCTCTGTAGCCTTTAAGAGGAAAAATAGGAAAAGCCTGATTCGTTGTAGTCCAGTTATCTGGCTTTCGAAATCACTCGATTTTATAGCATGAGCATCGATTTTTTTATACAAATTTTACTAAACGCTGACACTCGTTCATCTCGTTTTAGGTACAACTTTGCATAAGTGTATTTATTATATTGTAAAATATTTCAGATTTTCAAGGGTGATTCGTTGTAAACACACTCTTTGGGATAATAATGACATTTATTATATTTTTTTTTATCAAGAGATGTGAACGCTAGCGACTAAACGGTGACTGCCTTTTTCGCTGATTTTGCTCGATGCAGTCTTAATATTAACGTAGGGTTTTTTTAAGTTAATAATTATGAGTAAAACCGTCATCGGACAATCTGAGCAAAATCATTTACCTATCAGAAGTATATTAAATATCAACAAGAATATGCATATTATTTAGCAACCTATCAAGCTTAAAGTTTTTTCTTCGCAAGTTTGACAAAAAACATTGTGTGTTTGTGTGTAACTCTGGAGGTAAGAATATTGCAAACTCTTGTCTTTAATTCACTCCAGTCTGCGGCTGTCGTCAATTAACACCCTCGTTTCCAATATATCACTTACCTCCTTCGTTGTACAATGTACCTGCTACCTATAATTTATGTTATACTGAGAAGTGTAGATTCTAATAATAACCGAGTAAGTACCTAGAGGCTTCTTAATCCGTGACGTCCAGACGCTGTCTAGACAGTGTTACTCTTCTCATCATCCTACATTCCGTTACGTAGCACCGACATTTGGACATCACGTGTAACGATATTACAATAGGTACCTACAGTAAAACAGTCTATCATATTTAGACTCTCCTTATATGTATAATTGTGCCAATCTGGAGGTCGCGGGTTCAAACCCCGGCCCGTTCCAATGAGTTTCTCGGAACATATGTGAGAAGAATCAGTTTGATATTTATCAGAAGCTTTTCAGTAAAGGAAAACAAACGAGAATACTTGCAATATGCGCGAAGAAATTCAAAGGTGAAGTTCCCAACCCGCTTTTTACCAGCGTATAACTCAAGCCCTCTCGGGTACGAGACAAGGCTTTTTGCACAGCAGTGGGACGTATACAGTGTGGAAAGATATCTTTTGTTTATTTTTTAAAATAAAGGAATGTCTCCTTTAAATAAAATGAGCCAGCTTAAAGATTTAAGGTAGTTTCCCTCCAGGGTCCGACTTATCTTTCCACACTGTATAGCCGAATGCTTAATAGTAATAATAAAGCCTAACATTCGATGTAGATAGGTTTCTCATTACATATTTATTAAAACGAATGCAAGCCAGAAATTTTAAAATAAAACGAAAGTACTTAAATGTTAAACAAAGTTTTGTACGGAACACTAAAAATGATCCTACCTATCATTCTGCTGATAGAACTAACTCGCATAAAACAAGGAAAAAGTTTAGATAGATGCCAAAATATTTAAAACATATTTTTTGCCGCTACCGATTTACAGCAATTATCTGAAGCCAGCGACCCTAATGGGAGGTGCAAGATTTCACGGCTTACACGTGTCGTCCAAACTGAACCATCACTCATTCTGACTCACAAAATTGTCCGCCTCAAATTTCTTATAGCCCTTATCGAGTTCTCAATATCATGTACGGATACATACCGACCAGTCCAGAAGATAACACGTGGAACACATTAACCTTGTAGTAAAAGCGTTGTTTTTGCAAGCAGGTCGAGTTGGACCCGAAGGTCGGCGGGTCGCGACTCGTTTTATTGACGTCTGGGCCCTTGCTGGTGCTCCTTTTGCTCAAGTGCGCACGAGTCGGGTCACTCGGCTCCGTAAACCTTATTTACGAATACATCACATAATCCAGGGATAATCAGTTTAGAGGGTTAGGTACTGTCATAACACTTATATTTAAGGGATTGGATTCCACCGCTAGCTCTATCGGTGATCCGATTCTAATAACAGAGGGAGTGATCTGATTGGAATAACAGGTTATAAATGTGATCTGGATTTGTTATGAATATGATATGTCATCTGTCAGTTCCTAAAGTGACGTTTCTTCAACAAAATCGTAACTTCTGAGGCCGCTTGTAAACGGCCGTTGTTTTCACCGGATAACGGACCGTGTTACGTGACTAAATTGTGGCTACTGACAGCTACATCCAAGGAAACAAGACATCTTCGCCTAGCAAGGACAATAAAATTGTCCGATGTAAGCGACAAACATACCTATCCATATAAAATCCAGATCTCAAATTCGCCAGTACCTATTACAATCCAAATACGCCTCCTGATCCTTCCTTGAGTAATTTGACCCTTTATTTTCGGAACTCTTGAGGTGACGTCACCAACTGCAGCTAGGGAGACGAGATTCCTGCATTTCCGATGCAGTCATGATTCACTTTTACTGGAAAAAGGCAGCAATAGTAGTAAAGGACCAATAGTAAAAAAAATGGTGGGTGACATGGAACACTCGGTTGGAACGAAGAAAGACCGGTGATGTGTTCATGTTCATGCTATGTTATGTTATGTTGTTCTTCGTATCCGTGTCCTTCATCCTCATTTTAATTGTCATTAGTCTCATTACATATTTCGCAACAATATGGTTTTTGACGAAATAAATCTTACACTTTGTTTTCGCCTATCCCCTATACGCCTACCGTAATCAGGTATCTGAATCTGAACCCGTAACCTACTATCAATTCTGCAATTTAAGGAAGTCACCGAATTTTGTTATCAGCATATAAACATAAACATCCGTATTATGTCGTTTGCTCCGTTTATCAGTGGCTCCGGGATCGATTGCACTTCTGCAGCAGTTGTCGCTATGCAGCTTCCAAAACAATCATTATACTTACCGATTATACATAGTGCTCGTCGCGCAGACGTCGGAGACTATACGAGCTTTTGTAAGTAGACTGGTCAAGTAGAACAGATCAGGTAAAATTAACAGAGTTAAAAGCTTCTACCTGAATTCACGAATATATGAAGCACTACGGCTCGATTCGGGAAATGATTTAGAAATTAACTAGATACGATATAGTAAAGATCTGTACTATTTCGTATCTAGTGAATCTTTAATTCATTTCCCGAATCGAGCCGTTAGTCGGGTATTGGGTCGGGTATATAGAGAGGTTAAAATAGGATGAAGTCACATAATTATTTATTAATGGTGGTGTGTTGTATTGTACCTTAGCAAATTCTATCATATTCATAGTAATGTGATGATTCTATCTAACCAAGCTACAAATAATATCGTACAAACAGCAACACTCCTAACTGTAAATCGGTGGTCCTTATTACAAAAGGCATAAGGTCCACCGATGTACAGTTAATAGTGTGGGCAATGGTATCTCGTCGGTAACTCCCGATGTGTGCCTAAAGCCTATACTTTTCTAATTTTGAACAAATTTTCAATAAGGTTGGTTATGATTTTACCCAATAAATAGCCAAATCAATTACTATCCTTTTGTTCGCCTTCTTAGTTGAACCTACACTGCACTATACCTAAGATAACAGATCTAGTCTCGACCCAGACACAAAATATTACTCTTGCATACAAATGCCCCAGCGAGGTCATTTTTTGCACCAACGGAACAAATTGCAAGCAATTCGGGAGTGTGTTGGTAAAAAACGGAGCGTCTGCCGCCATCGAGTCATGTTCTCATGTTAGAGGGCACACGTGTAAGGCGGCGGGCTGTCTCGGACACACTTTTATGTTGCCGGAAGCCTTCATCGGAAACAACTCACTAGGAGATCGTTACTTGCCGGAGCGTGTTTAAGTGAGACATAAATAATTATGCATAAGCGTCACAAAGTATGTAATTTCCAGATAGTTGTAAACGTGAAACGTTTCAATCCATGCAACAAAGTAGTCTTAATGAGAACTTGACAAGTCAGGTCAGTTTCCGAGAATCGACTTTTTTTTAGCCGATTTTCGAGATTATTTAAACTGCGACTCAAAACGATTCGAATCCTTAGGTTCTATCTAACTAGAATTCAAGAAAAAGACTGATTTTAGGCAATATTAAGTGTTTTATTTATATACGAATGAATTTCTGCAAAGTAACACCTGAAACAATAAATTATCCAAAATAAGTCTTATTACAAGCTCCGAATGGCTACAAATGAGCAATTAGTTAAGAGGGTTGTTGCTTATTAAATTACATCCCAAACTTGAATTTCGTCATTGAATTGAATTCCGTATGTCGGCGTGCACGTGAGCGATGTGTCCGTACAAACAGCAACACAACTGACCATCGATGAACCTTATGTGATTGCAATAAGGTTTACGTTTGTTAGTTATCGTGGGCGATGTAGCGCTCCAAACTACCCATAAGTCTCCCGATTTAATTATGAACACAGCAATAGGGACAGTGCGTGTTGGAGGATCTGCCATCTTGAGGCCTAAATCGGAAACATAAACTTGATATTGACACTTCGTCTAGGAGTCCGAAGTGGTCGCCATAGCCGAAATCGGCCGGAAGGATCATCATCAACCCACAATTCACTACGTGAACTGCATGCATCCACTCAGTTATCAACTTATCAGTCAGTAAAATTATATCTCGTATTTCGGTTAAAACTGGTTTTTTCGCATGACTTTTAATCAGTAACTGATAAAATTTGGTATTCAATTGCTGCCTTATTAATCTTATTATATATAATAAAATAAGTCTAAAATTTTGAAAAAAAAAATAATAATATACAAATTTGGACTTTACCTATAGATTACAGGAAAACCTATTAGAAATGTGCAGTCAAGCGTGAGTCGGATTTAATTACATAGTTTTTGATCCGACCCTTAGGGGAAGAAAGAAAGACCTCTTTTTAAAGACAGTTCACTCACGTTTCACATCAAAAAATACATTGTTAAAAATTGTCTAATGTACGGAACCCTTGAAACGCGAGTCCGACTCGCACTTGGTCGGTTTTTTTTGTAGGCGATCGGCTAGCTTTCTTTAACTTGTATACCTACGTCTACGTACCAAATATAATTTTAATTTATTGTAGGCATACTTACCGGTTGCTTTGAAAGAAGGAAAACATCACGACTATCACGAGGAAATGTTTATACACCTGCGAATAAATTTAAAGATAATATTTAAAATTTTCGCGTTTTGAACACACATTAACTCACATTTATAGACTGTGTCTAAACGTCGGTAAATAAAGGTACTTAATAATAATAAAAGAAATTCGCGATGGACCCGTCTATGAATGTGAGTTCTAATATAAATTCAAAGATGTATTGTGTTTGAAGTATGTACTTCATGAAAAACATTACGACTAAATATCATGAGTAAATGTTTATTCACCTGCGAATAAATTCAAAAATTTACCTATGTATTTGTGTTTGAAGTACAAGTTATGAAAAACATTATGGCTGTAACGAGGAAATGTTTATTCACCTGCGAATAACTTCAAAAATGTACCTATTTGTGTTGGAAGTACAAGTTATGAAAAACATTATGACTATAAAGAGGAAATGTTTATTCACCTGCGAATAACTTCAAAAATGTACCTATTTGTGTTTGAAGTACAAGTTATGAAAAACATCACGACTATCACGAGAAAATGTTTATTCACCTGCGAATAAATTCAAAGATGTATTGCGTTTGAAGTACTTATCCTAATCCGCATTTGGGTATTAGCGTGGGAACTGGCAACTATAGCCCCTACCAAAACCTTCGAGAGAAGGCCTGTCCTCAGCGGTGGGATGTACGAGTTAGATATACTTAGAGGTAACTAAATGGATAATGTACTTCTATTAAACCGTTTTCCGTATCTCATAAAATAAACATGCACCCCTCTAAAAACACAAATTAAGATATTCAATTACACAAACGGGTCTACCGCGATATAATTTCATTGTTTTTACCTTTAATTCCGACGTTAACGGTGACGTGACGGTGTGGTCACGGAAAGACTGTCTTTCCGTGACCACAGCTGGTGCAACTCAGCTGAAACGTCGGAATTAAAGGTAAAAACAATGAAATTATATCGCGGTAGACCCGTTTGTGTAATTGAATATGTGTACAAAACGCGAGAGTTTAAAGTGTTATATTACAAATTAAGATAACAATAATAGTGGCACGTGTGGCAATTAAAGTAGTCGTAAAACCGTAATGACATGATACTTACTGTACCATCGTTCACACATTACCGGGAATCCGTAAACTTTATCGCAATTATATAAGGTTCAGAGTTAATAACATTGCTAGTACATCTGTCTGTCTGTGTTTGAAGGTAATGAATAATAATCTAATAGGTAATTGAAGGCGCTCGACAACAGTATAGCTACGATCGAAGTGCATAAAATGGCACTAATTATTATCAGAGCAAAGGTTGCGACTGATATTTTCTTTTATAATATAGCAGGCAAACGCAACAGGCGATTCGTCTGCTCATACATAAGCAATTACCGGCGGCGGCGCCCAACGATACCTGCAACACTAGAGACGTTCCAAATGCTTTCCGGATGGGACTTAAGCTCTGTTTTCTTTTATTTTGATTGTATGAGATATTACGCACGCAATAAGGAATGATGTCGAAATATTTAGAACATAAATAGTCTCAACTTCAACTGATTAGTGTTGATCACAAACTGTCGCAGATCAAGGATGGCGCGAGTTGTTACGATGGTAAACAAAGGCTGCGCGTGAAGAAGCGATAAACGGCACGCGCAGGCGCGGGCGCATGTAGCGGCGACCGGCTACCACTTGACGACAGCTATTTAAGAGCCAACAGGAGTGATCATTACTCCATACAAATGTACTCGACTATTTCCTCCGGGGGTCGTGATGCTAAAGCAATGATTTTTTCAACACAGATCAATATTTGTGTCGGACCGTTTTGCTTTTTTGATATTTTTGTTTTATAAGGCGCTAGAGCCCTTCAAAAATGGCCAAGATGGCCTAATTGACTATGCCGCAATGAGAGGCGTAGTATTCAAAACTGATATCAATTAGCCAAAAAAGCAAAACGGTCCGACACAGATAATTTCATAATCATTTAGATTTCCAAGTTTGGTTAGGATTGGTTTAGTTTTGGAGGAGGAAATAGTCGAGTACGAAACCTCGATTTTTGAGATTTTTAAGTATCTTATCGCACTAGTTTTAGGAGCCGCTTACGCTAGCGAGACGGGTATATTTACCTAAAATATTTAAAACTCAGCTCCTGTTTCGTCTTAACTGACAACGTGACAACGTAAACTTTATTGTAATAATATATAAGGTTAACCAATGTGAATTGTGATGTTCAGTTGCTAATGTTGCTAAAACTAGTTTGATGTATTCGAAAGGTACTTAAATACACAATGCAGTACGTAGCGGCCCCCTTTTTTCAATATCTTTCGTTAAATTTAAATAATCACGATTATTTAGCTGTGGCGCTAGTGTGCACGTTGGTGAGCTCCTAAGAAATTTAGTTCAGAAACGCTCTTATATTTCATATTTTGATATTGCATATTCAAACCGGCCCACATTTAGTGTCACCATATTCATAAACAACATGCTATACTTTTAATTTGGTATTCTTTACGGTGAGTTGTTTATTGAAATTTTTTGACGTTTATTTGCAATTTCATTTTAAAACCACGCAATAAATAAGTCTTTGTTACGCAAACCTGTTCAAAATGTCCTTATTTCTGTATTTCTGTGTGTGTTTCCTTATTTTTGTAGCCACAAAATATTCTCATTAGGTATACCACCAATGCCCATGTACATTACAGAATTGTTTGGAATAATCACATTCAGGCGTATTTTCCTTATACTCAGTACAGCAAACACAGACGGCGGGGCCACATTCGAGACAATTACCAACAGAGATGTGACTTATTTGAAATACTTGTATTTAAAATGCAAATACAAAATGCAAAATACCTATTTTGTATTTTGTATTTAAATACCTTTTGAAGAAAACTATTTTGTATTTTATTTGAAATAGTTTTGGGGACCTATTTTCTATTTTCAAAATACAAAATACTTTATAGTAGGTAGGTAATGTAGGTAGGAGTTACAATCTCTTCTGATGTTACAATCCTGGCAACTCTCTCATTCTTTTAACATGGAACTGTTGAATCTGCTGTTTAGTAACGTCGCACATGACCACAAGCGTAGCAAGTGGTTAAAAAAGTGGAATCTTGAGTGTTGCGAGGGTTTCAAGGCACGAGAGGAGAACAAACTTTTTGCCCTGGTGAAACACAAACGAGACTTTTTCATCACACTAACGAGAGGCATTATAATAGCTGTAAAACATTAAAAATTAATGCTTTAAAAGTTGGCCGTTAAAAACCATCATCCATACCTACATCCTACCGGTTAATATGAGCAAACAACGAGAAATTTGCACTTTATATATATAGTTCGTTTTTTTTAGCATTAGAAAGAACTTCGCAGAAGTAAGCTTGTGGTTCCAAATCCGGCACTTTTAACGGTAATAAATTGAAGTAAATTATATGTACTGACCGTGCTACATTAGATAATTCAATAATTATTAAGAATTAAAGAGGCTGATAGAAACTGTATGCTTACTTCTGTGGAGTTCTTTCTAATGCTAAAAAAAACGAACTATAGATAGAGTATTGATTTCAAAGAATAAAGAGTCTTTTCAACTCGGAAATTCCGAGTAATACTTTTTAATTCAGACTAGGTATTCACTACTCACTCAGAGTACCTTTTATCGCAAAGTATTTGTATTTTAAAAAAGTATTTTGAAAATACCTATTTCGTATTTTGTATTTAAATACAAATTCAAAAACTATTTTGTATTTTGCATTTGAAATAGTATTATCAAGGAAGTATTTGTATTTAAATACTTTTTATAAAGTATTTTTCACATCTCTGATTACCAACCGAACCAAGTTATAGAGTTTGCAAATGTGACTTGAATCAGAATAAGTGTCGTGCGCAGCTTTTAAATGTCTCGTGAAGCTTAAGTTAATTACAGTGGAGCTAAAACGAAGTTCCTAACATGATTGCCGGAGACAGGTATTATTGTTCAAGCAAAAAGTTAATATAATTCATACAAAGGAGCTCTGTAACCGGAATTTGAAACCAATGAGTAAATGGTGCTGTTGGAAGAATGTTTTTTGAAGCTACATGTATAAGTATTTACCCTTAAAATGGAAGACCAGTTGTGGAGACCAAGTAATAATGCTCAATACGCAACGGTATTGCGGCTAGCCCTGGCCTCGGCTGTAGCCACTGTGAGCTTGCTCTTCGGCCTGCTCTCTTGGACTCACATAAAAAAATGGCGGCGGTTCCACAACTACGTGTTCCTTCAAGTGATTGCAGCAAGCATAAGTCATCAGCTACTTCTGTGTACGGATTCTCTACAGGAACCATTATTCTGCCGTAGCGGAGATCCTTCTTGAAGCATGTTTCAACGTAGCGCTGCATTGGCAGTTGGTCACCACAGTAGTGTTTTACCTGGAGATTGTCAAAGTGATCACGGTAAACATATCACGCGGTTACCTATATATATTTGCCAATATCTTCGCGTGGCTCTTGCCAGTGTTCGAAGTTATTCTCGATTTACAATTTCAGACGCACGCTGTGCATTTTATGGAAATAGTTGCGCTTTTGATAGCAGTAGTGAGTACTGTGCTTTATTTAAGCGTTGTAACTATGTATTTTGGTTAAAAGTGTAATAGCAAAAGCGATAACTGGTGTGGAGTTGTTCCGCCACATCCTGGTGTCGACATTCGCCTTCCTCACCAGCGGCATCACTCTTCTGGTCTCGCTGCTGACCGTTTTAAATCGTCAAGGTGTCAGCTCTTTCGCTCTGACCGATGAAGACATCGTTGTGACTTATTTAATTAACGTTTTGGCCATCACAATGTTTTTCTTGTCTATGAAAAACCACAGAGAGCTGTGGGTTGAGTATCGACGCAATTGCTCGGATTCTATGGATGATATCCTGTTACTTGAATAGATACAGTGTTCTGTTTATCTGGTGCATTATTAACAATCGTACTTTTACCTTTAAAGGCTCCTATTCAATGTACATTTTAAAGCTTTTTGAACCATATGTTAATCTGCTCATACATCGATTTGAGGCATCTTGTATTTTTGCCCAGTTACAACTTTGGTGCTATGTTACTAGCCTCGATACCTAGTGGAAGTAAGTAGCTACGTACTTACTTAATATTTATTTATTTATTTATATGAGCCTAGAGTGTCCTACTGCTGGGCAAAGGCCTCCCTCCTCCCTTTCCACGTATCCCGGTTTTTACTGTCTACTTTACTTATAGGTAACTATATTTAATGTACACACTACACATGTACTGAGACACATGTCATGTGCTTGTGCCTATTTGGATTGTACAATTACAAACAGTTAGCACATGATTTGTTTGGTTATTGTCTAAGTACTAAGCACCAATACCAACCAATATCAACATTATCAAGAGTACTTATATAGATAATAGTCATGTGTATTTTCCGTTACGTAGTTTAACCCTTAAATTCTGTCGTTATTTTAATTAGAAACTGTACAATTGTATGTTTTTATCTACTTCATACCTGTATTATGATCTGATACGGTAAAGTTATAATAATATGTAGATACTGTCTATTTTTAGTGTTCCGTACAAAACTTTGTTCACGAAACACTTATGGGATCACTTCGGTCTTGCAAATCAGTTATTAATTTTTAAAAACTATATACATACCTACTATTTCCGCGTAACTGATAAGTAATAGTATACGACTACTGTAAAACAATTTAGTAATCGATCTGTAGTAAACTACTAGGCAGTAGTAAATGGAACCCATTCACCTTTATCTTCTATATAGCAGTTTAAACCGGCTACGCAACAAAGTAACAACAGTAACATTAAGTATCTACATTATCTCACGTTTGATGACATACGAAGCCGACTGACTCTCGCCTTGACCGTGTCTTCGAAACTAAGGGTCTAGGTACTCTAGGTCAAGACTACGCTCCACTCGTTACGTTCATGTGTAGGTAACTGTGTCACTGATGTATCATATCAGCCGAACGTCATCACTGAAACGCCCACTCCAATACCCAGTAGTGTGATGGACGTTATGCTGACATACGCAAGTCCACTAACATTCGCCTTGACCGTGTCTTCGAAACTAGGGGTCTAGGTACTCTAGGTCAAGTCTACGCTCCACTCGTTACGTTCATGTGTAGGTAACTGTGTCACTGACGTATCATATCAGCCGAACATCATTATTGAAAGGCCAAATCCAATACCCTGTAGTGTGATGGACGTTATGCTGACATACGCAAGTCCACTAACTCTCGCCTTGACCGTGCCTTCGAAACTATGCTCTAGGTCAAGTTCACGCTCCACGCGCCTTCATATGTAGGTAACTGTGTCACTGACGTATCATATCAGCCGAACGTCATCACTGATACCCACTAGCCACCTCCAATTTCCACAAGTTATGTGATAACACACACCTGTAGGGCTAAGATGGTAGGCTATCATTTGTCACCATGCATGACAGGTGATAAAGATGCAACCATGACACCGCTTTTGCAGTGTGAAAGGCTCCTTTTCTTTCCATCGTATGTTCGTATGTCAAAAAGGATAGTTTGTTCTATTGTGTCGATAACGTAAGTGCTTACCCTCGTTGCCTTCATCCATGTTTGCCATCTCGACCAGTCGTTCTACCTTCTTGATTGGGGCTCTCCTTTTTAACACGCGCGATGTATCATGATGTCACCAGGTGTACGTCACTGCTGGACAAGGGCTACCCCCATTTTCATAAAGACTTTTTTACGGTTCTCTGCGATATCAAACCTAGTCCTATATTGTCGAGAGTCCTTTAGTCGAGATACTGGTTTCGGTTTTCACGGAACTAACCTTGACCGTGTCATCATAAGGTTCTCAAAGTCTAGGTCAAGTTTACTCCTCCACGCGTATATTATTAATAATAATGGTGTCACCTGATGCGCCGCTTATATCAGGAAATATACGCATTCACGGCAGTATGATAATTAGATTATGCTATCGTGACAAAATTATGACATGCTCTTAAGCACGCCGCAAAAAATAGCTAAAAGCTCTCATAACCTTCTAAAAATGATATTTCTTAGTATACTACAATCCATTAACTGTCATAATAAACATCTTATATATGCATACCTACTATACCTAGTTCTGTAAAACAAATCCTGGATGATTTTGTCCCAATAATTCCTAAACAAAATAAAAGTATATATGCCTTCCAACATACTGCTATAAAATTTTCACAACTAGTTTTTTATACTAACTGGCATGCTCGTGTAAAGTTAGATTATTAGAAGAACTAACTTCCTTTTCAATGACAAAGGCAATGCTAATGATATCCCCGCCCATGCCTTGAAATCCAATCCAATTAACACAAAAAAGGATACCAAAAAACTACCTAGCAACAAACATTGCGGGTGTAGGAATGGCACTAGAGCTCGTGCGGACGGCACGTGCCCGGCAAGGACGGCAAACCCACGTGCACTGGCTTATTCACTAATCTACCTTCGTTGACTGTTTATGAACCGTATTACAACACAATAAGGTATATCAACGATCAGGGAAGTGTTGCCGTTAAAAGTGATATTCACTGCGCTTTCGACGGACCAGTGTACCACTACCATCCCTCTTCTTACTTCAAAATTGCAGATCAACTGGGGCACTAACTTAAGCGAGTGTAACTCGGGTTAACAATATGCATGGACGTCTAATCGCGAGCATCTGTTGGCTAACCAACATAAATGGAACCTCGAGATCTAATATTAACTAACTGTACTAAGGTAGTTACATTAAACTGGTTGCACGCAGACGAGCCTGAACGTGGATGTCACTGGATCCGTAATTGTCTTGCACAACATCTGTTTGTCGCCTAGTGCAAACCAATTTAAATATATCTCTGTTATTGTAAGTACAAGTCTTTGTTTATGTTGATTCTGACTCACGTCACTGCGGTTATTAAATAGATAGACGGCACATTTCACACGTGGTATCTACTTAAGTAATAAATTCTGCACATAATTATGATTTACTTTGACAAATGTTTATTCTAATTAGATTTATATTTTCGTTCTTTGTTGACTACGCATACGCAGGCCTCTACGGTAAAGCCTGCACTGTTTCACACTCAAACCCATGGAAAGATTGTTTTTCTTTAGATATTTTGCATATTATTATCAGGGAAACGGTTCTCCTTGTGGTAGGCCGTTATAACGCGAGGCATCATATTTTTAATGTGGCATTCGTAATAATTGTGGAACGGAACCTCGATATAAAGTCCCTTCTTCCACAATTTATTAACCAGTAAGAACTACCGATAAATTAAAAACCGGGCAAGTGCGAGTCGGACTCGCGCACGAAGGGTGCCGTACCATAATACAAAAAAAAAACAATAAAAAAAGCAAAAAAAAAACGGTCACCCATCCAAGTACTGACCACTCCCGACGTTGCTTAACTTTGGTCAAAAATCACGTTTGTTGTATGGGAGCCCCATTTAAATCTTTATTTTATTCTGTTTTTTTTTAGTATTTGTTGTTATAGCGGCAACAGAAATACATCATCTGTGAAAATTTCAACTGTCTAGCTATCACGGTTCGTGAGATACAGCCTGGTCACAGACGGACGGACGGACAGACGGACGGACGGACGGACGGACAGCGAAGTCTTAGTAATAGGGTCCCGTTTTACCCTTTGGGTACGGAACCCTAAAAAGAAGCCTTGTTCAGTAAAACCTAAATTGGCGCCAATATAATTTTACCTGGAATCCAGACGAAAGCTTTCAAGTGCGCGGGCAGGCGTAACCGAGACCGCGGACAAAGTTTAAACATAATTTATTTTCAAACCCGTCACTCAACTGCATGCTAAGGCGGTGTTCAAGCTGCCGCCGCAACCAGATAAACAACCAAATTACCGCGACTGTTAGCCATCCAAAGATAAATAGGCACCTGTATTGTTATAGCTTTACCCTCGGGAACCGGCAATTCGAATTGATTGGTTCTGGCCTCGTGTAGCAGTTTCTGTTAGATTGTGCGAACTGTTTAATTTAACAATTAGAAATGCATTGAGTCCTTCTCAGAAGCAGCAGGAAACAGTGGGCGTATGGTAACATTTTTCGACCTGATGTGTCAGGATAAAGCGCCCGATTCGAAAAAGCTACCGTTGCTCTATCAAGTCGTTATCGCATCGATAGGTAACCGCGACTTTTACATACACGCCCGCTGAACAGACAAGTTATTTTTTCTGTTTGTACGAGTACTTGTGAACCAACAGGAACAAAGTCGGTCAAAGTGAAAGATGAAAAGCGTTTGATAATCGCTGGCTTCACAGTACGCGAGTCGGCCCATCTTTATAAAGGCACACGTCCGGCCCTGCATCCCGTCGGCGCCGGCGCGGAGGAAACTCATTCCACGCGACCTACTTCATACACGATTAGCTGACTTAGAACTTCAATAGGTATACAAGCTAAGTATGCTTACGAAGAATTTCTTTACAGCCAGTTTCTTTGTGTAGAAATTAGGTGGTACACGACCAAATATTGGCTATTGTTTGGTGGTGTGCTTGAGCGTTAATCTCGGGATCTCTAACAATTCTGGGACCCGGCACAAGTTTTGGAAACTACAAAATACTAACTTGCTACAAATTCTACAATACAGAAATTATAGACTGTAGGAAACATTTCAATCTCATTGAGTCATTGATCTGAAATAAAGACCGAGCACTCTTTTAACAGTAATGTTTGCCATAAATTTCCAGGAAGTATAGCACAATTTATCAATGATGCCTCTGACAAACACGTTAATCTAATAAATGACTTTTCAGGTAGGTACGACTAACTACGGTTTCAAGTCACCAAGTTGGCTCCTCTCATAAGCTTGTCAATAGAAGAAACCTTTAATGAATGATCAGTTCATCCTTCTTCAAATATTAAAAAGCTGCATGACTGAGCGTTTTTTTTATCACCGATGGATACTCCATGATAGTCAGGAAACTAACTAATGTATTTTATTTAGTAGTTCCATGTCTACGTAAGCATCACCGTCGTCAGTAGCGGCGCTTACAAGACAACTATACCAACAACTTACCGTGTTACTAACAATCCTACACGTGTTTGTAACTGCGTAAGTGTTTAATCCACTAATAAATATTTTGTTGATTATATTCACCTTAACAAAACCTTGTTATTTTGTGGTAAGTACCTATTTAAAGATTACCTTGTTGTCGCGTCATTGCCATACATAACAATTACTTCACTCATTGAAGATATTCGACAGATAGTTTTGGGTCAGTGGAATGATTTTCCTTAAGCTGACAATGTCAAGGATTTGAGACGGATGTTTTACCTACATTTATAATCTAGAGCCTAATTAAGAGCGACGTAGATAATGATGTTTATTTTAGCACAATATTTTTTATGATGTTAATTATGTTTATTTCTTTTGACATTATAGGCATATCATATGCTTTTGACAATAAGTAAATAAAGCTACGCTCAGATTCCATACCAGGGCTATAACTGAAAAAAAAACGTTCGCAAATATTGGAGTAAAAGAGAAAGATCCCCGCAATTTGTGTATTTCGGTTTTCGCGGTTGGTCCACAGGTCCCAGACGCCGTACCATACCGCATATCGCCAAAAATACAGGCGTAGTGCAAGTAGAGCCATGCTGTATGACTTTACTGACAATTCATAAACCTTTTTGCAAGTACTGTGTTAGGTCACATGTTAAATAACGAGCGAACGAGATTTTTAAACATAGAGGCTTGTAACGTAGTCTGGTACCAGTGATGGCTCAATAACGTAAAGCCATGTAAATGAGACAAGGACCAACTCGTTTCCTATTTATGTGTATCGTTTGAACGTTTGTATTTGCTTATGAATATATTATCAGTTATAATTATAAACTTAGCAAATTCAGTCAATGGGATTCAAAAGTCCAAACTGAAGGTTTGCCAACGCGCTAAGGAGCGCAGTATTTTAGGTGTTCAAATAATGGATCGAATAATAAGAAACACCACGCTACGCACCCGCATTGCTGACGTAGGCGAAAACTCGCTAGGTTCAAATGGGACTGAGCAGGTCATGTCTACCGCATGCATCTGGAGAGGTGGGCTAGCTTAGCCTTTACAAGTAAGTGGATGGTAAAATATGTGGACGGTGTAGGTCCAGACGTAGATGGCGTGATAACCTGGACAGCTTCCTAAACAACTGGCAGGAGGAAACACTAAATCGGGAGTCATGGAAATCGAGGGGAGAGGCCTTTGCCCAGCAATGGGACACTCAAATAGGCTAGGGAAAACACATTTAATTTGTAAAGCCGACCACTGACCAACAGGCCGCCGGACGATATCGGCCTGTCAGTTAGAACAAAAATTTTACAGTTCCGAACAACTGACCGGCCGATATCGTCCGGCGGACTGTTAGTCAGTGGTCGGCTTAAAACATATCGTTTTAGACCACAAGCCGCCTGCCTATGAGGAGTCAAGTATACCAGGACGATGAGAGATAAATTTAATCAATCTTCTTAGGACGTTGACCATGGACGTATGTCCGTAAGCTTTCGGGTTGTCACATGTGACACGCTACTGATTTTGGGCTATAGGTAGGTAGATATGTATGTTTAATCATCGAATGCGACAAAATCTCTGCATTTGATCGTTGCGCAACAACACGTGGAGATGTAAAACAAATATAACATGCACTCTCTACGTCGATAATAAGTGACCTCTGCACGGCTAAACCATGACCCGAGAGCTCATCGTGCTAACAGCAACACTCTTTACTGACCACTGGTGATCTGGTGAACCTTGTGTCTCCGCAATAAGGCTTAAATGTTGTCAATGGATAAGTTGGACGATATCGCAGGTTATCCACTATCCAGCGCAGGTCGCACATTCAAAACAGGTGAAGCGCAAAATATATCATTATTTTCGAGTTATCGCTCCGGAATACGTGAGACATGTGTGATCAAATACTTACACTAGACAATAAAGAAGTGCGTAGATTACGTAAATCATTAGTTCTAACAATTTCGACTATTCTACGGGCATGTGGAGACATGGCGTCATTATTGTGTTTACCTATGTGGTAGTAAATGTAGACAGTTGAAAACTATAACAAATGTACGTGCTTGCTTGTTTTACAAATTCAACACGCGTTACATGGCATGGCCGCCATGTGTACGAAGATCGCCAAAAAAATACTTAACAATAAACTCGGTCTTGTCAAACGATCATCAGTGGATTTTTCCTTTTGGACTATTGTTGTCAGATTTTTTACGAAGGAAACATTGTCAATCGAGGCGAATGTCGTCAGAGGTGGAGTTTTCTGATTACTTAGTTGTCTTGTTGTTTGTTTTTTTTTTAACGCGTGACATATTTATCAATGTCTCACAAGATAAATTACTTCACTTCTATTTTCGGTGTAGTTAAAACGAAAATAGAAGTAAAGTAACCCATTTATTTATCCGAAGGTCACGAAAGAAAATCTCCGACATCGCTGGCAGCGCTGTCAGTGTCAGCGTCGACCGAATACGCTATCTGTTTTTGTATACATGTATCTAAGTATTAATCTTTGTCGACAGAGTAGCTCGGGAGGCTCGCGGTCGGGATGGAGGACGAGGTGACGTTCCTGTTCCAGCTGGGCGTGCTGCGCGACGCCGTGGCCGCGCCCGCGCACCAGCTCACGCTCCAGCACCTCAAGGAGCTCGCCGTCAAGTTCGTGCACGAGAAGGTTAGCCAGAGCAGAGCAGTTATTCCCGCTGAGCGTGTTTCACGATTCCGTACTGACAGATACTTTGCCAATAATCTATATCACTCCTAAAGAACTACATATTTCATTACATATTGTGTGAAAGCTGGCGAGGCTAAACCCCTTTTCTACCCTGGTGTGATTCATTTTAAAATTATATTCTAGAATCTGACAGATTGAAGAATCCCTAAACGTTCGTTTTTAGGGTTCCGTACCCAAAGGGTAAAACGGGACCCTATTACTAAGACTTCGCTGTCCGTCCGTCCGTCCGTCTGTCACCAGGCTGTATCTCACGAACCGTGATAGCTAGATAGTTGAAATTTTCACAGATGATGTATTTCTGTTGCCGCTATAACAACAAATACTAAAAACAGAATAAAATAAAGATTTAAATGGGGCTCCCATACAACAAACGTGATTTGACCAAAGTTAAGCAACGTCGGGAGTGGTCAGTACTTGGATGGGTGACCGTTTTTTGTTTGCTTTTTTTTGTTTTTTTTTTTATTATGGTACGGAACCCTTCGTGCACGAGTCCGACTCGCACTTGCCCGGTTTTTTGATTACCTTTACCACATTGATCTTTGCCTTTGACATTAACCTTTGCAACATTGACACGTGCATTAGGTGCCTGGTAGTGCCTGGTAGACTGCTTTTCCACCAAACTGCTTCTAATGAAGAAGTGGTCTTGGATTATTAGCTACCGCTGTGCACTCTTAACCTGCGACCGCTGCGACTGCTGCGACAAACGCACTATAATATCTTGTTTATTTTCGTCAGATTCCGGACAATGGGTTAAACCGGCTGAGCGAGCGCATCCTGCTGTTCCGTCACGACTACTGCTCGCCCAACGTGCTGCAGCTCATCAACTCGGCCTCCGACGTGTCGGACGAGACGCTCGTCGAGATCGTGCTCACCGCCAACCGTGAGTATACCCGAAAAAACCGCATGAGAACCGTATACTCTCTCCCTCTCTCTCGGTGCTTTTGACGACTGGATTAAAAGCATTTCTTTAACAACATTATCAAGTTTCAACTGCTTGCAGTTTGCAATAGACCGCTTAGATCATAGGCAAGCAACTAACACTGTGAAAGTAATTCTGGCGGACGCGACTCGCGCCTGCTCAGGAAGAAATGAATGAGATTACCATTCTCAAAATTGCTGTCAACTTTTACAGCTATAGGTACCTACTTGTTGCTTTTCAATATATTAACTTGTCCTGTATGTTTGTTTGTATGTGCAGCTCTCCTATGCGGCAGTGAGTCGGACGCCGCGCCCGCGCCGCTGCCGCACATGCTGTCCGTCCACTCGTACAAGTCGCCCACCTTCTGCGACTTCTGCGGGGAAATGCTCTTCGGACTGGTGCGCCAAGGGCTCAAGTGTGAAGGTAAATAGCCATTCACTTTTTTTATGGTATAGGAGGCATACGAATCAACCTAGTTTTATTTTTTTCATACAGGGAGGGGTGCGGTCAACAGACTGGCAAAAATTGTCTTACATAATAAATGAATGGCGCTTTATGAATGGTCGCTCTCGCCACGCCAGTGAGCGGCGTCAGGCGGTCGTCACACTGCTCCGCATCTCGCAGCGGCGTCCGTTGATGCGTTTTTTAACTTTGTATGTAGAATCTTGATTTTGTATAGAAAAAACGCATGGTACGACACACTGGCTCCGCGTCGACGCACGGAGGAGCGAGACGCACGGCGACTCGCGCGCTCGGACGGAGACGCGGTGCGTGCCGCAGGGTATGTCACACCGAGCTCCGCAGTGCCGTACGGGTTTTAGTGAAAGAAGGACGTAGGCGCAATGGATATCGACCTCGATAAGTTTATTTTTGAAATTGAAAGTCGTCCAGCAATTAGGAATATTAAATGGGACGAATATTTTGCTTAGCAAATAATCAAATGACGCGGTTGACATACGGGTGCAATTAAAAAAAAATCTTTGGGTTGCCTTAAATCTTGGTAATCTCTAGGAAAAAACCCATTTATAGGTCTGGTTTGTAAATAGGGATGTACCCATGCAGTGTCTTCTGCGTTTATACTCGATTATACAAAAAACAAACTGAAAGTATCACCGCAGCGTTCTGAATAAGTTCCGTTTCCATTTTATCGACAAATAGGGACTGTTTTCACCTTAACGTTCGAATGTGAAATGAACGCGGGACGTCGCGCATCGCAGCTCCGGACGGAGATGCGGAGAAAACTCGGACGTTGGTGCGTTGTCCCCGCATGCGAGTCCGTTGCTCCGCGTCTCGCAACGAGACGCGGCGGCAGTGTGACAACCGCCTCATCTACGAGCGAATATTGTTACTACTCCAGCACTGCAACCTGTCAATTTAATTGGCAGCAGTATTAAAAGTATTAAAACCATATACATTTTGCACACCTTAAGAAATGTATGATTTATTTGCTGAAACTGGTTTCATAATAACAAACACTATTGTAGTTATACAGACAGCAACACTCCTAACTGTACACCAGACTGCACCTTATTGCAAGAGGCATAAGGTCCACTGATCGATGTACAGTTAACAGTGTATACCGTTTTTTCTACAAGAATGTCCAGTTTTATATTTATTAATTAATTTTTCATGATAACAATCATGTTCATCAGTACATAAAGATCTCACGTCTACCACAAATGATTTATTTAATAGCCTGTGAATCTTTCATAGTTGGTTTATTTAATCGTAATTCGTACATTTTCATTTTAGGTTGCGGCCTAAACTACCACAAGCGCTGCGCCGTGAAGGTCCCGTCCAACTGCCCCGCGGCGCGTCGGGGCTCGGCGGCCCCGCGCTCCCCCTCCCGCGCCTCCACCACCTCGCACGCCTCCAACGCCACGCACGCCTCGCACGCCTCGCACGACGACTCGCTGGTAAGGCGCATCGCCGACCTGCTCACTATCAAGTCGGATGACAGCTGAGCGTATGGCATAAGGGCGGATTAAGGGGACGGTACAAGTAGAAATCCGCTCCTGAGAGTTGTAGGATATAACAGGATTAACAGGTGCCATCCCATGACTTCAAACAAAAAATAGATAGAGCATTCCGCTGGAACCGCTTACAAACTCTTTGACTTTTCTATGAATGCTAGGGAGCTGGATTTTGTATTTTACACGTTTTTTATTTCGTAGCATTTTCACAAGTATTAAATTAGAAACATTCTTTAGCGACATTCTGGCGGACTGTTACCAATACGCCGATTTATGTTAGGCGAGGGATATAAATGAAATATCGACAAATTTATTGTCTTTTTATAATATTATTTATCTTTGGATGAATTTACAGTATTTACACGTAGAATCTCGTTAAGGACAATAAAAATGTGTTTTATCTGTAATATTAAAATGGTGTCTTTAACTTCTTTAATTTCAGTATTTTTCTATAATTTTATTTCAATTTTGTTAATTATTTATGTCTACATCGAATGTGTTCATAAATTATTAAATAAGAACACCTACACATATTTTACTATTTTCCAGTTAGGTTAGAATTTTTGAATTTTTACATGCCTATACAGTTTCATATACACACGTTACAAATAGACGAATAATGAACGTATTTTCTAATAGTATAAAATTAAAACTAAAATTCATCACAAATTGTATGAAATAATTAGGTATGTATAATTTATTTAAAAAAATACTAATTTATAATTTTAGATCTGTTTTATGAACTTAATTCCGTCCATATTTAATACTATAGTATTATTTATTATTTTTGTTTAATGTTAAGTTTACGTTTAACCTTTTATTTCGTCAGGTTTGACACTAACGTTATTGGGTGGTGGGTAACTTGGGACACAAATATGTTTGTAACTAATTTTATTTTAATAAATAACATTTCATTTTATTTGCCTTTTGAGTTTTATTTCAACCACCCACGCTACCCATCATCCAATAGTAAACATACGAGTATTAGATTCAACTTAGGAAATCCGACCTAGCCCACTGGAGGAGAGCTTGGTCACTTTTCTGTAGTAAATTATATCTATTTCAGTTTATAAACATAATGAGTACAAATATTAAACAGAAGTATGAATAGCTCTACAGAAGAAAGGCGAATTGAATGAATGGATTCACACACACGGGAGATAATAATCGCGTGTAGTATTTGTTTGTATGGCAACTTTTAAACGATGCGTGATAGGTGGGGGGATTTCGACCAAAAATCATAGAGGGCCCCGAGATAAAACAAACTTCATTAAAAAAAATTCGCATCGTTTAAAAGTTGCCATACAAACAAATACTACACGCAATTACATAAAGAATATTGACCAGGTTCGAATCCCGGTTATGTAAGATAGATAAAAAAAAAATTAATGCCATTATTATTAAATCTAAAATCGAAGCCATGGTTCCAAAGAACAGATTTCGCTATCTCTCATAGTTTCTGACTTTTCCATACTGACCCATTTGGATTAATCACTCTGTATATCCCTGGTTATAGGGCCTGCGTTAGCTGGCGCGTGCGCCCGCTCGGGTGCCAAATTGTAGGTAACCGTCGCAAGCGCCCGCGTCGGTGAGCATTGCTCGTACTACATACATACTTTTTTTTTGAAGTGAAAACTTCTTTAGCTGCGCTGAGCACTTTTTGAGGTGGGAAAAAAATGATAAACTCGATACAGCGTAACGCGTAACGTAACGCTGACGTCATGTGTCACGGACAATGTTATTCACCCTTTGGTGAACTTTAGTCATAACGTATCATAATCAGGTCAATTATTTGAAACTGGACTTTTATATTAAGCAATAAAGCTCAATGTTCTAATCTTGTACGGGCTGAAATACGAGGATCTCACAGTTACATTCTAACTTTATATCACTCAAATATAATTCAATAAAGCTACATCTTGATGAAATCGCTAATAAACGTGCTAGAGTTCACTTTTAGTGGTGAATAAGACTCAAAATATCATGACCAAATATATTTAGATGCGAGGTCTGCAAGGTAACTTTACAATTTCTATTCGAATTTTAAACAATTAACGCTACAAATTTTAGTTCACTGGCCAGCAATTTCGGAACTAAAGTTTTTCAATAGAAAGGAGGATGGGTCAATTATACGTAGTGCTGCAAACATTTTGGACTAGTCATTGAGTTTTCACTTCTGTCGGCACTCCCGGAGTGCAACCCGTTGTTTTTTTTCTTTGGATTACACTGTTTTTATTTTTTTTGGATTTGTAAAGCGTCATCTCATCTGCGTTAACCTTTGCGCATTTATCCTCAAGGCGTATAGACTTACAGGTGCATGTCTATATACACCACTAGTGTCGTGTACGAGTATGTCGCCTCCCCACAGTAAATACCTTTTGTATGATATTTGATAGCAAGACTGGACACACCGACATTAAATTTTAAATTGAGAATTTTTATCTTCATACTATTTTTCCTGTGTGCGATTATATTCATTCGTCATTCGTTCCATTCACCTCTCTCCAAGACATAAGACCAAGCTCAAAACTATAACAAATTATTGTTTTCACATTCCACAACCCTACAGTTCAGAAAATATGGACATTATACTTGTTTAGACGTAAATTTGCCACTGCTATGGCTACTTTGATTGCTTGTTTTAACTTGAAGCTCATATACAATATCGTTATTTTGTCTATATGCTCAATTATGTGGCACGATGAAAGATTATGTTATTCATTGACTATATAAAGTATTACTTAGGTAGTTTATTTTATTAGGGGATTAATAGAGGTAGGCACTTAGTTTGAACAAATAGGTGCTGTTAATTTTCTTTCAACATTAACATTAAGATACAGTTGATATTTAAAATCGGATTTTTGGACACTAAGGAAATGGCAGATCACGTAAAAAATGAGTTGGTAAACGCAGATTGCAAAGGCCAACAAAGTATGATTGTTTATATTTAGGCACTTGTCCCACCAAGAGCGAGTAAGCGATTAACAATCGGCGATTTTCTCGCCCAAGAAACGAACAAAAGATTAGGATCCTGTGTTAGTAAAAGAGACACATATATTAATAGTTCATCGCTGGCTGTTCACACTGCCGGCGAGAACACTCGCTCTACTAGTTTGTCGCCGCGATAAGATAAAACTAGCTCAGCGGTACTCGCTCGGCGATGCTCGCCTCGTAGTTGGAACTGAAGCTGCGAGACCAATCAGTCTGCGTAATAATAGTAATAGCCCGTCGCACTCGAACACTCGCCTATAGCCGAGCGACAAAACTATATTAGAGCTAACACTCGCTTCTCGCCGCTCGCCTACTCGTTTCTAGTTTATCGTTCTACTCGCTTATCGCTCATCGTCGGCGGTGGGACAAGTGCCTTATAGTGTCAAATCAACCCAACAATAACCATTACAATAGGATGTAAGTACCTCAGTTGATATTGAAAAGAATAACTTGACAATGCTATTTTTTGTTGAAATTAATAAACTCAATTGATAATAAAGTACATTTTAAAGTCTGACTCAACATTTTTTTGTAGAAAAAGGTGTCATTTGAAAAATGAAGTGTCGAACTCCCGTACAATTTTTTGAATTTCGCGCCGTTTTCTACTGGCATGTTGGTTACATTGGTTTTCTTTCATTGGTCATAATTTACCAGATAATTTACTACCGATTTATCTGTATATAATGGAGCTTGTAATGCATCCAGCTGGGCAGCGCGAGCGGCAAGCGCAGCCGCTCGCCGTCCCGCAGCTCCGCCACGTGGGGCTTGTCTCTGGGGATACCGCACACGTTCGCCGTGCACTCCTACACGCGGCCCACGGTGTGCCGGCACTGCAAGCGCCTGCTACGCGGCCTCTTCAAGCAGGTAATGAGCGGAAATAAGGAAACGGAGTGAAATGGTGGTGTACTTCCACCCACAAAGAGTTTCAGCTTTTGCCTTCCACTGCCGGCAGACTTCGGAGCGAGCGAGGTGAAAAATAAGAGTGGAATCCATTCAAAACTAGCGTATGACGCTATGACAGCGGAGCCATGTTAACTCGCTCAATCCGCTCCGATTACTAGCGAGCGGTGGAAGTGCTCGTATGAAAATCTATTTTGCGCGTCGAGCAGAGCTCTGTGACGTCTTTTGTGACTCTTTTAATTCTTTTCCCTTTAAATTTACTTAGCACAAGCACTTGTATGCAGTCATATTCAACCATTGCGAGTTAAGCTGACGCCGAACGGAGCCCCTTCCGCTCGCCGTTGAAGCCGGGTCATCATTCTCTTGCCCTTGTCCCATTCACTTGGGGTCGGCGCAGCATGTCTTTCTCTTCCACACCTCTCTGTCGCCCGTCATTTCATCATTCACTTGCATTCGTTTCATATCATCTCTCACACAGTCCATCCACCTTTTCCTCGGTTTTCCTTTCCTCGTACTTCCCTCCACATTCATTCGTAATACCTTTCTCGTCACATGACTTTCATCCGTATCCTCCAGCTGCTGAATCTACATAGATCCGTTTTCCGTCGGCATTTATTACGTGATTTATTACAGGGTCTCCAATGCCGTGATTGCCACTATAACGCGCACCGCAAGTGCTTGCCACACGTGCCCAAAGACTGCGGCGGCGAGATACGCGATTCACATGGTAAGAACTGACGTCTTTACATCTTGAATACCTATTGGAAGGTCAGAAGGAGGTTTCGTAAACCCTAATACGCCTGCACCGGTTATTGAGACTAGGGTAAATTTGGGATGCGTTTGCGATATGCGCGTAGTAAAAATTTCTAGTCCGCACGGAGACACGGTACATGATATTTCAAGCGCCTTACATGAACTGTCCGAAAAACTAGCCAACTCAAAACGGTTCTTTTATACAGGCGAATACCAGGACAGCAGTGGCGGTAGCGAGCTGTCAGAAAGCGCACGACTTCCGGACGACGAGTCCGACGAGGGTGGCTCAAACGATGGAGCGTCCAATGATATTGACGATGAGGTAAGTCATTTGAGGCGCCACCTATTGTATTGAAGTAGAGGCAGTGCTATTTATCATTAATAGCCTAGATCTCACAGATTTCGCTGGAGAATATAGACCTTCTATTAACTACAGTGCTTGTAGGAGATTCCGATGCTTAGAAGCCCGGGATACGATCCATATTTTTAGCACATACAAGTCGAATTGAAATTATATTTTAGCTATTTTTACAGTTTGACAAACCAATTGTGTCAACTGAAAAATCATTTTTCACGAGCACGAAATTCTAACAACCTAGCGCATTTTTCAAACGTGCCATTTTCTTCGGGAATTGTTTACTATACTGACCGGTAACTAAAGTATCATTTCTCACTGACTTCTCTTGTGTAACTCGTGAATGTTATGTACAGGTGCAGCTCCGGCGGCGGCGCGGCTCGGACGGCTCGGAGCCGCAGCGCGACACTCTGCCCGAACGCTCGGCGTCGCGGCCCAGCAGGTACGTGTGTGGCTGGCTTTATGAGTACGTGGTGGCGTCTGTGTCCGTCTCTACCGCTACCACTCCAATACGCGTTTTGTGTTTAGTTAACATTGAGGTACTATGTAATACTAGAGAAGCCATCTCTAAGAAAATGCACCGCACCTCAATGAAGTGCCGGCACATTAGAGTGGTATCTGTATTGATAAATGTTTCCCTGTCCATATATGTACTTAATGTCAAAGTTATGTGTGGGATTAGCTCGTGTTTGCAGCTTTTAATGTTTGTTTCTTAGGTAGGTATGCACTACGTCTATTTATGTAACTTTTTAGATTTTTCTCTGCTTTGCTTGAACCCTAATCAGCGTCACCAGTGGTGATAAGAAACCTTTTCAAACCGTTCTAGTTATTGCTATTTATTTCCTATAGAGCAGTTATTGTCCTCACTCATTTGTAAAACTCAGCTTAAATACCTAATAGATCGTGCCGATATTAGACTATACTAGCTTACGAAACACAACGAAATAAAAATCTTCTAAACTATAAAATAAAAATCTAAACTTACCATGGAAATACCATACACAGTGTAACTTGAGGAAACCGAATAATGATGATGAATGAAATGAACAGCGTATTCCTGATTATATTTAGAGACAAAAATGTCCTTATAACTTTTTTGAAATTCGCCTAGTTTCAGAGATATTATTAATTAAAAAAAACAAGTTTTTATTGTTACATAGTGTAAAAGGCCTTTTTGATGGTGATGTTGCTGCTATGGGACGTAGTCTAAATATCCTTATTGATAGATGTCAAAAAGTGACAAGTAACACTTTGCAAAAAGTGATAACACATTTATTACGTTAAATAATACAATTTTAAGCTTATTTCAATACAGTTGTGCGATGGAAAGAAGATAAATCGAATTTTTGCAAAAAGTAGGTTTTACGAAACAAATTACCTATGTAAAAATCAATTTTAAGTGACAAGTTTAGTCCCAGCAGTGGGACACACTAAGTAATAGCCTAATTATAAAAAAAAAGTTTACCCATAACATTTATTTCTTATGTACAAATACATTAAAACAATTGAAAAAACAAAACAAAAAAAAGTATTTTTTTTGGCGTAATTGACTAAACTCATATTACATTTTTTACTTCATTTGACCTCAGAAATGCGTGGTTAAAATTATTCGGTTTCCTCATGTTACACCGTGTATATGGCTCCAAACAAGAGCTATGACTATGACACACACAAACACATAATCTGTCCCAATTTGACACGGACATAACGCCACCACCGCACCACCCATGACGTCCCCCATGGCCTATACCTGTGAGCGCTGAGCTTTGACCTTGCAGCTCGTCGTCGTCGCCCAGCGCCAACATCCCGCTCATGCGGATCGTGCAGAGCGTCAAGCACGCCAAGAAGAGGACCGGCCAGAGCATCAAGGAGGGCTGGCTCGTGCACTTCACCAACAAGGATAAGCAGGTGAGGTGGAGGTGGCTAGCTCTGAGCTTTGACCTTGCAGCTCGTCGTCGTCGCCCAGCGCCAACATCCCGCTCATGCGGATCGTGCAGAGCGTCAAGCACGCCAAGAAGAGGACCGGCCAGAGCATCAAGGAGGGCTGGCTCGTGCACTTCACCAACAAGGATAAGCAGGTGAGGTGGAGGTGGCTAGATCTGATTTAATTTTCTCAGGCCCAGAAGTATTATTAACAGACTAACTTAGTCCACAACTATTGAACCCGTCCACTCACAAAAAAAATCTGTCGCAGGACGATAATTTCTGCCGACGCCAATTCTTCCACTCTCTATTTCAGCTCGATCAATGTATTAATTTTTGTGTGTTGACAGATCAAACGGCATTATTGGCGACTGGACAGCAAGTCAATAACACTGTTCCAGTCGGATCAGGGCTCCAAATACTACAAGGAGATACCGCTCAACGAGATCTTAGCTGTCGACACCGCACGGACACCGCACTCAGGTCTGCATTTTAGCTTATTTCACAATCATCTCAGCTTGATTTTGTTATCAGGTTTCAGAAACCTTCCTACCTTCTTTACGTAACCTTTTTCCCTTTTGTTTCCGAAAAAAAATGCTATGCTGAAGGAACCAAACCAAAAATAAATGATTAAAGCGGAAAGACAATCACATTCAATCGACCAAGATATATTTTAGATTCTCTCTTGTGGATTAGGATGTATTCCGCCAATTTCTTTGTCCAATGTCAGTGCGTCTACTTAACTCCTTAATTAAAACTAAACGTGAGACGCAGTACACATTGGACAAAGGAATCGAATAGATGGAATAACACCCTAAGGAGATGTCAATCCCAACAAAAACATAAATGTAGAAATGAGAGCCAAGTTCAATATTAAGAATATGTGTCGTTGTTGACTCGCCGACAAAAGAATTGAGATCTATATGCGTGCCAAGTTCTGTGCTGTGTAAAAAATCCTGAAATTATAAAGGATTTGTCTTGGCTAGTTTTTACCAACAACTATGAAGTACGCACATTATTGCCATACGTAAGCTGTTTGCAGCGACACTATCTCAAGGTTAAATAAACTGTTGTCAGGCTATAGAAGTGGGTTAGGTTTTTGGTCTATAAGTATTAATTTTTTTTCCATCGAAATATCAATAATTTCCAGTTTTCAGATTTTTTCCTTTATATACACCTAATAGTCTATCTTGATGCCAAATATCAAGTTTCTAAGTCATCTAGAAGTGGGTTAGGTTTTGGTATATAAGTATTAATTAATTTTTTTTCCATCGAAATGTCAATAATTTCCAGTTTTCAGTTTTTTCCCGTTATATACACCTAATAGTCTATCTTGATACCAAATATCAGGTTTCTAAGTCATCTAGAAGTGGGTTAGGTTTTTGGTCTATAAGTATTTATTATTATTATTTCCATCGAAATATCAATTATTTCCAGTTTTCCAATTTTTCCTTTTATATACACCTAACAGTCTACCTTCATGCCAAATATCACATTTCTAAGTCATATAGAAGTGGGTTAGGTTTTTGGTCTATAATTATAAAAAAATTTTTCCATCGAAATATCAATAATTTCCAGATTTCGGATTTTTTCCTCTATATACACCTAATAGTCTACCTTGATGCCAAATTTCAAGTTTCTAGGTCATCTGGAAGTGGGTTAGGTTTTTGATCTATATGTCAGTCAGTCACAAAAATGTCAGTTTTTACACGTTGATTTTTCAATAACTATATGAGCTATGTTTATGAAATTTTATATTTTGGACAAGCTAAGGGGTTTGAATACGTGTGCTACATAAATTTCATTTGTGTAGGTAAAGTAGCTTTCAAGTTGTGAAGGGGTCAAAAGTAGCTCGAAATGGTTCGTGTAATATTACACACGGTTGCTGCGTCGCCAGTTCCTTTTTCTTTGAACTTGGCTGGACACGCTACCGCGTGTCTAGATTCTTACCAAAGCGTTAGCGCATATACGTTGGATAGGAACGCAAACAATGGAGAGAGCCGAGGGAGGGCTGTTAAATAAAAAGAAGTCAGTAATAAAATGGGATCGTTCCACAGACGTGATGCACTGCTTCGAGATCCGCACGGCCAACGTGGACTACATGGTGGGCGTGGACCCGGTGGGCGCGGGCGCGGGGGGCGGGCCCGCGCTGCCGCCCCCCGAGTCCGGCGTGGGCGCCTACCTCGCGCGCTCCTGGGAGACCGCCGTGCGCCACGCGCTGCTGCCCGTCACCGCCCTGCGCCAGCACGACCGTGAGTAACGTGAGGGCCCGCGCTGCCGCCCCCCGAGTCCGGCGTGGGCGCCTACCTCGCGCGCTCCTGGGAGACCGCCGTGCGCCACGCGCTGCTGCCCGTCACCGCCCTGCGCCAGCACGACCGTGAGTAACGTGAGGGCCCGCGCTGCCGCCCCCCGAGTCCGGCGTGGGCGCCTACCTCGCGCGCTCCTGGGAGACCGCCGTGCGCCACGCGCTGCTGCCCGTCACCGCCCTGCGCCAGCACGACCGTGAGTAACGTGAGGGCCCGCGCTGCCGCCCCCCGAGTCCGGCGTGGGCGCCTACCTCGCGCGCTCCTGGGAGACCGCCGTGCGCCACGCGCTGCTGCCCGTCACCGCCCTGCGCCAGCACGACCGTGAGTAACGTGAGGGCCCGCGCTGCCGCCCCCCGAGTCCGGCGTGGGCGCCTACCTCGCGCGCTCCTGGGAGACCGCCGTGCGCCACGCGCTGCTGCCCGTCACCGCCCTGCGCCAACACGACCGTGAGTAACGTGAGGGCCCGCGCTGCCGCCCCCCGAGTCCGGCGTGGGCGCCTACCTCGCGCGCTCCTGGGAGACCGCCGTGCGCCACGCGCTGCTGCCCGTCACCGCCCTGCGCCAGCACGACCGTGAGTAACGTGAGGGCCCGCGCTGCCGCCCCCCGAGTCCGGCGTGGGCGCCTACCTCGCGCGCTCCTGGGAGACCGCCGTGCGCCACGCGCTGCTGCCCGTCACCGCCCTGCGCCAGCACGACCGTGAGTAACCAACGAAATCCGCACGGCCAACGTGGACTACATGGTGGGCGTGGACCCGGTGGGCGTTTTCATCTCTGACGCTATAAAGAGAACTAATTATTGTTGCCTAAATACCTCTCATGCCTCACGTTGGGCGCCATTTTTACAAGCCGGTGGGACGAGATATTTCTTGTGGTCAAAATTGGAATTAATAATTTGACTGGCCACTAAACAGAGCGTTCTTGTGCTCCCGTTCAGTTTGTTCCCACTTACTATGGGAAGTAAGATTGTCACATTTTTTTTTAAATCAAAATCAAATCAAATATAATTTACAGCGGAAGCATCGTCGTCGACGGAGCCGGCAGAGCGCGGCGCGGAGATGGCGCAAGTGTACCAGATCCACCCGGATGAGGTGCTCGGCTCGGGGCAGTTCGGCATCGTGTACGGCGGCCTGCACCGGCGCACGCAACAACCCGTCGCCATCAAGGTATCTAGTGTATCTACATACACTACACACAAAACTCTGAGCACGACCTCTATGCGTTTTTAAGCGGAGGAAGGTGGAAGATGTGCGTCATGCCATATACCATATCCTCGTGACTAATGCCTCTGTGCTCGCCTGAAGAGTAATGATGGAAGCGATATACTCTTCGCACTCTAGCCCCATGTTGGGCGCCAAGTAATAAAGGCCCGAACTATAATTATTAATCATCGTAAGTCTGACGTTCTAGATAAGCTTTCGTCATCACACTGTACATTTCCTAACCTACCTTTTGCTTATTTTTTTTAACTCTTAAAGTTACACACACTGCCGCATGAATATTAGATATTAATCCTACTGAACGACTTTTTGTAACTCTTGACACATTTCCGAAAGTAACCCACCGTTTACCCCAACAGGTGATAGACAAGCTCCGTTTCCCGACCAAGCAAGAAGCCCAGCTCAAGAACGAGGTCGCCATCCTGCAGAACCTGTCCCACCCCGGCGTCGTCAACCTCGAGCGAATGTTCGAGACGCCCGAGCGAATATTCGTCGTCATGGAGAAGCTTAGGGGAGACATGCTCGAGATGATCCTCAGCCATGAAAAAGGACGGCTTACGGAGAGAACCACCAAGTACTTGGTGGCACAGGTGAGAATTGCTTAAAAGTTTAATAAAATAACGTTTAAATGATAAGGACTTGTGGGATAAAGTAACGGCAGTTAAAATTAAATCCATTAAACTGAATAAGACGTACTAGTTAAAAACAGTTCCGTTTTGTATGTCAATTGTCTTCTTCGTAAGTGTTTTTATTGGTGATACAATCGCCTTTAGCTGATGTTAGATTAAGGTCTTTGTATGAACGAAAGATGTCACTCCCTCATCTTTGGGTTTATTCCGGTTGCGTTCTCGGCTATTACTTCCAACTTTTACGCCTCCACTTCGCACGATCTTAGGCATCTCTGTTGTGATACCTGGCTCATGTCAACACTAGCAACGTCAAGCCTCCTCCAGCATTTCTTATGTCTTTTATTTATATTCTTTTGCACAGATCCTGGTAGCCCTAAAGCACCTCCACGCCAAAAACATCGTCCACTGCGACCTGAAGCCAGAGAACGTTCTACTGTCATCCGACGGCGACCTGCCGCAAGTCAAGCTGTGCGACTTCGGCTTCGCGAGGATCATCGGCGAGAAGTCCTTCCGTCGCTCCGTCGTCGGCACTCCGGCTTACCTCGGTAACGCTATTCTCTATCTTTTTTCTTAAACGTAATCTTGGTGATTATGTATTTTGTGCAGCATTTAATCCAAACAACTTATTTATTTGGCTATAGCTTTGATTTGTATTTGATATATTGTCAAAAGCAAAATGCGAAGGACTTGATCCCCTCATGGGCCACCAATTTTAGCATTGTTAATCTTACATATCTAAAAAGCAGTATTTTCGGAAAATTAGCAGGGCATTCATCATAGATCTTGATGCACATTACCTACGGGCATGCCTATTTTAAAGAAATATATTATACCTTGTATCAAAAAAAATTGAAAAAAAAAAAGTTTTGACTTTTCCTACGTCAAGGTGCAACGCGCCTCCACCGTCATTGAGAGTCATAAAAATGTTATACGTAAGCGAAATAGCAAAGTCTGTGTAAGCTATTTAAACTTTTAAAGTTTTATTATGTTTGTTTATTCCTTTCTTTGTTTTTATAACAAACTTTATACGTTAAATAATATTGTCTAGAATTTAAACTTAAATTTATTTTAATAATTGTAAATTGCGTTTCCTTGCAGCGCCCGAAGTCCTACGGAACAAGGGCTACAACCGCTCGCTGGACATGTGGTCGGTGGGCGTGATCGTGTACGTCTCGCTCTCCGGCACGTTCCCCTTCAACGAGGACGAGGACATCGGCGAGCAGATACAGAACGCCGCCTTCATGTACCCGCCGCAGCCCTGGCGGGAGATCTCCGCCGAAGGTAGGGTTTCTGCTCGAGAATTCTCGAGGCGAGAAATCTCGTGAAATTTGTCTTAAGTCGAGACGGGAAAAAACACTCAATGCCTCGAGAACTCGAGAAATAAATCTCATGTGATAAGTAAAAAGAAAACACGCGTATAAAACGTGATATGTCTAAAGTGTTATTCTTTAGGTAGTGAAATATGTGATTAAAAATTTTTTTTTTACATCTTCAGGTACTTAAAACATTTATTTAACCAAACAAATAAAAAAATTACTACTACTTATGAAAGCAAAATACTTAATGTAAACTATCGTATATGATTTGTAATTGTTGACATAATTTATTTGCGGTTGTTCGGTGCAATGCACCTTAACACGTTTTAAGCCTCGTGCGGCGCGTGCGTCTAGTCAGCAAAAGATGCATTACCTCAATAATTTACAGTAAAATTACTTTTAGTGTACTTTTCGGGACCATCGCGACCGGGTGCATTCGAAACATTAACATTCACTATTTTTACTAACATTATAACATTCTAGACTTAACATTATTTAACATTTTAAACTCTAACATTGAACATTGTAATACAATAAACCCCTTTTGCTACTACTCTCCGGACGTTTTAACATCACCGCCAACCCGCAACCCGCACATTGGTCCTTCGAAACGTGGACTTCGCGCGCTATAAAATTAATTTTGAGTAGTGAGTGAAGTGATTGAGCTGGTGAACATTTTGTGGGTGAGCGGTAACTGAAGCAAAGGCGTAGCTAACAACAACAGCAGCGAGGCGAGGCAGGAGTGTTCAGTAACAACATACATAGAAGATTCTCAAGTAAGATCTTTCCTATTTTACTAACAAAACATCAAGATGGCGAGCGTGATCCGTCAAGAGGAAATTCAGCGCACCATTGAGTCTATGCTTACTAACTTTAAGAAAGACAGTGCAGAGAGAAAGACGAAGCCTGAATATTTTAAGAAACGGTTAGACCAGTTGAGTAGCTTGTGGCGAGAATTTGAATTTAATCATGAACAGATAGGAATGATCGAGAGTCAGTCTCATCCCTACTATGCGAACCGTACTTATGAAAGCGCGAAACAGACTTATTCAGTGCTTAATTCTGTTTTAAGCGCGGGTTATCAGGCTCTAGCGCCGGAACATTCGCCTCAGGTAGTGCGACAGTTAACAGCGGGAGCACCGTCTTGGACCGTGGAAGATAACGACGAGAAAAGGGATCAAGCTCAGGGAGGTGCCATCCCTAAAGAGCGTGAAACATTACGAGAACCTAGGCAAGATGCTCATTTAAGCAACCATCAATTTAAAACAAATGCGGGAACATCTAGTAAACATGACGAAATGTATCGGAAACAGTTAGCTAACATGAAGGCTTTCGTAAGAACAGTAAAAAGTATAGAGATCGACACACTAACAGATAAGTGGGAGCTAGAAGACGCGCTCAAGTCCTTACAAGCTCGTTGGACAGCGATAGATACACTTCATTGGGAGTTAGAGAGTGAGGGCACGGAAACAGACGTCGAATACGAGACTTCATTTAACGCTCATGAGGAAACATTTAACAGTTTGAAAAAAGAAATAAATAAGAAGATTTGGTCAGTGGCGCATCGCGAAAAATCAACACCTAAGTTAGATATACCAACTTTTCATGGGAACTACAACACTTGGGTTTCATTCAAAGACTTATTTTGTGAAGCCATTCATAACAACACTGCTTTATCAAATGCACAGAAAATGCAGTTTTTAAAGTCCAGAGTGAAAGGAGAAGCGGAGAGACTCATTCAACATTTACAAATAAGCTCTGACAATTACATCGTTTGCTGGGATATTTTAAACAACCGTTATAACAATACTAAGCTAATATTCACTTCCCACATGAATATATTACTAGGCCTACCTACGATGCAACAACAATCTGTGACGCAAATAAAGAAAATGCACGACACGACAAATGAGTGTTTACGCGCGATAAAAAATCTAGGGGTCGATATAAGCTCATGGGATCCCATAATAGTACATATCTTATCGCAGAAACTCGATGCCGAAACTCATATGGACTACGTGGAATCGTTAACCAACTCCCGAGCGCTACCGGTCCTGCAGGAATTCATGGAATTCATGGAAGGCAAGTTTACGAGCCTTGAAACATCTCGCCGAAAACAAGACTCTGTCAATCCTAAAACATATGGGAAATCAGCTACAAATAGTATCTACGATACGAACCAACGAAGAACATTTCAAACACAACATAATAACCGACAGTATCCTAACTCCACTTATACAAACAACGGGGTCAATAAAAGTTACGGAACTTCAACAATAGGTAAAACATTGCACGTGTCAAGCATCCAATGTCCCATGTGTAACAATCAACATGGAATCTACAATTGTCGTCAATTTTTACAATTACCGATAGAAAAACGATATCAGACAGTTAAAAACCTGGCACTATGTATTAACTGTCTTTTTACACACCACGGCAATAAATGCAACTCAACAAAAACGTGCCACAAATGCACTGGCCGACATAATACGCTGATACATGAGGCGTGTGTCAAAACATTATCGTCAGCACCAGGGCCGTCGACCTCTGCTCCATCAGCAAATGGAATCATTACGGAAAATAACAAGTCAACAAACATTTCGCAATTACCTACATACGAGGATTCGGAGGTTTTGTTAGCAACAGCCCTGATTAAGGTTAAGGCTGGTGATGGAACTTATACAACACTTAGAGCATTCATTGACCAAGGGAGTCAAATGTCGATTATGACTCAACAGGCCGTACAACTATTAGATTTAAAGAGCGAGAAGTTTAATGGGATTTTTAACGGTGTTGGAAAGAGACAAAACAGCTTCAATGGGAAAAGGATTATAGAAGGCGCTTCGCTTTACAACGATTTTGCTTTCTATGTTGAAGTTTTCATTGTGAAAGACCTGATGGACGACTTACCTAACAGAACATTCCCCAAGCCATCGTGGTCTGTTATACAGAACCTAAATCTTGCCGATCCCCAATTCTACGTAAAGCGACCCATAGACTTATTGCTTGGAGCCGAAGTCTACCAGCAGATTATTATGGACGGAATGATTAAAGGAGAGGACTATATCCAGCCTCTGCTACAGCAAACTCAGCTAGGGTGGATGATAAGTGGGAATGCTCGTACCTTCAACTGTAACGTAGTAATTAACAATTTAGAAGACATCAAACAATTTTGGGAGGTAGAGGAAATTACAGAAGAAGGAGACTTATCTCAAGAGGATCAGGAATGCATCAAACATTATCAAGAAAACACGAAGAGGAGACCCGACGGAAGGTATGAAGTACGCATTCCAATGAAACCTCAATTTCAAGAAGAACTTGGAGAGTCAAGATCCAGAGCAATCGCCCAGTTCAAAAACATGGAAAGGAAGTTACAAAAACAAGAAAAGTTAACAGAAGCTTATAAACAATTTATGGATGAATATAGTGACCTAGGGCACATGAAACCAGCAAACACAAGTTCGGAATTAGAGTCATACTTGCCACATCATATTTTGGAACGTGCTGAGTCAGCAACTACAAAACACAGGGTCGTGTTCAATGCATCAGTCAAAACATCTACAGGGCGATCTTTAAATGACTTGATGTATACAGGCCCCAATTTACAGCAAGACTTGCAAGTACTTTTGTTAAAGTGGAGACAATACAGATACGCATTTACGGCGGATATTGAGAAAATGTACCGTCAGATACTCGTGAATGAGATTGACCAACATTTACAGAAAATAATTTGGCGAGATAGTCCTGAAAAACCATTACAAACATTTCAACTAACAACACTAACATACGGAACAAAATCAGCACCATTTATAGCGATGATGACGTTAAAAAGACTAGCAGCCGACGAACGAGAACATTTTCCGGAAGCAGCGAAAGTAGTCGAGGAAGCATTTTACATGGATGACCTGTTACATGGCGCACATTCATTAGAACAAGGGAAAAAGTTAGTCTCTGATTTAAACAATCTTTTAAAAACCGGAGGTTTCAATTTACGGAAGTGGTCGTCAAACAACAAGGAAATCTTAGAGTACATAAACAGAGAACAGGGTAGAGAAGAAATGGTATTCAACTTCAAGGCAGACAACATTACAAAAACATTGGGTTTATGCTGGAGCCCGACCGAAGATAACTTCACATTCAAATGTAAAATGCCCGAACTTAAAGAGAAACTAACAAAAAGAACACTTTTATCCGAAATTTCCAAACTGTACGATCCACTCGGTTGGATCGCCCCATTCATAGTAAAACTCAAAATATTATTTCAAAAGGCATGGAAAGAACAGACTCAATGGGATGACTTGGTTTCTGACGAACTCCTCTCAGAATGGTCAAGGACGATAAGGGATATCGAACAACTCAACGAATGCAAAATAACACGGTGGTTAGGGTGTAAAGAGAACGACGTCATTGAACTCCATGGATTCTGTGACTCATCCATAGAAGCATACGCTTGCGTAGTATATGCGAGAATACCGCAACAATCCAGAGTAATACTGGTGGCAGCAAAAACAAAACTTGTGCCCCATAAGAAAACATTAACATTAGCCCGGCTCGAGCTTAGTGGTGCACATTTGCTAACAAGACTGATGAAAAAGATTAAACATTCCTTGAACAAACATGAAATGATAACATTTGGCTGGACTGACTCAAAAATAGTCCTTGGGTGGTTACAAGGCGACTCGAACCGCTGGAAGCCATTTGTGGCTAACAGAGTAACACAAATAAAAGAAGTAATGCCTGCAGACCAGTGGAGGTATGTTAAGTCATCAGATAATCCAGCAGATGCAGCTAGCAGGGGTCTCACAGCATCGCAATTAAAAAACCATACTTTGTGGTGGCAAGCTCCATCCTGGCTCTTAACATTTCAACCTACTTTCGATAACTTAGAACATCCACAGTACACAACTAACGAAGAAGAGAAAAAAACCCGCTCAAACAACATAACCCAAACAAACATTAACAACAGTACCCTCCTCTGTCTGACGCAATCGGATAACCAAGACAACATTATAAACAACTTATTACATAAATATAGCTCAATTGCAAAAGTAATAAGAATCGTCGCATGGATTTTCAGGGTATTGACACCGACTCGTGCCACTTTACCTACATATCTCACGTTACCGGAGTTGCAGAAAGCTAAATTGACAATAATAAAACATGTGCAAACAGAAGAAATGGGAACGGACATAGAGTACTTACGTAAACATGACAGAGTGGAAACAAAAAGTAATCTTTTGAAACTAAACCCTTATATTGATGAAAACAACATTCTACGGGCAAAAGGAAGACTTAACGAAGCTAACATTCCCTACGAGATGAAATTTCCGAAAATCATCCCAAAACATGCACGATTGACAACATTGCTAATAGAACAAGCACATCTCCTAACATTCCATGGTGGTGCCCGACTCACCATGGCTAAGCTTAAAGAACAATATTGGGTGATGGGAGGAATGAACACGGTGAAGAAACAACTTGGAAAATGTGTCAGGTGCAAGAAAATTGAAGGAAAGAAACAGCAACAAATAATGAGTGCGTTACCTGCCGCTAGAGTGAATGAAGCCAAGCCATTTTATCACACAGGTGTAGACTACACAGGATATGTGGATATCAAGGCGAGCAAAGGTCGTGGCATAAAAACATTAAAGGGATACATTGCGATTTTCGTGTGTATGGTTACCAAGGCTGTTCATCTGGAACTGGTGACTGAGTTAACGAGCTCAGCATTCTTAGCTGCTTTACGAAGAATGGCGGCCAGAAAAGGAACTCCTCGTCACATGTATTCTGACAACGGAACCAATTTTGTGGGCTCGAACAACATTCTACAAGAACAATGGCAAGACTTACGGAACATTTTTAACAACAGCTTTCTTTCGGAAATTACGGAAATGGAGATTGAATGGCATTTCAATGCCCCGTCGTGGCCCAGCGCAGGTGGCCTCTGGGAGAGGGCAGTGCGAAGTCTTAAACACCACTTAAAGAGAGTAATAGGAGAACAGAAACTTACGTACGAAGAATATTCTACGATTTTAGCGCAACTGGAGGCCTGTTTGAATTCAAGGCCGTTATGCCCACTAACTGAAGATATCGAAGACCTTGACTTTCTCACTCCAGCACACTTTTTAACAGGCCGAGCAGGGCTCACGGTAATAGAAACAGAAGAGGACGCTAGAACGAGATGGCACCTAACACAAAAAATTGTTAAAGACATTTGGAAAAAATGGAAATTCGAATATTTAAGTCAACTGTCCGCCAGACCGAAGTGGAACACACCTCAGAAGAATCTTGAAATAGATGACATGGTAGTAATACACGACGACAACCTACCCGCGGGAAAGTGGGCCCTCGGAAGAGTTGTAAACACTCACGCCGGACCAGACGGGTATGTTAGAGTTGTTACTCTGAAAACAAAGAATGGACTCCTAAAGCGCCCAGTAATAAAACTATCTCTCTTACCAATACCAAAGGACACCGAACAGCAAGATAAACAAGAATCCCAGCCTAAACAACAAACGAACAAACAGAAACCTAACAAAAAGCTCGGATGTGCAACTACAATATTTATGACATTAATGTACCTCATGTCATTATTAACATTGGGAAGCTGCGTTCAAGTAACTCACGTAAATAAAACTCAAGGTCTATACTTCGATAACATTGGAAACATGCTACTCGTGAAAGATGAATGGAAGCTAGTAGCGTACCAGGACCTCAATCCATATTGGGAAGGAATCACGGCCTATAAAAAGTATAACACTCAACTAGAAAACATTTGTAAACAAGTTAAAACATTAACACACTGTGATATCGTTATATTGCAACTACGTCACTCTTATGACGAATTACAGCACTACAACCGCATTTTATCGAGTCAACAGTTGAAACCAGAGACCCGGAGACGGCGTGGCCTAGTTAACGGAGTTGGAAATCTCGCAAATACCCTGTTTGGAGTTCTGGATGATAGATTTGCAGAGCAATATCAAAAAGACATTGGACTAATTAAAAACAACGAAAAGCACCTCGTCAACCTTTGGAAAAACCAGACATCAGTAATGGAGGCCGAATACAACATGTTATTAAGAAACAAAGATACCATACAAAAACAACATAAATTGATACACGCTCATTTAATTAGCTTAGATCAAGGGACTTCCGCATTGCAAAAAGAAGTAAGCGCCGCAGAGTGCATGGCGCAATTCAACATGATAGCGATGGCCGCTAATAACCTACTAAATCACTTAACAGTTATTCAGAATTATTTACTAGACACTCTTACAAACATATATAACGGAAAAATGAACATTCACATCATCGACCCTAAACAATTTCAACGAGAACTGAACATAATATCCGGACAACTAGTAAGCGACTTATCGTTACCTATTGATAACATTCAAACCAATTTGCAAGACATCTATCACCTATTAAACATTAAAGCCAAGATGACTGACCAATACATGATTATAGAGATCCGTATTCCACTTGTGAGCCGAGTTAGTTATGACTTATACAACATTATACCCATACAACACAGTACAGGAAGAAACATGATATCGATTATCCCTATAGAAAAATACATAGCTATCAATTTACGAAAGGATGCCTATTTGCCTATAACGGAGAAGGAAATAGAGCAATGCATTACTCGAGACGTGACAACAACTATGTGCTACCTAAAAACCCCAGTTTTCAAAATGAATTCCGACAAAGACCTCTGCATTAAAAATGAAAATTATCAATGCAAAATAAACACAGCTGCTTGTCAAAACAAATGGATAAGTCTATCGAAAGTGAATCAGTACCTATACTTCTGTTGTGACGCGTGTCATTTGCGCACGCTATGCAAGAGTCAAGTTACGTCTCAGACGGTATCCCAGACGAACATTATTAACGTAGACGAGGATTGCGTTGTGAAAACTGATAACTTTACTATTCACACGCATCAAAATATGCAAAGCCAAGTTAATGTGAAACTAAACATACTAACACCGGAAATAGACCCTATAAACCACATTATAAATATAACATTATCTGACTACGAAAATAGCACTAGCGATAGCTCATACAATGAGGAAGAATTAAAGGACTTAGGAAACAAAATAAACACTATGAAACAGAATCAACCCCTTCTGGACAACTACTCCTCGAATGACATACATCACTATACCGCTATATACTGCCTATGGGGTGTAGTGATCATCGGGATAATTATTTATGCGAGTCGAAAGATGCGCGGCCAGTGGAAGGTCAAAGTAGCACCACCATCGATAATTACGGAACCACAAGGAGCAGCTGATCCAGTACGTGTCGCCGGGCAGGGCCAGGCGCAGGAGCCGTCCCCCGCTCCGCGCACGCGCAGCCCTCGCGGACGCCGCGGGCTGACGCGTCATTGCAGCGTCAGTGATAGTGATAAGTGCAGTGCAAATGTGAAAAAAGTGGAAAAGTGCGATAAACTAGAAAACATTGAATTAAAACAAGTGGACAGAAGTTGCTCGCCAGTGTTCCGACAAACATCGTTTAGAAATTAACTACATAGATTTAGAAACATTGTTGATCATCCTTGTACCACTTAAATATCTTAGCAACTCATCCCATCTCATCGTTTGCCCCCGTCAAGATGTTCGGTGCAATGCACCTTAACACGTTTTAAGCCTCGTGCGGCGCGTGCGTCTAGTCAGCAAAAGATGCATTACCTCAATAATTTACAGTAAAATTACTTTTAGTGTACTTTTCGGGACCATCGCGACCGGGTGCATTCGAAACATTAACATTCACTATTTTTACTAACATTATAACATTCTAGACTTAACATTATTTAACATTTTAAACTCTAACATTGAACATTGTAATACAATAAACCCCTTTTGCTACTACTCTCCGGACGTTTTAACATCACCGCCAACCCGCAACCCGCACAGCGGTGATTTAATTTTCAAGTGTATTTCGATAGAAAGTCTCGTCTAAATCGCTTATCTTCTTTCTAATGCTAAAAACGAATTATAGGGCCATGTAATAACAAATATAATAAATTACTATTGATAAATCAAATCATCCCGATATATTCCTATTAATTAGCAAAATATCACAATTTTAGCAGCTTCATTGTTACGTTGACTATTTCGTAGTAAAATGTCTGTAAGTTTGTCACATCTAGTTAAATTTATTGACTTGAATATTCCTGCCTAATAAAATACCATAGGTATTGTGGTTTGATTTCATTTTGTTAAATACCTAAATAAATACATTATACCATATCACATCGCCGGCGCGCATGCCTGCACCTATAGTTTTTTTTGTTCGTTGTTGAATTTTTGATTATTAAGTACAATTTATGGTAACTAAAAATTTACCCTATGTTTGATTATTGACCTCACCTACGATTCCTATGAGTATGATTTGTAATAAAGCAACTAAATGAAAATAACATGGTGTTTTTTGAAACATTCAAAATGTGATAACCACCTTACCTATCTACCTTATCTATGCAAAAAGATTTGCAGCTCACGTCTTGGTTGGATTGTAATAATAAAATACACACTTTAAAAAAAAAATATTGCCACACTTTAACATAACAGAAAGAAAGAAGAAATAAAACTAGAAATACAAAATAAACTTATCAACTAAACTTAACATAAAACTTGAGAAGTTAAACTTATCAACTTAACATAAAACTTAAATCTATGGTGAGGCAAAGGGTCCCATGCAGTCTCAGCATGTGCAGTGCTAGAAGGCTCGGCGCTCCGCGCTGATTTTCAGACTGATTTTTTCTTTATTACCTACATGTGCTAAATGTCGACATTTACTGGTCGAGTGTTTTACGTTCCGTGATACATACGCACACGCACCTAATATGATATCAGAACGGACACAATAAAGATCGATTTTTCCGTCAATTTGTATTTCCGATATTATACGCAGTGTTTTTATATGTTGCCGAATTATAGATGCTTGAAGTTTGTCCTAAACTAACTCTTCTTTCCCAGCGATCGACCTGATCAACAACCTACTGCAAGTGAAGCAGCGCAAGCGCCTCAGCGTGGACAAGTCCCTCGCGCACGCGTGGCTGCAGACGCAACAGGCCTGGGAGGACCTCCGCGCTCTAGAGAGGAAAGTGGGGCGCCGCTACCTCACGCACCCGAGCGACGACGCGCGCTGGGGGGAGCCCGACGGCGAACAGTTGGATCCGTGACTCCAGTGAGTTTATATTATTATTTAAACCACCTAAAACTATTAATGTGACTAGACCAACCGATCGTCTACTGTCCACAGAGGCAACCCGAAGCCCGCAGAGCGGCCGCGGTCGCGCGGCGGCTTCGTGCGCCTGCGCTGGAGGAAGCTGCTAGTGCGTGTGCGAGTGCGGTAACCACACAACACACACAGTCATACGGGCGCGCCTCCACACACCCCGTCTATACCGCTTGAAACAGAGGGGATCGAAAGCTATAGCAACTGGTTATAATATGTTTAAAAACACTTTTATACTAAGGTGGCAAACAGATCCCTTCACTAAAACCTCGCTTAACACTTAGACGTACATAATTAACACTTAAGTAGGTATGACCTCAAACCTGAGCTGCTGTCACGCGACCATATCAGTTAGATTTTATACGCTGTAGACACGTATTTTAAAGTTAAACCCATGGCAGCATTTTTGACATTCGTAGCTTTTAAACAAACCCCATGCAATGTACTTATTTTGACTGTGTGTCAAAAATACGAATGTCAAAACAGGCTATATAAAGTAATATACATATACCTATGTATAATATGTATTTTAACTAAGTAAATTAATTTTGAAACAAGATTTATGTAAACAATAGAGTTATTATTTACATACAGTTGCAACAAAGCAACAATATACGCTTGCATTGACAAATGTACGAAATAAAAACAACATAAACGTATTGGTATCGACTAGGTATGTGAAAGCGGGGCAGTCACATAGACACAGCGAACGCTGCTAAAGATTTCTTCACTATGTCTAATAACAATAACATATTTTCTGTAGGTACATTTAAAGGGCAATGCGAGCGTACTAATAAAAGGAGTGTACGTTTTATACCTCAACTATAGCAAATTGTTTTAAAATGTTATGTCGGTTGTCTTAACTGCATTCCTAAATAAGTAGCTGTTTTAATTTTAACAATAGGATTAACCAATTCGTTTTACCCTGTAATTTATTTATATGAGAATTTTAATAATAACTTTTAGACGTAAGTATCAATGTTGACGTAAGAACAGAATGTTTTGTTGTGAACAAATAGTTTATGAATATTTTTACACTGTTACAATTTACAATTTAGTTTCTATAAAGGGTCAGGTGTCAGGTGAAAGTCGATTTTAATTATTGTGTAACAGAAATCATTTTACAATGGCGTGTTGTCGCCAATCGCTCTTATCGTAGTCAATTTGTTGAGTGAAGTGTATGCGTGTCGTATTTCACTGTTGCTCGGTTCGTCACTTGGACTTAAATGGACGTTAAGCCCCATTAAGACGCTTCAAGAACTTGCAAGTACCCTGTAGGTAACAAAGGGCTTTAGTACATTCGTCATCAGATAGGTATATCGGAGCCGCCGGGGCGCTCAAAAATAACTGAATACGCACTTTGACGCCCGGACAATAGAGATGAGTGCAGATATACCAACATGGCCGACTGTACTATATCTGATGGCGACTGTACAATCGGCCAAATATCGAAAAAATTACATGTACAAGTTCCTGAACCGACTAAATAGGGCTTTAGGCGTGACTTTTCAATGGGAATCCCAAACTGTAGGAATACAAAAAAACAGCTTCACAAAACCAAATCATAAATAATTTATGATGTATTCCGAGTGACAGAGATAGTTGCTCTAAATTTTCGCGGTTATAGCCCAGAAATGATGTCTATGGTCTTTAGAAACGATGGCAGCTGCTCTGTGAAGGCTCCAAGTGACTTTGACCGGCCTCTACATTAAATCTCTCGGTGTATGTGTGCTCTTATGGTCTATGGTCTACTCTGTAATGTTTCTACTCACTCTTTTAAACTAAGTCCTATTTGTAAGGTCTATCTTAACTATTATCTACTACTATCACGCCAGAGACCAGTTTCACACTGTTCCCCATTTTTATAAGATTAGAATTTTTCCAATCTCAAAAGTGGTGGTAATTATTTTTTTTCCTCCGAAATGCTAGGGTTCCTATGATATCTAATATCGCGGTACATAGATAAGTAAACAACACTATAATTCAGTACATATAGTGCGTCAAGCAAATCTTGTCAGTAGCAATGTAAAGCAAACTAAAGTAGGGCAACACTCAAAGAGTAGTATTGCGCTAAGAAAAGCAGCAATGTACAATGTACATCGAACCTAAACTTTTTTTCCGCTGAGCGCGCCCGTCAATTCAAATTGTCACTCGCGGATTCTCTATTGAAAATGTTTGAAATTGTTATTAATAGGTATGGACGAACAATTTAAAAGCGGTGTGTTTTGTTGATAATAATGATTAACTAATTTGAAGATCTCAAAATAAAATTAGAAGTGGACTATGCCGTTAAACAAGAATGTATGAATAAAATCATTGCTTCAGCAGGTAGATGTCCTACTACTGGATTTTAATATTTTATTAGATTTCTCAGTTGCCACCGTAGGCATTGTAGGCATCTTAGCTTTGATTAAGCACAATCTTATTTAATATATTGGTATTTAATGGTGACACAGCAGAAATATCTCTTGAAATAGAATCGATTCAGAATGTAAACAAAGATGATGGCTGTCATTCCCGATCCACATTCCACAGATAAAGCACAGATGACACGCGATTTTCGAATTATTCGAACACAGTGTTGCTAACCCGCGATTTTTCAAATTTGCCGCCGTTTGCTACTGACAAGATTTGCTTGACCCAGTATAGTTACTTAGATTTAAAATTGGAGAAAAAAAGCTACCACTTTTGAGATTATAAAATTTCAAATCTGAAAAAAAGGAGGAGTGTAGTTTTCTACGTTAAAAGCAAAGACGAGTTAACAGAGTAATATCTATCAATCTCCACAAATAATCGCATCACTGTTGTTGTTAGCGTCTGGCAAACTGTTTCATTAAAAATATTCAACGCCATCTAGTAAACTCTTGGAAAACTATTGCATTTCGGTATTACTTCTAAAGTAAGGGCGCTAAAAACGAAGGATTAAGTACATTGACCCGCTTGTTCCTATCTCTATCGCACGCGCATAAAATGATATTGCTGTCCGGCCGGCGGTCAATGCCGGTGTGCGAGCAGGGCAGCCATATCATTACGCGCGTGAGCCATAGAAATAAGAAATGGAGGGTCAATGTACGGAATTCCTGATGCCTTTAACAACAGTTGTGTGCACGGCAATGGAGACAGTTAGATTTTATTATCGTTTGTCTCTGGTTGGAAAGAACTATAAGTAACTATAAGAGGCGCGGCCTCGTAACGTAACGGCCTAACTCGACTTAACTTAGGTAAGGTTTAGTCAGTAGGGCTCGAGCGGACTTATCACCGAACTGTACGACTCGACTCACTTTCTTGAAAGATATTTCATCGGCATAATAATATCTACATTTTTCATCAGGAGCGAAACTTTGGTAGCTCAGTTGGTTTTATAGCGACTTACTTACTTGATTCGAGGATTTATCCCGAGAGAAGCGATTATTATTTATACATCCGAGTGCCGTGTTGCCTAGAACTTAAACAACCTACTCAATGTTTTGATTCTAGTCTAGTGACAACATTTGTACCCAGTCAAGGATATAAAAAAAAATGTAGGTATGTATATTGCATATCTACCTAAAATAAATGATATGATTCAGCTCGCATATAGAGTCGCACCAAGCTCTATGCTGTACATGGCAGATGTATTTGCTACGACAAAGTGTACATACGCATGTCAGGGATCATCCATTAATTACGTCACACGAATTTCTAGGTTTTTTGACCCCTCCCCCCCTCCTTGTCACACTTGGTCACATTTTACAAATCCCTCCCCACCTGGTGTGACGTCACATTTTAGGCAATATTGTTTTCAACGAAATCGGCAATACTAACTCTGCATTATTTTTTTAATAAAAAAATATTTTTGGTAAAAGAAATATTAGTAATTTTAAAACACAAAACCAATTAGGAACGAAAATTACCTACTTCCAAAACCTCATTATTTAATTGTACAGCGAATAAAAAAATATAAATTAATTTTCGGTTACTGATGAATAGTCATAAAGTTAAAATGACGTCACAATGTTTGTGACTCCCCCCTCCCCCATGTCACAACATGTCACATTTTTTTGACCCCGTCCCACCCCCTAAACGTGTGACGTAATTAATGGATGACCCCTGACATCAAAATTTCTATGGAAATATGACATTTAAAAACACTATGGTCTATCAAATTCAATGCAAAGTTAGACGGACTCAAGTCGAGTCGTACCATTCGGTCAAAAGTTCAAGCCGAGCGCACAACCCCGCGCAATTAGAAATATAAGTTGCAAGGACGACGCGTCGTCGTTGTCGCGACGTTCTCGACGCAACTGTCACGCATTTTGGGACATTCCCATTCGTTCTACATAACATAACAACTAAATGACAAAAAATTATCGAACAAAATATAATACAATTCGTCCAAATCGAAGATTCATTTATTGCATTCGATGTGTAAAGTCTAATTGTAAGACAGATTCTGATTGCGAATTTGACCATATACTTACCTACAATATTATAGTGCGGTTCCGACGGTTCCGTAATACGGCACCTCTGTGAAATGTGACAATAGGGCTGGCAACTGTCAAAGATTTTTAGAGATGGCGCCAGCATAGGTTATACCTGTCTAGTTTTGTTCTAAGGGATTTAGCTATTTTAAGACATGTTGTACTACTAACACTATATGGATCTCTCCGATTCGAAATAAATAATTGAATTGAATTTAAATTTAGCTTAGAGGCTACCTTCCAGCCAAAATTCCAAAGAAATTACATGCATTCGACACTATCTCATAGGATCGAAGGTAAAATAAAACCCATGCAGGCGCCATCTGTAAAATAGTTCGGTTGACCAACCCCATTCAGTTACTACAAAACATACGAGTATAGCGAAGTTCGAATCTTCTGGCACGATTTCACTTAGATTTTACACCCAAATAGAAGAAATGGGACAAATCTCATTTCCATTCTTCCAAATCAGTCTGAAACTGTGCCAACGGTTTTAGAATTTTGATTGGTCTCGAACACGAGTGATATATATTTATATATAAAAGTACATTTTGGGAGTTTTTCCCGCGTACGAGTAAGCTATATACGGTTAGCGGGGTACGAAGGGACCTTAATGTAAGTATACGCGTCCGGCTGGATTGTTATTATATTGGACATGTTTATTTCGTTTTAACCTCATTTAATCTAAAAACTTTAACTCTCTCTGTCTCTCTCTCAAGTGTAGGTACCTACTGTGTAGTAGGTACTGTACATGATATGAAGTTTTTAGGCCAAATTAGGGTATTTTTATACTTTTTATTATACTTTTTATTCTGCCCGCTGTCGCTTTACTCTGTCACAAATCTAACTTGTGCTGTCTATTCTATTGCGAGTACTTGCATTAGTCATTCCAACAACATTTTTGTACTGTGATTTTTTTATACATTTACTTTTTATTATTTTTATACAAACTTTGCAATGCAAGCTTCCATTTTCTGTGATCTCTTGTAAGGACATGTTTTGATAATTAATTTATATATTTTAGCATGATGCGTAAGAGTATTTTAAACTTTTATCTTTACATTTTACAACTCTCTTATATTTTTTGTTATTTTTATAATACATATATATGATACAATTAAGTGTTGACATTACCGTAGTAAACTACGTTATAAATATTTTAATTCATCCGAGCTATTTAACTATGTGCTAGATTACCTACTATTGTATTATTGTTTTATTTAACATATTTTGAACGACACAATTGTATCGCACGCGACCGGTCCCATCTTCCAGTTGAATACATTTTAGTGCAAATACATTTGGACCAACCCTGGATCGTAAGTTAGCTATAGTGCGATGTTTGATGTTGTGTAATTAATTGGCGAAATTATTTAGTAATAAGTTGTGTCGAATTGTATGTAATGGTACCAGGTTATAAATTATAATATTTGTAATAATGAAATGGAGGTGGTGAGAACGCTATGCTTTCGCGCTGAATCCGCGCAAATACCGTCAACTTTCGTACGCGTTTCTAATATAGTTGCATAATACACTTAAAATCAATAAAAACATGTATTTTTCTATTGTAATTTCCATACAAAATGACCTGTCTTTATTGGTGTTGAGTAAAGTACCCAATGACATTAAAAGCAGCTGTTAATTGCGAATAAGGATCCAATCGACGCCGATCAGTTGTAAAGTGACTAGTGTACAGTCGCCATCAGATATATCGAAGCGGCCAAGGTCCCCAAAAATATATGAACACGCACTCTGGCGCCTTGACAATTACTTGTAAGCACTTTGGCCGCTCCTATATATACAAACTATCAAGACTGACCTACGGCGGTCGGAACTTCGCAATTAGGCTAACAGTACCGCTACCTTGAGTTGACACTTGACGTTTACACTAGCGACATCGTGTTTAGAGATCGCTGTCCATCTCGCTTGCACTGTGGTATTGATGCGATCGAGAGGGAATGCAATCGAGCTGACACAGTCGCTGGCGTAAATTTCAATTGTTAACTCATGGTAGCCGTACAGCTAGGACCTTATACTATACCGCAGTGCCGACAACTAGCCAAAATAACGTGTCAATTTAAGATTATCATTCTGATAGCTATAGATTATTCAATTCATATTTAAACTAGAATAAATCATTCATAATTCTGAAGAGATTTTCGCGAAAACATAGCGACTAGACTTTAACATAATAACACGCATAATATTTTATATTTCAATGGTACTTATGTATTTATAAATTATTGCAAATCGGTGATTGTTGAACAAGGGTGCTTTGTGTGTTGCCATGCGGATAAATAATAATAATAAATTTAGAATTGCTACAAATTGCGACAAAAGCTTACTAGAGCCAGGTCACAATGATGCCCTAATCCTAAATAATTATCTTTCGAAAGAAACCTAGTGTTGTGTTTGAGATTAGCACAATCATTATTTTTTATTATGTACATTGTCCGGCAACTTTGTCAGCAAATTGTTTGTTTCATTTGAGCTGAAAAAAGTTACATGAACTGGGCGAATGATTTAGATTCGTAATCTTTATTAATTCCTTGTTTCTGAATTATTGGGCATCACTGCTTAGGTACAGTTACTATTAGATATATCGTAGCGGCCGAGGTGTTCAAAAATATCTAAGCACACACACACTCACACACTCGCACACACTCGAACGGCTTGACAATAGAGGTGTGTTCAAATATTTGAGAGCGATTTGGGCGCTCCGATATATCTGATGGCGACTGTACATTGACAATTGTAGCTAGTGACCCAAAAGACTCGAGCCTTTGGAGCTCTTTTTTTAGGGCTCGCCTCATCTCTTGACGCCTAAAAGGCTAAAAGCCTATTTAGCTCTTTAGACCCCGACCGGCTGGCCGGGCTTAATAAGGTTATTAGCTCCAAGAGTCTAGGATCTTAAATAGAACTAGGCTCGGGGGCTAAAGAGCTAAATAGGCTTTTTTTTTAGCCTTTTAGGCGTCACTAATTGTATAGCGGTCGTAAACTAAAGTTTCGCTTGGCGCGGCGCACAGAGCGCCCCTCGATGTTGTAGGCTAAGCGGTTATTTGTGAGAGCGATTTACAAATGTGTTACATTACATATGAAATAATAAATGCCGTTTTGGATACGTCGTGTTTCATTCCTATCATATCCTTATACTTACCTACTAAAGAAAGCAGTAGGTGCGTACTTGAACCTTCGCTTCGCCTCCGCCACTGGATGGGCTTAGTCACTTTTTCTTTAGTATACGAGTATAACATCTACTTTAGATAATTATAAAAAAATCAAATGTACGTTTTTAACCACAACGATTTAATATGGTGTGCGTCAGAATGTCAGAATAGCGGTTTAGACCTCAGCAATCTCAAAGAAATGTTTTTCAGCATACAAAGCACACAAAAGTTATCCCGTGATTTTAATTCGCTAATGTTGTATTAGTAACAACTTTGTTGAACTATTATTTGGGATAAAGGAAATCATGATCATGAATGTATTATAGTTATTTGTTTTACAAGGGGGCAAAGTTGTTGTTTAACCGCTCGTGTTAATATTGATACCCGAGCAAGCGAAAGATTCCAAAATTGAACCACGAGCGTAGCGAATGGTTCGAAAAATGGAATCTTGAGCGTTGCGAGGGTTTCAAAGCACGAGGGTTAAACAAAATTTGCCCCCGAGTGAAACATAAAATTTTTCACCACACCAACCCGAAGCATATATTAAATATAAAATATCAAATGAAATCAAATCCAAATGAATGTTAATAAATATTTATCATCCAAAATCATCATTTAAAAGTAAATTCTACCAGCAAACATAAGAAAACAACTCTAAATTTGCATTTGATTACTTTGCCTCACATGTGAATACAATGCAACTTTGCTATCAGTTTTTGAAGTGCAAAATAAGCCTTTCCGAGCTGGTGTGGTAAAAATTATATTATAGCCTTTCTCTGGCTGTTTGAACCTTATTACAAGATACATAAGATCGCTTTTCCTATAAATAATAGATGAAGTTATGTCTTTCAATTTTACAGTCAAGGTACCTAGAGCCGGTCCAAGAAAAGTTTGCACCGGATTTGATAGCCCACGCAGTGCAAGTGTTATTTATACGTCTTCATAGAAGTTTGACGTTTAAAATAGGTTACACTTGCACTGCGTGGGCTATCAAATCCGCTGCAGACTTTTCTTGGTCTGACTCTATTAGGTTTTCCTTGTTAATTTATTTACCAGCTTCACTGTATTTTACATAGGTACAGTCAGCAGCAGAAGTTGCTAAGCGGGTGAGGTGTTCAAAATTACCTTGACACGCTCTTATTCTCTTCACAATAAAGTCGCGTCAAGATTATTTTGAACACCTCGCCCGCTTAGCAACTTCTGCTGCTGACTGTACATGGTTCTTTAAAGAGCTGTTCTCAAACAGTTATATATAATAACATGAATTACACGCTCCGGTGACGAGAGAAATTATTTTCGAGAGTATGGAGCGACTAATAGCAACTGTTGCTTACAGACTGTAATTTACAGTCTGACGTGAAATAACGCTATGAGCATTTATCTGCTGTTCAATTCTAAAAACAAACCGGTATGCTAGTACAATAGCTAGTAACACATAATTATATTCTATGTACTTACAATCATTTCTGATATATGTACAGCTTGGCAAAAAAGAGTAGAAATTAAAAAGTGGCAACACTGTAGTGTCGTCCCGTTTTTAACCGACTTCCAAATCCCAAAGGAGGAGGTTATCAATTCGGTTGTATGTTTTTTATTTTTATTTTTTTTATTTTTTATTTTATTTTTTATGTTTGTTACTCCATATCTCCGTCATTACTGGACCGATTTTGAAAATTATTTTTTTGATTGTATGTATATGCATACATATTGGTCCCGTTTTTGTCAAAATCCAGTTCTGATGATGGGATCCATGAGGAATCGACGGAACTCCTCAAATCTTAAAGGCATGCATATGGTGATTTGTGTGTTTTTATCAACAAATCAAGCATATACATTCAAAAACGTGACATTTGATGAAGTGGAACTGCTGATGATGATCAGAACGGAACTCTTCAACGACGCATAGTTCACCTTTGGCGATTTGTCCTCTTCGTTATGTTTGTTAAGCAAGTTAAGTTTTGAAGCCACAATTTTATCAAGCTTGAGTTCTGATGATGGGATCCATGAGAAATCGAGGGAACTCCTCAAATTTTAAAGGCATGCGTATAGAGATTTTTGTATTTTCATCAGAAAATCAAGCATTTTCATTAAAAACTGTCGCATTTGATGAAGTGGAACTGCTGATGATGATCAGAACGGAACTCTTCAACGACGCATAGTTCACGTTTGGCGATTTGTCCTCTTCGTTATGTTTGTTAAGCAAGTTTAGTTTTTATTAAGCCACATTTCTGTCAAGCTCGAGTTCTGATGATGGGATCTATAAGGAATCGAGGGAACTCCTCAAATCTTAAAGGCATACGTATAGAATTTTTTGTATTTTCATCATAAAATCAAGCATTTACATTAAAAACTGTCGCATTTGATGAAGTGGAACTGCTGATGATGATCAGAACAGAACTCTTCAACGACGCATAGTACATGTTTGGTGATTTCGAATTTCGATGTTGACTTGGACTGGGACCCGGACTCATACCCGGATCCGGTTCGGACCCGGACTCGGACTCGGACTCGGACCCGGACTCGGACCCGGACTCGGACCCGGACTCGGACCCGGACTCGGACCCGGACTTGGACCGGGACTCGGACCCGGACTCTGACTCAGAGACCCGGACCTTGACCCGGAAAACCACTATGATACCTAAACTAAATAAACCACTATGATTACCTACCATAAAATGTGGGTATGATGATGCCAAACCCCTCCCGCTCAAACTCCCGTACACCGCACCGCATGCGCCGTTAAGTGGGTTAGGTTAGGTTTGAACTGCGATCCTCACAGAACCGAACAAAAGTGGGTTAGGTTTGGTTAGAACTGCGAGTCTTACAGAAACGAAATGCTACTAGAAAAGTGGGTTTGATTAGGTTCGAACTGCGATCCTCACAGAACCGAACTGAACTGCTATCAGAGAAGTGGGTTAGGTTAGGCTAGATAACTACGACCCTTACGGAAACGAAATGCTACTAGAAAGTAGGTACTGGTTTTACCTCCTTTTCTACATAGTGCACCATCTACCATAATCTTTCACCGGGCCCCATAGAAGTCGGTTTTTTTTTTCTTAAAAATTATCTTATATAAATTGGTTTGACAGGGACGACAATACAGTGCTGCCACTTTTTAATTCCTACTCTTTTTTGCCAAGCTGTACCTATGCATAATGCGCATAATATTCTATACAATCAGAAATGAAAATAAAGTTAAGGAAGTAGTTATGGATGGAATTATGGATGACACAAGATTTCTTAGTTTCTTGTAAGTGTATTACGTATAAGTACCTATATAAACCTACCTACCTTGTACCTTGAAAAATACTGCCTCCCAGTGGCATGCAGAAGAGGTGTGTGAATAGGGAGATGCACTCTTTCTTGTTGGCCCTTGACCCATACAAAGTTTGGCAGAAAAGTTATTAATAGTTAGTATTTTATAATATGATTAAAATTTAATTACTTTTAAACTTCAGGACAAGCTTGGGAAGACAGCTATAAAACGAAACAACTCCTAGTATTGTGTATTTCAAATGTTCAGGGCAAAAAATCACATTCATAAACAAAATATTTAAAAATATAAATAGTATTAAGGGATAGAGATCTTCATTAACCAGATAAGACACAATTACATTAAAACATAGATATTCCATATGTCGAGGCTACAGTCAGTCTTCATACCAATAGTATTTGTTGCACAAATCTTTCCATTCATTATTGGATCTCAGCACTGCTTCAACAAGATTACCTAATTTTAAATCAGGATATTCTGTGAGTAATTCTTGGACCACATGTCTCTTAAACCCACCTACTCCAAGTTGAACATGATAGTCATGATAAGCATTTGGATGGTCTCCTGTAGGCGCAAAAGACACACCATCGCGAAGTTGTTTCATGACCTTATGCTCTTCTGCGAGTGCAGGTATTTCTACAACTAAAATGTTTGTAGACTCGTACTTTTCTGCATTTTGTTTCGACTCATTATTTAACAAGTTGATCTGATTTTCACGGTCAGTTGTGGATATCTGGATAATATCTGGGTTACGAATGGAACTTGCAGATTTTTGAAAAGATGCACTTAAAGTTGCAATACTTTCCGTGATCAACTCCATCATTCGGGTCATCTGCATCATTGTTTGATTCAGGATGTCACAAAGCTGAGCCACCTGGACAATCTCTTCCTTCGGTTTATCAGGTTCTTCATTTTTAATTTTTATTTCTTTTACCTCAATAGGCTCTCCAGCGGCGTGGATAATCCTACCAGCATTTTTATCACCTTCTCCTACTCCGATATCTATGTTATCAATTTGTTCCATATTATCTTTTCTTTTTCTTGTTCCGTGAATGACGCGACTGTAAGTATTTGTCATGGCAGTCAAATCTTAGGAAATTCTTTTTACCTCGTCAATTTCAATTCCAAATATAATCAATCTTTCCGACCAGTTCTTTAATCTTTTTCAGAGTGATCAGTTTTTCATTTTAATTTTTAATAAGTAATTTTCTATTTACCATACTTAGAATAAAAATAAAAATAAATCTACTCACACAATCAACATAACTGTAAAATATTGAATGTTTTTGGTAATTTTAGACAAAGAATTTTTTTTTACGATGCACGATGTTCTGATATGTCGCGAAACGACAACCTCGGCCCGGCCGTCGGAATAGGTAGGTACCGTAGGTACGTAGGTGCAGTCGCCATCAGATAATATCGGAGCGGCCGAGGTATTCACAAATATCTAAGCACGGCTCTAATGTCAAGGCGTTAGAGCTTGTTTATATTGTGAACACCTTGGCCGCTGCGATATATCTGAATGGCGACTATACGTGTAGGTAATAGAGTCGTCGCCCACACCGTTAACCGTCCACCGGTAAACCTTATTACAAAAGGCATTGAGGTCTACCGATGGACGGTTAAATTAACCTGTAAAATTGCTCGTAAGTAAAGCCCAATGTGCATTACGAAGTACCTAGTACCTACACTACGTTTCAAGCTAATTAGAACCTTTCATAAACCAAATAAAGTAGCATTTTCTTTTGTTACATTGCTTTCTCAAACAAACGAAAATTAAAACGGTGGGGTTTACGAGGTTAAGAGTTGCTGTTGGTTGGTACCTAATGTCTATGGGATCACAACTGTGATCAATTGCAGAAGCAGTTTTACAAGATGAATGAAGAGTCACAACAGGTCGTCTTGTCCTGAAAGCTAGGAAAAGCAAGTAAAAAGCAAGCAAGTAGCGGAAGGAAAAGCTCACAAGCTTACAAGATTCTAGCACTCTCGATTTTGTACATTACCTAAATTATATCTTATCAAAGCCAACGGCAAAGATGCTTATTAAGATCCCCTACAACAGCGTAACGGACCGGCAATCGAGGCGTGACGTGTCACAGCACAGTTGTCTCGCGTCTCTAGTACTAGTTCAGTCACAGGCGGAGATCTTTATTTAGTACGCAATATAGCTCAAAATCCTCAGCACTCAACTAAATTACTGAGGCTAAATGCACGCGACATAGTCAGTCGACATGCTGCTCGTCCTCCTGTTGCTCGCGCACACACGCGCCGAGTGGGTCGAGATCACACAACTACACAAACCAACACACCATCGTGAGGTGCAAGATATCCTCGACTTCCACGAGGAGCGGCGCAGACCCTCCTTTTCAAAGGAACCTAGCCTTGGTGATGGGCATAGGAAATATATATCATCAACAGAACACAGCTTATACGATGAAAAGAAGCCACAAATTTCAATAGGACCTGAGCTGTACACTGAAAAGAGGAGGCCACATTTCCCAACAGAGCCTACCGATTCTAATGACAATATAAAGTTGCCACAGTTCTCAACGGAGCCTGGCTTTTTGGCAGATTACAAACGCAACAAGATTTATATCAATCACTCTATAGAACAGGGATCGCACTTTAGTGTAGACCAGTCACCAGAAAAGCATTGGACTAAAGGCGTAGTTCACAGAGTCCCCAACCCAACCGTCGGTACAGTTAAGAGAGTATATTTAACAACCGAAGAACCAGCTAAAGTAAAGTACGAGGAAGCAGATCTTACACATGAGCTGAAAGGATACACAATAAGAAACCCGTTTAAAGCTTTTGAAGATCAAAAACCCGAGTTCGTGACAAAAGAAGAGACGTTTGAAGAAGACGGCGAGGACGAGGTTCACTTCGTTAGGAAACCACCTAAAGGTATTTGGGCGAAAGGAGATGAAAGTCAATCGAAAAGTCCTATAAGAAGAGTAGACGCAGAAGAAAACGGCCCTGCGAACAAAACACCTTCCTATATTTCTAAAGAGGATCAGAATGTGGAACCCGGCACAAGCGACACGAAGCCAAACACGATGGAGAATGTGCTGAAATTCGCAAAAGTTGTGGCAGACACCATTACGAGGAACACGCGAAAGAGCGTCAGCAGCAAGCTGCGATATTTAGAGGACTTGAAGGACACCATCATGGTGAACATAGGTAAGGAAAAATTAAATAAAACGTTGAATTGTTTAATGAAACATTACGTACCTATACCTATACCGGCTATATCTACCTGCTACAAATTATTTAAACAAAAACAACAAACGGTAAAAGAGTTGTAGAGGATTAATGTTTTCTAAACGTAGGTACATTCCTATAGATCTTTACCGCCGGCCAACGTGGTAAGTCTTACAACTTACAAAAGGCTTAGGTAGGCAGATGGGTGGTGGGTGCGGTTATGTTATTCTGCTGCGTAAATGAAGTTCTAAAAGTAATAAATTGACAGAGGATCGCATCGAGTACCTGTGGCCGGACGACACGGGCGGTAGTGCAGCGCGCCGGCGCCGCTGGTCGCGTTCCGCAGAGGCCCGCGGTCACCACGTCGAGTTCCCCTCTTCCGAGAGCGCCCTCATGACCATATCCTTCCTCACCTTCGCTGTCTACCTCATCAAACTCGTACTAGTAAGCATTTTGAGTGAAGCTAATAGATACTTTATAACCACACAAAGTTTAATAACACTTAATTTTTACAGCAAATTATCCAAACGTACAAAAACAAAACGATGATGGTGACACCGGCTGTATTTGCGACCGTTGGGCGATCTGCAAGAAGCAAACAGAAAGATTCTCATAAATAGATAAATAAAATTAAATACCTTTATTATTTTAATAACGAATTAAAAATTATAATTTAGTTTTTCAAATCTTGCCGCCATTAAAAGCGTATAGTTATTGCATGAATTGATTTCAAACTGAAAACATCTTAATTGCTGATTTTCATATATATATTTTTTTATAATATCGAAAAACATTGTAAATATATAGTTAATTATAAATGATTTAAATTGAACATATATTCAAATAAGTATATACGTTTTAAAAAGGTCTAAATAAAAAATTACAGATACGTCTCAGAACGCGCCATTGGTTGTCAAACGCCGATTATGCTGGATTATGCACAACGAATCGGTTGTAAACTAAAATAATAAAATAATAAGATACTTTGTTTGCTAGATTCGCGTTTCCTTGCCTAAGATTATGTAAAAAGAAATGAGTACCGGGACTGAACAGATATTTCTGCCTGATTCCGCGAGCAACTTGCCTCACGGAATCGAAATGAGGGCGATGAGGCCAGGTAATGGAGCGCCGACAATCAACACAACCAATCTTGAGAGTAAGTACCGATTCATTATTTTGTGCCAGAAGTAACTATACAGTGTGGAAAGATAAGTCGGGCCCTGGAGGGAAACTACCTTAAATCCTTAAGCTGGCTCATTTTACTTAAAGGAGACATTCCTTTATTTTTAAAAAGAAACAAAACTGCATTCAAAGATTTTTTTAAACTCGCTTGCCTCGCCCAACCGACTTAAAATTCCAAAAAATATAAACTCGCAATTTTATTGTACTAGTCGATAAAGTTAATGATAACATTTCTCCAAGAAACATTAGGTCTTACACTCGTCTGTCGTACAAAATATCCATAAAATGTAATATTTCGTAAGTACTCAAAATTTTTTTAGACAAGCAAAATTGAAGAAAAAAAGATAAAATCTTTGAATGCAGGTTTGTTTTTTTTTTTAAATAAAGGAATGTCTCCTTTAAGTAAAATGAGCCAGCTTAAGGATTTAAGGTAGTTTCCCTCCACGGCCCGACTTATCTTTCCACCCTGTATAATCGATATGTACCTGTATCCATATTTTAATTACTCATTTCAAAGAATAATTAAACCTCTACAAGGCCTTTCCTTTTAAGTATGAACGTATAGTTACTTTTAAGTGTTATTAGGGTTCCAAAACCGAAACCTAACAATTCTTTAAATGGCAATGGATTCTATGTAAGTAATTTGTTTTTAACTACACTTCACTTTCAAGGCATTGCAAAGCTACTGATATAATGAGTTTGAATTTAGTTTTGGATTTCTTATGCTTAACATTATATTGTAACATTTTGTACAGATGTGTCGGACTTCTCAAAGGTGTGTCGTGTGTGTGCGACTGTCACGGAGCTGGTGGTTCCCATCTACGGAGAAGAGGGCCTGCGCATGAACCTTGCTGATAAAATAAAGAGACATCTGCCTATCAAGGTACTGTGCCCCGCAATTCGTTATTTTCAAGTACTTTTGCTATACAATTTAATAAATAAATCCTGTCTCGTGCTTGCCAACAGACTACAGTATTTAAAATTGTACTTTTAGTTTTGCTAGCCCTATAGGAATTAAAATTTTACTACTCCCATATTGGGTAAAGACTAGACACATTGAAATCCATATCTTAAGGCGCGTCTCGATATTGCGCGGCGGCCGCGCGAGCAATGTTCGACCACGGCAAACCTGTATTTTGGCGCACTAGTCACTTTCGGCACCATCTGAACCACATTATATCACAAAAATTAATTATTCGGAACAAAGTATAGCCAAATAGAAAAATGATCTGTTGCGATAATCACTACATTTACTGTTCCATAGAAACTGTTTAGTGCCATATAATTCAATTAAAGTACGACACTTTTCATTATCCATGTATGCGGCCGCGCGAGCCAACTGAAATATATACACACCCGTCCCAACTGCGCGCGAACATTCCTTTGCCGCGCGTCGAAACACCGACAGTGAATGGTTCGTCGCGCGGCGCGTTCGAGCGCGCCAATGATCGAGTTGGCTCGCGCGGCGGCCCGGTATCCAAGCGCGCGGCTGCCGCGCGAGCCAATGTTCGATAGCTTGCCGCGCAATATGGAGACGGGCCTTTAAGGCGCTTGATGACTTCATTTAATTTTAAATTTCCAACCATGAAACGTATCAAATTTTGACTTTAGTTTAATAAATAATGAGTATGTATGTAGTTACACTTATTACTATTCTGGACCTCGGCTACTGGAGGGCTTGGTCACTTTATTTAGTTTATGACATCTATATCAGTTTTCATTTTAATTTGTCAGAGACTGGGAGTCTTCTGTAGAAACTTTGATCCTTGATACAAAAAATCATTTTTCACAATTTCAAGTCATTGTTTCCGTATTTACAACACTCTTTCAAGTTTTCAAAGAGACAGCTGGCAGAAGTGTATTGACAGTGACCGGTGTTCTGTAGGTAACGGAGAATGATGTGCTGCCCCTGGTGGTATGCTTCCAATGCACCAGCACCCTCCTGGCGACGCACGAGCTGGTGGCATGCAGCCTGCAGGCCGACGCGGCGCTGCGCACTGCATGCGCTCAGGTAACAACACTCTTTCCTGTCACATGTGCTTTATTATAGTGTGACAGACAGTGTATAAATCCTGTTTATTCCATGATGCCACATGTCAATGTCATTGTGCAAGCTGAACAGCAATATAGCAGTGAGTTAGAGCGCGCGATAGAGATAGAAACAAGCTTGTCAGTGAACGAAATTCCTCGTGCTAAGCGTCTCTTGTTTACCTTACAAAATTTGAATACATTTACTAGGCCCTTTAGTCTATAAAGAGTACCTAAAGAGGCCCACAGATTACCAGTTCGCCGGACGATATCAGCCTGTCAGTTAGTTTGGAGCTGTCACATTTTGCATTCAACTGACAGGCTAATATCGTCCGGCGAACTGGTAATCAGTGGGCCCCTTAATATACGGTTAATGGTGGCTAAGTAGATCGATAAGTGGTGGTTAAATGTGTATGATATTGATATGTGCAGCGAGAGCGTCAGGCGCAGCAGTCCCAGCAGCGGCAGGAGCAGGCGATGGACGCGGAGGGTTTCGCAGAGGACCGACCAGACGAGTGAGTAAATTGACTACAGTCTACACTACACTATTATAAATAAAATAACTATTTGTAACCCTTCTTAGTTCTTCCTAAATTGCAGCTCAGAGGGACTTCAGATGCTTCTATTGTAATCTATGGCAAGATATAGCTCATCCTTTAAAATATAGCTCTTTTAGAACCTTAAGTGACCCTGTCAGTGTCTAGATTGAGAAGGTGGGAAAATAATTCTTACCTCGTTTTAATTATGTTTACAAATGGCCAGTCAATGTTCTCGAATGACTTGTTGATTTCGAGGGTAGTACTCAAATGTATATTCTTGCAGAGAGAAGTAAAATAATACAGAATTTTAACCTCCATACAACGCAGAGCCCCATCATTGTTGCAGTTGGTGCTACATGTTTAAGTTTAGCTTTGCTTTGTGAGTAATACATACTACCATCTTACTTATTTCATAACTTCAAGAAGTAAAATTGTAGGGACTTGGGATGTTTTGTAGTTTTGTGGCAAGTCTAATCTCGCGTTATCCCGCGGCATTTTGCTACGGCTCGTCCGCTGCCTCCGGAGCCTGGAGTCCGCTTCACAACTAATCCCAAGAATTGACGTAGGCACTAGTTTTTACGAAAGCGACTGACCTGGCCTTCCAACCCAGAGGGGAAACTAGGCTTTATTGGGATTAATCCGGTTTCCTCACGATGTTTTCCTTCACCGAAAAGCGACTGGTAAATATCAAATAATATTTCGTACATAAGTCCCGAAAAACTCATTGGTACAAGCCGGGGTTCGAACTAGGGTTGCCAGATGGTCGGGATTTGGCGGGATTCTCCCGATTTTTAGCATGTGTTCCCGATTCCCGACAAAGTGTAAACTGTCCCGAAAAACAGCTTCACGTTATAAAACAATAATTTCAAGTTCCGGACTGTCGTTAAGCGAGCGAGTTGACGTAGTGCCAATAATGTAAAATATCGTTATTTTTAATACAATTACTTTAATTTGAATGTATTTTTTTCCCGAATTAAGTCCCAAAATCCCGAAAAATTTATATTGTTTCCCGATAATAGCGTCTTTCGATCTGGCAACCCTAGTTCGAACCCGCGACCTCCGGATTGCAAGTCGCACGCTCTTACCGCTAGGCTAGGCCACCAGCGCTTCCAAGGCAAGGCAAGTCAAGTATAATATTTAAAATTTAAGCGCAAAGTAAATAGCGGTACGACAGTTTTTAAGTACACAAAGCCAAAATGCAAACATGTAAATCAGTGCCAACGACAATAAGGCTCGCGTCGTTGTAAGGCGGTTAAAACTCTGTTTAATTTACGTCTCTCTGGTTCCAGGGCCGTAAAATTTAAAGCGGTAGTTAAGAGCGTGCTCGTCAACTATTTCCACACCCTTAACATGGACAATGGCGACGACTGCCAGTTCGCCTGCCAGCGATGCCCGTGGAGAGGCAATTCCACACAACTACTAATAGACCATTTACACGCGCACCAAGTTAAGCCCGATACTGTTGACAGCTTCATACGACTATATATAACTTTTGAGGAACCACTAGAGTCAGATGATGATACAACAGAAGCACCATCAATGAAATTTAAGCCTCCAAAGCCTGTAGCAGCTCATTGCTGTCCGTTCTGCGACAGTATATTCTCATCAAAAGCGCGTTTAGAACTTCATATCGCTAACCATGTTGAAATCAGCGAAGATAGCGCAGTGGAGTGCTGCGGGGCGCTTTACAGCGAACGTTCTTTATTCATCCAACATGCCCTTGACAAGCACGAACGCGCTCTGCCTCCTGGAATAATATGCCGCGCTTGTGGCCTAAAAGCTGACTCGCTCGTTACTCTCTCCGAACATATCAAAAACACCCACGCCGATGATGCTATCACTCGAAAAAGAACAGATCGCAATCCTAAAAGCAAAGACCAGAAATATATCCCAACTCCGTGCCCGGATTGTGGAAAAACTTTCTCTAACAAATACAACATGGCTGTACATTTGCGATCGCATAAAGGAAAATCGGATAAAATCCAATGCGAGTTATGCAGTAAATGGTATGGTAGTCGCACCGCCTTGGTCAGCCATGTGAAGCTAGCTCATAGTGGGTTACTCCGCTTCGCTTGTGACATTTGTGGCGAATGGTTCCCTAATCGCACCGTCCGTGCCGTCCATGTCGCCTTACACACAGGGGAAAGACCGCATGTCTGTACAGTTAAGGGCTGTTCAAGTGCATATAGGAGTCGCGACTCGTTATTAAAACATTTGGACGCGCACCGAAATATGCGGACTTATGCCTGTCATTGTGGGAAGGATTTCAAGAGGAGGTGGCATTTAAAAAGACATCTGAAAACACATCAAGAAAATGGTCCATTGAAGAAAAAGGAGTCGGATCCAAATACTGACGCAACTTGAATTGTCGTGAGAGAAGGATAGAACTAGTTAAAAAGCTTTGAACTCAAGTACGAAGCTGATGGGACGAAAATTATGAACGGAGTAAAGACAGTGTCAGAGTAGGCTAACTAATGCAAGTATTGGATATGCAGGAAATCTCCGTGTAACTGCGACGATTTGTTACAGAATATGGATGGAAACGACCTCAAAAGTAAATTATTAGCTATCGGGCATCATTCAGACACCAATGCATGTGTGCTGGCATGCGAAGTTTGAATTTGAGGCGAGAAGTACCTCACTCCAATAACTAGAGCGTTTGTTGCAGATCTTGGGCGGGAATTACTGAAGACGGTCACGATCCCGGTGTGAATGGCGAGGCTGACGGTGATGACCGAGCCTCGAGCGACGAGGACGACCGCCCGCTCGCCTCCCTAGCTTCCGAGAAAGCTGACGCCTATGCAAACTTCTACAACGCCTTGCTAAACTTTAGAAACCATTACCTAAACGAACATGACGCTCGCTACCCAGAGTTTACAGAGTCTAGCGAAAGCGAAGCGGAGGCAAACGGATCAGACGATTATGACGACTTGTCTAAGAATAACATGCGGCGGGATCGCATGGATGAAGCCACGAGACTCGAATTAGCGAGCGCGCAGACCCGCATAAATGGCAAGACTTACTACACGTGTCGCATATGCGGCAAACATCTCAGCTCACCACACACTTACGTGTTCCACACACGAATACACACAGGCGAACGTCCATGCGTATGCCACATATGTGGGAAGCAGTTCCGAGCACCGAACGGCTTACAGCGCCATCTCGCGGAAACCCACGAGCGGCGCCGCCGGCACGCGTGTCGACACTGCGATCGGACGTTTGCCAACTCGCAGAACCTAAAACAGCATATGAGGACTCATACGGGGGAGAGACCGTACTCGTGCTCGCTCTGCGGGAAACGTTTTCGTCAATCGGGGTCGCTGCACGCGCACAAGAAAACTCATGTCGCGCTGCTGCCGTTCCGCTGCGCGCACTGTCCGGCGGCGTTCCGCCTGCGGGCGGGGCTGGCCCGACACAGGCTGCGGCACTCCGGGGAACGTCCGCACAGTTGCGAGATCTGCGGTCGGTGTTTCAGGACGCGGGCGGATTTATCGGCGCACCGCACGGCGCACTCGCCGGCGCGCGCGCACTCGTGCGGCGTGTGCCGCGCCCCCTTCCGCTCGCGCCGCGCGCTGCGCCACCACGCGAGGCGGCTGCACCCGCCGCCGCCGCCGCCGCCGCCGCAGATACAGGACGATATGGCGAATCGATCCTACTTCGTCCTAGCGCCATTGTAGCCTGTTAACTACTTATGTACCTACTCGAGAGTGGAAACTGTAGATGGCTTAGAAGGAGAGATAAAATGAAAAATCACCAAAACACCTATAAAATATGATATTTGATGTTCTGGCAAGCTATAACACTGATTTTCACTATACTTTATTCTTTCAAGAACAATGTAAATAAATAAAAAAAATATATATATATTGTGAGAAATAATATTGGAATACAAGACTCAAGTGCGACCTCCCGCTTGCAGAGACTCGCCGCAAAAAGTCGAAAACACTCAAACAGAGAAGTCGGCGGTCTCTACGCGGCGGCGGCAGCACTGCTCCGCCTGCGGGCTCGGCGTCGCGGCCGGCAACCTCGCCAGACACATACGCACCGCGCACGCGCAATCACGCCCGCACACATGTCAACAGTGCCCGGCCACCTTCTCTAGAAGAGACCATCTTAAAGACCACGAGCGCACACATGGGAACACCCGCGAATATGTCTGCGACACTTGCGGGGCCGCCTCGCGCTCGGCGGCGGCGTTACGCATGCACAAACAAAGCCACAGACATCGACTGCACGCCTGTTTGCACTGCGACGCACGATTCCGTCGCAAAGCGGAACTTACCGCGCATGTGTCGGTGCATACTGGAGAACGAGCGCATGTGTGTCAGTGCGGCAAAACCTTCCGATTACGCGCGCAGCTGACGCGCCACGAGCGCACGCACCGGGACCCGCCGCGGTGACGCACGCGCAGTCCACCCTGATAATACAAGCTTGGAGATCCGCTGAGCTGACGCGAACAGGTCCGGTCTATGGGTCGGTTGCACCAAACTGTTCGTATCGTTAAAGAGTTCGCAAAATTTTTATGTATGGAAAGTTTCATAGTGAAGCGCCGGGGCGCGCCGGCTGATGTTGATCAGTCTGTCAAATGTGGTTGGTGCAACTGGCCCTATGTTCCTCGCTGAGGCTTCTTTGTTAATGTATCATAAGACTGATTAGTGATTACACGTCATTATCCTTGCCTACTCACTTTTCTTTTGCCTGTCCATGTCCTATAGATACAGTTATAGATATTTAAAAAAATGTGTATATCACATGCACAACAATGATATAGTTAGTGGTATCTAGAGAAAGAAAACTGACGTTTGCGCATAAATGTAATAAATTACAGCGTTCACACTTTTATGAATTATTCTATTTTCAACATTTATATTCATTGTAAGGTTCTATGCTTTCTTTGTATATTTTTACTTCTCTCAGTTTCCTCTACTTCTGAATACCACTGTAGTACAAATAATAGTAAACTAATTACTAGAACTTGCTTTGCTTTGCTTAAATAGGCAAGCAAGTATAGTATGTATAAAGATTCAGATACTGTCACGCGACTCTCGCTTACTGACTTAAGACGAAACAGGAGCTGAGTTTTAAATATTTTAGGTAAATATACCCGTCTCGCTAACGGAAGCGGCTCCTAAAACTAGTGCGATAAGAACAAGGCGAAAAATCCTGCGTATAAATCTCAAAAATCGAGGTTTAGTACTCGACTGTTTCCTCCTCCAGAACTTAACCAATCGTAAGATTATGAAATTATCTGTGTTGGACCGTTTTGCTTTTTTGCCTAATTGATATCAGTTTTGAATACTACGCCTCTCATTGCGGCATAGTCAATGAGGCCACTTTGACCATTTTTGAAGGGCTCTAGCGCCTTATAAAACAAAAATATCAAAAAAAGCAAAACGGTCCGACACAGATATTGACAATATTAATCTGTGTTGAAAAAGTCATTGCTCTAGCACAGCGGTCGGCAACCTTTTAGCAGCCAATAAGGGCCACATAGTAGTTAACGGAGGTGACGCGGGCCGTACTTTATTAATATTTATGACTTTATGAGACATTGTCGTTTGTCACTATTACATACAAAATAGCCAAGGCGGCACTCGGCCCGCAAGTGACAGGTTCGGCCCGCAGGTTGCCGACCCCTGCTCTAGCTTCAAAACCCACGGAGGAAACAGTCGAGTACGTTTGTATGGAGAAATGACCACTCCTGTTGGCTCTTAAACTACACAATATCACACTGTGGAGTAACAATCACCTTTAGCTTATACCCAAGATTTAAATTTATTGTATAGGTACAAAATATTAGAGAATCATAGTAATTACTTACGAGTAACGTTTGACACCTTTTTTTATATCATATCAATTTATGACGCCTGACAGTCGTTACATACGATTTCTAGCTCTAAATTGTACAAGATATAAATGAGCCTCGATTGGGCCCCAACCAACCTCACCCCCCTCTTCCAGCTACCGGCGCTGCGAGTTCTGCCCCCTCGTGGTGCTCGGCGCGCTCTACAACAGCCACCTGCTGGGCCGCCACGCCGACCTCGTGTTCCACTGCGACGAGTGCACCTCGTACGTCGCCCGCAGACAGTTCCTCGCGCACATGACCCGCCACGCGCACCAGGTATGTTACCTCACCCCTCTACAACAGCCCCCTGCTGGGCCGCCACGCTGACCTCGTGTTCCACTGCGACGAGTGCAACTCGTACGTCGCCCGCAGACAGTTCCTCGCGCACATGACCCGCCACGCGCACCAGGTGTGTTACCTCACCCCTCTACAACAGCCACCTGCTGGGCCGCCACGCCGACCTCGTGTTCCACTGCGACGAGTGCAACTCGTACGTCGCCCGCAGACAGTTCCTCGCGCACATGACCCGCCACGCGCACCAGGTATGTTACCTCACCCCTCTACAACAGCCCCCTGCTGGGCCGCCACGCCGACCTCGTGTTCCACTGCGACGAGTGCAACTCGTACGTCGCCCGCAGACAGTTCCTCGCGCACATGACCCGCCACGCGCACCAAGTGTGTTACCTCACCCCTCTACAACAGCCCCCTGCTGGGCCGCCACGCCGACCTCGTGTTCCACTGCGACGAGTGCAACTCGTACGTCGCCCGCAGACAGTTCCTCGCGCACATGACCCGCCACGCGCACCAGGTGTGTTACCTCACCCCTCTACAACAGCCACCTGCTGGGCCGCCACGCCGACCTCGTGTTCCACTGCGACGAGTGCAACTCGTACGTCGCCCGCAGGCAGTTCCTCGCGCACATGACCCGCCACGCGCACCAGGTATGTTCATTCACTTCAGCGTCAGCCCGTTATCACCAACTGGCCCCACTGCTGGGTTGCTTGAATAGGTCACCTGTACCGTTTCTGAGATTATCTCATCCAGATACAGAGGTCCAGTACGTCATCGAAATAGTAAAGAAGAGTTTAGAAAAGACTTGTATACAAAAATACATGTTCTTTTAAAATAACTATAACTGAACCGGTTAAAAAAGTGAAACATGGCCAATAAAAAGCTTCGGCCAATGAAAAATATTCTGCATGAAGAATGTGCACAATGCACAACTTGTAGCAGCCAGTTAGCTGGTACACTAGTAGTAGTAGCTTCAGATGGGTTGTTGGTGAGCAGCACGGCAAACAGCAGTTGTAGTGAGAATGTAGATATATTGTGAAGTAAGGTACAAGTTAAGAAGGTGACCCTCCTTCTCAGGAATCTATTATGCGTCTATATCTCTCTTGCTTGTACAGCGGTTTTTATATCGTTAACCATCTTATTTCCGCCATTAGAGTTGCTGTTCGACAAGACGTGAAGAACGTGCGACTCTAATCCGGATGACAATCACGTATAGCATGTACTACATGCACGCGCGGCTGATTAGATTCCGAAATGCATGTACAGTGATAAGACTGTACACAACTCTTGTTTCATTTGGCGATGTTTTTTTGTCTCTTGTATACAGGGTGGCTAAAAAATAACTGCATTCCCGTTGCCAGGGAGGTTTTGGGACTATACTGAGCAACTTTTACTATGGGGCCAACCCCGAAATCGCAAAACAATTTTACCCTTCCATAGAAAATAGACCAGCTAAAATGTATAAAACAACCTTTTTTTTTCGCGTTTTCGGGGTTGGTCTCATAGTAAAAGTTGCTCAGTATAATCCCAAAACCTGCCTGGCAACGAGAATGCAGTTATTTTTTAGCTACCCTGTATACGTAAGTAAAATGAACCGTTGATAAATCCCCAGTACGATGCGGAAGGGCGCCGCGCGGCCCCCAAGCCCGCCGCCGCGCCGCCGTACTCCCCGCCCTCCCCCGCGCCCTGCCCCGCCGTCACCACCACCGCGGCCGCCGACTCCACCACCGCCTCCTCCTCGCCCACCTCCGACCCCTGCAGCGACGGCGACGACGAGCGGGAGGACACTCCGCCACCCGAGCCGGAGCCGAGCGACACACGTGATAATCCTCAACTAAATCCTGGCCCGGACCGGCTCAATGTGGCGACCGGGTCGAATGCATCGCCCGGCCCGAATGCAGCGGCCCGGTCGATTTCGACGCCTGAACCCGTTCAATCAAGCTCCGTGGCGATTAATGATCCTGTTGAAAATCCTGTGCCGGCTCCAATAAATCAGCCCGAGTCTAACGCGCAGGTTGAAGAAACTAATGAGTCTAAGCCCAAAAAGACGCCGGTTGTCCGCCAATGCCCCCACTGCCCTAAGACCTACACGGCTTCCTCCAGCTACTTCTACCATCTAAAGTACACGCACGGTAAGAGCCGCGAGCACGAGTGTCCCACCTGCGGCCGCCGCTTCGGCACCCGCGGCGCGCTGCGCGAACATTCCTCCCTGCACGAGCCGACGCAAGGCCTACAGTGCGAGCAGTGCGGGAAACGCTTCCGGACCAAGGCGGGTCGGTATATACACGCGCAAACGCATAAAGATGAGAAAGAAAAGAGATTTGAATGCGCTGAATGTGGACGAGCGTTCCGCTGGCGCACGGAGCTCAAACGCCACGTGACTAGACATGCTGCGAACCGTACGCACGCATGCGAGTGTGGACGCGCCTTCTCTGTGCGTGCCGATTTGTTAAGACACGCTCGCACGCACAGACGTGCTGCGCATTTGTGCCCGCACGCGGGATGCTGCGCCACGTTTGCGCAACCGCGCTACCTGCGCGCGCACGTGGCGCGCAAACACGCACCCGCGCCGGACAAGGCGCAGGCGCAGCGCAAGTCTGCGTAAACTGACTGTTAACATGTTCACTGTCGCGTGCCCTCACATATGGGTCACGGCAAGCCTCTATTACAAAACTGTAAGGTTGAGCGTTGGGACAGTGATCGTGTTAAGACTTTGTAGCATACGTCTACTATGTCTATAACTATTAGATTACATTCCTTATTTTAGGTCGGTTTTCTACCTAAAATAGGTATGGAATGGATATCCTTTCCATTAAAATTTCACATGCTGATCTAGAATCTTTAATGAATGTGTGGCAACATTGTTGCGGGTTCGACCCTTTGTCTTCAATCAACAAAATCTCTTCTATAATAGTGGACGTATGCTCGTCGAAGCATCGTTTCTATTATCAAATTATTACTGTGCCGCCGACTGAGAGTCATTATAATCAATATACTTATTTCTATCTTAAAGTAATAGTAGCAGCCAAAGATATAAAGGAATAATTTCCGCTTTGGCAGAAGTATTTGAAGGAACGGGAGAAATTTAATATTACTCGTATCGCATGGCGTATGATTCGCGTTTAGGATAAGGATACAGGTCGCCTCCGACTTTGGGGCTATAAATGCAAAAGCAAGGGCGGTTCCAGTCCCAACTAACATTTTTGTCTACAACTTTATTTACTTTACTTATTAACTTAAGGTATAATAGAGGTTTAAAATCTCATGTCAGAGATTACAGATCCACTTTATTATTATTTAAATCGTTCTCTTTAGTTATTCTAAATAATATTTTCGTTGTTTTATTTCCTTTACGGAAATCTTGAATGTAACTGAAAAGTTGCAAATTATGATTAATTTATGTTGCAATCGTTTCACAAAATTCTATCTTTGTTATTATTTAGTTGATAATTACCTATATTATTATTATACGTAGGTATATGAATGTGATGTGATTTAGAATCTGATTCTGTCAACATAGATGTAAGACTGAATATGTATGTAAGTGTATAAACATAAGAACGCTTGGTAAGAATAAAATACTTCTTTTCGGCATCATGTTGTTTTATTAATAACACTTATCAGTAGTGATAGTGTTGGCTAGGATACACATGGTAACATGCGAACTTACAAAAACAGTTTCGTCTGGCGTCTTTGGCAGTTTTTGTTCCTTCGCCTGTCTGATTCGATATAGCTAGAGCTTTGTTAAAATTAGCCACAATATCAATATGCACATGAAAATATATTACAAACGTATTTTTTGGGCCAGCCTGTATAAATATATGCTAAATGTTTAAGGGGCTACCCGTGGTTTTCATCGATTTTTGACAAGTTTTGAATCGTATCTCCTTTGCACTACAGATAGAATTATAAAACAAACGGTTATCGGTTCTTCAATCTTTTGTCTTCGGTTTTGTCCACCGGATTTTGAAAAAAATGAATAAGTACTTATTTTTTTATGAATTTTTTAAACATTGTCTAAAAAACACTTTTTTCGTATCTAGTTTGCAGTTAAGGATCTTACATGTACGAAATCTACATATTTGGGTTCGTCTTTGAAGTCTCGAAAATCGTGTCCAAGGTTTTAATCTTAAACTTATTAACACAAAAGTTATGGCCAGAAAACCAGTTTTTTAGCCTTAAACTTTGATGCCATATATCTCGAAGACAATGAACTTTAAAGTAAATTTGGGATACTATATTGCTTAAAGCCGTTGCTGTTAATATAATAAGCTACAAAAAACATAAGAAAACTAAGGGATTCAGATCGAAGGTCATTGGCGTGGGGGAGCCCCTTAATTATAAGTATTATAACAACTAGGAGAAATGAGAATTGTTTCATTATTTATTGTACGATTAGGGGCTATTTAATAAATTACGTCATTTCAAATTAGGGCCCCCCCCCCCCCCTAATTTGAAATGACGTAATTTCTGGACATCGGATGACGGTAGCATGAAGTAGGAGGAAATGGGATCATTTAAGCATGATTTTTGGATGATTGTGGGGGGGGGGGATCAAAAATCGATGACGTAATTTATGGACAGCCCCTTAGGTACAGTTTTACATTGTGGAAATACGCAGACTACCTGCACCCATAGAACCATTTCCAGTCGCCGTTACGACGCGGTGTAGACACATCTTGTGTCGACACCGTCTGTTTCGGTCACAATTCCAGTCGCAGAGTCGTCGCCGTGTCGACACAGTTACCAGAAATGGGGAAGGGTCGACACATGACACAAAGTGACATAAAGTGTGGTCGCCGTGTGCACACATTGTTTCGGGTTTGCGACTACTTTATGCCAAAATCATTCGTTCATTCGTTCATTTTGTTCCTGTCAAATGGAAACTGTCAGATGGAAAAATAATTAAATAAAAATAAGTGACATTAATACGCCATCTCTAAAACGGATTACAAGACGTAATTATATATTGTTTGCATTTATATTACAATAGGACTTAAATTATTATGGGGAATTAAACTGCTCGAGTGATTTGATAAACTAAGTGTAATATAATCAACGCGCCACCACATTGTATTAGTTTAGCCGGAAATGAAATTGTTTACTTCTCAGTGCTTGTGTTCATAAATATATTATTTGATGCATTTTTAATACTTCGATGCGTATACTATACTTAAATAACAGAAATAACGCTTTACATACTACGAAACTTGTTAATTATGATGTATAAATATGGTTTAAGGCTGAGAAATATTGCAGTCACAAAGTAGTCGCAAATGTTTCGACTTTGTGTCGACTCTGTGTAGACACATGACACGCGCTGTCAAAAGTAATAACAAAGTTACTGGATTTGCAAAATGGCTCCTTGTGTTCATTTGTTTTCAGATATTCTCAAAGTGTAAAAATGACGTGGTCAGAGATGGGACTTAATAGATTAACTGTTTATTCGACTAATTAATGGAATAAAAAAAGTTAATCCTCAAATTTTAATCACGATTAGTTTAGTCGACCTAACATAGATTGAAATTGAATTAATCTGAACATTAATCGAATAAATTATCGATTAAATCTCGGTTGGAAGTTGACAGGGGGCCATTTTTGTACGTAAAAATAATAGAAATGTCTTGCATGCAGATGGTAGCCAAACACTTTGTCATAAAAGTCGAGATGGGTGTCGATTTATAGGTTTTAGGGAGTGCCGATTTCGATAATGATGACCATTTTGGAATCCAAAATGGCGGCCATGCACTGTGTCATAAAAGTCGTCATGGATGTCGTTTTATACGTTTTAGGGGGCCCCAATTTTGAAAATGATGACCATATTGGAATCCAAAATGGCGCCCATGCACTATGCCATAAAAGTCGTCATGGGTGTCGTTTTATAGGTTTTGGGGGGCGCAGATTTAGAAAATGATGACCATTTTGGATTCCAAAATGGTGGCCATGCACTATGTCATAAAAGTCGTCATGGGTGTCGTTTTATAGGTTTTAAGGGGCGCAGATTTCGAAAACGATGACCAATTTGGATTCCAAGATGGCGGCCATGCACTATGTCATAAAAGTCGTCATGGATGTCGTTTTATAGGTTTTGGGGGGCGCAGATTTAGAAAATGATGACCATTTTGGATTCCAAAATGGTGGCCATGCACTATGTCATAAAAGTCGTCATGGGTGTCGTTTTATAGGTTTTAAGGGGCGCAGATTTCGAAAACGATGACCAATTTGGATTCCAAGATGGCGGCCATGCACTATGTCATAAAAGTCGTCATGGATGTCGTTTTATAGGTTTTGGGGGGCGCAGATTTAGAAAATGATGACCATTTTGGATTCCAAAATGGTGGCCATGCACTATGTCATAAAAGTTGTCATGGGTGTCGTTTTATAGGTTTTGGGGGGCGCAGATTTCGAAAACGATAACCATTTTCGATTCCAAAATGGCGGCCACGCACTATATCATAAAAGTCGTCATGGATGTCGTTTTATAGGTTTTAGGGGGCCCCGATTTAGAAAATGATGACCATTTTGAAATCCAAAATGGCGGCCATGCACTGTCATAAAAGTTGTCATGGGTGTCGTTTTATAGATTTTGGGGGGCGCAGATTTAGAAAATGATGACCATTTTGGATTCCAAAATGGTGGCCATGCACTATGTCATAAAAGTCGTCATGGGTGTCGTTTTATAGGTTTTAGGGGGCGCAGATTTCGAAAACGTTGACCATTTTGGATTCCAAGATGGCGGCCACGCACTATATCATAAAAGTCGTCATGGATGTCGTTTTATAGGTTTTAGGGGGCCCCGATTTAGAAAATGATGACCATTTTGGATTCCAAAATGGTGGCCATGCACTATGTCATAAAAGTCGTCATGGGTGTCGTTTTATAGGTTTTAAGGGGCGCAGATTTCGAAAACGATGACCAATTTGGATTCCAAGATGGCGGCCATGCACTATGTCATAAAAGTCGTCATGGATGTCGTTTTATAGGTTTTAGGGGGCCCCGCTTTCGAAAATGATGACCATTTTGGATTCCAAGATGGCGGCCATGCACTATGTCATAAAAGTCGTCATGGGTGTCGTTTTATAGGTTTTGGGGGGCGCAGATTTAGAAAATGATGACCATTTTGGATTCCAAAATGGTGGCCATGCACTATGTCATAAAAGTCGTCATGGGTGTCGTTTTATAGGTTTTAAGGGGCGCAGATTTCGAAAACGATGACCAATTTGGATTCCAAGATGGCGGCCATGCACTATGTCATAAAAGTCGTCATGGATGTCGTTTTATAGGTTTTAGGGGGCCCCGCTTTCGAAAATGATGACCATTTTGGAATCCAGAATGGCGGCCATGCACTATGTCATAAAAGTCGTCATTGGTGTCGTTTTATAGGTTTTAGGGGGCCCCGATATAGAAAATGATGACCATTTTGAAATCCAAAATGGCGGCCATGCACTATGTCATAAAAGTCGTCATGGGTGTCGTTTTATAGGTTTTGGGGGGCGCAGATTTCGAAAACGATAACCATTTTCGATTCCAAAATGGCGGCCATGCCCTATGTCATAAAAGTCGTCATGGATGTCGTTTTATAGGTTTTGGGGGGCGCAGATTTAGAAAATGATGACCATTTTGGATTCCAAAATGGTGGCCATGCACTATGTCATAAAAGTCGTCATGGGTGTCGTTTTATAGGTTTTAGGGGGCCCCGATTTAGAAAATGATGACCATTTTGAAATCCAAAATGGCGGCCATGCACTATGTCATAAAAGTCGTCATGGGTGTCGTTTTATAGGTTTTGGGGGGCGCAGATTTCGAAAACGATAACCATTTTCGATTCCAAAATGGCGGCCTTGCACTATGTCATAAAAGTCGTCATGGATGTCGTTTTATAGGTTTTGGGGGGCGCAGATTTAGAAAATGATGACCATTTTGGATTCCAAAATGGTGGCCATGCACTATGTCATAAAAGTTGTCATGGGTGTCGTTTTATAGGTTTTGGGGGGCGCAGATTTCGAAAACGATAACCATTTTCGATTCCTAAATGGCGGCCACGCACTATATCATAAAAGTCGTCATGGATGTCGTTTTATAGGTTTTAGGGGGCCCCGATTTAGAAAATGATGACCATTTTGAAATCCAAAATGGCGGCCATGCACTGTCATAAAAGTTGTCATGGGTGTCGTTTTATAGGTTTTGGGGGGCGCAGATTTAGAAAATGATGACCATTTTGGATTCCAAAATGGTGGCCATGCACTATGTCATAAAAGTCGTAATGGGTGTCGTTTTATAGGTTTTAGGGGGCGCAGATTTCGAAAACGTTGACCATTTTGGATTCCAAGATGGCGGCCACGCACTATATCATAAAAGTCGTCATGGATGTCGTTTTATAGGTTTTAGGGGGCCCCGATTTAGAAAATGATGACCATTTTGAAATCCAAAATGGCGGCCATGCACTGTCATAAAAGTCGTCATGGATGTCGTTTTATAGGTTTTGGGGGGCGCAGATTTAGAAAATGATGACCATTTTGGATTCCAAAATGGTGGCCATGCACTATGTCATAAAAGTCGTCATGGGTGTCGTTTTATAGGTTTTAGGGGGCGCAGATTTCGAAAACGTTGACCATTTTGGATTCCAAGATGGCGGCCATGCAGTATGTCATAAAAGTCGTCATGGATGTCGTTTTGTAGGTTTTAGGGGATGCAGATTTCGAAAATGATGACCATTTTGGAATCCAAAATGGCGGCCATGCAGTATGTCATTAAAGTCGTCATGGCTGTCGTTTTATAGGTTTTAGGGAGCGCAGATTTCGAAAATAATAACTATTTTGGAATCGAAGATGGCGGCCATGCACTATGTTAAAAGTCGACATGGATGTCGTTTTGTTGGTCATGGTCATCATTTTCGAAATCTGCTCTTCCTAACACCTATAAATCAACATCTATGACGGCTTATATGACAAATTGCACGGCAGACATCATGGAATCCAAAATGGTCATCATTTTCGAATTCTGCACTCCCTAAAACCTATAAAACGATATCCATGACGACTTTTATGACAAAGTGCACGGCACACATCTTGGATTCCAAACTGGTCATCATTTTCGAAATCGGCACTTCCTAAAACCTATAAAACGATATTCATGACGACTTTTATGACAAAATACGTAGCGGCCATCTTGGATTATAAAATGATCATCGTTTTCGAATTCTGCACTCCCTAAAACCTATAAATCGACATCCGTGACGACGCAAGTTATCTTTATTTTCAGATCTAACAAATTGCTACAGAATACAAAGGACAAAAAAAGAAGGAGGTAATGAAACAAGCAAAAATACAGATGATTCCTCGACGCAATTGGATGCTTCTTGTTGCTTCTTAAAGATTTTTTTGTCATAAAAGTTTTTATTTTTCACGTATTACTCTCACAAGTTCCGTGACATTTCGACCTTGTAATTTTTTAAGTAAATGTTTTTTTTTTATCTGTGAGGATCTCACTAGAATAATATAATCAAGGTATGTTTATATTTGATAATTGAAATAGTAACGCAAAAAAAAAATTATATTTGTGTCTTATATTCCTGCCGAAGACTTTTATTTTTCCTTTTCCTTCTACACAAGTTTGGTCAAGTAATAAGAATTTAGGGCTCTCAATTTTATTTTGACTTCTACAACTAGGGTTGCCAGATCGAAAGGCGCTATTATCGGGAAATAACATAAATTTTTCGGGATTTAGGGCCTTAAGTCGGGAAAAAAAATACATTGAAATTAAAGTAATTGTTTTAAAAACAACGATATTTTACATTATTGGCACTACGTCAGCTCGCTCGCTCGACGACAGTTCGGAACTTGAAATTGTTGTTTTATAACGTGAAGCTGTTTTTCGGGACAGTCTAGACTTTGTCGGGAATCGGGAACACATGCTAAAAATCGGGAGAATCCCGCCAAATCCCGACCATCTGGCAACCCTATCTACAACAGTAAAGCTACGAGGCCATGTTTGGTATCGTTTTCGTATAAATTCGCAGTACCAAATTTAGTTATGGTATCACATTGACACCATTCCAAAGTAAAAACATATAAACTTACTTTCTTTTAAACTCCTCTTCACGCTTAAACTGCTGAACAGTTTTAATTTAAATTTAGTACACATATATTTTGAGTCCCGAGACGGGCCATAATAAGTTATCTCAAAAATCATCCTTCAAAGGTGTGAAATGAGGTGTAGGGGGGAATTCAGAATTGACTTCTTGAAGTTAATACTGTTTATGTTTAGGTTTGAAGTCATGTTTTTTTTATCATTTTTAACTAAATCAAAGATGTAGACCATCCCAAATTTAATATAAATCGGTTCAGCGGTTATTGATTTCCCGTACAAATTTCCACGCCACTTTTCACACCTTCAAAAGATGATTTTGGTTATAAGATCTATCCTATGTCCTGTTCCGGGACGCAAACTATTTCTATACCAAATTTCAACGAAATCGGTTCAGCGGTTAAACGTCAAGAGGAGTTTAAAAAAACCGACCAAGTGCGAGTCGGACTCGCGTATTAAGGGTTCCGTACATTAAGTCCGACTCGCGCTTGACTGCACATTTCTAATAGGTTTTCCTGTCATCTATAGGGAAAGAACTATTTTGTGTATTCAGACAGACAGACATACAGACGCACGAGTGATCCTATAAGGATTCCGTTTTTTGCTTTTGAGGTACGGAACCCTAAAAAGATTTTTTTAATTTTGTGGAATGGTTTCAATGTGATACCTTAAATGGATTCAGCAACCCAGATTTATACGAAAACGATACCATACACGGCCTAGCACCTTCACTGATGTAGATATATCAAGATAAAATTGAGAGCCCTAAATAAACTTTCAAGAGCGGATATCTCAAAAACTATTCAACATATCGAAAAAATTGACTGAATAAACTTGTAACAAATTAAATTAACTTTCATTTTGTATAAGTGGCCATGTCGCTAAGATGCATAGTTTCCGAGATATAATCGAAAAACCGGAAAATGGGACATTCAAAGCCCCCTCTCTTCCCCCCGCTCAAGGGCTACGGCCGGGGACTTTTGATATGTTCACCTCCTAACTTGTCCAAACCAAGTTACAGAGTCAAAAATTGTGTTCCGAGCATTTCCCTCTACAAATTTTTTGAGCATTCGTTGGCTGACCTAAGTAGCTTATTGCATTTCTTTAAAAACTTTTCTGTAAAAGGTTGACGGGTGTTGGGTGTTTATATGGTTTTGGTCGATTATTATCATTTGCATCGCCCATGATGACTTACTAGAATTACTTACGAGCACACGAGACACTAATAGTAGTTTGACAAACCTTGGTTTTCAAGAGGTATTTTATATTGACATTTGCTGTCACAAATTTGCTGTCAGATTTAGTCGCAAACCGCACGCAAAGTGCACACAAATGTGTCGACACCTTGTTACGGAAAAGTGTACACACGGCGACGACACTTTGTTTCGAAACAATTCTAGACACATTGTGTGGACTCTGTTACGACACATCTGACATTTAGTTACCACTTTGATGATTCTGCGACTGGAATGGTTATATGGGTGCCAGCACAGAATAAATAATAGTACTAGGTACAGAAGACTCACTCCCTAACAAAACGCGTCTGCTACGATCAGCACAGATATGGCCGCTAGGTGGCGACAGCGCCACGCGCAGCTTATGGCAAATCCCAAAATTGGGGCCAAACGGATGTACTTTTAGCTACCTGTAGCAAAGCGACGAAATCGCGGAGTGAGCCACGCCTGCTGCCAGTAACAGAATTTAATTTGAATTTTAAACAACTTTTGTTCAGTAGCTAGATCTACTGGGATAATAAAAACAAAACCGAGTAAATAAATAAATCAAACTGATACAAAATATAATGAATCAATGCATGTTTTGTACATAAACTTATAACTAACATTTATATTTATCACATTAGCTTACGATATACTAGTATTAAATAAAATATATTTATGACTTTTAAATCAATATTTTAACTAACGTATAAACTCATAACAAAGTAAAGGATGGTACAGTTTCCAAAATGTTAAAATTGTTTTTAGGTTTTGGGCTTGTTTTTATGTTATCGCGACAAATGCAAGAAATCGCCACATTATTTACAAAACCTAAGAAATTGTTTTAACACGGACTTGGCCTGGTATAGGATGTATAGTATGTCATAGATAATTTATTAGAAAATCATGGAAGATCACAGCATAATCTCGAAGAGCCTGCTTATTTAAATTTATTGTCTAACATAATACTTTCTCGATTGCTCTGAATGAACGCAATGAACTTTTTAAAGACATAATTTCACGAACTACATTAATTCGTACGTATTGGGAACATTTTAGAGTGTAGTCAAAACGCAATATGTTTACGAATGTTTATTGAAATCAGGTCAACGACACTGCACCCCTTTGATGTTGAATATGTCTAAATTGTCTAATATGAATATATATGAGATCTAAATGGATTGGTTTGTTTTAATAATAGATAATCTACCTCTCAAAAAATACAATTTAAACAAACTTAAAATATTATTGCTTTAATAATAACTACTTAAAAATTGCCAATAGGTATACATATAGATTCTCAGAGAACTCACCACATAAAAATTATAGTTCAGTTTAAATTTAGTTGTATTAATATTTAATAATGTTCATTAACGGGGCTTATACCCATGTGGACCTCCTCAACAGACGGATGGATGTTGTAGCTAGTGGTAGTGATAATATTACAGGGCATTATGGGTTCTAGTTATTTCCATTTGGCCTAAAGAACGCCCCAATATGTTCCAAATTCTGTAATCCATACAAATAATTATTAGGACTCACAAGAAACACTTTCATGCTGCTATAAATTTTCGTAAATTGATTGTTTGTTTTTAGAACCAAAACGCTTGAAAATTATACCCCTTAGGGCCCCTCCACATCTAGCGTCTTTCGAGCGTCGGCGTCGACAACTCTATGGCCGCTGCTCGACGCAACGTCGACGCAACTGCGCAGCGACGTCATTTTCCATAGCGGTGACCAGACGCCGACTCTCGAAAGACGCTAGATGTGTGGGGGGGGGGGGGCTTAGGTTATTTTGTTTAGCTGTCCTTAATTATTTACCCTAGCGCTCGTCGTCAATATCTTGCGGACTGCTCTGATGCGCCCTCCTCGCCTCCATGGGCGGTGTGCTGGTGGCCGGGGACTCGTTGACGAGGCGCTGTCGCTCGCGGTACATGGACACGCGGATGTTCTCGAGCTGGTGGTAGCGGCACAGCTTCAGCGTGGAGAACACGGCGAGGCCCACGCACGTCGCGAACGCGCCCCACGCGCCGAACTGAAAACAGGACCATGTTACGAATACTGTTTGAGCAACTCAAAATATCGATATTAAAATTCTAATTGACCGAGCGTCAGTGAAGGTCTCCGTTTCAGCTTGGGTAAAAAAGTTTCGTATGTCGCATTTCTCGTGAAATTGTGTGAGCAAATTCGGTAGTTAGAATTATTGTCGTTTCGTTTTTTGCAAAATGATCAAAATAAATTAAATAAAATTGGCTTTAGTGCCAGTAGGGTCTATGGCACTTAAGACCATTTTCGCTGTAATAATGACTCAACAAAGTATTTTTTATTTTTTTAAGCTTATGAAGCATATCGCGAGGTCTACAGCTAGTTTCTAACGTACTTAGCTTTCCCGGCTGAATAGCATAATGATTCGCATGGGTAGTGCAAGCAAGTAAGCAAGGCTTCTTCAAATTCCACATATGTACTCAAAGTTGCTGCTTTTAATAAGAAGTTACCTGTGCAGTTCCAATCTCCATGTAAAAATTGTTCGTGGATATGTTGTCCTTTTTATCAATGTCCTGCCCGGCCGCGACGTCACAACTGTGAATAAAGAAAGTAAGCGGCTAAAACAATTCAATAACCATTTTTAACTAGTAAGTACATATATGCTACACGGCACAGCCACGAGCACTGGCTGCCATGTCTCAGTATGGCTGTCTCTGTCTGTCTGCCCATACTGTTAAGCCGCGTCTCCATATTGCGCGCCATGCTATCGAACATCGGCGCGCGCAGGGTACCGGGCCCCCGCCCCCGCGCGCCGACTCGACCGTGGGCGCGCGAGCCCCGCGCCGCGCACACACACAACCATTCACTGTCGGTGTTTCGACGCGCGGCAAAGGAATGTTCGCGCGCAGTTGGGACGGGTGTGTATATATTTCAGTTGGCTCGCGCGGCAGCATACATGGATAATTATTATTATTATTTGTATGTCTTTTCCATATCTCGGGACCATGGGGTCCCGGACCTTTGGGAGGCGTACGTGGGGCCGAAGCCAACAGCGCAGAGGCCCTTTAAGACACTTTAATCTAAAAGCAAGGGATACACGTGGCGGATACCATCCCCGAACGCACAATATGATACATCCGGAGATGGTCCCCGCCAGGTGCAAAGACTATTGCAGTGCAGCACTTTTGTGCTGCGATGGGAACTAAGGTCATGGGCTATAGATTTGAAAGTTGGATGGACTGGATAATAGGCTATGGGAGAGACTAGCGGACACCTGCCGTGACAATCAGTCTCAAAATTGTAAATGACAGGTGGTGACTCGCCAACTCATTGAGTGGGCCCCGCAATGGCCGCACGCACAGTGCGACAACAGGGCAACACTTTGGAGTGGCTGTAAGGTTGTCGAGAGGTGAGTCTGCGGTAGCCAGATCCCGGTATTCCGTTCAGCAGGCCGCCGGCGTTATGACATTTTACACTTCCAACCTGGAGCATAGGTCCCGCTCTTGCGACTCCACTCTGGCCGGCCAATCAAGGCAAGCACAGAGGCGAGGGCCAGATGAAAGTGCCCTCTGGAATAGGGGTCCGCGGTGTCGCCACTCACCGTCAGCTCGCCACAAGCTGCCCCCGCGGGGTTATTATTATTATTATTATATGTAAATGCACAGGCAGCTTAAAGCTGATACGTGCACATCAATGTCCACTTGTGTTTTGTAGTCTTCGAAAATGTTCATCGAGTTTGTTTTTAAAAGAGTTTATCGAAGGTGCACTGATCACTGACTCGGGTAAACTGTTCCACACTTTCACTACGCGGTTAGACAGGAAGTGTCGTCTGGGGTTGCTACTACTCTGCGTCCGTGTCAGTTTCAGAGAGTGTCCTCTCAGTCTGTCATTTATGTTGCGAGTAAAAATATCGCTTAACCCGGGTACGTTGTAGTGTCCTGTGAGTTTTTTATGAAAAGTGTCGTACTTTAATTAAATTATATTGCACTAAACAGTTTCTATTGAACAGTAAATGTAGTGATTATAGAAACAGATCATTTTTCTATTTGGCTATACTTCGATCCGAATAATACATTTTTGTGATATAATGTTGTCGATCGTCGGATCGCCTGCCGCGCGCGGCCGCCGCGCATAAGTTCTAGATGGTGTCGAAATTGGCGCGCGCGCCAAAATACAGGTGTGCCGCGGTCGAACATTGCTCGCGCGGCCGCCGCGCAATATCGAGACGCACCTTTAACTGTACATCTGTGGACCTTATACCTTTTGTAGTAAGGTCCACCGATGTACAGTTAGGAGTGTTGTTGTTAGTACCTGGGGAAGCGGTCAGTGATGTTGCGGCACCAGGTCATGAATCCCAGCGTGACGGTGACAGCGGCACAGATGACCAATGCGCAGAGCAGCGCACAGCCGGTAGCCTCCAGGAAGGCCGAGAAGAACGAGCTGTCCTTATCACGGTACAGCAGCATGGATAATCTGTAAAGTAAAATATAGTTATAGATCAGTCTAGATGTGATGAATAGGCATAGTTGGCTCACCATGGAGGCCAGGACATCTCCTGCCCCACATAATATAACTACTTTACTACTAACAGTATTTGTACTGCCCTGCTAAGCCAAGTAGCGGCATCTCAAATAAAAATTTAATGCAAACATATACCTTACATTCTTTATCTGAAAATTCAATTTTCAACGTCATTTGTTTTTGAGATGCCGCTATTCGGCTTAGGAGGGCAGTGTAGTCAAACAAGTAATCGAAAAACTAACAGAATTCAGGAAAATATACTACTTAGCATTTGTGGACTACAATAAGGCTTTTGACAGCTTAAAGCATGCGAGCATATGGAGCGCCCTGCTACAGCAAGGAGTAAACAAAAAATACATTCGGATTATCAAAGAAATATACAATAACTGTACTTCGGCAATCCAACTAGAAGCCATGGGAACAGAATTTTCTATCAGTAAAGGGGTGCGACAGGGCGACCCACTCTCACCAAAATTATTCTCAGCCGTGCTAGAGCACCTATTTCGAAAACTCAACTGGGATCATCAAGGCATAAACATAAACGGTAAAAAACTTAGCCACCTGAGATTTGCGGACGATCTAGTGCTATTTGCGCAAAGTGCCCAATCACTACAAGAAATGTTAGAGCAACTCGCTGAGCAAAGCGCTGAAGTAGGGCTAACAATGAACACAGAGAAGACCAAGGTTATGTCAAACCACACCAAAAATCTTATACTTGTCCATGGAAAAGAGATTGAATATGTCGAGGAATACACATATCTAGGACAAATTATAACAGGTTCAAACATGACAAGTAAAGAAATTGAAAAAAGAACTGTTAACGCATGGAAAGCCTACTGGTCATTGAGAGACATTCTAAAAAACCAAGATTTACCATTGTCCTGCAAATCAAAGGTATTTGATATGTGTGTTCTACCATGTATGACTTACGGATGTCAAACCTGGGCAGTAACTAAGAAAGATCTCCAAAAATTAAAAGTTTGCCAACACAACATGGAAAGATCAATCTTATCTGTAAAAAGGAAAGACAAAGTAAGACTGACAGATATTAGAAAGAAAACTAAAATTAAGGATATATCAGTGACTGTAAAAACGTTAAAATGGAAATGGGCTGGACATATGGCAAGAGAAGGTAAAAATAAGTGGGATAGAGAGGTAGCAGAATGGTATCCTAGAGATAGAAAGAGGAGAGAAGGGAGACCATTAATGAGGTGGTCAGATGACATTAAGAAGCATGCGGGAGTAAACTGGATTAGGACGGCACAGGATAGAGAGACGTGGAGAGAACTGGAGGAGGCCTATGCCAAGAAGGCAGACTCAGACTAAAATACTAAAAACAATGACATTAAAATATATTTATAAAAAATTTGATAGGAAAGATATTGAAACTAATATAATGATAAATGAAATGTGAATTTATTTAAATGCAATATGTAATAATTCTATTTTGGTCAATAAAGGCTATTCTTATCTTATCTTTCTTATCTTACTACTAACAGTTGTTGTTGTTGTCCTATGGCACCCCAGAGGAGCAAAGGGCCTTCACAAGCTCGCGCCACGCCTTCCTAATCCTGCCTCACTCCAGCTCAATCTGACCACTCTTCGTTCATTTGTGATGGACCGCTGCCAAGAGTGCTAACAGACTACTAACGGTACTAACCTGTATATCTGCACCAGACACACAACAAACAAGAGCACTCCAATGGCGATGACATAGTTACAGTATGCCATGGAGGCCCACTGGACGTTGAACTGCCCGTCTGTCTCTTGCCATTCACCTCCAGAGAAGAGCAGGCAATGACCTCTGCACACAAGAAAATATCATTATCAGTTTGTTGTTTAAAGAATATAGAAATTACCTTAACCTGTCTTATTATCTTAACCTGTCTTATGTACAATAAAGTGTTTACATCCATACATACATTACATCTCATCTTGTAAGGTAAATGTACGCTTCACCGAATGCTTAAGCCCTAGACTTACGTTTAATTTTTTTATTCGTTCTGATATTTTCTTACGAATATGTTCAATACTAAAATAGAAACATAGATAAATTTGTCCTCATTTAAACATACTTATAAATTACTGAAATGATTGGACGTGTATTAAAAACATTTTTAAAGTCATTTCTTCCAATTTCCTTGTTTGTACCGTTTACGGAACTAAGAAACGTGATTTGCACATTATACCGAATAGGGAGCCCGCATTACCGAACTAGGAAATAATTGTATGAAAATATGGTGTTGAGTGGTGCTCAAACTTCAGTAGTTCACTATTAAATCCCTACTATGCTTCGTTTTTTAGCATTATAAAGATGGTAAGCGATCTTGACGTGTCTTTTTATTGAAATAATTCTTTTGAAAAATAAGTCAGTAAGTAAGGTACGCAACAATTATAAAACATGTACGCATATGTATAAAATAATTTGGCTGTTTCATAAATTTTGGCTGGTCCATTTTCTATGGAAGGGTAAAATTTTTTTCACGATTTCGGAGTTGGTCCCATAGTAAAAGTTGCTCAGTATAATCCCAAAACCTCCCTGGGAATGGGAATGTAGTTAATTTTTAGCCACCCTGTATGTGAACCCCGGAATTTCATAACAAAAGATAAAAGCACTGATTTAAACTTTCACGATTATTAAACATTATCAAACTGCACAACGGGACTTAATCGCGTATTTAAGTTTTAAGATTTACCTCCGACGTTTCGAGGACGGCGTTGTCCCCGTGGTCTCGGAGAAGACTGGCTCAAGTTGACATCAACATCTTCTAGCCGCGCGAGTTTTTCGAACTACCCGCACTTGGTCTTGTTTATCAGTTTGAACGTTTTGCGCACTAGGGATGTCACTCTGTCGACACACAACACTAACGATATTCGATTTATTGACTGTCGATATTCGTTTCCGCTTACATTTACTAATGACTGGATTCCATGTGGATGAGATCTTAAAACCCTCGTCCCGATTAAAATTGCAATGTTTTTTGATTTCAATGGCTTCCCGCACTTTTCTACTGTAGAAATGGCGATCCGTGGAGAGGATTTTAGGGTTATGCAGCTCAATCCAGTGGTTTGGTCCTGACTCCAGCAAATGCTCAGCCACCGCAGACTTGTTGACCTGACGATTTTTGACAGCTGCGATATGTTCCTTAACTCTTTCTGCTATGGTGCGCTTAGTTTCTCCGATATAGGAACTACCACAACTGCAATCTATTTTATAAACGCCAGGTGACTGGAACGGAATAACGTCCTTCGGTGACCTTAGGCTCCCTGCTACTTTGGATAAAGGTGTGTACACCGTCTTTATAGAGTACTTTCCAAGTACTGTGCCAACTTTATCCGTTACCCCGGCAAAAATGCCGGCTGTCTGGAGACATCAGGACGTTTCCGCCTTGCCTTTCGTCTGGGTTGCCACTTTTTTACCTTGTACCCGTTCCTCCTTAGTACCTCCTGAATATGCGACATCTCACTCTCTAAATATTCAGGGTCACACAGATCATGTGCTCTGTTTACTAGCGAGGTAACCACCGATTGTAAGTGACGAGGATGGTGGTGAGAAAGGGCGTTCAAATACCTGGCAGTGTGTGTAGGTTTCCTATAAACAGTATGAGTTAGGGTTCCGTCCACTCGACCAATCACTTTCACGTCCAAAAACGGCAAACTGCGCTGTGATTCTAATTCATACGTGAACTTCGTCTTCGGATGAATTGAATTTAGATATCGGAGTAGTTGCTCCACCTCCTGCTTCCCACCCTTCATAATACAGAAAACATCATCCACATAGCGCTTCCACAACTTCACCGCCCAAGGCTGCAAGTTTATACTGGCTTCGATATGCTCCATCCAGATATTTGCCAAAACCGGTGCTACAGGGCTACCCATGCCCACCCACCCCATCAATCTGGAGGTAATGCTTTCCACAATACAAAAAGTAGCTTTCTTCCAAGCAGTTCCTCAGCAACACCATTACTGACTCCGATATACCCTCATCGCTCAGTTTCCTTCTGACTACTTCTAGACATTCTTTAACGGGAACATTGGTGAAGAGCGACTCAACGTCAAAGCTCACCATTGCCTCATCTGGTTCCAGCGTTATTCCCTTGAGAATATCTATAAAGTGACGAGAGTCCTTCACAAAAGACGACGTACTACCCACAAGCGGCTGCAACACCGACGCAACATGCTTTGCAAGATCAAGATTTTAATCGGGACGAGGGTTTTAAGATCTCATCCACATGGAATCCAGTCATTAGTAAATGTAAGCGGAAACGAATATCGACAGTCGATAAATCGAATATCGTTAGTGTTGTGTGTCGATAGAGTGACATCCCTAGTGCGCAAAACGTTCAAACTGATAAACAAGACCAAGTGCGGGTAGTTCGAAAAACTCGCGCGGCTAGAAGATGTTGATGTCAACTTGAGCCAGTCTTCTCCGAGACCACGGGGACAACGCCGTCCTCGAAACGTCGGAGGTAAATCTTAAAACTTAAATACGCGATTAAGTCCCGTTGTGCAGTTTGATAAAAGATAAAAGTTTAAAAAATCACAATCGCCCACGACGAGAGGAATCTAAAAAAAATTTTTGAACATCATGCTTCATTATTTTTATTATCCTATTCAGTTTTTTTGTCCACATTCCAAGACTATTATCAGGCGTCCAATAAGTATGTCTAAAGTTTGAAAAGCGCTGGCATTGAAATAATGGTCACAAAAAATAAACATATAAATATCGACCTAGCCGTTATCGTAATAAGGATGATATTCTCATGAACGTCGAATAGAAACATGGCCAACGCAAACATGAGTTCGGTAGCAGAGACCATGGGTACCATTCACCGAACGGCCGTTCGGTGAACGAAACATGGAAAATATGTGGAACCTATTTCGCGAACAGATTTTGAAAATAGTATTTTAATCGTAATCAATGTGGTATAACTACAAATCTATCATTAAATTTAATACTTGAATCCATTACAAAACCGTACATGTATAAAGTTCTTGTTAATACTGACGTAAAATATCTAAAATTATTGTTTGATAATAGTCTTGCCAAAAACCTTATTTTGATGCCAAAAAGTCGTAAAACATGAACATTTCAAACGCAGTTTTATAATAATCTATATAGGTTATTGTTGTTCGGCAATTGCTCATAAAATTACAAATACATTAAGTTATTTGTGAAATTAGGTAGTTAATCTAAATAGTTCGTAATCAACCATTAAAAAAATAATTTCAAAAACATACGCTTTCCCTGATTTCGGACGCTGTTCGATAATACCTTCCAATCAAATTGTCGGTGTACTCATCACCGAACTCACATTAAGCTTAATTTCTGATAATATGACTGCACTAAATTAATAAAATGTACTAAAATACACAAACTAATTAAGTAGTCACACTGAAAAACCATACTTTGAAACACAGAAATAAATTTAAAAGGTTTTATGACCTTAAGAAATATACGCAACTTCTTACCGATTTCTTTAAGGTTGCCCATACAAAGTGGCAATCGGGAGCAACGATCTGTTTCGATCAGTTGCCACGTCCCAACTGCGGGACAAATTGGCCGACTCTGAGGCATAGTTGAAGGGATAGGTATTTAACTCGTGGAAAAAAAATACGCAAGTAAATATCAGCTGTAAATAATCGACTTATAGCCTAAAATAGAAGAAATTCGGTGATACGGACGGATATTGAGCGTTCGGTGGAGCGTACTTTTACCTTATTAATGACAAGATCCAGAAACCTTGTAATAAGACCTTGATACCACTGTAAACATTGACCACACAGTCTTATGCATCAAATACCTACATATGTACATTGAAACTTATAAACTTTTGAATACCAGTAATGTCTAAATACAAAATAAAACTGAACTAAGTTTTTAATGTAAACTTACACAAAAAAAAAACGATAATCAAATTAGGTATACATGCTATTGTAGTTAAATGGTTTAAAAGCTAATCAACGAAACAAAAATATCAAGTCAAAATAGGAAAATATATAACATCAATCAATCAATACAATATTTAATCTGATCAAAAATAACTCAATGAAAGTAATTGTAGTATTGTTATGTCTCTTTTTACAGATATGTAGTTGAAAGATATGTATAGATGGGCGTCAAGAATAAGTAAAGAAAAAAAGACTTCAATACTGTTTTGAACGTTTGCACATCGTCACTTCTAATCAAAGGAGATTAAATTTTGGTGATACGATACGTACCTGAACTCGTGAACGTGCATGCTCATCGGCACCATGATGCACAGGGACAGGATCAACCCGACGAAATATCCTGCGATTTGGCTCACCAGCACTACGTTTGTTAGGGCCATGGTGGGTTTAGTACACTAGCGAATAATAACCAAGAATTACGCTTTCACATAAAGAAACGGAAGGAGGCAGTACTTTTTTTGTTTAATATCTGTTGACAGATTTAAAGATAAGCAGGCAAACAATCTACGCTGGATGAAAAATAAATACAAGTAATATAACATGAATACAACACTCACTACTTTGACAGTTCGTTGTCGTTGACGTCTGTCCCAATGACAAAAACAATCAGTTTGGCACATTGTTTCAAACGCTGGGCTGGAACAAAAAGCGCCGCCTTTTTATTGGCTTGAATAAAAAATAGGTCCTAGCTTACGCAGTTACATTATACTGATATGAATATTTTTGTCGGCTGATGTGTAGAAATAACGTAGAGCAAGAATTTATAGATTTTAATTGATTTTATCAAAATAAAAATCAAATTTGAATACTAATCTTCACAAAAATACTAGCACTCCATTTTTGTTTTTAATATTTTTTCTGAACATCTAACGTAGAACGAAGCAGATAATGACTGTCACTGAGACCTGAGACGTCAAACTAAAATTGAGACAAGTCGCTGATGATGTGTTTAATTCAGCGAAATAACTGAAAAAGCTTGCTAATTAGATTCTTACTATGTTTTTGCTTTACTGCTAGTGTATAAATTGTCATAGAAATGAATTTCAATGCTTCCAGAAATGGTGAGTGCTTGCTCGTGTCTTGTTCTAATTCATGTGGTTATTCATCTATCAGTAAAGTTGATGACCTTTTCGTGGGTGCATTTCCTCAGTGGGTCAGGCCGGAGGTCTACGGAAGGCGAAGCGGGTGAGCGACGTGGCGGCGATGGGCGCTCCAGCCCCGCAGCCGCCGGCTTACAGCCCAGCGCCCGGCTTTAGCCCTCCGCCGTCCTATAGCCCGACGTTTGGCGCGCCGCCGCACCAGGAGGGTATTCAGCTTGACGCGGGACAGGACTTCGGCGCGCCACAGCAGCCACCTAGTGAGAACTTGCGCTAGAACTAAAACAACTGGCTAATTTGTCTGATGTCATGTTTACTGACTCATGCTGGAACATGTTGATTCCATAACATAAACATAAATTAGAAGAATTAAGGTTCATTTGGGAATTTGAGTTCTGGGTGCACAGTCGAGGTCTGACTCCATTGCAATAAAGTGAAAAATGTATATACACCATGTTTTTATTGAATTCATACAATTATTAGCTTTGGTTATACTCTTAACCTTATTTGTTCAAAGATTTCTATGACATCTCCTCCTATAATATTGGTAAAGATAGTCACATAGCCATATTTGCCCAAATACAATGGTAATAAAATTTTCAGATTATGGTTACATGGGAGGATACCCTCAGTCTCCGATGGCTGCCATGGCCTCACCAGGTCAGATAGGCTCCATGTTGCAACAACCTGTTGTGCAGGTATGTACTATCACTTTTAGGTGGCAAGAAGAAGACTTTTAGTTTAAGTTTGACCATTTCTGCCAGTAGAAAAAGGCAGGAAAGTTAAAAAATGTAGGGGCAGGGTTATATTTTTCACTACTTGAGGTGTACCTCTCCATGGGTTACTCCAAGTACTGGAGAATTATCGAAATAAAATTTCTACAATTTAATGTACCTGTTTTGTTTACTCATATTATTATTGTTCTATCAATAAACTGTATAGTTGTTTGCAGAGAAAAATATCGCACCTAATGGATCATAATTTTGTTTTTTGGCAAATTTTTATATTCTGTGCTCTTCCTGTACCTTGTAACTGTTTGGCTGTAGGTGCCATTGAGTCAAAGTATTTCAAATGTAGTTGCATATGTTCTGCCCTGTTTAGTGGAGTCACTTGATTCTTGAATGTAGCCTTTTATTAAAGTATGGATATGGACGCTAAGCATGAAGAATTTCATACTTTGACCTACCATTACTCGTCTTAATGAAAGTCATAATGACCAAATTTATACTGTTGTGAGACATACTAACATTGAATAATTTTACGGTTTAGACTCACTTGTATTAATTCACTCGCGCGACATGTTTCCGAGAGCCTAGGTCTCCTTTCTCAAGCACTAACAGTGACTTAATACAAGTGAGTCTAAACCGTAAAATTATTCAGTCATAATGACCAACCAAAAACCGCACTTATTTGCTTAGAAATTGTTCTGGTAGGGCTGCCCCATTGCGTGCAGCTTTAGTCGACAATATTCTTTTTATTTAATTTTTTTTTCAAAGGTACATACATAATCAATTTTAAAGTTACTCACCAAACTACTTAAAATACAATATGTTGGCGAGACAACGCTAATTTTTTACAATTTTACGTACCTATTTAAGTTGCTATCATTCTAAAGCTTACCCTAAATTTAAAGTTAAAGTTACATTACAAAACAATGTTACAGAAAGAAAATGTAAATGTTTATTATGACAGGACATGGCGCTGCAGTACGGCAACCAGCTAGCGGCGGCGGGGCGCGAGGCCGTGCAGCGGGAAATAGGCCGCTACGTGCCGGTCGCGCGGCTGCGGTACTACTTCGCCGTGGACACGCGCTACGTGCTGCGGAAGCTCATGCTCATACTGTTCCCCTACACCCACAAGGTGCCCTTGCACTCTTATAATTCCGTTTCTCCTCCTGTCACCCCCACGTGAGATTCGCGATTCTTTACCTCTCCCCCCCTCCCCCACTGCCATCCTCACGTAATTAAGTACGCCCCCAAAGTGATTTTCGATATACCTACTCATCATCATCATCATCATCTCAGCCATAAGACGTCCACTGCTGAACATAGGCCTCCCCCTTGGAACTCCATTCGTACCGATTGGACCTACTACCTAGTTAGGAAATTCCAATTCACTCAGAATCCACCTAATGTAAGTGTTCAAAATAAGGTGCCCGTTCAACACCCGGCCTTTATCTCCGCATTTTTAGGGTTCCGTACCCAAAGGGTAAAACGGGACCCTATTACTAAGGCTCCGCTGTCCGTCCGTCCGTCCGTCTGTCACCAGGCTGTATCTCACGAACCGTTTCTGTTGCCGCTATAACAACAAATACTAAAAAGTACGGAACCCTCGGTGGGCGAGTCCGACTCGCACTTGTCTGGTTTTTTTAACGTTAGCTATATAGCTATTATTTACTATTTGTAATTTTCAGGAGTGGATGGTAAAATACGACCAAGAGAGCCCCGTCCAACCACGCTACGACCTGAACGCACCAGACCTGTACCTGCCGGCCATGGGCTACGTGACCTACGTACTGTTGGCCGGGTTCATGCTGGGTCAGTATACAAGGCTGCAATAGCCTGGTCTGCTGATGGATGAGTTATAGTTATAGTATAGATTATTTTTTAAACTAATCATTACGAGAGGATGAGGTAGATTTGACATTTGTTTATGAATGATGACATAAATTAATAGCAACAGTTTTATATGAAGCTATTTAAAGTTTTACCAAAGCCCTGCCTGTCTTTTTCCTTGCGAAACTTCTTATCTGCTAGTGAATCTGAACATTTTGTTGATGTTAGTGTTTTGACAGGTTACAGTTTAGCCCTTGTAACGGAAGAAATTTCCTCTAGAATCATAAAGTACTCATGCGAAAATTTACGTTCCTTCTAGGGTATAAGGATGTACGAAAGGTAGTTTTAATATTATTTTTTAATACAGTTGCTCAAAAAGTGCTACTTTACGTAGCTGTTTAGCGTGTGGAAAGTTGGTTATCTCGAACTAGTGCTTTTTACTTTTCCAATTTTTTTAAATTTATACTTGTTCCAATTCACGACTACTTATTGATGAGTGTTAATATTAGTTTCCTTTAAACGTCGTAATCAGCATAAAAACCTACCGTTAATGTAAGAATACGAAAAATATTACATATTTCACATTTAATTACTTTACCTCTTCATCATTATAACACGTTTATTTTTTAATATTCAATATTGAAAATTCCGTTCTTAATAAGTTGACTGAATGGAACGGAATAGCTGCCAAACGCCCATAGATATAATATACTTAAAGACGACGTCTAACCGAGCTGTCACTGTTACCACTTTTGTTTAGTGTACGATTAACAATGTTTTTCTTATTTTTTCGCAACTGTATTAAAAAACGTCGTTCGATACACGTGCAGAAATGTCATTCTTCACTCGTCCCGAGTCTTACCACTCGCCTGCGGCTCGTGGCAAGATATCTCGGTACTCGTGAAGTAATGACATACCTTCCGCACTAGCATCGAAATGTACTATTCTTTTCTCAGGTCTCCAGCACCGTTTCTCCCCCGAACAAATCAGCATGCAAGCGTCCAGCGCGCTCGCCTACATCGTGTTCGAGATGCTCGTCTACACGGTCACGCTGTACATCACGCACACACACACCAACCTGCGGACGCTGGACCTGCTGGCGTACTCCGGGTACAAGTACACGGCCATGATAGCCAGTCTGTTGGCTGCGCTGGTCGCGGGCCGGACGGGGTACTACAGTATGCTGGGGTACTGTAGTATTGCGCTGTCTTACTTCTTGGTGAGTGTATAATTGTCTATACTCTGGATAATTAGTTGTGACTTCATGTGGTTTTGAAAGAAGATACTTATATACGATTTTTAGGGTTCCGTACGTACCTCAAAAGGAAAAAAAACGGAACCCTTATAGGATCACTCGTGCGTCTGCTCGGCTGTCTGTCTGTCTGTCCGTCTGGCTCAGCCTATTTTCTCCGAAACTACTGGACCAATTTAGTTGAAATTTGGTACACATATGTAAGTTTATGACTCTAAGTTTTATTTTATTTTAGAATAAACAGTTAAGACGTTTGACTCACGTTTCACATAATAAAATACATTGTTAAAAATTGTGTAATGTACGGAACCCTTGGAACGCGAGTACGACTCGCACTTGGCCGGTTTTTGTTAATTTTCTAACTTGTTTCAGGTGAAGACGCTCCGCGTGCAGGTGCTGGCGGGCTCGGCGGCGCCGGAGCCCGCGGCGCCCTACGGCTACGGAGCCCCGTACCCCGGCTCCGCGAACCCCTACGCCGACTCCTACAAGCCCTCCGGCGGCACCAAGCGGCGCGTCTACTTCCTGCTGTTCGTGGCCATCACGCAACCGCTGCTCTGCTGGTGGCTCACCTACCATCTAGTGCCCGCTGCGACCGTGGCGGCTCCGGTGCCGACGCGATAGCGAACCGACTGAACAATGTCAATTGTCTGTAAAAGGAGGCGTTTAAAAAAAAAGAAATCGCCTTGTAGTAGGGTATTAATCTGGGCTATGTTCATTTTAGGCGATACACAAACTGACATCGAAATCTACCGCGGTGAGCGGAGCGATAGATTTAAAAATGTATGCAAGTAAATCACTTCGCTCACCGTGACAGATTGTAATGTCAAAATCGCTTTAAATTTGAGTTTATAGTAAACCTTTCTGTTAATCTGATCAGTACCGTCTTTACCATAAGAGCACACGGGGCCCGAGCCCAAGGCCCCCATCCTCAGGGGGGCCCCGAAGGACAGACAGTAACATTATATATGATTACCTTTAAAATATTAAAAAATTCTTTGCAATAAGCTTCTCGAATTATCAGTTAACAGTTTATATGGTATAATAGCCAATGTTATATTCCTACTAATAATGACCACTCGAGTTGAGCGGGACAATGTGACTGTCGTTACCGTAACGAACCCTGTAATATAAATTAGCAAAGTCGTTAGCGCAAAGCCGATCTCATTTACGAATTATGTACAGTCGGCATCAGATATATCGGAGCGGCCGATGTGCTCGCAAATATCTAATCACGCCTCTATTTTCAAGGCGCTAGAGTGCGCGTTCAGATGTTTTTGAGCACCTCGGCCGCTTCGATATATCTGATGGCGACTGCACATAACAAATATATCGTAGGCAATTTTAAACTGTTTTGAATGTACCTACAGAATTTGTTTTCTCAGAAATCGGCCGTGTCCTAACGACTGCTATTAATTTACTATTAATTGTGTATTAAACCTTTGTAAATAAACACCGTTCCAACGGATTTGATAACATTTTGTAATTTGTATTGACTTCCTACCTCTAGATTTGTATGAAGGTGAACTATAAAAAAAGTTGTTTTTTTAATTTCAGTCATTATCTTAGACCAATAATATGACACTGCTAGAGTCAACGACTTGAATAGAACAATTTGAGGTAGTGTCGTTATAAACGTCATATTTTCATGACATTAATGAATGACATTGTCACACTTTGTCATTACATTTTTTTTTTTTATGAATGGGCTTACTCATGGCCACAGACTAGCCGAGGCGTAGACGTGGCCTACGATGGAGCGAGCTCGCCCAGAAGGTGCCTGTTCACTCTTGATTTGAATGCAACGCAGAGTTAGCTTGGTCCAACCCTACCAGTGGATAAGTCATATTAACTGTGTAATTTAAGTAAAGGCAACCTTAAATATTTAAATACCTGTGTTGCTTTGTTATCTATTGTTTTTAGGTAGATATAGGCATTTTACTTAAATATGTATTCTTTTTTTTTTATTTAAGTGTTTTCATTTTAAACCTTAACTGCATTTAAAATTAGCCAGTCTATTCCCAGTTCATCAATTGGTTTTTATGAAAATTCTGTGTATTTCCAAAATACCCACTGCATTTTGACCGACATTCGGGCTTAACCGCCAATCTCCTATGATTATGATTATAAACGTGTATTTTTACTAATCCTTGCATTATATTAAAAAGCTAGTTTTTTAACATTGTTACATTTATTTCATTCCTTAGATTCCTTACCTGCAGTTAAAATAAAACAAGGGAAGATCAAAACAACATTTAGTCAAACTATATTTTTCCCATAACAAGGAAAGTGCTAAAGTATGAAGCTCCTGTGTAAACAGAACCATTAATGCAAATTGGTACATAAATAACAATAAAACTATAATGGAATTAAGACGCACGCGTCTATGACCTAATCCAGTAACACAGTCCACCGGCCCGGCCTCGGAGCGGGACGCGCATAGCCGACGGCCAGCTGAGCGAGCGAGATGGAACAACGCTACACCTTGACCTAGTTTCTAGCTCTTGAATTGACGCCTCCCCACATTAGCGCGTCGTTTTTAAGCACTAGAAAACATTGTTCAATACCCATTATGAGAGATGAGTCGTGTGTCTACGTAATAATATCATAACCAGAATATAACATTTATTTGTGTTCAATATTATACGTTTTTTTTTCTTATTTCTAGTCATTAGCCACCTTACAGTATTGAATATTGATGTATTCTGTCGTAAAGTTATGAATAGTAAACAGATTTATCGGCAAATATTCATAATGCCGTCATGTTTTCTAATTACACTCAATAATTTATTCGTAAGTCGCGCAAAAAATATTACGTCAATGCGTCTGAAGTCAGTAACAAGCTCTGGTTGGCTGTGGAACGACCTTGGCGCATTATGTCAAAATAGTGATGTAATCGATTCTTGCTAGTCGATTACTATCACAATCCATCGACTAACCGTACTTGTACTGCTTAATAAAAACCACTGTCAAGCCATTTCCGTCAGTAGAAAAAAGCACCAATTAAAAAAATGTAGGCGCTAAGGGTTATTGATTCATATTGTGCTTGAAAATATTATAGGAATAAGAAGGCAAATAGCTAATATGAAATTAAATTGCTAAAAAAGTACCACTTTAATCAGCTTATCTTCAGGTAAAACATGTTATAATGTTTAATTATGTTCATATTCAGAAAAGTGAAAATAAAAATCTCAACTGAAAGTGCAAAACAAAATCCAAAAATGATCCAAACATTATTTATTAAATGTAAACTTGCAAACCCATTTCGTCAGTAACAGTAAAATCAAAAAATAATACTCATCTGTTTTTTGGGGTGATAATTACTAGTGTAAGAAAAATACGGTATCAGCCTCTGCGTCAGCTCCAGTGACAAGGGACTCTTGCTAAACTGTAGTTTAGAATTCTTATTTGATTGTTTATGAAACTGAATTACGATGCCATGTACGCAGGCAGCTGTAAATTTTATATTTTTATACTGAACATTACATTTACAGCCTAGCCAAAAAGAGTAGAAATTAAAAAGTGGCAACACTGTAGTGTCGTCCCGTTCTCTTGTATATATCGATTTGAAAGGGACGACACTACAGTGTTGCCACTTTTTGTTTTCTACTCTTTTTTGCCAGGCTGTATGTCTAATAAGATTCAGATTAGATAGATTTAATAAAATTGTGTTTCACATCACTAATCTTATCAGCTGGTTGCTGTCAAACTACAATGCTGGCAACACTAGCAAGTGACACCCGCGGCTAGCTTCAGGTTGGCCTAGAGGCCCAGGCAGCGCCACACAACAGTGGCAGTATCGACAAACGTTCACACAACGTTTAGACGTAACAACTCTGTGTCACTTCATTTCTTATTTTAGTAACTAGATCATTTCAAACTTAAATTTTCCTAGTTTTAGTTGTTTAAGTGTTAAGTGTATTTTATGATGTTTTAATAACACGAAGTGCGGCACCCATACATGCAATAGTAGGCAATTACGTAATGGGAATTATTATGCTAGAGAAGTTTAAAGTTTTACCCTGAAATTCAACATGGCCGCTGACACAGGAATGGATACTTGCTCCAGTCCGGAGATCACGGACTCCAGAAAGCGCCCGCTGGACGGGGACTCTGAGAATGGCGACGTCAAGAGGTCGCACTTCAGCTCCGGTGAGTGGCGCCTTCCTGTACTCACTATACCTGCCTACCTACTACTACTAAAACATAGGTATGTTGTTTTTACTTGAATGCGTAAACTTCGAGTGACTAGGGCCTAACATTGACCTGGCGAACTTGCGGCTCTGCAGCGCCAACCCACTCTGACTAGATTCTTATCAGAATTAATTGCTGCTATCAGTTCGACCTCTTTAATTGCGCCGTGTCGACTCTCGGCTCCGAAATAATTTCGACTGTTTTGATTGATAAGAAACGAGGTTGATCCGTGTTTGTGCACTTTAAATTTAGCGTTTGAAGTTTCGCAGTAGGCTGTCTGAGCCGTCAACGCCGAAACTAGTTTTATTGCATTAACGCGAAGCATTAATCCCTGTGTTGATAAGGCTAGCGCAGAGCGGTTCACTTAATTTATCAAAGCAATTCGACATTGGTCGATAAGAACTTGACGTATTGTGCAATCTTGTGATACTGTAGTAGTATAATGTATGCAATGTTAAAAGAGAGTCGTTGTTTTTTAGTGCAAGACCTGGTGACGGCCTTGCCTCTGGCCAACGGCCATGGAAATATTACGTCTCATTTCGGTGAGTCGTCAGTCTACAATGTCTACATCTCTCGCTCCTCATCGGCTTTGTGGTTGTTGTGGCGCATGCTGCGGGCGCTGCTCCGCTCACCGCTCCTCCGGCTCACAGCCCGCTCACCCCATCACACTCTGCCAACACATTCACTCAAGACTCATTCCATTAGGTTAATACTTACTGCTAGATCATATTTATTTATGCAACTATTATCACTTCCTGTAAGTCCTTTTATGAATAAGAATGAGATAACACAGTAGTGACAATGTCAACACAAGGCAAGTGTCATGGGGCAGGCGGGACCTGTGTGTGGAGGCGGGGGTGCAGCCCTGCTCCCGCTGGTGTCCCGCCATGTTGCAGCTCACGCGTCCATCATGGCTTAGTCGCCGCATCGTTGGTGTGATCACTCAGTGTACAGTTTTCGACCATTATTATTTGGTTACTCGCAATCTATTCTTCTTGAAATTTTTTATTTCACATCTAAGCTTTTAATTTGCTTTATTTATTTGAGAGTCATACATCTTCTGAACTAACAAACAATTCAAACTTAACATTTATTTGCATTATCATTATTCAGTAACGTCACCTCAGTAAGTATTTGGCCATCTGTTTATTTTGGTAGTCCAGTTGTCAGCGAACACAGCATGTAGGAGCATAGATTGGCACATTATCCATTAATTTATAAATTATAATACTAATGTAACTCAATGTATGAATGAAAATTGTTATTATGTTTAAATTGTTGCTGTTTATTGTTGATATGTAATCAAAATTGTAAGCAAAAAATCTAGCTAACTAAGTTGTGTGAAGGTCTCGCTCGTGATGGCTGGCAAGGTCATTGCCGGCTGTGCACTGCAGACGTGTGCGCTGATAAGACACCTATTGTTTGTGGCGTAAGGTTGTGTTTAGTTTGCGTGGTGGTCGCCTGTGTTGAAGGTTTCGTAGGAGTCGGTGCAAGGTGTATGGTCGTGTCGTGGGCTTGCGTCATGAGCGCATAGCTCCGGCGTGCCTCACCGATGGGTGGCACACTTGAGCTAGGACTTGCTAATAACTTTTTTTTACATACTAAATAGGTTTAAAAAACTTGTTATTTTGACTAACCATTCAAAATGACCACTTCCTTGTTATCGTCGAATGTAACTTACCCACGTTTCTCTCCAAGTTAGGCAAGCCACTATTTGTAAAAAATGTCGTCATGTTTTGCTTTCTTCGGAAGTTCCGTATAAGGCCTGTCCCCGATAAAAAGTGGTCAGCATTTAATAAAAAAAATATATAAAATAAAAGACAACTGACATCTGTCAGTTTGATTGTTAAATAGCGGGAAGAATAAACTATCGTTTAGGGCTATTTGGAGTTTATAAATTCGTAACATTTATAAAATGTCGTCTAGCCAACTGGACATCCGAAAAAAGATCGTGTACACCTACAACCAAAATGTCGGTATATCGCAAGGAAAGTTAGCCAAATTATTAAAAGTTCCGAAGTCAACCGTGCAAAAGGTATTGGCTAACTATCAGTCCAGATTGTCTGTTTCAAGAAAAGGTGGTTCGGGTAGAAAACGCGGTCCTGCTGATAAAACTAAGGCAAAAAAAGTAATCGAGCATTTTAAGAAGAATCCAACTCTCTCTGTCCGTGACGTCGCCAGAAAATGTAAGGTATCGAAATCGTATGTCCAAAAAATCAAGCAGCGTGCAGGTTTACGATCGTACAAGGCAACTACAGGTCCTAATCGCGATGCTACAAAGGATAAATTATGTAAAACCCGGGCTCGAAAGTTGTATACAAAATATTTGACGAAGTTTGGTTGTATTTTGATGGACGACGAAACATACGTGAAAGCAGATTTTAAGCAATTACCAGGTTTGCAGTTCTATGTGGCAAATCAAAGAGGGAATGCCGATAAAAAATTTACAACAAAAAAACTTGATAAATTTGCAAAAAAATTCCTTGTCTGGCAAGCCATCTGTACATGTGGTCAAAAAAGCAAATCGTTTGTTACTACGGGTACGATTAACCAATCCATTTACACGAAAGAGTGTTTGAAAAAACGTTTATTGCCGTTTATAAGAAACCACACCGAGCCTGTCATATTCTGGCCTGATTTAGCGTCCTCACATTATGCCAAATCTGTTTTAGAATGGTACACTGAAAATAATATCTCCTTTGACCCGAAATTAGCAAATCCACCAAACTGCCCAGAACTCCGGCCTGTAGAGCATTATTGGGCAATAATGAAAAGAAAATTGAAAAATAGTGGTAAAATTGCTACAAATGAGCAACAGTTCAAAAGAATGTGGGATACGACATGTAAAAAGGTCACCGAAAGTGATGTACAGAGATTGATGGAAGGAGTCCGAAGCAAAGTCAGGGCATTTTACCAGTGTTAATTTGTTAAACAGGAGGTTTATTAATTTTAAAGAACACTAATAAAACTTTAATTTAAATAGCCCATGAAATTGTTTTTCTTAGTTTTTTTTCTAATTTGTCGTTGTAACACCGACCACTTTTTTTCGTGGACGGGCTTTAGTCGCCAGTCGCCTCATTATACGAAATTTCCTTTAATCAATCTTACTGCCTAATATTTGCCTGTATAAAAGGCTGAATCTACATAATTTTTTACTTGCTGACATGACTGTTTTATGGTGATAGACATGGAATACAGAAATCTAGGCTGCAATCTTATAAATTCCTAGAAATGTTGACATTTTTTGGCAAAAGGATTAAGCAATTACCTACCTAAGACTGCTCTTTATATCGATCTTTTAAGGGCAGAGATCCCTATTAGGGGTCTTAGCGTCGCGAGGCTTAGCCCGCGGAGGCACTTATCTGAGTTCCGTGAGCCGTGACATCATGGCGGGCGCGGTAATCCACGAGTGATAGATTTGCCCAAATGTCAAGGGAACTTCGCGGGAAATCAATGTCGAGTGTCGCTGGCTTCTTGATTACATCAAGTTTAAGAAACTTATGTGATCAATAGCGACATTTGACTGACGAAATGTAGACCGCCTGTAAAGGCCTCCTCCTCCTTCTAATAGACTTTTAGAGGGCTGAAGTGTTATTTCAATTTCTTTTTTGTGATTTTTAAAGTTCACCCCCGAATGGTCCCATGTAAGCTGGTTACCCATTTTTTCTATCTTGTAGCACCATCATTCTGCATCATTTCAGCAATTCTTAGCGTTATCTGATCACGGGAAAATACTTACCTACTCCAAATACACCGGCGTTATTATAGAGTAAAACACGAGTAAAAGAAAAATATCAATAGCGCTGACCATGTAATATTGGTGTACAAATATCGTAGGTAAATGACTAACACGCCCCTCGGGACGACCGTCGCCGCGGCTCGTTATTAATTGCAGTTTGTATGCATCAGATGGTCGTTATCGTCAATTTATGATGGCTGCATTAGCCATGCATGTAAACACGACTCTGGTTGACATTGATGCTAGTTGTGCAATCGTTTGGCTGTTTATTAGGAATCATCCGGAACAACAATGTGAATACCTGTGGTTATTTATTTATATTCTATGAGGATATCAGTTTTTTTCGTATTGGATCTTGCTGACTTAGGTTTTTTTCAGGATCTATAACTTTAATAAAACTTGTCGTTCTTTCGACTAAATTATTAGGTTTTTATTCATTCTTCGAGTGTCTTTAGCTAGAGGTTCAAAGGATTATTATATTACCTATACCATCAGTCAAGCCGTGTCGAAAATACAAATATGTATGTTAAAAAGCTGACCCCGTGTTCTTGGTGGTTGAGAAAACCTGAATTTAATATTTATGGGCATATTTTATGTTGAGAAGCTCTTGCTTCCCACAGTTCCTACATACAGTCTTCGTCTATATCAGTCTCGGATAGAACAACGCGTCATAACTATCTGCCGGCATGTCATAATACAAATAGAGACGTATCACGTCGCCTAGCAGCCATAGTACAAGCTTTTCTTAGTTTGGGGACTTTGGGGCCAGGTTGATCTGTGCAAGATGTCCCCTAATATTTATTTATTTACATTTTGCGTTGAAAGCTGATCTGCTACAATCTTATTGATATATGTATATGTCTTTTTGTAAAGCTATTAGAGAATGGTACCTATTTTTGAGGCGCAGTCTCATACGGTACTACTGCAGCTGATTACGTAACCATTAGCGTCATCGTTTGTTGTTTCCATTTGCTTGCAAACTAAGAAAAGAAGGAGAAAAAACCCCGGCGCGGATGTAAATCAAGTGAAGTTCCCTTGCGAATTCTCAATTCCGCGGCTAGAAGCATAAAACTGAGGTTTGGCGCAATGAAATGCAAAGTGGTAAATAAAGTGCCCCTCGTACGTGGCCCGCCGCGCCGCTGCAATGCAGCGCTCAAGAGAACGTGAGGCGGCGTTCTGTTTTTATAAAACTTCTATTATGAGGTTCCATTTTCGATTATCCTCATCCTAAATTGAACTTGACTTGATAATATTTCTTACCTACGCGTAATATACTGTAGTCAGATTGTTTTGTAAATGCGTGTTCTGTCGCCATCAAATAGGATAGGTAGTTAAGTAGTGGTACTAGTAGTATTAGTAGTAATCACGTTATTGTACACAAATTACACAACACAGGTGTACGTAAAATTTACAGAAATTCAGACACAAAGGCGAACTTATCCCTATAACTTATAAGATAAAGGGATCTCTTCCAGCTTACAGTCAGATTATAGGTACAGTCATCAGCAATAGTATCTTACACAACTAGGGCCGCAAAAATATGTGACACGTTCTTATTTGGAGCGCAATAAGAGCGCGTCATATATTTTTGCGGCCCTAGTTGTGTATTGCTGATGACTGACCTACAGTCAAGGAATTTCATTACGACACTAACACTTTAAACTCTCGCGTTTGGTACACATATTTAATTACACAAACGGTTCTACCGCGATATAACAACAACAATAAAATTTTCCTTTGACACAGTGAGTAGTAATATGAATTCCGCTATTAGGGGTCTCATTTCTAGAGATAACACTCTACTCGCCCTCAAAGAAAGCACTCGCTCCGCTCCTCGCTTATCGTAGGCGGTGGGGCTGCGAAGGCCCACGACGATTTCCGCAAACACCTTCCGAGTGCTGGAAACTGGAGCTGAAGTAATTCGCAGCGCCGGACGCGAAACGAAATCGTAGCAAAACGGCGCGCACCGGAAGGGCTGAAAGCGCCACGGAGCTCTGAAAAGCGCCACGGGCCTCTGAAAAGGCAGCGTTTAGGAACTCCACCTTACAAGAAAGTCGCAAATTTAAACAAGTCCGACACGTCGTTAAGTCCTTCTTGCTTGAAAAGACATAAATAGGGCAAGCAATCATCTAGAGGCCGTACTTTCGCTCGACGTTTAAGATTTTACGAGAAATAGTTTACACTGCGATCGACGAGAGTAAAAGCCACGTAAAAGCGGTGTTCTACCTTGTAACAATATTTATACGCGATCTTGTGTCCGAGGAGTAAGGTTTAGATTTGTTTACACAGTTGTCAAAGATAAAATTCGCCAAAGACAAGCTACATAATGGGTGCTTCTAAAGAGCTTGCACGGGCTGGGGAGGTGGAATAGTGCCAACGGGGCGCGCGTGTCTCGTTCAATCGGTGTGCATATGCATAGAACATAGAATGACGTTAATTTAAAAATGTTGTTACATCGTATTATTTATGTACTGTTTCTTGGCTACGATTCGGGATGTTAGAGAAATTGGTTGTGTCGTAAAACGTTTGATGGTCGCGTAGTAATAGTAGATGTAGGTGCGGCATGGTCTGTTCAGATTAATCAGAAACTAATGTGACATAGGTTATCAATTGCAACTCTTTCTTCTATATACCGCACCCTACTTCGCTGGCAAAGTTAAAGATACATTGATCTTAGTAATAGTGCAATAAGCCCAATATGGCCATAATAGTAAATATACCTTAAATAGGTAGGAACATAAAATCGCCAGCTGGGGTCACCCTTTACTTGGTCAAAAAAGTGTTAGAGAACCTTTGGGCGTAGTAACTGGTTAATAACGATAAGCAAAATAAATATAATATTATTACTTCACTTTTCGCTTAATACTATCACTATTATTTCTGTAAATGAAACCTCCGGGCGATATAATTACTTTAAATCTTACAATTTAAATACTTGCTCAACGGTTCGCCTGTTGGTTGTTGATTCAGCTTGATAGCTTGAACACCTATTAACTGTACGTACAATTACCAAATGAAATGTTTTGATTAAGTACTACGTACTAGGTGGTCACAGACGAATTCAGTTCGTTTAATCCACTCGCCATCATTGTCAGAGTAGAGTAACATCCAGAGATGTGACTTATTTGAAATACTTGTATTTAAAATGCAAATACAAAATGCAAAATACCTATTTTGTATTTTGTATTTAAATACCTTTTGAAGAAAACTATTTTGTATTTTATTTTAAATAGTTTTTGGGACCTATTTTCTATTTTCAAAATACAAAATACTTTACAGTAGGTAGGTAATGTAGGTAGGAGTTACAATCTCTTCTGATATTACAATCCTGGCAACTCTCTCATTCTTTTAACATGGAACTGTTGAATCTGTTTAGTAACGTCGCACATGACCACAAGGGTAGCGAGTGGTTAACAAAGTGGAATCTTGAGTGTTGGGAGGGTTTCAAGGCACGAGACGAGAACAAACTTTTCTGCCCTGGTGAAACACAAACGAAACGTTTTCATCACACTAACGAGAGGCATTATACTAGCTGTGAAACATTACAAAGTAATGCTTTTAAAAGTTGGCCGATAAAAACCATCATTCCTACCTACATCCTACCGGTTAATATGAGCAAACAACTAGAAATTTGCACTTTAGATAGAGGATTGATTTCAAAGAATAAAGAGAGTCTTTTCAACTCGGAAATTCCGAGTAATACTTTTTAATTCAGACTAGGTATTCACTACTCAGGGTACCTTTTATTGAAAAGTATTTGTATTTTAAAAAAGTATTTTGAAAATACCTATTTCGTATTTTGTATTTAAATACAAATTCAAAAACTATTTTGTATTTTGCATTTGAAATAGTATTATCAAGGAAGTATTTGTATTTTGTATTTAAATACTTTTTATAAAGTATTTTTCGCATCTCTGGTAACATCTAAGAGTTCTGACACTTGTGACAATTTACTGTCCCAGTAGAAAACATATATGTTACGTGCATAGAGTCAGCATTGCGAATTTTATCCATTAACTTTTACATCAAGCTAACTCTTCACATATAATAGGTACTTAATACTTTGCAGTGATAGATTTTGGTAGTACTACCATAAACGTCAAAATTGGACGTTTACTTACATACTTGGTCACTTCAAAGTCTGTGCAAAGTTAGTTTGACGGTATCTACCGCTCTACTATACTAACCGCAATACTATAGTTCGTTTTTTTTAGCATTAGAAAGAACTTGAAATAAGGTAAGCGATCTTGGCATGTCGTTTAATTGAAAAACGCTTTTTAAAAATCAGTAACTATACTTATGAAAGCAATAGAATATAAATGATCGTATTAGATTCATAATTGTTACGTATTTGCCGTAACTTATTTTTAAAATTTGTTTTTCAATTAAAAGACACATCAAGATAGACCTAATTTCTAATGCTAAAAAAAACGAAGTATAAGTGGCGGCATAATGATATCACTATATCACTTTCATGCTTGTTCGGTCCCAGCGCTACTGAAAGAGATGCCATTAGAACTTCTGGATTCTGGGTAACCGCTCGCGCGGCTCGCGACCGACTCCACTGAGGGCCTACCGCGAACACCGAAGTTCGCAAATTGGTGGGCGTCTTTCTACTTTACTCCAGTTAAGGCGTAATTAGAGTGACAGTGAAAGATGCACGCAATTTGCGAACTTAGGTTTTCGCGGTAAAGGTTCCGTCACACAGGCGCGTTTTCCGAGCGGGGCGTGAGCGCGGCGTGAGCGTTTTATATGAAAAAGCAGCGCGCCCCGCTCACGCGCCGCCCGCAAAACGCGCCTGTGTGACGGAGCCTTCAGGCGCTCTGTTATCATTATCGCTCCGGATCTACAATTGGGTCTGCGATAGCGAGTGTAAATTGCCTTATAATTCGCGATAGTTGCTCCTTGCTGATAACGTATCAGCCACGAGAGCTCCGCCTCGAGCCACGGCCTTATCAGCTATTGGTTATTTATACATTTGTTAGACGTTTTTATTTTTACATTATCCACAATCCACACTAATATCTGACAATTCTTGAATCCCATTGCAAAGATATACGGTCTACCGGGTCAGTAGGTTAGGAGTTGCTGTTAGCATTTGTTTTTTTACGTTACTTAAGTTCTTCATTTCAAACATTGGAAATCTCTAGCAAATCTAGCTCCAAATCCAACCAAGTCGATTTATTTCCGGAAATTTGCAATGGTAGTTTAACAATACCATCTCGTAACTGTCCATCGTTAAACCTTATTACAAAAGGCATAAGGTCCACCGAAGAGAATAAAATAAGAGTGTTGCTGTTTGTAGTGTTTGTACTTTATTTATATGTAAAGGAAAAAAACAACCCTCCAAACGTTAACAAACATTGAAAGGAAACTTTATTAAGTAAATAACAAAAGGCAATCATCAATTTAACCAGCAATATGATTGGAACGAAAAGAAATAAAGAATTCAATCGGGGCTCGTTTCATTAGCCTTGCTTGAGAGCACAGGTGTCCGCTCTGGGAGTTCAATAATTCAGGCCTTTAGCTATGAAGGCCCGTTGAAGAATATCGGGCTCGCGATGAAAACTGAGGGCCCGCGAACAACATCGTTCGTTTGTTTCTCTATTTGCCTGTCGCTTGAATATGAATATGCAAGAGCGATAGAGAGGCAGATAAAGAAATTTAGATTTTCGATATTATGGGAACCTAATACGATTTTGTGACTTTGTAGGATATTTGGTGCAAGTGTGAGTACTTAGTTTTAGTTTTCAATTGATACTAGACTAGAGGTAGAGTATATAGGCAGAGACATGGAGTTTCAAGTTTTAAATTAAAAAAATCTACGTCCACTCAGCCTCAACATTTTTATAGCAGCATCAAGCAACTTTTTTGTTTTCGTTTGTAGAAACTTTATTATTAAAATTAGATTTGAATTTGTACTTCGTTTCGTGCTTCAAACATCGGTTTACTAAACAACACATTGCGCTACCAACGATTATAATTACGTGAAAACACGTAATGCTTACACTATTATCTAACGAACAAAAAAGATTCACCTAACACACTGCCATTGAAACTTGTACCGAAATCTAGTTGGCTTAGAGTCTATAAAGGGGGAGCAAGGATAAGTAAGAGTTGTGTATAATATATTTATAACTTAGACCATTTAGTAACTGGAGACCCATTGGCTGTCATTTTCTGTACAAAACAGTCATTTTTGCGGCATCTACAAAAGTTTGCACGATTGTGCAAGGTTTTCGGCAGAGGGATAAGCTAAAATAAAGGCGACTCCGGTTATTAAATGCTCAAAGGTTTATGAGTGTAATCAATGCGTATTGAGTAGCGGAATTGTCACAACAACAACAAGATGCGCGCGCACTAACGGCGAATAACAGTTTTCCAATTTTTCCATGCAGGCACCTACTGATAACTGAAACACTCTTAGGTCCACTTGCACCATTCCACTAACCCGGGGTTAACCGGTTAAATCTGGAGTTACCATGGTTACCAGTACAAGTTGACACTGGATTAACGGTTTAACCGGTTAATCTCGGATTAGTGGGACGGTGCAAGGTGCAAGTGGCGATTAGCTGACCATCGGTGGATTAATTTTATTGTCTTTGCAATAACCTTTATGAATTGCCAGTGCGGGCGGTACCAAAGTCTGGCACTATTCATTCTTATGTGTCAAATATCAAAAATCACGAACAGCTGTAGTGGCTACACTTTCTATAGAATGGTATACAATGAGCATTTGTTTTCATTGCCTTTTGAGCAGCGACTCCAAACTTAGTTTCCCTGGAGCCTGTAATTGGGAGGGTGTCTGCATCTTAGGACGCCGGTACAGTCCGTCTGTATCGGCCCTTAGCACATTCATTGCCACACGGGTTACGCCCATAGCGCGTAGCCACGTCTTTGCCGTATGTAGCGCGCAATCGCTACGAACAGTGTACCCGACAGTCGGGTTCTTGGCCCTAAATGTGTTAGGGTACAAAAGGAATGTATGCAATGGGCACTAATATTCGTGATGCGTGGCTCCCGGAGTGGGACTGTCCATAAATTACGTCATCGATTTTTGGCGATTTTGGACCCCCCCCCCCCCCCCTAAATCATCCAAAATTCATGGTTCGAATGACCCTGTTTCCTCCTACGTCGTGCTACCGTCATCCGATGTCCAGACCCCCCTCCTAATTTGAAATGACGTAATTTATGAATAGCCCCAGTGCCGCATTTTAAAACACTTTTGAGTCAACTACACTTTCACATTTTGGAATTAAGCTCGTAATTAATAGCATGTATCGGACCATGGGTGTTGCGACACACGTGCGACGTTAATAAATCTTCCGCGGCTTCGTTTAATAGTAAAAATAACTACCTTTCGGCAATATCTTAGCTGGCGTACTTTTTTGCCAAATGGTGAATTCCTGCATAAACGTTTAAGATCCGATCCTGCAACTGTGTAGCCAGTTACATCAGTGTAGTAGAGTAATGCTTTATAAACTCTATGGTTAGTATGCAAAATCTTTCCTCTGGGTTCAATTCACTGTACCCATGTTTTAAGACGTATCTACTCGTACGGTGTTTTGTATACTACTTCTCTGGGTTATAATTTCCAAGCCAAAAAACAGGTTTTCAGAAAATTCTAATGAATTCAAATGCTTAAAATAATCGGATTATTCAAATTTTCAAACTCAACAACAACCACATTTGGTACACGAGGGAAGCCGTTTCATCGTTTACCAATATTCGATCCATAAAATCAAACAAAACACACATTGTTATTGTGTGGAGTGCTTTCGCCCGCGGCTTTATCATTTCTGCTTTCCCGTTCCTTTCGGCCTTCCGCCGGATATTGCGGAGGCTCCGTCCCCGCCGCCGTATTAGCTTCACTCCACTTTTACGATGTAATCGTTTGAGAGCCTTTAGGCCTATCGAGAGATTACTCCCAGTCTCTAATTCTCGAAATTACAAACTTGAAGTGGTATAATTAATAACTTTATAAGATCAAGACAATCTTCTTCAATTAATTTACAGGCTTGTTGCAGTTCTTTTGTTACAATCTTTGATCGTTGTAGCAATATTAGCAAAAACAAACGTTATTTCCATAGTGGACTCAACATTCTTAAATTCCGTCGTAAAAGTTAATCGCCGCACCAAATCAAATAAGTACTCTGCACGGGGAATGTTTCGGATGCCAGTCGCGTCGTGTGGGATGGTGGGTCAGCATACTTTCTTTTTTTAGCGGCGTCATGATGTCAGCTTGCAGTACTGTTCTTACATAAGCTAAGCGCATTGCTGCTTTTTTTATTAGGTTTAGAGAGACAACAGGGGATCCTCCTGTCTAGGAAGTCTTCAGACATACTTACAGACAGCGGAATTTGTCGCAGAGTATCCAGACGCAATGACGTGTCTCTTTCGTTGTCTTTTTGCCAGGCTGCGTACACGTCAAAATCTTTTGAACATCTGTAGATCCCTTAAAATGTCTGTCAACGATGTGTTGAAGATTCTCGTTGCCGCTAAACGCTTAACCCAGAAAATCGAGTGAACAGGTTAATCGCTCGTGGAGGCGCGAGTGTCCTCAGCACTCGAGGTAACCCCGAGAGGCATTAGAATGACGTGTAATCCACTCACCCTCACCGCCAACAGTATTACAATCTGCGTAACACTTTGTGCTGAGCTGACCTACATTTCCGAACCTTTATCAACCAAAGTGTATTAATGTCACTGTGACGCTTTATCGGACGAAAGTTTTGCCTAACTCACCTACGTCGAGATAGCGTAAGATTTTGGCAGGCTGTTTTGATAAGAGATATGACCTTCCATCACCATCCTATTGGTTACGTATTAAGCGTATCAGCTTTCTTATCTCGACGAAAGCAAGTCGTGGCGTGGAGAATCGACACGGGTTGGAAGTTAATCGATTATGTTTCAGTTTTTTTCAAATCGGAGTGGAGAATGTGGAGTGGAGGAGTGAGGTCTTAAAACTTACTTTGATTGATACAAATGAGCATTGTGCCGTGTGAAGTCAAATAAGTATTACCTTGACTTAAGAACTCTGATTGCCCAATTTAATCTCTGATCAAACAATATCCAAAATTCACACCCATCCCCGAGCTTTATACATTTGGACATTCACGATTAATGTTGGCATTGACGAGCGATGTATTTCATTAGATACCGAGTGCCAAATGATAATACTTGGTGCTCCACAAGCCATTCTCGATCTTGCCTTGCTTATATTAGGGTGTGTATTCCTACTACTGACAGTTTAATGGGCAAACACACGTGTAGGTTACGTTTGTATTGGTTTTATGACACAGTGACAAAAGATAACAGCGGTTGTTCAGTGCTTTTGTTAGATTTATAGACTGTAGTGCATCGGTAATTTGTCGGAAGGTCGATTTGGGAACGAGGAATGTACTTACGTACTGAGATTGTACAACCGCATCGCTACCGAGTACTTTTACAGTTTCTTTAACAAGTTTGGCGCGCTGTGGGCTTCTAATGTACATCCCATCCCACAGCATAGTTTTTAAACTATGTAGTTGGCTCCACGCCTCAGGCCGAAGCAACTTGCACACAAAGTGGCTACTTTTTATCGCCCCTAAAGAAGATTGCCATCACGAGGGCCCGGAATGGCTCCCGCACGTTGTTTACTTTTTGCGTATTTACGACTTGATAGTAAATTCGGTTTAATTGTTTGATTTTATAGCCCAAAGTCTTGCCCTATTTTATTGATTCTTTAGGCTGGCCCGATTCTACTAATTTATTGCGTTGGAAAGTTTGATCTTTAGTTTTATTAGATGTTTGTTCGGCTTGTTGCTAGGATGCTAGGTTCGCCTTTTCCTTATCCCGTTCGATCTTATTTACAAACACGTTCATAGTGTTGCTCTGCACAATATTAACAAAGATGAAACGAATAACTTCCTGATAAACAACGCGTAGATTCTTCGAGAAAATACGATACAAAGTTTTCTGTTGTATTACACTCTACGCCACGTTACGAATGCTGGCCGGGGTTAGTTTTGGAATGAATTACAATTTCGATGAGCTAGCTCATTACCAATTCTAAAGCCGATCGGCGCTCGCGCAGCCGGTATCGGCGTTAACGACGTCTATAGATAGTCGCCGATAACCCCGCGACGAGCGACGATTGATCGCTGTGACACTAGCCTACTACGAACGGGCTATTACACGTTAGCGTTCGCGTGCACTTGCGCTATTTTGTACAAAAACTAACCACTTTCGAATAGCGACTCGTGCGCGCCACCACGGCCTTCTTGATCCACAGAACATGCTGACGTAAAAGACCTTTAATGACCTAAATTATCGCTGCATTAAAATACGAGAAAAGTCTTTTTATTATTCTCAAACGTTCAATGTTTCTTTCGAGATAAAAAAGTAACCTTTCTGTTCGCACCTTCGTTATTTAATATTACAAAGTGAATCATATTATATTTCCTTTGCGCAAATTGTTTGCAGAACGATGCCTTAAGTTATTTTATAGGTCCCCTTTGACCACTTTGAGACAGCGACAAATGCTCAGAGGAAAGTTTTATCGCAGTGCGGCGAATTTAAGGTACGCTGTTAAATAACGATATTGCTTAAACTCCTGCCGCAGAACTCTGATGGCAACTTACTTTACTACGCGACCCCCTACATGCGCCTAATGGTTCTCTACAACAACTCACGTTTAACACTTCTAAAGTAATAACTCTGACATGCTATTCAACGCGGAGAATACCGTCTTTAGCTAATAATTTCTTCATAACGGATGTACCAAAAGTTAACGACAAAGCTTTGTGATGCCATTTCAGAAACACAGAAAAGTTGTGCCTTAATATAGTAAATTGTTATCGCCTTTTCAAACAGAAAGTTTATTCCTTGAATAAATTAAACCTGAAGTTATCGATGAAGCTTCAACTTCCTTCTCCACAAACGCGGCAAAAGTCCGGACCATTGAGGGAATTTCTCTCGCTTTCATCCCCTTTGTACTAGTACCTTACTAATTGATTTCTTCAGAGTTAAACTGCCTGCAAAAGTTTTAAGCGTAGCAAACACTTCGCGCAGAATTTTCAACACAAACTCGAGGCAGAAAATCGACCGACGTTTTCCTCGTCGTGGCTAGATAAAGTGTTGATTTTATTTCCGTGAAAATGTTCAGTGCTGAGAGAAATCACCGAGTAGATAGGTAATATAGCGATGTTTATTAAGGGAAAATGCAAGTTGAAAAGCATTGTTAGCGAGAACTTTCATAGCTGTGACGGGTGCCGTCAGGCGGAGACAGGTGCTCGGCTGAAAGGCTGAATGCAGGCTGCTGCCTCGGCCGAAAAGCCTTATGTCCTTTTGAACCTTATAGGCCCATACGACTGTTCGGGCTAGTATAGTGGAGCACGTGTTAATGGCGCCCTCGGCGCTGATTACTTTCTCCGCGGCAAGTTCTAGGTTTCTAGATTACTGGAACGGTGTGGAACTAATGCGTTACATAATTTATCTAACGTTACGCTCGTGAGAATTGTGTGAATGTGAATGTTAAGTGAACGAATGAAGAAGCCGTTCATTGTCAAACGTCAGATAACGTAACATTATGAACAAGTCATTGTTATCTGTGTGTATACATTTATTTGTTTTATTTAAATAATGTATATGCTGTACATTTCTCAAATCTTTTACGTAACTCTTGCTGTCTTATACATGTCAAAGTTTTCAGTATGTAGCAATGTATCTTAGTTGCTCAAAGTTAGCTGGAAAAGATTAACGACATAAGTGTGCCTTTGTACAAATTTTTAGTAAAGTTTATAATGTGTTTCTCTAGTTTTCTATAATGCGTTATTACTGCTTTCTAATACTAACAGTCACTGATGTTTTATTTTTAAAACTTACTATTATATATTATGAAAGAGCAAAACCATTATTAAATGCGTAGATAGCCGCAAAAAGAGCAGTAATGTAGAGCGCAATTCGTTTAATGTACGAACATGAAACAGAAGTGTCCATCGCGCTGAGAGCGCAAATGTAAAGCTTAATTGTAGCGTTTGATGGATGTAGGCGGGGCCAGCTGTTATTTATGTTGTAATCTTTTATGTTCTTCACAAGAACATTCTGTTGTCAGGAATCTATTTGTTGGTGTCATAGCGATATGTCATCAAGCTTTTAAGGTTATGCAAGAAATTTATTATTTTCATCTGAGTATACTCCCTTAACGGTACTCTGATGCTAACGGAATACGTTATGGTTGCGTATTTACACACTCTTTCCTTATAGTTATCTGATTTGGGGGTTCATGCAGCTAGGCTTTTTTATCCGGCATTCCTTCCAATCACTTCCGAGTTGTATCTTGTGTCAAATGCACTAGACTCATCCAGCTGGAGATCTCGAAGAGCGCAGTCCCAATTCCATTACCATTGTCAAAGCCGTGGCCGGGCCGCGGCCGACGCAGAAACGGGGTCAAACAGGGGACTCGTTGCGATCGCGGCCCGAGTGCAGGCGAATTCATCGTTCGGCTCAACCAGTACAGGAGCGCTCTCCAACTACGCATAGTTGTTACGGAGTTGGAGACCATGCTACACTGGTTTCCCAGATAAATCCACTCTGTGCTCACGATGTCGATGGGAACGCACATCCAGGGCGCTGCGGCGTCGCCTCTCGATTCACTCCGCGTGGGCGCTGCACTAGTTTCTTTGTATCCCTATGTCAGACATTATGCTACGATCTGCGATGCACAGTCGGAGCAAGCAATTAAGTCAGGAAATATCGCTTCGTTACACAACTCCCTTTGATACTGTGTTTTATTTTGTATGTTTGTTTTTGTTTTTATGTTATCAAATAAATTATCTGTGTCACTAAAACTAGCTCACGTGTTATAGATCCAAATAGCGCCAATGTCATCTCGTGCCAGTGCCATTGAGCATGCAAATATCGGGCCGTTGCGGCTGCGTTGCAACTATTTCTGGCACCAGCTTTCGACGTTTGAAGTATGCTCAACTGTCGATTTAGAGGAAATATGGACGAAGAGGAGCGGTCGGTGACTTGCAAATATTCATATGCTGAATATTAGAATTTTCGCTAGCATTTTATTCGTCGTATCAACGTCTTTCTGAACTTGCACGGTCATTTGAGCATCGATTTTTCAACATTGTAATTTTCTTCTTCGCCGAGTATCAGCTCTTTAATTTCGTGTGATATTCATCATTATAATAGTTACCTACAGTGTTGCTTACGAGGTCTTTTATTCGCTTGGTATTCATTAATTCAGTTTGAATTACATATGTGTAATTGTGTATTGTTGACCATCTCACCACATATGATGCGTCGAGCGCGTTATCAATTTGCAGTTTATTTTTATTTAAATGCTGTTTCTATTTTGAGATAACTGCGCAAATCGACAGTTCCGTTTTAGAATGAGTGGCGTCATTACTGCTAAGAATTGAGATGAATACAAATACCTACCTTAGCATGTGGTCAACGCCTACCTTACTTTAGACAATCAGTTATGTAAACAAAACATAGCCTTAAATACTAACTCCTTCAAGTCTTAAAGAATGGTTTTTAATGTTGTAAAAAGTGCAAATTGTCTTGATGTATAAAACCTAATTTTCGTAACTTTTGCAAATGCGTTGTGCGTTCAAATCTGCTAATATCTGTATTATACACTTGTATCTATTCGCTAAACGCTCACATGTATGTATCCGATTCATCGTGCCGAGGAGTGGTAACCACAAATAGGCCAATTTGTATCGATTCAACTCACCTCCGAACTGACTCATTCAAGCTCGCAGTAATTCGCACCTCACTCTGTGGCGCTGTTGGTTCTTGACATCAGCCAACTTTACTATCGCTTTGAATCCTCGTTCCAATATCAGACCAATACCTGATTTAAAACCACGGACCAAACACCAAATATATTTGAAAATGTCCAATAAATATAAATCATATTGATGTTCCGGTGAAAAGTTTTCATAATTTGAAAAAGTTCGGATTTTTTTTAATGCATACTTATTATTATTATTGTGAAATTTCCGAATGAGTAATTTTTCATCTCTATGAAAATTTTTCGCAACAACCACATCTGAGGCACTACCGCGAAAAACAAAAATCTAAATTTCTATATATGCCTCTCTACCGCTCAAAGATGTAAGAGCGATAGAGAGGCAGATAACAAAATTTCAATATTCGTGTTTCGCGGTAAGCCCTTTCAATCAATCACGTTAATTTTGAGTAGGCTGGTGTTGGACGGGAACGGAATTTTAAGAATGTGGTATCATAGACACGAGGGTGCTCAGACCATCACTGATCAAGACAAATGCACCATCATTCTTCCAAGCTTCCTCAACTCTGGGATACTGTGTTATCTTAATTAAAATCTGTATGCAATTAAAAATGTGCTGCGTTTTAACGTCCGGTCCCTTTCTTTAATGTTGTTTGAAGTACTAAAACGCAGAGGCGGGATTACGGGATTCCTCTGTCTGTGTAATTCAAGATAAAGTACTGCCCCTTTGCCGCTTTTAATGACTTCCATCATTGCAGTACCGACATTTCGTGAATTGGAAACTTGGAATAACTTTTTTCAACATATTATGATTCAGGGTGCGTATTCCCGAACCCATCCATAACAATCTGTCATTAGGTTAAATGAAATCTCTGAGAATAGATTCGATGCCATTGAATATGAATATCATGAATTGAAAAAAAGTTATTCGTGAATTGATTACAGGGCTTTGAGAGTTATTGGTTATTCAATAGGCATCAGGCGCTTTCAAAAATTCATGGTAAAAAAGATTAATTTTTAAGTGATTTTTTTCTTAGGTATGAGATATTTTATCATATTTTAGAAGTAATATGTTAATGTCGCAATACTTTAAAAATATTAATGTTTCACGTCTAAAATACTAGAAATTTTCAAGGCAACTGGCAACTGGATGACCTTTTGTTATAAATGTTACCTATAAAACATTAAAACATGCATCGAATAACCAATAAACTATGGACACAAATTAATCACTAGGTTATTACTCGTAATTTTATACTAGGTAGGTTCTTCACAAACGGACGGCATTTGATATACAGTATTCTGCGGAAAATACAGTTCGACTGCGATTTTCCATATTGATTGTTATTCAAATGAAGCCCGTCTGTGCAGATTCAAAGCAATGATGGAAATAGACAAGAAATCGAAATACTGTTAATATCTTTCTATGGCCTATCAAAATTCATAATAATGGTATATTAAAGTGCGGCTCCCATACAAATCTGGCGAATTCACCGCTACTCGCTCGTGGCACTTTCTACTCATACACTGCTACTAGCCTATTATATGTCATGCACGCGAGCAGAGCGAGCATATTCGTCGGATCTGCATGCACCAGCCAGAAATCCCATTACCAAGCTTGCTATGAAAGAACCAACACAGTATCCCTCTCTCACATACCGTGTCTGACTTCAGCTTATGTCCTCAGCAGTGGAGCCGACATACCACTTCAAGGTGCTAGTACCGTCCATGGTGGCCGGCGCCATCATCGGCAAGGGCGGCGAGACCATCGCGCAGCTGCAGAAGGACACCGGCGCGAGGGTCAAGATGAGCAAGTCCCACGACTTTTACCCTGGTGAGTACTAGTATTTAATTTACAGAGGGCCTACAGCCTGCCGCGGACCTCAATAATCGGAATATCGTTTGCGGCATCTCTTTCGCTTTGGGTCATCGAGCGATAAAGGCAGATAACAAAATTTCTTGTTTGGGGTAGACCCTCTGATTGATTAGCAGCAGCAGTTGCTAAGCGAACGAAGTGCTGAAATATAGTTCTGAATTGAAACCCTATTAAAGTTAAAGGTTACGAGGGCCCTGTTTGCTTAAAGCGGCTATAACCGGACTATATTTTCTATATAATAGCACCCCTTTCTTGGAGGTCTTAATTTTTTTATCCTATGTCATCCAAAATATAAATACAAATCGAATGACACCTCATTGAATTGGCTCAGCAGGTTGACTTTTTTGTTCGTTTCGAGCTTTTACGTTTGACTACTAATGTTGAAAGTTGATGTAGCCGTATCACGCATATGCCTAATTGCGTAGGGGTGTAGGTGCTGTATTAACATTATGCATGCTAGCCTTTTAAAGCACGGCCTGACCTACATTCTCTTTTCACTCTAATTAAAACATCGTGATGTAGCTAAAATATCATACTCACGCCTGGAGATACCTATATGGTTAATCCTTTCAGTCCGAGGCCGCGATACGATACAATGGATTAACATCTGTATTGACCGCGACAGGGTACAGGCAATATCTAGTCAATTTATGAACAACAGGGTCGAAGTGTTAGGTACTAAATTCTCCTATCATTATCCGGCTCGCGACTTCCCGTAGTTAAAATAATGTCCCCATTCCGACAACAATACCTGTCCCTTCGCCACAATGCCTTAATAAGAATATTCAAACTAATCCCAGTCGGAGCTCCCTCAGGCGACATTGTGACTACTCTTTTGTACTTTATCATTTCTATAGCGACCGTATTGAAATATTCATGGGCAAGTTTCCTTCAATTTATGTGGCTTTAAGTGAGTCGGTGTATTAGAAAACTCTCGGGAATTGGATTCCATTCTGAATACATGAGCTCCTTTTAGAAAATTTTCTTGGTATATAACAGTTGTAGAGTTGTTTGTACACGTCTGAAATAAATATCTGGTGATTCCTCAGTTCTCTAGTCACGTTAGGAACCACTCACACCGGATTTTGACGAAACGTAAATGTAGTGTCGTATCATTTTCGTTGCGTTGTTTTTTTTTGTACATTTTGCACCACTGCAAGCTGTAAATTAGCTTCGCAGCATAGTAATCGGTCCTTTTAAATATTATTTACAGTATTGTCTTAAAACTGAGGTATTCCAATGTCATTTAAAACAATTGTAGTGAACAATGAAAAGAACTTGAGTGTTGATTTACAGATTGTTTTTAATTTATAAACTCAATGATATCATTATCATTAACTACAGAGTCCATTACACAGCTCACGACGAACCTTGAGCAACTCGATGCAACTAGGCATCACATAGTCACATTACTATAAACTATTAAATAGTATATGACGTTTGGTTTCCGAGATGACAATCATCATTAAGACCCGTTACTCAAAACACCTTGTAGACAAATTAAACTCCAATTAAATACAACTTTATATTGGTTGTGTGACATCTTTGAACTTTATCGATTTTAAAATTATTTTACCACGTAAACAAAATAAATGTCTTTGTCGGCGAAATAGTTTTAATGCATTTAATTGACGTGTGACTTTGAATTTGTTACGGTGGTTACACTTGGTTGAAACATGATGTGATCAGTCTGGCTGTCGATTCCTGTTTGATTATGATTATGACAGCGAAATGACTCTGGCAGTCGCAAATCGTGAAAAACATTGGTGATTGCAGAGAGGAAAATTCAGTGCACTGTTGCTTTGTAGTTTGGCATAGAAATTTCGCAGCAACGTTGACTAGCGCCGAATGCAAGGATATTGCAATGAATAGTGGAGGCTGTATTAGCCATACAATACATATGCCAAACCAAATACAAAGGCTGCAGTCGTGTGTGCATTAATGTGTGCTTTTTTTCGTCTTTCGATATGATCTCGGGTACACTACAATTTATAATTCAAGAAAATTATGGTTTTTATTCTATTTGTGCAAGACGTAAGTCGACCATCGAGGCATTATATTTTTCACAACCATATCATTTTCATCATCGTCTACTACTTCAGTCGATCAAAAGATGGCAATAGAGATTACCAAATTGCAGAAGAACATATTTGGTCGTTCCTCGTTCGACCGTTTTAGTCTCTGAACGTTATATTGCCCGTGTTCCTATCATAACAACTATCGCCTCAATTCGGTTCGCTAAAGCTAATTTATTGAGGGTCCCGGAAAATTGAGTGGCCACGCTCCTTCAACTCAATAAGACACTCGGAAAGGGCAATTGTAGCATTTGTAGCGATGTTTCTCCTTTTGTGAGGGACACACGGAGTTGATTAAAAGCTATTCGAGCAAATGTTCGATTGGCGGATCAAACCCCTAGCCTAGTCCAATCAGTGAGGTCCTCCTTTTCCACTACAGTCGCAGGATACATAGGGAACAGTACTATTTACATAGGTACTGTTTAATTTTCACGTGATGTGGTAAAATACCGTAATTCCCTCGAAAATGTAATGGGAGCACAATTCATTGCAATGTCGACAGCAAAAAAAAATTGGATTTGCATGAGTGAATTTTACTGTTGCAATGTTCATATGATTATACTTAGATACGTACATTGATTAACTACATACATCATACATCGGCATCAATATATCATCGTTAGTCACTATGGTCCTCGCTGATTCGATTATCCCAAAGAATAATTATCTTATACGAGCAGAGTTTTAGGGACAAGCTCTGAATAGAAGCTGCTAGATTCAAAATGGATTCATGGGGCTCGTGCGGATTGGATAGCAATATCGGTAATCTAATCACGCTGCAGGGCACTCCACTCGCTATACGGATCGAAAACCCTAACGAACTCTTTGCTTGCGACATGTCAATTTAGAAACGGACAACTCGACTTCGTTAACAAGCCTTCAAGAAAATTATTTTTGTAAGAACAGACTTCTAAGTGTTTTTTTCGGTTTCTTTAATGTAAATGTTTTCGTTACCCTTATATTTACTTAAATAAACTTAGATATAATGGTCTTCCCTTACATTTTTAATGTAGGTACAATCGAGGTCAAATATATCTTTACATTTTTCGCCTTATAAAGGAGTAAGGTGCAATAGTGTATACATATCATTGACGTCGACTGTACATAATGTATATGTCACCGTAAAATTGTAAATACTCGTCAGTTTATAATATCGTAGTTAAATTATAAACTGACGGTAAAGAGATTATAATCTAACCTAACCTACGTTAGATTATAAACTAACGGGTTCACAATCTTACGGTGTTATACAGTGTGGAACTCTTATAAGGGCGATAAATTAAATCGGACATAGTATTCATTACTGTAATCATGAAGTAAAAGGTTTTTTTAAGTTGCAGTTCATTACGACCCCATAATTATTTTTTTTTAAATTTCTCAGCAGCAATGTACTGTAAACATGGTTGCGGTACCGAAAAGTCAAATGTTCATTAGCAATACAACAATAGCATTTATAAACTTACCTATCTGGAGGAATATTCACAATACATGTTAGCATTACACTGCGTTTAATGTTTTGTAGTTATTTTGGTAGATAAAAGTACTACTAGGCGTGTTAAAAGATATTAAACCTTATTTATTTATCATGTTTATCAACAAGAAACTGACTTCATTTTAATCAGTCACGATGACAGCACTTGACGTGATTATTTCTAATCTGAGCAATAGACAACCACCTTTGATAGCACACCTTTTTTGAAAATTCATTTAATATCAGTATCTCATAAGTGATTATTGTGTATTCATTTCGTATTTAATTTGCCTGATTTTTTATACCAGGATGGCGGAAAATAAGCATACGGCCCGCCTAATAGTTGTACAGTTATTACCAAAATTATTTCGAGAATTAACTAAACCGTTTAAACACCACAAAACTTGGCACATTGTGTGAAAACGTGGCAAACTCTTTGGTGGAATTGCAAGTTTCTTATTTTATCTCAACTCTGATTTGACAATGTCAGTCTTTCAATTCAAAAGTAATTGTATGTTACTAACAGTCCCCTGCTCTCGACGTACCACTCTAGCCTATTCTTTACTAGATGCTCAAGTATCTTGCCCATCGTAGTGGAGAGCGCAATCGGTCGGTACGAGCTGGCCTCTTGTGGATTTTTAGTCGGTTTCAGTATTGGGATGATAATTTGAGTTTTCCAATCTTCTGGGATCTCTCCTGAGTCAAACACGTGATTCAGAATGCCAAGGAAGTATTCCTGTGAGAATGAGCTCAGTTCTGTTATGAAACAGTAAGGAATACCATCTTCTCCTGGTGAAGTGTTGCGTAGTCCATCCAAAGCTATTTTGAGCTCCGCAACCGAAAACGGTTCGTCAAAGGAGGTCGACGTAGGAGGGAGTGGTGGTGACTCTACGCAGGATAATTCTGGGGCAGTTGGGGGTGCCAGTTTGTCAGCAAAGTCCAAAAGCCAAGATGACCTGTCAGAAGAACATATGACATCCGGTTTAAAAGACCCTCTGAACCGCCTTATATTTTTCCATACGACTGATGGGGGAGTTCTAGGGGACAAGCTCTCACAGAACCCTTTCCAACTCTTCTTCTTTGTTTTGGACAATAAGCGTTTAGTGCGGGCCGAGGTTTTCCTGAAATTGATGAAGTCCTCTATGTCACCTGATTCATTAAATCTTTGTTCAGCTTCATCTCTCTCTTTCACGGCAGCTGTGTAGTCAGCATTCCACCATGGAGGTGAAAGAATTTTATCCTTTTTGTTTTTTTTCTGGGGGATAAACTTATCAGCTGCTTCTAAAACTAAATTTTTGAATTTTGAGTAATTTTCCGTATTGTCATTTAAGTTAGAGTCCCATTCTTTAATTTTTGTTTCGACATAAAGTGAAAATTTCGACCAGTCAGCTGATTGTAATCTGTATTTTAGAAGCGGTTCAGGAGACGGGGATGGAAGAACAGATGAGGGCTTGGAAATAACAATGGGAAAGTGATCGCTGCCATAGGACTGACGAAGCACAGTCCAAGATAACAATGAGGCCAAATTAGGGGAGCAAGCTGACAAGTCGGGAAGTCGGGGATTATAAAAATGCCTCGTTTAACAACTTTTACTGCTCCTGAATTAATGGACATGATTTTAATTTACGGTGAAACACTACAAAATGGTCATCGAGCGCTAGCTGTGTACAGAGAGCGATTCCCTCATCGGGTTGTACCAAGAAACGCTCGAGTAATTGTAAACGCGATACAGCGAGCTCGCGAAGGATTGCCCGTAACTGGAAGGGTGGAGGGGGCAAAACTAAACTCAGGTTTCTCAGAATTTGTATTGTTGTAAATTGTGTTTTTTAGTTTTCTCTTTTAGTTGGTTTTCTTTAGGTAAGTAGTTCAGCAACTTCAGTACATTTCAGTTGTAATTTCAATGGGTCGTTATTAAAATAAATGATTGCTTTAATAAGATTTTTTGATGTAATTTGATTTTAAACTAGGTAGTAATTTCGTCAGATAAAAAACATCATACTTATTTATTATTTACCCACTCATGACAGTTAATGACATTACATACGCGATAGGAGTTTTTGAAAGTAACTGTCAACGAGTGTTTAACGTGAGTGTGTTTGCATTACATTGCGGGCTGAATTATTTTGTATGGACAAAATTACTGTTGCAACTTTAAGTAAATGTTATTTAATTACCTTTACTTTGTCCTATACTAACCACACCGTTAAGAGATTCGCCCGTATTAGACTTCCACACTGTATATTTAATTCGCGAAAGTTTTGCAACAGACGTTCGCGCGTCAATAACAAAGTTGAACAATGTTAAATTGTTTTCTCGCGATATAGAAAAGCTAATTAGACTTTTAATTTTTGAGGTACATGATTTTCTTAAAATGAGTATGACGGGCTACATTAATTAATAGGAGTTTAAAACTTGCAAGGCTTTACCGTAACGCGAGAGCGATCAAATCAGAGGCCAATCATTCTACCGCAAGCGCCCGAGGGATTTGTTTACGCGTTAGATTGATGGGTCCCGGTCCCGCATTACCCTTTCACTTTAAAAAGTCCTATCGCCATACGAAATATAAAGACCTAAAGGTTTTTTCAAGATTTCACGGCTACGAGCGATCCTTTAAAACGACAAGCTTAAAACCCTTTCAGTTGGCAAATTATATTACTTTTTGTCTCGTGCTAATAAATTCTAGTTAGAATTTTCATATTTGATACGAGCTTTTTCACTGATGCAATTTTTCTTTAAAATATTTGTAAAACGAATTTGCGCATCCCTCTTGATCCCAACTTTCGACCTTTTATGCAAAACGTCACATCGCGACGATATGTTTGCCGGGAAAGGACAAAACCAGCAAAAACACTTTTCCATATATGTTATTTGAAAGTGGAGTTTTATGTTATCAAGATGCCTGCATTCAAAGTTAGTGGGCGAGATAACCATCATACATAACAAAATTTATCTAGTCCGGTCCATGATCTAAAAATAGATTTTTTAATTTTCTGATGACTGAAAATTCTACTGAAAGATTTTTATACACGTGTCACCTGCCCACGCATATATCTGACCGAAATATTCGTACATTTGTACTAAAAAAGCATCTCTCGTACCGGTGAGCTTCGCGGAAGTTCTGTAGGAAATTGAAACGATTTTTATCATTTCGGCGAAGGGAAAATTGGTACTTCATCTTCGATAGGCTATGAAAGCCTTCAGCAACCTATAAGTAAAAATAACACCATATTTTAAGAAGCAGTACGAAGAATTCCTGAATCAGTATATTGCAGAGTGTTGAGAAAAACGACGTTATCTACCGATAAAAATGTAATGTAGACAAACTGGCTTACTTTTACCACAAACCAAATGTAGCATTCACTCACAAGGCAACATCCTGGGCACAATTTACGTCCTGTCGTCGCCAAAGCTTCTGATCGCGTGTTCACAACAAACGCCTGCTATCTGAGACACTTTTTAAAGCCCTAGGTGTCTAATGTGCTATTAAAACTTGTGTTGGCAAGGACAAATGGGACCTGCTGTCGCGGCGTAGATCTCGTTTTGTCTGCCAAAATGTTCACCTTTGATAAAGGGAATATTCTAGCACCTCGGGGACATAGTACCCAGCTTAGGACACGTTTGCCATGTACACTGTGACACTCGGCATGTGTTATGTTGTTTAACAATATTTAGTTTTGTGCTCAAGGGATCAGGTACGTAGGAATACGGTGAAGAATGAAATATGTATGCAGTTAAGATGCTTCTGTAGTTGTCGAGAGATGTGGGCTTTCGTAACGATGTCGAGTCGTTGAAGTAATGTCTTTTAATACAGTTAACGGCGGAAGTTACCATACAATTTCAAAATTAACCGTGCGCATTACCTTATTCTCTTGAGAGTACAGTCGAGTTCAGATCATTTATTATGTAGATGTCTTCGTTTGCAAAACTTAATTTGCTACTGAAAATACGAGGAATTGTTGTTTGTTCGAGACAAAGAAAACAAGATCAAAAGTCTAGATGATATAACTCAGCACAAACAAGTGTCAGCAGTATTGCCACTGTTAACTAGTCGTAAACCTTATTCATTGGAGATAAGATCTACCAATGGTCAGTCAGGCTAGTACATAAGAGCCAAACGAGCTTGTCAGAGATATATAATAGTAACAGTGGACGGCTCATCGCGCGATATTAATTACAATGTCCGGTGTGGCTTCCCCTGCCAAAATGAGGATGCGCCATTTTGCCGCCCGTTGGCGTTGTCGCATTTAGAACGGTAACATTGACCACTTGTCTTAAATGTTGTCTAGGTCACACTGCCAAACGTTTGAACGTGTAACATAGTCAACACTGTTAGGCGGCCTTTCCACAGACGCAGAGATAAGAGGGGACGTGCAAGAATCAATCAATCGCATTGTTTGTAATTAATCCAGCGGCAGCGGCAGTCGAGCGGATCACATACTGAAAAATGAGTAAAAAAAATTTGTTTAAGAAAATCTCAGTTGTTTACAGAACTATTATTATGTTATCTTTATTAACTTAGACAAACATTAGTAACGCCTTCTTATGCGTCAAACTCAAAATCCTTCAAGGGCGTTTTCGGTTTTACGTACATTTCATAGTCTGTCGTTGGTTACTGATAAACAATTGTACGGCCACACAAATACTACCTTCGATACAGCCGATAATGTCACTTTGTTACGAGTTACAATGGAATAAAGCTGAGAGATGTAAATATACCTTTGACGTCGACACATTGAATTGAGCCTATATCGCTTCTATTCGTCTTGTAGTCAACATAGGTTATTTCCCTTAGGAACGTATTTTGTCAAGCCTGTATAGCGTATATCCCACGCGCCCTGGCAACCTATATTGTTAATAAGGCGTATCTTCTCTTTATCCCCATTTCCAGTTAAAAAATTACATTAGTCGCGAAAGTAACAACATTAAATTACATTAAAAGCACCGCTGAAACCCGATTTATCCTGTTCCAGCAAAAAGTTGCTCTTTGTACCGCTCGTTATCCGAGCCCGAGCTTGTTGCCGCTTTCAGAACGGTAAAAGAACCAGCAGAGACCTCCGGTTCAGTATAGTTGGTACTGATCTCTAGGTTACACTTATATTGGCCCGTTTAAGGCGAACGCTTGGGAACTAATGGAAATCCTAGGGATGTTTGTGCGGGACTTATGGAAATGTTCACGAGAACTCTACAACCGCTGCGCCGTGCGTAAACCAGCTAAAATCACACCGATTACGCTCAGCTGACACTAATCTAATCACACTAGAAAGTAGCTCGTAAATGAATACAAAACGTGTTATGAATAGGTAAGGGGAGCTTTCAAGATACTTTGCATAAATAGCGAAACGTCTAGCGTAGCGAATATAGTTACGTATCGTATATATAATAGATATGTACATGTTTGCGTAAATATGCTCAGGTGCACTCTGTTGCCTATTCAAATAACCTCAAAACTCGCATTGTGTTATTTGTACAATACTCGGTTTCATGTTCGTTTTCTACGAAACTGGCTTCGGTAAATTACATCATGCATATACCTACAGTTTTTGTTTACTTTAACTTGGTTGAATCTTGATTGTGACTCATATGACATGACAGACTATTCATATACTTCATTCGGCTTTCTGAAGGATACGGTTGTTGATTATTGTTTATAAATCTAGACACGCGAAGCCAAGTTCAAAAGAAGAGAAGTGGCGACGCAGCGGTCCGATTTGTATTATTTTCCTAAACTTTAATTACATCCCAAGCGAACTAGAACTTGGCACCCATATATAATTATCTCAATTCTTTTTCCGGCGAAGTCAACAAAGACGCATATTCTTATTCTTAATATTGAACTTGGCTCTTTATTCATATTTATGTTTTTGACGGTAAATAAACATATACCCCCTTCTTCATAAAAGTTTACTAAAGTTGACAAACCGATAATAATCGTTTGTCCCTTTCCGACGTATTGGTATGATGGAAAGGGACAAACGATTATTATCGGCTCGTCAACTTTAGTAAATGTTTATGAATAAGGGAGATAGAATATAGAATAGAGCCGTAAAATCACTCTGCTAGCGTAGCAATAGCGGAAAGTAAAATAAATAAGAGAGGAGTAATACAAATAAGAAGAGGTGAGAAGGAGAGGCTTCACATACGATACAATACATTATCATTTATTGTTCACCAATAACAAGTTTATTGTTCACCAAAAATAATAAATGGATTCAGTCCACCACATAATGAAGCTTTTTCTGATTACCTAAATAAGTAAGTAAATAATAACCAATTCCAGATATATGCTTATAACAAGGAAAACGACAGCAAACAGTCTTTACCGCGTTATATTCGTTTTGATACGATACTTTGTAGCAAGTAACTCATGAACGCGCATTACCCACGTGTAATGTGAGACATTTCACTTTATGAGCTTTTAAACAAAACACTGAAAAAGAACTGCCTACGTTAATCGTATCGAGAGAAATCCATCATCTATAGTTCGTTTTTTTTAGCATTAGAAAGAACTTGCAAGAAGGTAAGCGATTTTGACATGTCTTTTAATTGAAAAACGCTTTTTAAAAACCAAAAACTATTACTTATGAAAGCAGAAGAATATAAATGATCGTATTAGATTCATAATTGTTACATATTGGCCGTAACTTATTTTTAAAATGTGTTTTTCAATTAAAAGACACATCAAGATTGTTTACCTTTTTTCTAATGCTAAAAAAAACGAGGTATAGGACTGGAGGATGTTTATAAACTACACAAGGCGGTGATAATCTATGATCTTCGGCTGATATTTAACAGAAAAGCGATTAGTTAAGCAAACTTTCCAGGGTTATATTCATGTGAGACATTGTAGCGAAGCAAAGTACTTTGGAAATCCACGCACGTGTTGAGTGTGAAGCCATTTAACTTTATGGAGTCTTAATAAAAACAACTGCTTGCTTAGAGAAGTGCAGCTTACACTTTACGTTTTATCGTATAAGTAGAACATTAATTTTAGGACCATATACCTACAGAGTAAACGGAAAGGATGAAAATCATCGCGTCTACGGTTTGTGATACTTTTAGTAAAGGTTATGTCGTCTTGATTTATTGTACCTAATAGCAATTAAAAATGCAATAATGTCACAGACATAACGGCAAAGAAAATGTATTTTGAGTTTAATGAATGTCGCAGTAGAGTTAGTAATAACTTATTTTATGCACCTGCTAAATCAGCCGCTATAACTAAAAGTCTTTAAACTTCTTTCGAAGCCGTGACGATATATAACTTAGGAAAATCTGGTGAACCCAAATCCATAATGCGTTTAAATACCAATAAAGCAGTGAACACTACGAGGATGCAGCTAATAATAATCTTCAAAATGAACAGGAAAACTGTAAATTCCGTACGACCGCGAATCAAATGTCAGATATGAAAACTTGTTCGAACGACAAGTAGAAGTAAATAAATAGGCAAATGGCGCTTACATCAGCACCGGTCCGGTGGGCCTTGAGCGGTGACCATCGTTATTGTTATTCTATTTGTACAAATGTCTCCTAGCGACAATTGCCTATGTCCACTCAGCGGGAGTAAAACTATCTACTGGATTGTTTTCATCCGCTGCTTCTATTTTGTCTATTTGATAGCCTTTTGTATTTCTAACGAAACGGACAATGTCTGTAAAAGCGAAGCTGTATTTTTGAAAATACGTAGTTTCAAATAAAAGCAAGGACAGAAAGGTACTTTGTTGTACGATAGCTCTTGATATTGTAAATTTTATGATGTAATACATAGTACTTACTGCAGCTCCGAACAAGTTGAAATCAACTCGAATCAACGCTTGTTTCAAGCGTTGAATTACCAAAAGACATCGGGGCGTGT